>NC_085949.1:7500000-8125000 GCF_963556715.1 Cydia fagiglandana | reverse complement strand
CGGTGCATCGGGCTTGAATGGCAGAGCGACCATGTATCGCCCTGTTTCGTCACGCGTATGCGTCTTTTGAAAAAAGGATTCGCATAGCTTTTCTTCGGGAGTGTAACTCCGCATCTCTGGTACTGACTCCAGCTCCCAAAACTTCTGAAGATTGTCGTTGTCAAACGACGTAAAGCAAGTATGGCGTGGAGTCGAAACATCGGAAGTAAAGTTCACTTTACCTCCTAGCAAATAACCAAATACACTGTTAATTGCGGTGGGCGTGCCAGGTTTACCTCTGACAATGCCATCGCGAACAATATCCATGAAAATGTCCTCGCCGAGTATCATGTCGACTGGCTGAGGTTTATGAAATTCAGGGTCGGCTAAAGCGAGTCCCTGCAAATGAGGCCAATCAGCGAGAGGTGCTAGTGGTACACTAGGCATTTGACGGGTTAACTTCGCCAGAATAGACGCCTCTAACGGAATGATTGGATTTTGTTTGCCCTTAGGCGAAATTGAGCACACGAAGGTACCCCTAGGTTCCAGCGGCAAGTCGCCGACACCGACCAGCGGCTCGCTAACATGATGTCGCGGTAAATTAAGTCGTTGCATACACGATTCTGTAATCAGAGCTGCTTGTGAGCCCCCATCTAACATACAGCGAATCGTAGCAACTTTGTTGCCTTCGTAATAAAGGTCAACCATCGCTGTTGATAATAAAACCGTGCTAGGTTGTTTCCCTAAACTACCTAAACTCTGTTCATTCACGCCGTGAACTGCTGACGGGCTGCTAGGGCCGGGCTGCTCCGTAAGACCGAGCGAGACGGTACCTGAGTCCGTCGCTTCATTGATAATCGGTTGCGGAATGTTTGATTCTAAATGAATTAAAGTATGGTGTCGTTTATTGCACTTACGACACTTGAAACTGGATTTACAATTCCTTAAGTCGTGCCCGGGGCATAAACAATTGTAACATACATTGTTTGTTTTCACAAATGCAAATCTATCTTTCACCGATAGGTCTAAAAATTCTAAACATTTATTAAGGGAGTGCATTCCTTTACACTTCAAGCAAGATCGAACCTTATTTGTATCGTCGTAAGGTCGACTTTGGGCTGACGCCGTACTTGTTGCAAAAACACGTTTGGGTGTTATTTGATTCGAATTTATATTTGTGTTATTTTTGCTACTTAAGGAATTGTTTCGAGTGGACTGTGTATTGGAAACTGAAATCATCTGTTCCGCTGAAAGTTCGCGTTCGAGGAAAGCAATTAGGCCTTGAACTTTAGGTATTTCGCCCGGGTTGGTTAAGGAACGTTCATATTCTTTTCGCGTATTCACGGGAATCTTACGTAATAATAAATTTAACAGAACGAAGTCCCATTCCTTAACCGGAAAGTCCATTACTTCCAGCGCCTTTATGTTTTCGTGATAAACATTAAGTAAATTTCGCATAGCAACAGCTGATCGCGCGGAACAAATATCTATATCGAACAACTTATCCAGATGTTGTGATGCGATAATGCGTTTATTGTCATAACGGGATTTTAGAATATCGAGCGCAATTGCATAATTACTTTCCGTTATGGGAATCGATTTAATTAAATTATGTGGCTCGTTTTTGACTGAAAGGAGCAAATACCTAAACTTCTCCGCATCCGTGTAGGCATTGTTATTGTGGACCAGCGATTGAAATAAATCGAAAAAGGCAGGCCAACCAGTCGGTTCGCCGTGATATTCGGGAAGCGATAATTTTGGTAAATTTCGACGATCGTTGCTAAGCGTTTCGTTGGGGGTAAGCGCGCGGCTCGCGCGACGCCTTTCTACGTCTACCTCCTTTAGGTTATTTAAATGTGTAACTATCGCGTAATACAAGTCATTAAAATCGTTACGAATCTTAATATTGGCTTCTTTGTTGAAGCTTTGCAATTTAATTAACGCTTTTTCGATTTTAGTTTGAATCTTAGTAAACTTTCGCTGATGCACTGTTAAATCTGTAGTTCTTGAACGAAATTGATCTGTATTTGTCGCTGCGAACTGTAATGTTCTCTTTAATTCGTCGAGAATTAGATCTCGTTCGAATATGTCTTGTGTAATACACGATGTGTCGGCTTCAGTATTGCCGTCTGTAGGGTTAGGAACCATTTTGCGAGACAAAGATGGCGACAATGACAATACTAAATTGAACTACGAACGTGTCTAAACGAAAAACTGGGTACGAAATACCGCAAAGAATCGCAAAATACAAGAGCAACACAACCAGAGAAAGAAAAATCCGGTTCGAAGGACCAAAAAATTATGTAGCTTCGATAAATTGAGAGCGACTTACATAAATCCAGTAGCACCTTAGCAGACCTCGTGGTGCTCTGCTTTATCGACAGCTGCATATATCCATAGGGGGCACTGGGTCACTAATAAGTCTCTGGTTGATTTTCACTTAAATCGCAGCGACGGGACTCGAGATATGAATTATTTTAATCGGAGCGCGGCGCACTCGCGGCCATTGGGATTTAACGGCAGGAGAAGATTTTTTTTTTATCCTCGCTAGGTGGCGCGGTAGTAGGTCGCGCCGGAAGGAAGGGCTTTGAGATAAATGCAGTTGCCAGTTCAAAATATCTAGCTACAAAGTACACGAAAATATATTCTTTACTAATTGTGTTGCTTTGTATGTATAAGAAAAATACCTATTTAAATATGCATAGAAATTGATTAATACTAATCTGTTCCTCTACGGAACACGATTTATTCACTTGAAATATATTTATTTACCTATTAATTTAAAAATAAAAACTATTCATATGTACGAGCAACATATCTAAATGCGTCTTCGCACAGACTTAGTTAAATTTAAACCGTTGTCGCTCTTCCTTCCTTGCTGTATTATGTATCCGGTAATGGCGACTTCATCAACAATTCTTATCCGGATTATGAAAAGCCCTAATTTGGGTGTGGAAACCGTTGTAGTAAACCAGAAACAGCGATAATTTCAAGGTAAGAAATATATCAATCTTTAAATAAAAATGAGCGTACTAATTACCAAATTCAAATATAATAATTTAATCTTACTATCCCCGTAAGTCCCGCGGACGCTATATCGGACGCTATGTCCGAAATTATAATCTAAATTCATCATAGATGTAAAACCTCTCATTGTTTACGAGTAAGCTGGTAAATTTAGACCTTAGGAATTAGCGACGTTAGTAATTAGGAAGTTAGATTATATTGTTTAATTTGTGACTATTTTGTTTTAGAAAGTGAATCATGGCTTGAGCGTGAGATAATAATATAATCCTGGCCCGTCATATGATTTCTTGGAAAAAGCTCAAAGGGCACGGATCTGCTGCATATACAGACTAGTTTTCCGGTGACCAAGAACGCTGCGTGGAGCTGTGGAGCAGAAATGTCCGATAACCGGATAGATGTAATAACAACTTGTAACCATTTGCCATATCAATGTATGTATTCATATGTATTGCTCCTAACATATATATGTGAGGGGGCAGGTAGAGGAGCCTCACGGGGATGATGGGAATGAAAAGGCAGGATCCAGAGCGATGAGGGGTATTTATTATTTAAATAAAAAGGCACCTGTAACAATACAGGTTACGTGTTAACAGATAGGTATGTATAAAAATACTTTCGTAATTCAGAAGGTTAGAAATCAAATAACTTACAATATGTGCCTTGGTGATGATGTAGATATATATCTGGAAGGTGTGCAGGGCCACAAAACGAGCACTATACTGAACTGCACGCACTTATGAATTATTACGTTTACTAATAAAAATCACACTTAAACGGTCGTGTTTAGAAACTTGGGAAGTACAGTCCGTTAGATAAAATGATGTTTATCGATCAAAGTATGTGATCGAACTGAAAATAAAAATCATTGAATGGAATTTGGAATAGGATTTGAATTTCAAAAAGGAATTTAGAATTTGTATGGTGCCAGAAATAGTATGAAGGTCGATAGTGTAACGCTTCGTTACACGCACCGTTACACTACCGGGGTCGCCCTGGAAGGGAAAATCCTGGGGCTTATGGCCAAAGGATTTTTCCGTAATGTAAATATAATGTAATGAATATGGGTATGAGTGATAAATTTAGAAGGTGGGGATGTTATATATAATGTTTATCATACAAGAGAGGCGATTTAAACATGCATACCAAAGGTCATTCATACATCATCTTATAAAATTTTGGTTAATTGTTTAACCAAAATAAGTTTCAATAGAGTACTCCTTTAAGTAGAGGACGTACTCATTAAATCGCTCTCCATTAGTATTAAGGCTTATTAATCAGTAACCACCCGCTGAATATTAATGAATCTAAATATAATATCTACAATAATGTGTACCTACAAAGAGTACGATTGTTGAAATTTATTCAACAAAATAATGCCGTATGGAATGTAGGATTACTACAAAATATCATAAGATAATTCCTTAATGGAATTAATAAATGTACTGTACGGTACGTATGTACCTAAGTACGTAAATATGAACGTTATGTCAAGGGAAGAAATATATAAATAAGTATTGTTCTAACTCTGGTAGAGTTAGCTTTGAATAACGTTATATGAACGTAATATAACGTTATATAAATTAAATAGTATAAATGAACGTATAAATTCGTACTAAGTAGGTATGTACGAAATGTAATGAGTTCGAAATGTATAATGGGGATGAGATATAATTATAAATGTATAACATTATATACAATATTTTACAAGTTAGGAGCTTAGGAGAAAAGTAGCTAAGTTTGAGCCAAATAAGAATCTAATTAAGGAAAAACAGTATATTATTTATTTTAGAATTTTGGGGAGAGGTTTAAGGTCTCTAATATGCCATCGTCCGAGCATTTTGCCGGACATGTCTTGTAGGACATATACTAAGGGTGATATTTTTTTTAGGATAGAACATTTAATAAACTTGGGTGCAAGTTTAGCAGAATAGTGTTTAGGAGAATTACTAATTGCGTAATTTCGTTTCCAGACGATGTCATTTTCGTTGAATTCGAAATGTTGGTGATGTTTATTATACGATGAAGAATTGGTTTGGTGCGCTCTCCAAAGACGGGCTTGTACTTCGGAGAAGACAGGCTGGAGAAGACCAAGATTATCAGCGTATTCGTCTCTGGGCGCGAATATAATATCATCTGTGAGATCAGATTTATCGTAAGCTGATCCACATGTGACTAATTCGCGACCAAATACAAGGAAAGAAGGAGTATAATTTGTTGTTTCATTTACGGAAGTATTAATAGCAAATTGTATCTTATGTAGGTTGATATCCCAATTCCTGTGGTCATCCTGTATGAATGAGGATATTGCTGTGGTAACAACTTTATTATATCTCTCCACGGGATTTGGTTGGGCGCATTTAATTGCGCAATAGTGTATTTTTGGGATCTGATAGGAGTGGAATAAATCCGTTGTCTCTTGACTAACGAATTGAGGACCATGGTCAAGAATTATGGTCTGTGGGATTCCGTATACTAGGAAAACTAGGTTTTCTAGAATATGAACGATTACTGATGACGTAGCACGTTTAATCGCAAAGAGGAGGCAGTATTTTGAAAAACAGCAAGTAACGACAAAGATGAATCTGTTGTGTTTTAGTGTAGTAGGCAAGGGGCCGATCAAATCTATTGAAATGCATTGAAAGGGTCGAGAGCATTGCTTAGGTTTACCCATTAGGCCAAGTTTTAGTTGGGTTTGGTGTTTGCAAGCTAAGCAAGTCTCGCATTTGGCAATAAAATTTGAAATATCTTTGTACATTCCTGGCCAAAAATATTTCAATTTAACTTTATTGTATGTTTTAAATGTTCCGAAATGAGCGCAAGTTGGGGTGGAATGATTTTCTGTGATAATGGGTATTCTGTACTCTAGTGGGATAACTTCTTTCCAATTATACTCAGATTAGAGTAACGAAGGGGTTTTTGAGTATCGGTATAATTTATTATTATGTATTATGTAATCTGGAGTGGTGTTGGGGTTAGAACTGCATTTAGCGTAGATATTATTATACCAGTCGTCATTGGTATTAGAACTATTGTAGTTAATAACGTCTACTGAAGGTAAGCGTGATAAAGCGTCAGGGATTAGATGATCTTTACCACGTTTATGTTTAATTTCGAAGTTAAATGTAGATAGACGAATACTCCAGCGGGCTAGACGTCCGGTTGGATTATCTAGATGGAGAAACCATTGTAATGCGGAATGGTCTGTGTAGATTGTGAACTTTAAGCCGTTGTCAAGATAGCAACGCCAATGTTCTAGGGCTAGTAAGACACTTAAGAGTTCTCTTTCTGTAATTGAGTAATTTCTTTGGGGACCAGTTAGGGATTTGCTCATATAAGCAATGGGTTTCTCAACGCCATCAAATTCTTGGGTCAGCATGGCACCGATGCCGAAGCTGGATGCATCACAGTGGACTGCGAAAGGTTTTGAGAAGTCTGGGCAAGCAAGAACAGGGGTAGAGACTAGAGCTTCTTTAATGGATTTAAAGGCATTGTCTTCTAGTGATGTCCATTTAAATGGTGGTGCTTTTTTGGAAGTGGAGGTAAGTTTAGTTAGTGGTGCAACCTTTGTGCTGAAATCGGGGATAAAGCGTCTATACCAACTTGCTGTACCTAGGAACTTTTTAACTTCTCGAGGAGTTGTGGGAGGTGGGATGTTAAGTATTGCCTTAACCTTGTCAGGATCTGTTTGAAAGCCGTGTTCATTAACTATGTAACCAAGATATTTAAGTTCTTTTTTGAAAAATGAACACTTGGGGAAGTTTATAGTAATGTTGGCTTGTACTAGCCTTTGGTAAACTTTATTAAGTAAAGTGATGTGTTCATCGAAAGTATTACTTATGATGATAATATCATCTAAGTAGGTAAATACTGAGTTATCAAGGTTTTCAGAAGGGAATAACGCATCCATAAAGCGTTGTTGGGTAGCAGGGGCATTAGTCAATCCAAAAGGCATTACGCGAAACATGTACATGCCTTTTGAGGGTACATGGAAACTAGTTTTAGGTCTATCAGAAGGGCGTAGGGGTATTTCCCAAAATGCTTTTGCTATGTCTATCGATGATAGATATTTAGCATTTTTTAGATTATCTAGAATGTCAGAAATGAGTGGGAGTTTGTAGGCATCTTTGCGCGTAATCGAATTTAGTTTACGGCTGTCGATGCAAAAACGCCACGTTCCATCTTTTTTAGGAGTTATTATGACAGGGTTTAGCCATGGGCTTTCACAGGGTTCGATAACATTAAGCTTTAGCATTTCATCAACTTCTTTGCATAAAGCTTTTTGTTTCTCTGGAGAAAGCCTATAGCATCGCTGTTTGATTGGTGGATGGTCACCGGTATCTATGTGATGTTCAATGAGGTGGGTTCGTCCTAAGGGTTTGGTTTCTGTTGAAATATTTTTAAATTTTTCAATAATAGTATCTGAAATTAACTGTTGAGTTTCAGAAAGGTTGTCATAATTAGTGATGTGTTGGTCGCAGGTGGAAATAACTAGGGTATCTATATGTTTATCAGAATATGACGTTATGTCAGGTAATATGTGGGGAGCTATATTGAATTTTCTCCAAAAATTTGTGCCTAGAATCAAGGGTTGCTTTATAGTAGGGATAACATGAGCAGTAATAATAGCCACAATATTTTTGTACGAAATTGGTAGTTGAATTGTACCAATAGAGTATATAGGGTAGCCGTCGGCTACAGAGCCTACGACTTTATGGTCGTAATTTATGGTAAAATTGTGGGATAAGAGAATTTTATGGGAATTATTTCCGAAAATAGTTAAAGCACTGCCACTGTCCAAGAGGCCACATAAAGTTAAATTATTTGTCTGGATGTTGACATAAGGTCGTTCATCGTATGGATCTTGAGTGAAAAGTGCTGATGTAGTATTGTATGATGACATAAATAATTTAATGGTATCTAACCATTGGTTCCATTCTGTAGCAGTAGTTTTATTTAAGTTACTTTTCTCCTTTATGCGTTTTTTGGAAATTTATGGCAAACTGTACATTTTGCAAAAGTGACATTTTGTTTGCCACAGCGGAAGCATACTATATTTTTACTTGTACAAATATCTAAAGAATGATCGTTTGTTCTGCAACGCGGACAGGAGTAACGTAACGTAGAAGGTGGTGCTGTTACAGTATGGACCGGTTTATTAAATGGGAATGGTGGTATGTACGGTTGGGAAGGGGGGGTATGGTTAGAATCTTGTTGAATGTTGGTATAGTTGCTAGAGCTATAAGTAGAGGTAGTATTACAGCTTTCGTACCATTTGCACGATTGGAATAATGTGTCTATAGACGTAACATCTGTAGGAACTAATCTGGAACTGTAATAAGGGCTCATGTTTCTACGGAGGATATCTATTTTTTGTTTTTCAGAAAGGGGTTCATGTAATTTGGAAAAGAGGGCTTCCATGGCTGAAAAATACATTATTATTCGTTCATGTTGTTTTTGTTTACGGGAATGTATATTTTGTAGTAAGTTGTGGTCATGGTCATGCAATTCGAAATCTTTTAAGAAGTGGGTTTTAAATGATTTCCAATCTGTAAGGGTTGTTTTCTTTGACCTATACCAATCTAAAGGAGTGCCTGATAAAAAATCGTATATATATTTGTGTAAGCGTTTGTCGTCAATGTTACGCGCAATTGCAAACTCTTCGATGTTTCGAATAAAATCATAAGGGCAACTATCGCCTTTATAGTTGAATTTTTTAAAATCGCTTGGTTTTGCTTCAGAGAGGTTGGTTAATTTTCGAGCAAGTAGGTCTAAATTTGTGGAATCATCTATCAAAGAGGTTGCTGACGCGTAAGTTGACGTTGTTGTTGACGGTTGTGACATGTTAAATTTTGTTTGACATTTTGACAAAAATTCGCATATTTTCGAATAGTTGTCAATAATTTCTGGAGATAATTCAGTGGTAATATGGAGACGTTCTATTCTGTTATATAAATGAAATAAGAAAACCGCTATTCTATCGTGCTTCGCTTGGTTGGTGGTCGCAAGCTGTAGCTGAGAAGAAACTATTGTGAGGCATCTGCTAATTTCGGTGATATCCTGTTCAAGATCATATGGGCTGGAGAGATTCGAACACGGGTCCGCGAATAAATTTGGAGTGAGGAGCTGTCTTAAATCATCAGCCTGCGCGGTGGCTGGGAACTGAATGTTCCTGAGTTTGAGCTCATAGATGAGTTCAGGTTTATTTAATAGTGCTGGATTCATTGTTTATCAAAGTGGATACCTATCACGAAGAGAATAATTGATGTTATCAATATAAATAAAATATGTAGTTATTAAATTTTATTTTTTATTGAATCGAAAGGAGAAGTTTATTGTGATATTAGGCTTAGTTGTGTATATTTATTTAATCGGGTGAAGGATAAGCTATCGGATTATCTCCAACAGTACTGCCGTAAGTCAGGATTGGTTCGCACTTCAGTGACTCCAAGGAGTTTTAAAAACACTTAGGATTGAAACCAATTTGTGAGATTTCAGTGGAAATCTTGGATTGTGTAATTGTATGTGATAGATGTTTTGTGTAATCACTATGTTAAGAGTTTTGTTACGTGGCGCGACAAAAAGCGTAGGACGCTGGCATAATAGGGATTAGAAAATAGATATAGATAAATTGGTATAAGATGATGAATGATGATAGATGCGTGATTATGTATATGTAATTGGTTATTTAAGGGGGGAATTTTGGTTAAACGGTTGAGGATTAGATAAAAGGTTGGTTGTAAAATAGAAAATTAAATAAAATGATGTTAGGCCGAGAGATATTGCGAAAATTTGGGTTGGGTCGACTATAACCTTTTAGAATTTTGAAAAGATCTTAAAGCTAGCAATTACAAACAATATAAAAAAAAATTGGTAGAATAAGGAAAAATGTAGAACTGGAACAGCTGGTTGCGGTTGTTGGGTAAGAGCAGGTGCTGGCACGGAGGAACTGGAACGGGCTGCTCAGCGTTGTAGGCGGGTGGGTGTCTTGTCAGGTCCGGGTTTGCCCCACGTTGGGCGCCAGTGTGAGGGGGCAGGTAGAGGAGCCTCACGGGGATGATGGGAATGAAAAGGCAGGATCCAGAGCGATGAGGGGTATTTATTATTTAAATAAAAAGGCACCTGTAACAATACAGGTTACGTGTTAACAGATAGGTATGTATAAAAATACTTTCGTAATTCAGAAGGTTAGAAATCAAATAACTTACAATATGTGCCTTGGTGATGATGTAGATATATATCTGGAAGGTGTGCAGGGCCACAAAACGAGCACTATACTGAACTGCACGCACTTATGAATTATTACGTTTACTAATAAAAATCACACTTAAACGGTCGTGTTTAGAAACTTGGGAAGTACAGTCCGTTAGATAAAATGATGTTTATCGATCAAAGTATGTGATCGAACTGAAAATAAAAATCATTGAATGGAATTTGGAATAGGATTTGAATTTCAAAAAGGAATTTAGAATTTGTATGGTGCCAGAAATAGTATGAAGGTCGATAGTGTAACGCTTCGTTACACGCACCGTTACAATATACACTAATCCTAATAGGAATGAAAATATTTATATCTTAATAATACGTCACTTTTTGTAACCTTTTATATTTGACGAATTTTTAAATATAGTACCTAATCATTATCTTATAACGTATTTCTTTATTTATTTGTGATATGCTAATTTAAGAGCCCAACAACGTGCACACTAGCACCACTGCTAAAATAAATAATCGTGATTATTTAAGTTTAATTTAAATTTTACAGGTATTTAAAAAAGTGGCCGCTACTGACTGTATTGTGTATTTAAGTACCTTTTGAATACATCAAACTAGTTTTTATGTTGCTGGATTCGTCAATCTATGAGCTCAAAACAAAAACGGCCGCTTTAGTTTTGAACGGGTAGGTTGACGAATCCAGTAACATAAAAAATAGTTTAATGTATTCAGCAGTGGCGCTAGTGTGCACGTTGATGGGCTCTTAAAAACCTGACCCCAACAAAAAAAAAATAATACAAAAAGAAATTCCCTCTCCGGGATTCGAACCCAGGACCATTAGCTTCCTGAACTGGATTACTGCCAATACCCGCTAGGGGCGCTAGGCTAAACGGGTTGTCAATTCTAATTACAATGGTATCCTACCGAGCGCTAGTAGTATAAACGAACTTTTGAAGGGGACATTTTTTTGTATGGAGTTATCGTTCTTCTCCTAGTGAGTATTATATTCTTTGATATAGATGGTCAAGCAAATCTTGTCAGTAGAAAAAGGCGCGAAATTCAAATTTTCTATGAGACGATACCCCTTCGCGCCTAAATTTTTCAAATTTGCCGCCTTTTTCTACTGACAAGATCTGCTTGACCAACTATAAAATTATTCTGCCAGATTGATTTTTCTTTCCACAATAACTGGCAACATTAGAGAGCACCACAATGGCAGCAAACGTCAATATTTTTTACGCGCGAATTGTTGAAACTTTTAAAAAGTTTAGTGTTATTACTTTTATAATTTAGTTTATTGATATTTGTAAACCCTGATATTTTCTTGCATTTAATCATAAGATAAACTAAAAATGGTAAAATAAAATTAATCTTTAAATAAAAGAAAGTAAGACCGACTTCACAAAGGATAAAATTAAATATCATCCGTTTTATTATAATATGTATTCTACTCATTTGGCAACCCCATAGAAGGTAGGATCGCATAGAAGTGGTATACGCGTGCCTCCGTGAGGGACAAAACATACGCAAATGCGACACTGTGATTGGTCGAATTCATTTGTTGCCCACCATTCTCCATACTAATAAAAAGGTGGGGAACAAACAAAAAGTGAAACTGTGACAAGGACAAGCAATAATACCGCTTTCTCTGCTACTCCTACTGAAAGATACATAAGACTGTCTCGTTCTGTCAGTTACCCCCACCACTCATGCCAGATCCAGGTATATCCTAGATTCATGGGCAACCCCTTACTTCACGGCCTCTGTATGTACCTGTACCTACTATTTCTTAGGTATTAATTATCAGAACATATCTATAACTATATGACAATATCGCTTGGGCGAGCAAATAATATTATGTAATAAAGTTGTTTTTCTCGATAAGAATTAACGCACCGATAAGAGACAAACTGATTTATGTATGTATTTAAATTTATGTCTGTTGAGTTGAGATTCAGTTGAGTCGGGACAGAGCCCCGTCGCGCTTTAGTAACGTCGCCAATATAATTTCAAGAATTAAAATGGTAAGTTACCTACATAATTATAATAAAAATTCCTTCTTTCATAACAACAATATATTTCTTGATCACAATATTCCGTTACAGTTCAATCTCCAATCACCTTACTTCACAATCGTCCTCCCTTCACCTCTGCCCGTAACCGAATGCCCGTTAACCGCCATGCCAGTCGTCTTATTCTTTCTTCAAACTACCTTCTATTTACAAAGGTCAACTATCAATAACGTTACTATTAAATTTATTAAATTATAGATTGCCAACGATTACTCAACTCTTTATTTTATTAAATCTGTTTCGAATAATTAGTAATTTTAATTAATCTTACACTCGCCCATCCTGACATTGTGCATGTCCTCATGCAAAGTCATACTAATCGCGTCTGTCATCTAATCTTACACTCGGCATGTCAAATCATCGGGCATTCAGTAAGAAAATTATTAATGCTTCATTACCCATTTAATACAATTTCTTTCTTTGTCTGTCTATATAATTTTTTTTTTATTATTTATTGAATTCATCTAGGTATATCTTCACATTATTATTTCAAATCCAATAAATATATCCATCTAGATATATAAGTTTTTTATTAATGTTACACATACTACTACATAATATAAAGTACTTATTTTTTTTTTTAAACAAATCATCACTACATATAAAGTACATTACTTAACATATTAGGTTGCTTTTTTTTTCATTATATCTCTTGTTTTTTTTTGTTTTTTTTTTTTATCACTCTCATGACACAAACGTGTCTCACAACATACCATTTTTTTTAATCAAATTTTATATGTAGCACATTATTCCTCTTGTTTTTTGATTCCATATTTTCTCCATTCCATTCCATTTTTCATTCCATTTTTTTTGTGCTACTTACTGAATCACTCTCATGACACAAACGTGTCTCACAACATAACATCCTCTATTTCCGTCTTTTTTTCTTTCATCGTTACCATATATCCGTTCCTCCATCCATAGCAAATTACCAATTCAATAATTCAATAATCCAATAATCCAACAATCCAACAATCCAACAATCCAACAATCCAACAATCCAACAATCCAACAATCCAACAATCCAACAATCCAACAATCCAACAATCCAACAATCCAACAATCCAACAATCTAACAATCCAACAATCCAACAATCCAATAATAAAATAATCCAATAATCCAATAAACCAATAAACCAATAATCCAATAATCCAATAATCCACTAATCCAATAATCCAATAATCCAATAATCCAATAATCCAATAATCCAATAATCCGATAATCCAATAATCCAATAATCCAATAATCCAATAATCCAATAATCCAACAATCCAATAATCCAATAATCCAATAACTCAATGATCTAATAATTCAATGATCCAATAACTCAATTATCCAATAACTCAATAATCCAACAACTCAATAATCCAATAACTCAATAATCCAATAACTCAATAATTCAATAACTCAATAAGCCAATAACTAAATAATCCAATAACTCAATAATCCAATAACTCAATAATCCAATAACTCAATAATCCAATAACTCAACTCAATAATCCAATAACTCAACTCAATAATCCAATAACTCAATAATCCAATAACTCAATAATCCAATAACTCAATAATCCAATAACTCATTAATCCAATAACTCAATAATCCAATAACTCAACTCAATAATCCAATTACTCAATATTCCAATAACTCATCTCAATAATCAAATAACTCAACTCAATAATCCAATACCTCAACTCAATAATCCAATAACTCAGCTCAATAATCCAATAACTCAACTCAATAATCCAATAACTCAACTCAATAATCCAATAACTCAACTCAATAATCCAATAACTCAACTCAATAATCCAATAACTCAACTCAATAATCCAATAACTCAACTAAATAATCCAATAACTCAACTAAATAATTAAATAACTCAACTCAATAATCCAATAACTCAACTCAATAATCCAATAACTCAACTCAATAATCCAATAACTCAACTCAATAATCCAATTAACTCAACTCAATAATCCAATAACTCAACTTAATAACCCAATAACTCAACTCAGTAACCCAATAACTCAACTCAATAACCCAATAACTCAACTCATAATTCAATAACTCAACTCAATAATCCAATAACTCAACTCAATAATCCAATAACTCAATTCAATAATCCAATAAATCAACTCCATAATCCAATAACTCAACTCAATAATCCAATAACTCAACTCAATAATCCAATATCTCAACTCAATAATCCAATAACTCAACTCAATAATCCAATAACTCAACTCAATAATCCAATAACTCAACTCAATAATCCAATAACTCAACTCAATAATCCAATAACTCAACTCAATAGTCCAATAACTCAACTCAATGATCCAATAACTCAACTCAATAATCCAATAACTCAACTCAATAATCCAATAACTCAACTCAATAATCCAATAACTCAACTCAATAACCCAATAACTCAACTCAATAACCCAATAAACTCAACTCAATAATCCAATAAACTCAACTCAATAATCCAATAACTCAACTCAATAACCCAATAACTCAACTCAATAGCCCAATAAACTCAACACAATAATCCAATAAACTCAACTCAATAATCCAATAAACTCAACTCAATAATCCAATAAACTCAACTCAATAATCCAATAAACTCGACTCAATAATCCAATAACTTGATAATCCAATAACTCGATAATGCAATAACTCGATAATCCAATAACTCGATAATCCAATAACTCAATAATCCAATAACTCGATAATCCAATAACTCGATAATCCAATAACTCGATAATCCAATAACGCGATAATCCAATAACTCGATAATCCAATAACTCAACTTAATAACCCAATAACTCAACTCAGTAACCCAATAACTCAACTCAATGACCCAATAACTCAACTCATAATTCAATAACTCAACTCAATAATCCAATAACTCAACTCAATAATCCAATAACTCAACTCAATAATCCAATAACTCAACTCAATAGCCCAATAACTCAACTCAATAACCCAATAAACTCAACTCAATAATCCAATAAACTCAACTCAATAATCCAATAACTCAACTCAATAACCCAATAACTCAACTCAATAGCCCAATAAACTCAACTCAATAATCCAATAAACTCAACTCAATAATCCAATAAACTCAACTCAATAATCCAATAAACTCAACTCAATAATCCAATAAACTCGACTCAATAATCCAATAACTTGATAATCCAATAACTCGATAATGCAATAACTCGATAATCCAATAACTCGATAATCCAATAACTCGATAATCCAATAACTCGATAATCCAATAACTCGATAATCCAATAACTCGATAATCCAATAACTCGATAATCCAATAACGCGATAATCCAATAACTCGATAATCCAATAACTTGATAATCCAATAACTCTTTAATCCAATAACTCTATAATCCATTAACTCTATAATCCATTGACTCGATAATCCAATAACTCATTAATCCAATAACTCTTTAATCCAATAACTCTATAATCCATTAACTCTATAATCCATTAACTCGATAATCCAATAACTCATTAATCCAATAACTGCTTAATCCAGTAATCCAGTACCTGATCAATCCAGTAACTGATCAATCCAGTAACTGATTAATCCAGTAACTCATTAATCCAATAACTCACTAATCCAGTAACTCATTAATCCGTAACTCAGCAATCCGTAACTCATTAATCCGTAACTCACTAATCCGTAGCTCATTAATGCGTAACTCTTTATCCGTAACTCATTAATCCGTAACTCGTTTACTGTAACTCATTAATCCAATAACTCTTTAATCCAGTAACTCAATTATCCAGTAACTCATTAATCCCGTAACTCATTAATCCCGTAACTCATTAATCCCGTAACTCATTAATCCCGTAACTCATTAATCCCGTAACTCATTAATCCCGTAACTCATTAATCCGTAACTCATTAATCCGTAACTCATTAATCCGTAACTCATTAATCCGTAACTCATTAATCCGTAACTCATTAATCCATAACTCATTAATTAAAATAATCCAGAAATTTTATAATTCGATAATATTATACTTATCATCATATGTAGGTATTTTCATCATATCGTTATATTACTTGCCACTTAAGCGTCAGTTGCACCAACCACAATTGAACGAATTGATCAACAGCAATCAGCAGAGCTTTGCTTGCTACAATAACCAAGCTAAAATATTTAAAATGCAACGAACTTCTTAAAACCAAGGATACTGAAAGCGAACACGGTTATAACGAATACTTTACTAGTGTAGGCCCAACCTTGGTTATTCAATCAACACCAGCCAAAATGATCCCGCCAACATTATAAGATTTATAAGATTGAAAAAAATTCCCGTCAGTTTGTTTCTCTTATTATTCTAATAATAATTAGAAAATTGTAGATTTCCCGGATACGCGGGACTGTCCTGTCGGGCCGCACACATGTATTAGGGTTAAAGAACAAGTCGGTAATTTTAAACAAACAACTTTACATATACTTGGATTAACTTTGTTTCTAATCTACATTAACGACTTGACTTTCTTGGATCTGACCAATGCAGACGTTGTGCTACACTGATGACACGGCAATACTATTTCACGGGTAAGCGCCTTCACAGAAAGCGGTCTAGCTTTGGTGACGAACTGGCTTCAATACAATTTGTAACTCTAAAAGCAGACTAAACGAGATATGTGTGCGTGTATAAAACAGCTGCTTCCGCCTCGTGGTCTCTTAAATGTGTCAAAAGTTTATTCATATTTAATATTAGGTTAGGTACCACTGGTACCTACCACACGTCATGTAATGGTAAAACAATAGAAAAACTTCGTCTATAAAGTACTTAGGTGTTATTCTGGAACTCAACTTTACAGCGTACATTCAAACCACAGCTAAATAGTGTCAGGAAATAACCTAACACTCATTTAAATATCTTCGAAATGTCATGGATATACCACAGCGCAAATCAACCTATATTGCCCTAGCTCAACCCATTATTACGTAGGTAGGTACTAATATCGGTGTATAGCGTATAGCGCATCGATCGTTATTGTTGTTTTTTTTTTTCTTTTTATATACCTACTAAATTATGAACAAATATTGAAGAAACGTAACTGTCTTTCCTTTACCAGCGTTAACGTCACATTTTGCCAAAAGAGGAAACAACCAAGATCAAAACTTATGAATTAGGCTAACGAGCCCCATACAACTAACTTGAGCGAACTACAGGACACCACAGCATTGCCTGGACAACGATTCCACCCCCATAATCTGTGAACCCGTACCTCGAGACAACTTTCGTCAATACAAATAATTTTAAGGTACTGTACCAAAATATTCGCAGTTTAAGCAATAAACGACATCTATTAAAATCTACAACTGAAGACGACAAAGATATACAAGCCATCCGTTCCTGTCCTGTGCGGCTTCCACGTGAAAGCGATCCTGGCCGTTGTCCTTCCGTGTTGATCTTCGAAGCCATCTCTCATTGCCTCGGCCGTGTCTGCCGCTGCTGCGGCTTCGACGGTTGCGACTCCGCCTGTTGTTCCCCGGGGACTGGCGGCGGTTGCGACTTCGGCTTCGACGTTCTTGTCCATCATCAGATTTCGATTTTCGGCCACGCTCAGGAGTTTTCAAGCGCCGCCTGGATGTTTTTTCCTCATGGTCCATAGTCTGGAACTCGAAAACAACACCAGCAATGGAAGAGTTCTAAATCTTACGTTTAAAACAGATCTTAAATCCAAAACAGATCCCTATCCCGGTACGGATCCGGAACACAGGCTTTTCGAAACGGGAAAATTCTAGAACTGGTACAGAAACGGAATCTAGAACAAATTCGGGATCCGGCACTGATCCGATACCAATCCGGCACGCATCCGGTTCAGATCCGGCAAATGATATACATGCGGTATTAATCCGGCACAGATCCGGTACCAATCCGGCACGGATCCGGCACCAGTCTGGGACGGATCCGGTACGAATCCAGCATGGATCCGGAACTCATCCGGCACAAATCAGGTATGCACCCGGCACGGTTCCAGTATCCGGCACGGACCCAAATCCAGAAACGGGATCCGGAATACGAAACGGGCCGCGTAGCCAAGATGGCAATCGCTTACGCTCCGTAGCGATCGGAATGCAACTGTCACTGTCGCGCTAATATGGAAGAGTGATATAGAGACATAATGCTTTTCGTTGTCGAAGCGACAGCGATTGTAACCCCGGCCAGGTCGGCGGGTCGGTAACTACTTACTAAAAGTATCATTCCTACTTATTTACAGTCCGAGTAGTTTATAATTTCGAAAACACTTAACCCCGCTATATAATACTGACGTATTGATAAGTAATATATTGAAAATATCGTAAAAGTTGTAACCAAATAAGCGGTACATACATAGACTAAAAGAATTCGATCTACACCTGTAAATAATCATATAAACGTATCCGAACTATTCAAAATAAAACGGTGTTCCAAAGGTTTCACGCTACCCGCGATGTAATGAATGCTTTAATTATATTATGGATAGGCATTACAGCAAACACTAAAAAAAACCTAACTGTTGGTCTTGAAGAGAAAACTTGCAGTATAATTGCTCTCGAGTGAACGAATAGGCCGAAATGGGTTTACCCAATTATTTTGTTCTTGATAAAATTAACGGTGTCTTTGTTTCTAAGCGCCCGTTAAACACAAACTTCCTAACATAGGAAATATGAAATGATAATTAATTTCAACGAAACAACAACCAATATAAGTGTTACTAATATATGTATAGGTATATAATTATAATAATTTTACACCACTGTTACTATTGTAACAAATTAATTGGGTAATTAAGATTTAACTCGATCAGTTCTAATATTAATACCTACATAATATAATACATTCAGGAATACCATAGTGACTTGTAGGTACTTACCACTTCTGATGTATAATAAAAATTCCTTCTTTCATAACAACAATATATTTCTTGATCACAATATTCCGTTACAGTTCAATCTCCAATCACCTTACTTCACAATCGTCCTCCCTTCACCTCTGCCCGTAACCGAATGCCCGTTAACCGCCATGCCAGTCGTCTTATTCTTTCTTCAAACTACCTTCTATTTACAAAGGTCAACTATCAATAACGTTACTATTAAATTTATTAAATTATAGATTGCCAACGATTACTCAACTCTTTATTTTATTAAATCTGTTTCGAATAATTAGTAATTTTAATGAATCTTACATAATTATAATCAACATGTAATATACATTTAGCTATCTTAAATTCTTTAAATTTGAAGGCCGCGAATTGCCTATATAAGTACCTATTTTACTGTAAATATTTGGAAAGGGTAAACAAGAAACGTAAGTTTGCTCGTGTGAATACGTAGGTAGGAAATAAGTATGTAGCTCTGTTTATGATAAAACGATTGCAACTTAGGTAAAAAAGTTATTATTAATTGAATTTCATTAACTTGAATTCTTTTTATTTGTACTTATCTGAGTACCTATTTGTTTATTTACTTAGGTATTTAATTAGTCGCGTGCTCAACTTTAAAAAACCACTCGCTGCGCTTATGATTGTAGAAGTTAGACCAAGATAACACTGCAACGCTTACAGCACAGACTGTCCAAGTGTTGATTTAAACTTTCACGATTATTAAACATTATCAAACTGCACAACGGGACTTAATCGCGTATTTAAGTTTTAAGATTTACCTCCGACGTTTCGAGGACGGCGTTGTCCCCGTGGTCTCGGAGAAGACTGGCTCAAGTTGACATCAACATCTTCTAGCCGCGCGAGTTTTTCGAACTACCCGCTTTGGTCTTGTTTATCAGTTTGAACGTTTTGCGCACTAGGGATGTCACTCTGTCGACACACAACACTAACGATATTCGATTTATCGACTGTCGATATTCGTTTCCGCTTACATTTACTAATGACTGGATTCCATGTGGATGAGATCTTAAAACCCTCGTCCCGATTAAAATTGCAATGTTTTTTGATTTCAATGGCTTCCCGCACTTTTCTACTGTAGAAATGGCGATCCGTGGAGAGGATTTTAGGGTTATGCAGTTCAATCCAGTGGTTTGGTCCTGACTCCAAATAGATTGCAGTTGTGGTAGTTCCTATATCGGAGAAACTAAGCGCACCATAGCAGAAAGAGTTAAGGAACATATCGCAGCTGTCAAAAATCGTCAGGTCAACAAGTCTGCGGTGGCTGAGCATTTGCTGGAGTCAGGACCAAACCACTGGATTGAGCTGCATAACCCTAAAATCCTCTCCACGGATCGCCATTTCTACAGTAGAAAAGTGCGGGAAGCCATTGAAATCAAAAAACATTGCAATTTTAATCGGGACGAGGGTTTTAAGATCTCATCCACATGGAATCCAGTCATTAGTAAATGTAAGCGGAAACGAATATCGACAGTCGATAAATCGAATATCGTTAGTGTTGTGTGTCGACAGAGTGACATCCCTAGTGCGCAAAACGTTCAAACTGATAAACAAGACCAAAGCGGGTAGTTCGAAAAACTCGCGCGGCTAGAAGATGTTGATGTCAACTTGAGCCAGTCTTCTCCGAGACCACGGGGACAACGCCGTCCTCGAAACGTCGGAGGTAAATCTTAAAACTTAAATACGCGATTAAGTCCCGTTGTGCAGTTTGATAATGTCCAAGTGTTATTTATACTTCATAATTTTGAAGTTTAAAATAACACTTTCACAGTCTGGGCTATCAAAATCGATGCAGACTTATCTTGGTCTAACTAACCATATTAAAGAACTTTCACTAGCTTGGGATTCAATGCGCGTATCGCAAACTATTTTGCACTCTTTTTGCATTACATACCCAGCAAGCGGGATTTTGTTATCACCGCTTATCTAAATATCTACATAATTTACGTACCTACACACCTAGCTACTATATACTGTATTCAGCTCTGTTTTCTTTCGTACGAGTACCATCGCCCACACTGAGGGGCTACCGTGAAAACCGAAATTCACAAATTGCGGGGATTTTTCTCTGTCACTCGAATTACGCCGTCATTGGAGTAAAAGAGAAAGATCCCCGCAATTTGCGAACTTCGATTTTCGCGATTATAGCCCTGTTAACAGTGCATCGGTGGACCTTATGCCTTTTGTAATAAGGTTGCTACTTGAATAATAAACTATCTTTATCTTTACTGAGAATTTATTACGGTTAACTACGGCTGGTTGAAGGCTACTTGAAACTGTATTGCTAGCTATAGTGTTAGTAAAAACTATATTCAGTCTTAAAACCCCTTCGTTCCACTTCCTTCCTGAGCATAGGTGGGTAGATTTCCAAAAATATAGTAGGTTGCCTGTGACCAGAGTTGTCCATACACAAAGCTTCTGCTTTCAATAGGTAA
This sequence comes from Cydia fagiglandana, assembly GCF_963556715.1. Classification (NCBI taxonomy): domain Eukaryota; kingdom Metazoa; phylum Arthropoda; class Insecta; order Lepidoptera; family Tortricidae; genus Cydia; species Cydia fagiglandana. The sequence goes on along the minus strand of NC_085949.1, from coordinate 8,103,351 downwards.
ATCCTGGTGCAGTAGGTACAGTCTATTATATAATCTGTGATACAGTCGCCATCAGATATATCGGAGCGGTCAAGGTGTTCACAAATATCTAAACACGCCTCTATTGTCAATGCGTTAGAGTGCGTGTTCAGATATTGTGAACACCTTGGCCACTCCGATATATCTGATGGCGAGTTGGCGACTGTAATGTAAGGCCTTGTAGTGTAAGGGTAGCAGATAAACCTGATGGATAAACAAAAGAGTTCACATTCATGGGTGCCGGCAGCGGGGTGCAAGGGGGTGCACTTGCACCCCCCTGGCAGGAAAGAAAACACGTAGGAAAAAATACAAAATATATATTTTTACCTGGCTGCGCCAGCATTATTATGTTATTGTTTGAATAAAATTGCATATTAAGTATTGTTTGTTGACACGTACTTAAATGACGGCATCGAGTGCTTCTATTACACATATGCACCTCCCTGAAAGTAATACTGGCGGCGCCCTTGTTCACATTTATAACATAAGTTATTGTTCTCAGGTTGTGTTCAACGCGCGTGGGCTCATGCCGCCTGTCTTTACTCCTCTGAACGATGATCTTACCATTAACTATGCCGCGATACCACCCTATGCGCAGTTTCTTCAGAAGTCTGGCATCAAGTCAGTGCTAGGTAAGTACAGTGCACAGTAGTAATTCATACCGTTGACTTATACCATCTTTCTTCAGTCTCAACTATGATTTCACCGTTAACTATGCCGCGATACCACCCTATGCGCAGTTTCTTCAGAAGTCTGGCATCAAGTCGGTGCTAGGTAAGTACAGTGCACAGTAGTAGTTCATCGTGGAGTTATACCATCTTTCTTCAGTCTGAACTATGATCTCACCGTTAACTATGCCGCGATACCACCCTATGCGCAGTTTCTTCAGAAGTCTGGTATCAAGTCGGTGCTAGGTAAGTACAGTGCACAGTAGTAGTTCATCGTGGACTTATACCATCTTTCTTCAGTCTCAACTATGATCCCACCGTTAACTATGCCGCGATACCACCCTATGCGCGGTTTCTTCAGAAGTTTGGCATCAAGTCGGTGCTAGGTAAGTACAGTGCCCAGTAGTAGTTCATCGTGGACTTATACCATCTTTCTTCAGTCTCAACTATGATCCCACCGTTAACTATGCGGCGATACCACCCTATGCGTAGTTTCTTCAGAAGTCTGGTATCAAGTCGGTGCTAGGTAAGTATAGTGCACAGTAGTAGTTCATCGTGGAGTTATACCATCTTTCTTCAGTTTCGACTATGATCTCACCGTTAACTATGCGGCGATACCACCCTATGCGCAGTTTCTTCAGAAGTCTGGCATCAAGTCGGTGCTAGGTAGTAGGTACACAGTAGTGGTGTGTTCATCGTGGACTTAAACCACCTTTCTTCATTCTCAACGATAATCTCATTTGGACTACACGCAGTTAGCTAGGTACCTAATACATCAAAAGTCTGGCCGTGATCAGTCAGATCAGTAGTGTCAGTACACAAGGAAGTACCATACTCCTCCCAACTTTTCTTCTTTGGTCTTATGCCAACTGACTTCAGTATGTGATCTCAACGTCAGCTTATACCGTATTACCGACATTACCAACGTAATTACTGTTTCGCCACAAGTGTAGCATCAGGTCGGAACAGTTTATATCTAGGCAAATCTAGGTATCTACACAAAAGTAGCGTGTTCATTGCACGCGGTTTTATGCCGTGCCGACTGTCCATTTTAACCATCACACAGGAGATATTTGAGACAAATGACCCAAGCCTTGCAATATTGTCGAACCAAGGGTTTCTACTGTTCCAGTCGGCGGCACAACCGGCGAGCATCAGTCCCTAAGTGTGGCCGACAGGAAGAAAGTGGTGGAAGCGTGGGTGGCCGTTGCCAAAACCACCGGTCTGCACATCCAAGTGCAAGTCGGCGGGGCGCCAATGGCAGATGTTCTGGATTTGGTAAGTAGAAAAAGCACCCACCACTGCAGGGTTCAGTCAGCATTAAAAGTCTCATTTTCTGATCATACCTTAAAAAAGATATGTCTCTATATTGAACAATTAAACTGTTGAAGATAATTTTTATCGTGAACTGTCGAGATAGGTATACGGAATATCTCTCTATTTGGAACTATTCGAGGGTGGTAGATTGGCTGACTTTACGAGTGTTACTACACTACACAATGGAAAACTTTCCACTTACAAGCATATTGTGTAATGTTTGTTGTGTAATGTTATATAATCACTATAAAAATAATTGGTCATGTTATCTGAATACGTAACCATTTATCTCGCATACCTACTTTCCGCAGGGGAGATAATGTGACTGTTTGCTTCTTTAAATAAGCGAATTTGCTATAATTATTAAAATACACTTTACATATTGTTCTACGCTGAAAAGATCGCCTGAATGATCCTGGAATCTACTGCACATTATCATACTACAACTTGGATCACTTAATTCAGCTTACCTAACTCGTTTACTCGCATGCAAGCAAGGATTAAATACGAATTAAATTTGAACCCGGGATCTCTTGCTTCGTAGATCACTAGTGTCACTTACCGACTAAGCTAAGGATTAAATAGGAGAATTATTAGACAAATTTTCAGCTTTCCTCAAATTACCTACCCTAAAAGGTCTACCAACTCTCCTACTGGGCATTTCTCAGGAGGGCCGTTTTTACGTGTCCGGGGCAGTAATTGATTGAATTTATTGTTCAATAAATCTGAATTAATTTAGGCATGATCTTCAGCTTATATTCTGTCTGGGACACTATCAAATTATTTATTTATTATTTATATAATACAAGAAAAAGAAATTCAAATGCCAAAAATGATGTTCGGTGGGCGTGTCCCGCACCCAGATTTTATGAAACAAAAAATTATTACTCAAGATGGGGCATTAGATCGGAGTTATTATGGGTATTCACGCATAGGGTATTAGTTAGCTTATCATATTCTTTATATCACAATAATGTGTTTGCTCAACACATTGAATAAAACCAAATTTACGATGTGTCCCGGGCTAGTGACTGATATCGGTGTAATTTGCAAAACATGTCAGTACTCCTTCAAAGTTGTAGACCAGGAACTCAGTGTCTCAAACATAGTATGCTTTAGTTGTGCCTTAACCGTTGAATAAAGTAGAGGTACAGTCACAGTACAATAAAGTAATTTTTTAAACGATTCTCCGTCCTTCGCTGGGTTTGGTCCTATGTTTTTTTGAGATCGGTGGTGCAATTTACTCCGAAAGTTTTAGTGCAATTATCGTTATGTAAGTGATTAAGAAGTCATCAAAAGTACGTAAATCCACCATTATTACATCTCCTCTGTATCGTTCATGCTATTTCTGTAATTGCTAAAAAGCGATTAATTTTGATATCGCTGGTGTTGATTTCCCTGGTTTCGGTGGATTTTTTGACCACCGATATCAAAAAAGTGATCACTGAATTCAAATCCTGCTTTGTAAACTAGTTTGTTGTACTAATTTATCATGTCTAAAAAGTGAAAGATACGTTGTACAAACGTAAAATTATGTTTGTAAGTAAATTATGTCATAGTAGGTACACAAAATCACTAGTTCACTATGAGTAGTTTTTTAAACCAGACGTATAGACCCAATGTTTCTTTCTCTGTCTTGATATTCTTTTCCAACCAATTAAGTAAATTATGTTCGTTGTCCTCTGTATCACCGGAGGCCCTACACCTCGATACCTTTAAACATGTCAGCCATGTTAAATAAATGTAGTCAATTAGATCCCACTTCTTTTAAAATAACTTGTGTATGTAAGTACTATGCAAAGTGAACCCAAGGGACAGGATGTACAGAACAAGGGATTAAAAATAAAATAGCATTCTAATGTCGAGATCGCTTCAAAGGCACTGAGCGTACCTACTGATCGATATTTCTAAAGGATAGCCATAGACAAAAATTGAACACAGCAAATGTTTTAACAATCCTCAATGTCTTATGTCTTTGTCAACAACTTTGTTACAATTTAGCTCAAGTGTTTGAGGGTGCTGGAGATCATAATTAATTGGTACTTGGATCTTCAAGCATTACTCGACTACTTCAAATATTATAGTTTTAAATTGACGGAGTTCACGCTTTTAAACTCTTTTATTTAAAAAATACTTGTTTTCCGTATTGCATCACATTGCTTTATAATTAAATATTTAATGAGCATTGAACACCACTCAAGAGTGTATTGTTTATCGGGTGCAGGTAACATAAGTTTTTTTAGATGCGTGTGCGGTCGGATTGCGTGAAACAAACATCTTCTCCTTCATGGATATAATAATGCAATGAATAATTATAATGTGCGAATTTGTGGTCGACAATGTCGACATGTCTGAAACTCGTTTCAGGGCCACACATCACCCTATTATATGAGGCCAGTCATATACTGTGGGATATCTTCTAGAGATGTTGATTTACAAGCCATAATTTGGTTATTTTAAAATCTTGAGTCTATATCTATTAAATTTATGTAAGCTTTCGAGATCATTAGCCTTGTTACATCGCTTATCAACAAATAGGATTAAAAAATATGATTAAAATAATTATATAATTGAGATATAAAACCTAAATAAGATTTTGGTGTAAGCATTATTGAATTCGGTGAAGCAAATTGATTTCAGTGCCTGCACATGATTTCGGTGTTTTTAAAATCTCAAATATCTTGAAAACTATAAGGTTCTAATGGAGGCCTCCACTACCAATATTTTTTATATTAAGGGTAGATTTTAGGAAATAAACTCGCATATTATATAAGTTAAAAAAAAAATTTGGCACCGAAGTCAGGCACCGAATGTCATCTCTGAGAATCGCCCTACTATGGTCATTTACCTTATAAATAATTACCTATTGAAAAGTGGGAATTACCATGTATATTTGTTTGGCGAGTTCTCGATATTTCAACACAGATGCACATACCATCTTCACAGAGTAAATCATTGTAACGAATAGATTGTATAATGCATAATTTATTCTAAATAAAATTTATTTAATTTCAGGCTAGATACTGCCAGTCAGTCGGCGCCGATTCCCTGCTGACTCTTCCAGAGCTCTACTTCAAGCCCAAGACTGTGGATGAATTGGTCTCCTATGTGGAACTGGTCGCCCAGGCGGCCCCGAAACTGCCCGTGCTGTACTATCACATTCCCTTCATGAGCAAAGTCGAGGGTAAGTGGGTATTACAGAAATGTACTGATAGCAACACTTAACCATGGACGAATAAAACAAGAAGACCGACAACCACAATGACTATAATAAACCGTTCAAGTGCGAGTCGGACTCGCCCACCGAGGGTTCCGTACTTTTTAGTATTTGTTGTTATAGTGGCAACAGAAATACATCTTCTGTGTAAATTTTAACGCTTGTCACTTTCACAATTTGTTAGAACGTGACAAGCAGGGCTTGGGTCCAGTTGCGCCATCTATTATTAAACGGAAATTGAGTTATTTTGTAGTAATTGAATTGAGTTATTCTGTAGGTAGATCAGTTCCGGTCATGATGTCCTGTCCGATGCTTAGAATTCAGCCAAAATAAATCAGTGTTAGTTTAAATAACACTTGCATACCTAGTCTGCGCTATCAACATTGCTGCAAACATAGCTTCGGTCTAACTTTTTTTTTGTTGCAGTAAATATGCCAGCATTCGTAGCGAAAGCCACGGCTCGTATCCCCAACTTCAAGGGTATCAAATTCACCTCTAATGACTTGAGCGAGGGCGCGCAAATGTTGAGGACTCTTAAGGAAGGCCAAGAGATGTTCCTAGGAGCGGATACTGTAAGTTATATCACCTTCTATGCAATATGCATAGACTAGGAATCCTCTAGACCGAGCATAGTCGCGCTACCCCCTCTGCCACGCATACGGTAATTTTACTTTATGTTCGAGTCGAAAGTGACTTGTGTGACGTCCGTGTCTTTGAACGGACCAATCACGGCACGGGATTTCGCTCACCTCATCCTGCGCACCTCCGCATTTTTGGCATCATCGGTTGCATGAAATAATTGCTCTAAACTTGAGCTAGAGGATTCCTAGTCTATGGCAATATGATTATTCGAATTGAGTATATCGTTGCAAGTGCTGAACTGGAGATATTTTTTGGAGTGCTAGCATAATTTGGGATGGAATGCGTCAGGGCAAAGGCAAACCGAAAAAGAGAAATTGGGATGACCTGGACGCATTTTGTAGCGACTGGTGGGAGCATACAGGGTGTCCCAGAACTACCACGTCTCAGTGACACCGACCACGACACGGCACAGAATAAAAAATAGTACAGAAGACTCACTCTCTAACAAAACGCGTCTGTCACGATCAGCGCACATATGGCCGCTAGGTGGCGACAGCGCCACGCGCGGCTTATGGCAAACCCAAAATTGGGGTCGAACGGATGGACTTTTAGCTACCTGTAGGAAAGCGACGAAATCGCGGAGTGAGCCACGCCTGGACACGGGTAGGGCAACTCAAGAGAGTCAAGAGGAACCTAACCAGCCTAACATGATCCCAGTAAAAGTTGCACGGTTTTCAAGTTATTACCGAAAAAAAAATTTGAATTTTCCCCTTTGTACTAAAAATGTTAAAATAAAGGGGAAAATTCTCTAATAACTCGAAAACGATGCAACTTTTACTGGGGTCATGTTAGGCTGGTTAGGTTTCTTTTGAGTTGACCTACCACTGGTGCACTGTGACGTGGTAGTTCTAAGACACCCTGTATACTAAGCCACGACAAGTGGCGCTAGAGCGATGCTTTTGCCCCCTAAAAGGAAAACATGTCAACGTCTAGCGGCCCACCATACAAGGAAAATTGGCAATAGAATTTGAATCAACGGTATTAGAAAATAGAGTTGAATTTGTTTTGTTTTAAAATCGAACAAAACGAAATAAAAGAAACTCTATTCCATTTCATTAAGATTTAAATTTCATTGGAGGTAATTTGTACTAGTATTAGGACATTGAACCCCAAGAGGTTAGAACTTCCTTTTTCATTTCCAGCTACTGGCCCCAGCAGCGTTGCTCGGCATCAAGTCGGGTATCGGTACCACCTTCAACATCTTTCCGAAACTGGCTCAAGATATCTTGGATGCTGTGGAAGCCAATGATGTTCCCAAAGCGAGAGCACTGCAGGAAACTCTCAGTCTTGCTGTAGAGGCACATACTGGAGAAGGTAAGTGACATCTTCCAGCTCCTGATCCTTCCGCACATTCGACGTCTTGCCTCTCTGTCGAGCTTGTAAATCGTACGTAAGTGTGACAGGGAGGCAACACGTCGAAGATATCTTAGATGCTGTGGAAGCCAATGATGTTCCCAAAGCGAGAGCACTGCAGGAAACTCTCAGTCTTGCTGTAGAGGCACATACTGGAGAAGGTAAGTGACATCTTCCAGCTCCTGATCCTTCCGCACATTCGACGTCTTGCCTCTCTGTCGAGCTTGTAAATCGTACGTAAGTGTGACAGGGAGGCAACACGTCGAAGATATCTTAGATGCTGTGGAAGCCAATGATGTTCCCAAAGCGAGAGCACTGCAGGAAACTCTCAGTCTTGCTGTAGAGGCACACATTGGAGAAGGTAAGTGATATCTTGCAGCTCCTGATCCTTCCGCATGTTCGACGTCTTGCCTCTCTGTCGCACTTGTAAATTCGTACGTAAGACAGGGAGGCAACACGTCGAAGATATCTTGGATGCTGTGGAAGCCAATGATGTTCCCAAAGCGAGAGCACTGCAGGAAACTCTCAGTCTTGCTGTAGAGGCACATATTGGAGAAGGTAAGTGATATCTTCCAGCACCTTCCTTCCTACCCTTCCTTCCTATCCATCCTTCCGCATGTTCGACGTCTTACCTCTCTGTCGCAATTGTAAATTCGTACGTAAGAGAGGGAGGCAACACGTCGAACGTGGTTCGCGGTAGACCCTCTGAATCCAGCAGTATTGCTCGGTATCAAGTGCAACATTGGTACATCCTTCAACTTGTTGTCGAAACTGGTTCAAGATATCTTTAGCTGCAGTAGATTTTCCGACTTGTTTTTTTTTGAATAGCAGTACTTTATTAACTCACATTATAGACGGGTCTAACGCGAATTATATTCAATTACCTTGATTTACCGACGTTTCGACACAGGTTTCACTGGTCCAGGTGGTACAGGTGGTGGTGATGTGAGTTAATATGTATTCAAAACGCGAAAGTTTAAAATATTATATAGCAGTACTTTGTATTCCCCTTTATCGCGCCCCATTGGTCATAAACCACGTGTGTCAGAGGAGCGCTCCTTGCATAACTTTGGAGGAGGGTGTAAACACCTGGGCCTGGATGCTTAGCCAAGGTGACAATCGCCTGCGCTAAGATGACGAAACGCTTTGTGTCTCTCTCTATACCTATACTCTTCGGAGTGTAAACGAGTCGCATGTTGGCTACGCACCCTGGTCTGGTGTTGTATGATTTGAGATGTTATTTCATTTACAGCTTGGCAAAAAAGAGTAGAAATTAAAAAGTGGCAACACTGTAGTGTCGTCCCGTTTTCGTATACAAATTGGTTTGTGTTGCCACTTTTTAATTTCTACTCTTTTTTGCCAAGCTGTACGTTGCAAAAACGCCTTACCGAGATAGACAGCAGATTAAAATTATCTTTTTGTTAAGGTGAATGGGTGCCAATAATGAAAGCCGGCATGGAAATCGTAACTGGCATCAAAGTGGGCCCGCCGTCGCTGCCCCAACGGCCCATTTCTGCCGAGGCGAGGAAACGGATCGAGGGCAGACTCAGGAGCCTTAAGCTAGTCAAGTAGAATTAAGACTGTTGGAGACGAACAAAATAAATACATACTTAAACGAATCGTGCAAAAGCAAACAATAGTCAATACACTAATTTAAACTTAACATAGTTTTATTTTTCATCTTTTCCATCTATCTTACTACCACGAGGAGCATCACAATGCTGGCATTTATTAATAATTAGTCTAGTTAAATTAAAGCATATGAATGACGAATAAAGTTTTGAAATGATTATTAATTTATACTCATGTTGTTAAAATACGGGTGACCGGAACGGAAGGCTGGAGATCTCGCCCAACGCATTGGCGTTGCCGTTCAGCGGGGTAACGCCGCCAGCCTTCTGAGCACCCTTCCGAAAGGACCACCTTTCCTATTAGTAGGCTTTAACTTTTTAGGTAGTTTTTGTTTTAATCTTACTTTAATTTTTTATGTTCTAATTTGTTTTGAGGTGTAATTTTATGTCAATAAATAAATACATTAAATAAGTTTAATGTATTTATTTATTGATATAAAATTTATAAGGTTAAATATTACTTCGGTTTATTTGTAAACAATCTTTATTTATACATTTTAAGATGTTTCGGAATAAATAAACATTTAGGGGATACCGTAGTAGTGCCTATTAAGGAGTACCATATTCAGAATGAAGGGTGAAATATATAATTGAAACTAAATGGTGTAAACTTCTTAACGCTTACGCATCATCCATTCGGCCAAAATTCAGTCTCCTGAGATTCTCCATAAGCTGACTCTCCTTCTGGTCATCGATACTGGCTAGCGGTCGACGAGGCGGCCCCACCTGGATCCCGGTTATCATCGGCATTGCGGCCTTCATGGTCGGAAGGAACTCGCCTGAAAATGCAAAAATATGTTATTTGGTCATTGGCGGATGATTGAAATACGGGGCTCCCGAGTTTTTCACATAGGTATTCTTGGTATAATTTTTTTTTTTACTGTTCTTATTTTTCTGTTGATTAATTTTTAGGAAAATTATAGTTAGAATAGATTAGTGAACAAATGATAATAGTGAAGTGAATTAGTAAACCATGAATGTATCATACAAACTTATTGTGGAAGACACAATTCTTCAGGGTAACAAAATTGATTGCTCTATGTTAAAGTCTTTCTTTATTCTCGTTTTTTTTTTGTTTTTTTTTGTGTGACTTTTCTTTCCTTTTCGTCTTGGGCGATGGGGATGCGGCCGAACGCGACACCAATCTTTTCATTAAAAAAAAACAGTCGCTGGGCACAGTGGACAGTGGTCACTATGACGGCTAAATTAATGTATACCTCTTATAAAGAAAATAATGAGCAAAGCCCTTACCTTGAGAAGATATAGCAGTGACCAGATTGTTTAGTTTCTCCTGGAGAGCCCTGGCTTTGACCACTTCACCACCTTTAACCGCGTCGATCACGCCCCTTACTAGTCTGGGAAACATGTTGGTCACCGTTGCGATGCTGGAGTCGTGGCCGAGCAAAACTGGTGGAGCCACAAGCTGTGGAAAAAAAAATGTATAGGCATAATTTTACCACTAAACAGTGATCAGTGTCGAGTAAAATAATGAACGGGTAAAACCAGTGGCGTCGCTAGCATGGGTGGCACCCGGTGCGGAAATTGTGGGTGTCACCCCAAAATTCAATCAAAATTGTAAAATATATTTAAAAAGAGTAATTGTAATTTTTGTTAAATAGCTCAGGATTTACTCCATCGCTTTCATTTTACGTATTTTTATAGGTGGCACTACTGATGTTCACCATCGGGTGTCACCCCTAGATGGGTGACACCCGGGGCGGAACGCCCCCGCCGCCTCCCCCCCCCTAGCTACGCCACTGGGTAAAACTATAGAAAAGATTAGTCGTAAACCTAAATTTATACATTTCATTGCACACCTCAGCGCGTTTCAAAACCTGCAGGCCTGCAGCAACAATAAGGTATTTAGTTTTAAGGATAATTGCCATACCCTACCAGGGTGCCATGCGATCTATGCGTGCCATTTTCCATTGTAACATCTATTGTATTAATACCATGCTTTGCAATAAACGATACTATACTATATTATACTATCACTAACGCAGGTATCTAGGCAAATGTATCTAAGTCTAAGCAGAATATCTAGAATTGAGAGGCTTCACACCTTTAAATTTCTTCTTAGGTTTACCTCTACTTACCTATAGGTAATATATATATATAAGTACGAAGATTTAATTTCCTGAAGAATTTTAATTTTACCAAAACATGTAATAATGTTCAATACCATGTTAGTTTTCGTACATGACAAGAAACTATGGAACTTAGAATACTTGTAGGGTGCATTGGGGTAATTTCGAAGGCGGAGTAATTTGGAAAATAGCTACTAAACTAGAAACACTTTCTACTGTAGTAACAGTATTACGCAACTTACGCAAGATGACGTGGCAAGCGTTGCAGTAGCGTAAGTGTTGCTAAAGTGCTAAGTACATAGTAAGTAATTAGGAAAGTGCTTCTGGTTTTATAAATATTTGCATTTTCTAAATTACCCCGCTTTAGAAATTAATCCCAAATGCACTTTATGTTTCTTAACTCTAACCAGGCCTGTCTCACTCCGCGATTTCGTCACTTTGCTACAAGTAGCTAAAAGTGCATCCGTTCGGCCCCAATTTTGGGGTTTGCCATAAGCCGCGCGTGGCGCTGTCGCCACCTAGCGGCCATATCTGTGCTGATCGAAACAGACGCGTTTTGTTAGAGAGTGAGTCTTCTGTACTTAGTACTATTATTTATTCTGTGCTCTAACTTACATGATTCCCATTGAATATTCTCTGGTCTTCTCCGAGTTGGTCAGAAACTTGTAGCGCCACTCCCAAATCTGCCTTCATTCCTTTGAAGTTAGGGATTCTTGCTGAAGCCAGTTTAAAGAATTCTGGCATGTTTACTGTGAAAGGAAAGAATAATCAGTATGTTTCGAATATTTAATAGATAGATATTATGAACATTAAAGCTGCCTGTTATGTTTTATTTTTCTTAGGAAACAGTTCAATTTCAAAGCACCTATATATATATATATATATATACTCGTACAACTGTTGTAATCGAACTCTTTGTACCCTAACCTTGTAAGGTCGAAAACGCGCGTGTAACTCTACCAGATTTGCAAGCAACCATAGGCTGCGGTGGTTGATTACTATCAGGCGATTCGAATGCTTGTTTGCCACCGCCGTGGTATAAATAAAGTACATACCTAATCAGCTATATCGGTAATCGACCGATATTTTGCCGTGTATGCTACAAGACTGCGACCAATTATTTTTTGTCATGATTCTGTTCGCTGTTCGCTTGGGGCTACCCGAGGTTTTCATCGATTTTTGACAAGTTTTAAATCGTATCTCCTTTTTTGTACTAGATAAAGTTACTCGTATAAGACAAACGGTTATCGGTGCTTCTATCTTTTATCTCCGGTTTTGTCCACCGAATTTTGCAAGAAATGAATAGGTAATATATACTTATTTTTTAAACATTGTCTAAAAAAACTCATTTTTCGTATCTTGTTTGCTGAGAAAGATCTTTAATGTACGAAATCTACATATTTGGATTCCTCTTTGACGTCTCTAAAATCGTGTTCAGGGTTTTAATATTAAACTAATTAACACAAAAGTTATGGCTACAAAACCAGTTTTTTAGCCTAAAATAGTTCAACTTTGATGACAAATTTCTTGAAGGCAATGAACTATTGAAGTAAACATGGGATACTATATTGCTTAAAGTCGTTGCTGTTAATATAATAAACTACAAAAATATTACAAAACTAAGGGATTCAGATCGAAGGTCATTGGCGTGGAGTAGCCCCTTATGCCTCCGCCTTATGGCTCCTCTACAGGATGGGCCAACGCCGGCCACTCCAAGGGACGCAGCCGTGTAGTAGAATGAGATAGCAATAACACTTGCTCCCTCTAACGCATAAATGCGTCCCTTGGAGTGGCCGGCGCTGGGCCATCGTGTAGAGGAGCCTTTACCGTCGACTCCGCTCATCATTGGGAAGTGGTAGTAGAGCAGGGGCAGCGAGGGAGCAGCGTTCGACACCGCATGCAGGTAGTCCACCAGGTGTTCCACGGTCTTCGGCTTGTAGTATATCTCCGGGAGCGTCATTATAGCGTCAGCTTCCAACTGCTCGGCGTATTGTGCCTATAGACTGAAGGAAGACGTTTAGTTTTGACTAGCCATGCCTTACCGTCGACCCCGCTCATCATTGGGAAGTGGTAGTAGAGCAGGGGCAGCGAGGGAGCAGCGCTCGACACCGCACGCAGGTAGTCCACCAGGTGTTCCACGGTCTTCGGCTTGTAGTATATCTCCGGGAGCGTCATTATAGCGTCAGCTTCCAATTGCTCAGCGTATTGTGCCTATAGACGTGAAGGAAGACGTTTAGTTTTGACTAGTCATGGCTGAACTCATTTTATTGTGACGCGCTGATATACAGGGTGAAATTTAAATCACTGGTCATATTCATTCCCGGCACTAGGTCACACTTAAGGAATCTATTTAGCGAAAAAAAAGAGTACACTTTTTTTTAATTTTCATTTTTCAATTTTTAAATATTTTCCACGAGTCGTGGTCACCCTATTACCACAAATGTAAACAAACCTAATAGTAGGTTTTAACAACAACATCAGCAAAACCCTTATCTGACCTTCACTAAACCTTATAATCGTTGCAATAGGGTCCACCCAGTTAGTGTTGGCGATGGTAGGCAGGTTTATCAATTTCGAGGGTAGTCTAAACTAAACTATTCCGCGCTAGAGGTAAACATAAATGATTAGTCACTCGTCACTCGCCAACCTTAAAATAATAATCGCGCGCGTACTAAGGTTAAAAAAATGTTTTCGAACCGGGAATATTACGAAGTGGTACGGTGTTATTTATTAAGTGGTGAGTGTTTACGTGGTGCACAAAGATTATACGAAATGGAATCCGTTCCACGCCTTCGCAGACAAGGATTGAATCCAAGAGTACCATCTCGTGGGACTTTCGTTAATTGCGTCGATTTTTAATCAAATGTACGTAACTTGATTAAATTTTTTAAATACGCCTGAATGCAAAGATTCCTGACCTAGTTTTTACTCATTGTTTTTAAGCCACGGACGTTTTGTTAATAATCATTAGTCAGAAATAACATTTTAGATTAAAAATGGGTTGCCTTTGCATTTTGACGGTTCTAAGCCCGTTAATATGAAAGGAAAAATTAGCAACTTATGTAGGTAATCTCGCTGCAATAGGGTTCATAATTGGTGACGCGATTGCAAACAGCGGGAGGGACGGGGTGTCAATGACCTTAACTGATAAGAGAGAAGCGGGTGTAGTGGGTAGTTGTCGGTTCACCATAACGTACGAGGTTTTTAGGACAACTTGATGATGAGTTATTTCGAAAAATATGTACTGAGCGGTATTAAAAGAAAAAACACGTGTTTAATATTTTTTCGAGTTCTTTCGGTTGTTTCAATTTGGCCAGTGAATTAAATTTCACCCTGTATATATGACGCGAATACAAAAGCATTATGTCAAAGCGATTTTAAAAAATTTCTTCTTCAGGATTAGAAATCTAGTGATCAATGTTAATGTGGGCGTATTTCGGTTAATATATCCTCCTAAGTCTCGATTTCCTTTTAAAAGGACAGTATCAAAGAGAACTCGGTTAAACTGGTTAACCCAGCGTCAAATTGTACTGGTAACCAATGTAACCATGGTAACTCCAGGTATAATGTGGTAACCCTGGGTTAATGGGATGGTGCAATAAGTGGCCCTGTGAACAGTTGTCGCTCACCATCTTGATGACGTCAGGCATGGGCACGCCACCGACTTGCATGATAATCTTCATACCCTCTGGTCTGGCTTTCACCCAGGCCTCGAGAAGAGCCTGACGTTCCTCCAAGCTCAGCGTGATGGATTCACCGGTGGTACCGCCCACTGGTGAGGTAAGGTCAGGTCAGGTAATGTGATTATGGTTGACAGTACGAGTATAGTGATTTGCAATAATATGTTATTCCATTGTTACTCTTCAAAAGCCGCAAAAATATGTGACTCGCTCTTATGGCTCTACAAATAAGATCGTGTCAGATATTTTGCGGCCTTCGTTGTGTAACATATTATTGTAGGTGACTTTACGAAAGCTCGGTGCTCAAGAAAACTTCAGGTACACGTTACACAAGGAATACGTATACCTACATCGGGGGGCACGGCAGTGCCCCCGCCAAGTCGAGCGCGAAGCAAACACTGCCGTACCATACCATCCTTTACTGGAACCATTTCGCCGCATTTTCAGGCCCCTATTTGAGAACCTCTGGATAAGACCAGAACGCAGAAATTTTGGTCATCCAGTAAGCTATAATCACATACTTAAAATCCAAAATTTCAAGTCTGTAGGTCATTTAGTTCCGAAGTTAAGCGAAAGCAAAGTTTCGCATTTATGAAACTCACTCATGATCATCAGAATAGAACTAGTACTTCCCATAAACTCAGAGAGCTGAAATTTGGTACAGAGTTAGGGTTTAATGGCCACATAAAAATATTGCAATATCAGTCACGTTTTAAAGATCTAAAAACTGCATAAGTAAGTTTGTAATCCCATATAAATATATGATATTACAAAGTTACTGTTGCAGTTCCTACAAATAGTAGGTAAAGTAAAGTAAAGGTACACTACGATGTACGATGTGAATATGAATGAAGATATGTTTAGTTATGATATGTGTTTACATAGTATGGGTATGAGTACCCGAAAAGAAGGACTGCCTACAAAAAGAGATGAGATCCCATCAAAAACATTACATGTAAAAAGGTGCAAGTCTCGCAACGCTTTTACTACAAAAAAGTTTTGAGATGTAATGTGAAACCAAGTCGGTTATTTTAATCAGTGCCAGGGGGTGTTAAAACCGTATCAATAAGATATCTTTAATTTGTAATACGTATAATGACTTGGCCATCGCACGGCTGCATAATGACAAAAGGATCATCGTCACCTATTAAAAATAATTCTAATTGAACATAACGCTAGCGCTAATTGCAGTTTGAGCATTACACATATTTACGGTACGGTACGAGTAAAGCATTATGTGCGATTGCCAAGTCATTATATGATGATTAGTGACGGATTACTGATTATTATTTAATTATTAGATTTAATGAATGGGCAATACGAAAAACTGTTGCTACTGTACAAGAATCAGAACGGGAAAAAAAGAAAAGAAAGATTTGTAATAATAAAAAAACTACTCCTAAAAAGAAAAAAAATGTGTTAAATAAGAAAATCTAATAAAATAAATCAATATGCCCACGTTTCTACAAAAATAAGTGAAATCCCACCAAAAACATTCTGTAAAAAACTAGCCAAGTCTCGATGGAGCTGCTTGTTTATCTCTAAAAAGTAATGAAATCTAGACAAAGTCGTGCCAAGTCTAAGGTTCCTTACTGCGATTTCTTTATTATTATAGTTAATGTTGTGTGACTTGGCCGTTGAAGGGTACACAAGGGTACAAAACCAGGTGCTCCATGACACCATTGCACCAATCTGCCATTGCACCAAAAAGAAGTGTTTGTTTCAGGCTCGCCCATACATAAGTATTATTGAAATACGCAGCTTTATCAAGCCTACAATTGACTGGTTATTGAATCAACGTTTTCCAAGTGGCAATTTTCCATCGTCAATGGGTAGCGGTTCTGGTGATTGGTGCAATGGTGTCATGGAGCACCTGGTTTTGTACCCTTGTGTACCCTTCAACGGCCAAGTCACACAACATTAACTATAATAATAAAGAAATCGCAGTAAGGAACCTTAGACTTGGCACGACTTTGTCTAGATTTCATTACTTTTTAGAGATAAACAAGCAGCTCCATCGAGACTTGGCTAGTTTTTTACAGAATGTTTTTGGTGGGATATAACTTACATAATTATGTAGCATTATTTAGATTGGACAGTGAACGAATAGCATCGGTTTTCTTATGGTTTCAAATGACCTAGCCAGTTTAATTGATTCGACCATTACTTATGACAATCTAGGTAGCTATAAATAATAAATATTTCATACCCAGAATTCCTTGCACACCATTCTCATGTAAGTAGTTGAAGTATTCCGGAATGACTGAGAAGTTGATGCATCCCGCATCGTCGATCGGCGTGAACACGGGCGCTATGACTCCCTTGATGTCGAAGGAAACCTGCACATGTGATGTTAGATATACTCATGGTATAATAAATAATAATATACTCCACCTGGTACTCTCTTCCCGTCTTATAGGTCACGTGACTGACACAAACTACGTCATCATGCGACAGCGCTATATGATCATATTAATATGCGATAGCACTAGGTATATAAAGTGGCAATGTTATTGTGACGTAGGCTTGTGTCACTCTGGGAAGAGAAGACCATGTTTTATTAGACTATGGATATACTTAATAACTTGTATCAAGATAATGCTCTAGTCATATAGTGGCCGTCTCCATATAAATACTACGACATCCAAATTTAATCGTATTATTACGTATGGAGACGGCCGCATATATATCCGCATTCGTGTGTGAAGTTCTCTAGACGATATTTATTTTCATGTTATAAAATCACCACAGAATAAATCAAATATCTTACCATTTTTCTAAAATATGCAAAGTATTAGAATAATTATGGCACAACTGATCTGACACAATGCCGAGAGAAAACTGGCGAAAATGATCTTGATCTCGCCAATATATTTATAATTGTGTTGGTTTAAACTTGATACGTTAAGCTAGGGTTGTCAATCACTTTGTAATGATAATGAACATTAGGTTCATTAAGCACCTGGTAATGAAGAAATTGGAAGTGCCGCACTCTTAATATAGACGCTGTTTAAACCATCATCTTATTGATGTGACAGGCCAATGATGATGAATGAAGAAATTGAATGGCAAACAGCGAGTGCAATATCAGGTTTTTTGGTTTTTTGAAAGAATATTCACGCTAAGTATATGGAGATTACTTTGCTTATTTTGTGTCATTTTCAAATTTCTTAATTAATTTTAATTTAGTTACCTAATGGTCTGTTTGCATGTATATATTTTTATTACCAAATATATCTAAATTAAATCTGTAAGATTGTAAATAATTACGTTAATTTCTAATTGATGTCAGCCCTGCGGTTATGCTTTAAATGGCTTTCTCTAATGACCGGACTAAACTAGTAGTGCATTTATTTAAAATATCCAGCAGCGACTAGTCTACTAATAGGTACATAATCATTTAGATAATTATTACAAAACATTGTACAAAAATGTTGTATAGTGCGTAATTTATTATGTTGCCATCTATTTAGTTTGATTGAACCTGTACCACAGATTATATAATAGTTCTTACGAACAGATACTTTTCTCTCAAACAAAACGCAAATACCTACCGATTTGATACCTACACAAAAATACAATGGAGTGACCTTCAACGCGCCGCTCCCCGCACCGCGCGCACCGGCACAACACTAGGGTTGCTGACGCTTAGAAATGATAAATATATAAATACCTACTTACTACTTAAACAGCGGAGTGAAATAAAAGGAAAGCTAAATCTTAAATTATACCTAATATTCCGATTATGCGTGTTTGCGAAATAGTCATTTTAAAAGGTCATATGTCCCTACAGTAACCGCAGTGTTTACGCCGTTTTATAAACCGCGCAATAATCCCAGCAAAAATTATTTTAAAACTTGGTGTAATTCAGTGTAATTTAAAACCAGATAGAGATTAATGTTACACAATAAAGAAAAATAATATAAACCCCATGAATACAGGTAATTAATTATAAGTTAACCAGAGCAAAAATGAGTAGGCACTTTCCGGTGTAAAGTTAACTTACTGTCGTTAAACTAAACATTTACCAAAATAAATTAAAAATATGCTACCTATTTCAAATAGATAAATATCTAAAACTATACATTTGTCATACATAATAAACATTACATGTTTAATTAAAGAAATTCAATAGTAGGTAGGTACCTACTACGTAGCTTGTAACTATCGTAAAAAATGACAGTGCGGCGCGCGGTGACGTGCGTACGTGAGCGCGTGGGCAACCAACTGGCTTGCTTGTCTACCGTGAACGGGAGCGGATTCGTAGGTATTAAACCGAGCTCGCGCGGAGAGTTCCATAGGCCTGCCTGTACTGTAGCAGGCGTGTCTCACTCCGCGATTTCGTCGCTTTGCTACAGATAGCTAAAAGTACATCCGTTCGACCCCAATTTTGGGGTTTGCCATAAGCCGCGCGTGGCGCTGTCGCTATCTAGCGGCCATATCTGTGCTGATCGTGACAGACGCGTTTTGTTAGAGAGTGAGTCTTCTGTACCTAGTACTATTGTTTATTCTGTGACTGTAGTAAGGCCCATCGTAAAGGTGTATCGCAATACCATTACCGAACACCGCACACAAATCGGTTTAATTCGTTTGGAAACTATGCTGCCACAGACAGATACATAGTATATGTTAAAAAGTTGCCCTCAGTGCTCCATTAAAAAAATCCTTTGGGATCATTCATTAATAACGTCACACGAATTTCTAGGTTTTTTGACCGCTCCCCCCTCCTTGTCACACTTGGTCACATTTTGCAAATCCCTCCCCACCTGGTGTGACGTCAGATTTTAGGCAATTTTGTTTTCAGGGCGTTTTCACTTTTAGGGACACCCCCCGTTTTTATGATGTCCCGCGTTTTCAAAATTTTTTTACTCCGTTACGTATAATTTTTTCCTGAGTTGAATAATTTATACCCATAGAACACATATTTAACTAATGGTTTCGTCTATAGTTTTAGTTAAGATAAGCATAATGTAATTATAATATATTTTTTAAACAGTTAAGACACCGGTTTTTAACGTGTCCCACCCTAACTTTAAGGTTTTGCAAATCACATCGTGCAATTTTTTTCTACTAAAGCTGTCGAGTTTAAATGTTACCTAGAATCTAAAGAGTCTTACGGGGGACATGAACAAAGTTTTGAATTGAACCTTGCTGCTTTTGAATTAAAAACTAAATTTAAATAACATTGCTTGAAAGTGATGCCACTTGACACGTCAGGTTTGTAACGATCAAAACTACATTTAAATTTCTACTAATCCACATAAAATTTTGGGAATGGCAACATTAATAACACGTGATCAGACGGCAAACAATTTTAAACCGCCAGTACGCGACAGGAAGTTGTGAAGTGAACTTATGTCAGTGGACTGCAGACCGTACACGTTTCGTCAGTCAGGTTTGTGATCAATTTTCTTTAATAATATTAGCTTTTACATAAAGTTCATATATTATAGATGGAAATTGATAAGCTCGCAACTGTTTTTTTATAAAAACATAAATATATTATGTAAGATGAGTTCAGAGTTAAATTATGATTGTAGTAAAGTAGAAAAACGTGACGTCAGGTTTGTAACAAATCGCTCCGTTACGTATAGGCTGACCGACAATGTTACAAAACTGACGTCTATATGGTGGTATTACATGGGCGTTCCATTCGAAATCTTGATATCGTCAGTAATATGAAAAAAAAAAAGAAAGAAAATGTAGTAACAACGCATGAGTTCGATACATACTATTAGGGCGTTTTAACTTTAATTTTTATATAAAGTTTGATCTTTTGGTCATGATACGAGATTTTATCAAAATATTGACGATTATTAATAATTGTTTAGTAGTAGCAAAAAGAATAGCATAGTATAGAGGGGTCCTGTCATTGTACATTTTGTAGTCACAGTAAATTTACTGTCATTTATCGACACACGACTAAAACTCAAAATGAAAACGTATAAAATTATCAAAAAAATTTATATATATATGGATAAATGATTTTATTATTTTTATATCATTTTGATCCATGTTCATTCACTGATATCTATGTGTTAAAATTGTTATACTTTGGTGGATTGTTATAATAAAACGAATTAATATATATTTACAGTTTTCTCATTACCTTACCGCATCATGTAACCCCAGCCTAAGAATTTTCAGCTTGTCAGTTTTGTAACTGTCCCACTTGCTCAGTTGCTTTGTTTGGTCTTTATCTCGTTTTCTGTAAGCTTTTAAGCCAAGGTTTTGTTTTATAGAGAACTACCTAAAAATATACATTAAAGCAAATGCAACTATAAACGATTTTTTCAAAATATTGATCGCAATAAACAAAATAAATAACATAATGGTATCAATCGTTACAAAACTGACAATAAAAATTATTTTCGGGCAATAATAACTGTTTGTTTTATGAAATCACCTGTTTATATGAAAATATAAGTCATTTGCAGCAAAAGAAATGCAAAATATTGCTAATTACTTTTGTAGTTAAAGCGTGTCAACAAAAATTAGATTGTTACAAAACTGACCAGTTTGGACTACACTGTCAGGTTCGTTTATCAATAATTAAAAAACTAAACGTATTTATGTGGGACTCATCACAGTTTTAGTAACTTTAGAAAATAAACTTCATTATGGATTAGAACATTCAGCATAAAAACATGTTTTTTTTTTAAGTCGTAATTTTCATTCTGGTGCACGATTTAGTGAAAACGCCCTTCAACGAAATCGGCAATACTAACTCGGCATTATTTTTTTAATAAAAAAAAATTGTTGAAAGAAATATTAGTAATTTTATAACACAAAACCAATTAGGGACGAAAATTGCCTACTTCCAAAACCTCATTATTTAAATGTACAGCGAATAAAAAAATATAAATTAATTTTCGGTTACTGATGAATAGTGATGAAGTTAAAATGACGGCACAATGTTACCCCATCCCGCAACATGTCACATTCTCTTGACCCCCTCCCCCCCTAAAAGTGTGACGTAATTAATGGATGACCCCTTTCTGTATACTTTGGTAACAGCACTTTGCTGATGGATCTAGAATGGGTGTGGGGTCTTAGGTACTCTTTGGCTGGTGTAATATTCGACCTAAATATGTTGATTCGCAGTGAATTTGAATCAAAGGGGTCAAGCCATTCCCAACTTATTTAGATTCAGGTACATACTAGGTACTTATATACTTTGCTCTAGATACTACTATAAGTTATATTACCTACCCGTTTTATTAAATTTGATCGTACCAGACGTACCGGAGATCTTTTTGAAGTTGTTTTATTTCAAAGAGAATACTTATACATATATACCACGACGTTAATACTTTATTTATTTAGTTAGGATAGAAAGGTATCTTTGAAAGGTATATGTCAACATAGCAGTCGGAGACTCGGAGCCGGTGTTGCTATGGTGTTGCTCGAAGACGCAGGATGCAAAGAGTAGTATAATATTATATATACACGGTGTAACATGAGGAAACCGAATAATTTTAACCACGCATTTCTGAGGTCAAAAGAAGGAAAAAATGTAATACGAGTTAAGTTCAATTTCGCCAAAAAAAAATTTTTTTTTGTTTTGTTTTTGAAATTTTTTGAATGTATTTGTAGAATTTTGTACATAAAAAATAAATTTTATTGGTTAACTTGTTACTTAAAATTGATATTTAAATATTTTTTCGTAAAACCTTCTTTTTGCAAAGTGTTACTTGTCACTTTTTGACATCTATCAATAAGGATATTTAGACTACGTCCCATAGCAGCAACATTACCACCAAAAAAGCCTTTTAAATTATGTAACAACAAAAACTTGTTTATTTTTAAATTAATATTATCTCTGAAACTAGGTGTTTAAAAAAAAAAGTTTATAGGACATTTTTGTCTCTAAATATGATCAGCAATACGCTGTTAAAATTATTCGGTTTACTCATGTTACACCGTATATCATAGAAACCTAAGTCAACATGTATAGAGGCTTGTCATACTTGTCATGAAAATAAAAATAAATAGTCATACGTATTGACACTTGACACAAAAAGTTGTCTTTGTTGACAGTTTCTAGAAGGGCAGTTTTAATTTTACTTAAATTATGTAAACATTTTATCTATGAGTATAACACATGTTGCCGTTAATGAGAAAATGATAAATAAGTATGTGAAAATGAAAAGTTTGATACATATATATCAAAGTTGGACTAACGTTAATTCTGCTTTGCGTATTCATTGCAGCTAATATAGGAACCCATCTTAAGCAGCACCATAATAAATCAATGTACGTGAAACAGTTTCCTAGTTATAAATAAGTCGTTTTAATAGGTCAAACGCCTTGAATAACTTTAATGCCGAGAAGTCTTCAGTCCGCGTTTCAGCGTCGTCGCGTGCAGAATACACATGCGTCCGTCGTTCTAAAAGAAATCGTGAAAATATTAAAACCACACCTGGCATCATTGGAGAGTGAAATGCAGCCGACTAATGGCAATTCAGAAAAAAATGGGGACGGGGACGCGGGAAAAAGTGTAAATCAAAACGGTGGTTCAGAAAATATTAGCGGTTTTAACCCAAAAGTTGCTGCTAAAGTTAAAAAAGCAAGAAGTTTTATGGAGATGACCTTAACTACGAATCCTGTTAAAAGTCTTAGGAGGAATGATAGAAGAGTTCTAGTTATTTACACTGGCGGTACTATTGGAATGGTTAAAAACAGAGATGGCGGTAAGATTTTTTAAAATTCGTTTAAAAATGTTCGTTATTAAAACAAACTGTTTTTGAATATTCATACATAGTTGTGTGATTTAATTTACTTAAATAACTCGTTAATGAGTCTGTGAATCCAGTCACAGCTGGTTCCGCTAGTTTTGGCCAATTAAATCAAAACTGGACGCAAAATATAAAAGCAAACCTGGTTGAACCAGTTATTTATGTGATTGGACATATATAATTATACAAAAAAATTTAACTAAAGCACTATCAAGGAACCTTGAGTAAGTGTCGCGAATCTTAAGATATTAATACCTAGAAAAAATTGTATCGTTAATAAAGTGGTGTGATCTAATTAACTCATATGCAATAAACATTTTAAGTATTTCTGAAAACAAAAGTGTAGGTAACTTACCGATGTGGAGTTTGTTACCAGCTTCAACTTAGGACATTGGCTTTCACATAGAAAAGTAGGAAATGCTGCTACAGTAAGCGGAACGAATGTTATAGATGTACGAGTATGTATCTTTATCAGGTTACTTAAATAACTGTTTCATTTGAGATAGGTACCGCTAAATACTGAGATTTTGGATACAAAATTAAATAGGCAATTGGGCAGCATATCTGACTCAAGGTGAAAGGTCATGCATGATCGTAATAACATTTTTCGTAAGGAATACTTTGAAATATTTACACCTATATCCGTGGCAGTTTATGTATCTAGACTAGGAATGATTAATATTAATAATAGGTATTAGCTTGGAAAATTGTAAGTTAGGTACAATTTGTGAAATCCGCGCAAAAAAAAGAAACCCTTTATATAATGATTTTGACAAAGTTGAAGGCACGAGACCTCAGGGCCCTCCTCCTGCTAGATGGTGTGCTCAAATTACGGCACCTATGCAATTAAAACTGCACGAGGCCATGCGCATGGCGGGGAATAGAACCCTATGGAGGAACCTGGTCTTCAACAGAAGGATATGATGTCACGATCCTCAGTATTGAGGGACCGACTGAAGAAGAAGATATAATGATTTAATATATGAATGCAATATTCTTGTACAAAACATCATACGCTTTTCTCAGATCATTGTTATTAAATAACAAACCATTGATACTCGTAACTACTTAGTTTATAATCTTTATTGGTCTTGAACTTTGAGATAGGTAGGTTTAATAACTAGCTGACGCCATATCATGTAAATACCCATTAGAAATTACAGTAGGTATTTACACGTGTAATAATATAACGTAAATATTATGATTATTATGACGATTTTACCTAAGTAGATAAACTCCCTCGTATACATTGTTTGTTTATTGTTTATCTAAATAAAATAAACAAAAAACCGTTACCGTATTAGCATAGCAATCGTTCCATGCTCAGGGCAAAAAAGAATAGATAGTATAGAGGGGTCCTGTTATGGTAAATTTTGTAATCACAGTAAATTTACTGCCATCTATCGACACACGACTAAAACTTTATTATTTTTATATCATTTTGATCCATGTTCATTCACTGATATATGTGTTAAAATTGTTAAATTTGAAACGGCGTCGTCACGCCATCTAGCCGAGCATAGGCTAAAGGTATGTGCGGCATCTATCCGAGAATGACTTTTTCTTGATTTCCGAGGCACGTTTTTTCCTTAGACCTTATTCCTCTTATACGAAGTTACATATGTCTTTGCTCAGGGCATTCTACATTCTACCTACGGTTTTGTAGTCGTAGACGTGTAGTCACTATAGGCGAAATTAAATGCTGGGATATTGTAAATTACTCTTACATCGGACAAAACAGACCTACCCTAGTGTCTTTTCGGCAGGCATTTACGTTAGGAATTTTACTAAATAAGGATCACTTTTTAACCGACTTCCAAATCCCAAAGGAGGAGGTTATCAATTCGGTTGTATGTTTTTTTTTTTTTTATGTTTGTTACTCCATATCTCCGTCATTACTGGACCGATTTTAAAAATTCTTTTTTTGATTGCATGTATATGCATACAGATTGGTCCCGTTTTTGTCAAAATCCAGTTCTGATGATGGGATCCATGAGGAATCGACGGAACTCCTCAAATCTTAAAGGCATACATATAGTGATATTTGTGTTTTTATCAACAAATCAAGCATATACATTCAAAAACGTGACATTTGATGAAGTGGAACTGCTGATGATGATCAGAACGGAACTCTTCAACGACGCATAGTTCACCTTTGGCGATTTGTCCTCTTCCTTATGTTTGTTAAGCAAGTTAAGTTTTTAAGCAACATTTTTGTCAAGCTTGAGTTCTGATGATGGGATCCATGAAAATCGAGGGAACTCCTCAAATTTTAACCTCGTGCCGCCCAAGAAAAAAAACGCAAGATCAGCTAAACGCCCAGTGTGCAATATATGAGCCATAATATTTTGAAGTCGCACCTGCCCATGCACTTCAAACATTTTTTTTTTACAAAAATTTCGAGCAGGATTTTTTATATTTTTTTCTGGGTATATGTGAATAAAAATGAATACAGTAAACTGAATTCCACCGTCGTATCTTTTGTTCATTTAAATGCACATTGGGTTTTTGATTGATGTTATAAGTAATATATATTTTTTTTTAAATCAACTTTAAGGCACGTAATCGGGATAACGTAGCCTCTGACTATTATTATCCTGCTTTAATAGTTACATAATAAGCAACGTAAGTCAAAAATAACTAGAAAAAAAAAATTGTTTGGTATTGGGCTACTTTTTTATTAATGTTAACATTCATATTTGACACTGAAATGCTTTATAACAAGGTCTGAAAAATAGTTAACAAACTTCCTTAACATAAAAATTAACATCCTTCTTAATTATATATAAGTTATTGTATGTTTGCTGTGTTTCAGTATCACTTTCTTCGAAACTTTATTTTTCACTAAGACTCTAAATATTTGGTTCATCTCCAGAAAGTTGGTATTCAGGATCACAAATCTTATTATGTGATGGCAAAAAGTCTTCCAGCTCGTATTCAACTAGTAAATCATCATGCAGACCTAAAAATAAACTATCCAAAAAAGAACCTTTAGTTGTAGGTTATATTATGTACTTTTATAACAGTAGCGCCCAGTGTGCAATATGATGAACATAATCTTACGATTAAGAAAAAAATATATGTATCTGTGCCTTTGTAAAAAAATAACAGTATATTTCAATAAAACAAACATTTAGGACATATTTTATGTCACTGTCTAAACGAAAAAAGCCATGATTAATTTAATAAATCAAGATTATATACCCATGTGTCACGCGAGCTTGATTAATTTTGGAATTACAATACTTGTCTATGAATATCTGTCAAATGTCAGCTGTTAAAATGGTCGCCACTGGACCGACCATTCACGACCTCTAGGTAAATTTCAATTACGCGCGCAAATTTAAAACTGACATCTGATAAACTTTTATGTACAGCGTATTGCACACTGGGCGTTTAGCTCTGCATTTAATTTCGAAAATCTGGGCAGTTATGCTGAGTGTCACTTTGTACAATTTATTGCACATTGGGCGGCACGAGGTTAAAGGCATGCGTATAGAGGTTTTTGTATTTTCATCAGAAAATCAAGCATTTTCATTCAAAACTGTCGCATTTGATGGAGTGGAACTGCTGATGATTATCAGAACGGAACTCTTCAACGACGCATAGTTCACGTTTGGCGATTTGTCCTCTTTGTCCAGGCGGACAATAAGAACTCCAGCAATACTTTTATATATTTATTACTAAAAATTACGAAATTATAAAAATTATAAAAATTGACTCTGAGCGACGTGCGCGTGCTTCAGAGGTGACTCGCCGACTGGTTGGACGGCCGATCGGCCGCGCTCTTCTAGCCGTGTGCTGCGTCCCGCACCCCGCAACCCTTCGTGGCCATCAGGTGCTCGTACATCCTCCCGGCGTTGAAAGCCTGGCTTTCAACTAAACAGTTGCAATTCTTTAAGTTGCCTTTCACAGGTCTAGAATGGCGATCTAGTCAACCTTTCGACAACCTGCAACGCGTTTAGCTAGATCCAAAAAATTGCAGAAATTCTTTATGTTGCCTTTCGCGGGTCTAGAATGGAGGTCTAGTCAACCCTTCGACAACCTGCAACCCCATGCTTATAATGTGCATAATGTGCTTGATTGCTTTCGCTTGAAGATGAAAGGTGAAAACAGTAGTTTGTTCTTAAACTGTATCTTCTTTAGGTCGTTTTTGGTAGTGTGACAAAGTCCCTTCTACAGAATTCAGTTTTTGTTGCCCTTAATGGGTAGGTAAACCATTCTTCCCTTCGACAACGTCTGTAGTTGGGATAACACACATCTTGTTGATGGCTCTTCTTATTGTTCCTCGATTTGTGATTACATCAGCGACACGATTGACTCCGTCTACACCAGGATACAGACGACTTATCCGCGCAAGTCGCCATTGTAGAGGAGGTAGCTGATCTTCCTTTAGTATGACGAGGTCCCCGACTCGAAGCTCCTGCTGCCTGGTCTTCCATTTTGTGCGTTGCTGAAGCTCTGCGATGTACTCTCGCCGCCACCGGTCCCAGAAGTGCTGTCTCAGTTGCTCTATGCGCTCGTATCTGTTGGGGTACTTAGTAGTGACGGTTCGGGACGGCACTGAAGTGAGAGGCCGTCCGATTAGAAAGTGCCCAGGAGTGAGAGGAGATGGGTCTGTGGGATCCGACGAGAGAGGGGTTAAAGGACGAGAATTTAAAATTGCTTCAATTTGCGAGAACAGAGATCCTAATTCCTCAAACGTCAGGGAAGCCCTACCGGCAATACGTCGAAGATGATATTTAGCTGATTTAACTCCAGCTTCCCAAATGCCACCAGTTGGGAGAGTAGGCTGGACTGAACATGAATTTAATTCCTTCCTCATTAGCAAACTCAGTGACCGACTGACGACTAGACTTAATTAATTTACTCAGTTCATTGTTAGCACCCTTAAAATTTGACCCATTATCACAAAATATTACAGATGGCTTACCTCTGCGAGACACAAACCGTCGCAGGGCTAAAATAAATGCTTCCGTACTAAGGTCGCTTACCAGCTCAAGGTGCACCGCTTTAGACGCTAGGCATACAAATATGCATAAGTAACATTTGGAAGTGCGGCTTCCTTTCCCTTTCTTACTAGCAATCATAAACGGACCTGCCATATCGACACCACATGTATAAAAGGCGTACGGGGAGCTTACTCGTTCAAGTGGTACATTACCCATTATTGGTTGCACAGGGTTTCCTCTAAACCGGATACAGACTACGCACTTTTGCACTATGCTACGGGCCAAGTTCCTGCCTCCTACGGGCCAAAATAATTCCTTAATTGAAGCTAAGAGAAGTTGAGGACCGGCATGAAATAAGCGCAAGTGTTCGTGTCTCATTATCAGTCTGGTCAGTCGATGCTTAGCATCTAATATGATAGGATGTTTTTTATCGTATTCAAATTGCGAGTTTTGGAGTCGACCCCCTACTCGCAGGACTCCATCAGAGTCAATGAACGGATTTAATGACAGCAATTTTGACCTACGATTTACTGACTTATTTTGAGCAATATCTTTGATTTCACTATCAAAGCATTCAGACTGCAGGGTTGGGCAGTATTTCAATTACATGTATTTCAATTACATGTATTTGAAATACATTGTAGTATTTTGTATTTGTATTTCAAATACTACCTGGAAAAGTATTTTGTATTTGGTATTTCAAATACTGCACTCACATGTATTTTGTATTTTGTATTTCAAATACTTCAAGCTTCAAAATACATTTCTACAAAATACATTTTATTAAATTCTATGATCCTAAAATGGAACGTTTTTTTTTAAATATAATGTACAACTTGTACGAGGGCAAATATGTACCATGCGCGAGTTATTCTGCGCGGAACTTTTCGTCAACAGCCAGGGGATAGAGTCATTACAGTAGTTTCCGTCCATGCTCTAGTTTTCGACCACTTGACAGATAGGCAAATAATATATTTCATTTTTAATTTACTATTTGCAGCAATGTAGGTTTATATTCAAATTTCGTCAAGTGGATGAAAACTAGAGCTGGACGAAAACAAGCGCAATGACCCTATACGTTTTTAGGAAAGGATATTCGTTAAACAAACTAAACGATAAGACAAAAAGAATTAAAAGTATTTTGTATTTGAAATACATTATTTTAAACACTGTAATTTGTATTTTGTATTTCAAATACCAGTCACCAAAGTAGTTTGTATTTGGTATTTCAAATACTTTTAAAAATGTATTTTGTAATTTGTATTTGAAATACGTGGAAGCCAGTATTTTGCCCAACCCTGTCAGACTGACATGCCTTTACGAGACATTGCAACGAATGGTCTAATTCGGTAATATCTAGCTGTCCAGATAATTTTGGCTTATGAACCTTACAATTATTTATGAAGCGTAAGACATATGCGTAAGTTCGCTTCATTTTGTTAAATTCGGAAAACCTATCAAACTGTATGACCCCATCACTCGTGACTCCTACATGGCACTTTATGTCACTGCTTTCCTTAGAAGGTTTTGTCTCTGGCAAATCGACAGTAAGTATACGTGCATGGGTTTGAATAGGCCAGTCACAAGGCTCGGACTTTAGAAATGGTGGCCCGAACCACCAAAGCGAACAAGAGATTAAGGATTTAGGATCAGTACCTCTGGACGCAATGTCTGCAGAGTTTTTGTCGGTAGGTATATGATTAAAAGTATAGCCTGGCGTCAACTCGTGTATTTCATTTACGCGGTTGCATACAAAGGCCTTTAAGTCTTGAGTATGAGCTTTAAGCCATCCTAACACGACAGTACTATCGGTCCAAATGAACTTCTTTTGTATGTCACAACGTAGTGACTTACAAACCTTGTCACATAGCCTCGCTCCTAAGAGCATTCCACATAATTCAAGCCTCGGGATAGTGACCTGTTTAATTGGGGCCAACCGCGTCTTTGCACACAATAATCTAACGTTAACTTCGTCATTATAATCCACTGAACGCAAATAGACACATGCGGCGTATGCATTCTGAGAAGCGTCAACACAGCAATGCAATTCGATATATTTTGGGTTATCACCTAACACACGCCTAGGTACTTTGATTTGTGACAGAAGAGCAAAATCTTTCACCAGCTTCGACCAACTCTTTGCAAACTCGTCAGGAACAGGCTGGTCCCAATCAAGTTTTTCGCTCCATAGGCGCTGAAGTAGAATCTTAGCAGTGACTATGCATGGACACATCAGTCCCAGCGGATCAAAGGTTTTGCTTGTAGTGGAAATAACTGACCTTTTTGTACATACAGCCGCGGGTTCTTGATCCCTTGAAAATTGCAACGTATCCGATACTGGCGAATAGTTAAGACCTAGAACACTAGACTCTTTAGACAAGTCGAGAGGCGTTGACGCGTTTTCGTTGCCTTCAAACAATTCTACGCAGTTCGTACGAAATTTACGCAAAGGCAAACAGGCAGAATCTAAGACTTTTACTACGCCGTAAGCAATGTGTTTTAGTTCTTCTACAGAATCAGCTCCCGTATTTAGGTCGCCTACATAAAAATCGTTTTTTATCACGTTTGAGACCACGGCGTCTGGACACTCTAATGACAACTGCAAAAGACAGCGTGTACTTAAAAATGGGGCTGACGAAGTCCCATATGTTACTGTATTAAGTTGAAAAACTTGTATTGGTTGATTTTCACTGTCGCGCCATAAAATTAACTGCAAATAACGCTGCGATGGGTCTACTTCAATTTGGCGGTACATTTTCTCTATATCAGCAATTAAAACAAACTTGTGCTGTCGAAAACGCAATAAAAGAGACGTCAAATCACTCTGTACGATGGGACCAACACGCTGAATGTCATTTAAAGACTTTCCAGATGACGTTTTGCATGACGCATTATAAACTACCCGCAATTTCGTAGTTTCGCGATTTTCGCGCACCACAGCATGATGTGGTAGGTACACACCGAATTTAGGACGCTCAATTTTAGTTAAATGACCTAAATCACTATATTCTTGCAAAAACTCTTTATATTTTTGTTTTAGGTTAGGCTGTCTAGCAAACTTTTTTTCTAAATTTTCTAAACACTTTTTTGCTGTGTTGAAATTATGCCCTAGCGCCTCCTCAGGCGCCTCCTTCAGAGGAATTTGAACAGAAAACCTCCCATTAGGTAATCGAGAAAAGGTTTCTACAAAATGCTGCTCACAGAGCTGCTCCTCCGGAGAATAGGTTTTTTCAGAAGGTAAATCATCAATTAACCAAAACCTTTCTAGTGAGTCACGAATCTCCTGACTAAAGTTGCAAACAACGTTTGATGTTGTATGATAATTGGGTGTAGATCCCGCAACTAACCACCCTAATTGAGTATTCTGCAAAACCGGTTTATCTTTGCCTAAGTTTATCATCTCAGGTATGACCATGGCCCAATACACTTTCGATCCCAACAGAATGTCTATCTCTGAAGGAGAATAAAATCTCGGGTCCGCAAGCTCAAGGTCACTCGGTATCTCAAATTCAGTTGTGTCTATTGGAAACTCAGGCAATACACTGGTAATATCTGGGATTACCAAACATTTGACATTTATGTCATACGTTCGAACCCGAGAGCTTATTTGAAGCCGACATTCTTCCGAAATACGAGTTACATTTTTGTTTATTCCAGTAATATTTACGAACTTTGTGTCTGTATCTATGCGTAACCGCTTTTTAAACGCATTCGTAATAAACGAAGACTGACTCCCGGGGTCCAAAAATGCACGCGCTGTATATGCTTTACCATTGCAAACTACCTTTACTAAAGCGGTACATAGCAAGGCCTGACCTTCAGATTCCTCAGATACCACCGCCGACAACACCACCGGCGCAGCAGAGGTACTAGGCGTCGATTTCTCTACTTCCACGTTTTGTTTATGTAACAACGTATTATGCTTCTTTTTACAAATGCGACAACAACCTCGCAAGTTACATTGGAATGCATTGTGACCTTTACGAAAACAATTTTTGCATACTCGAAGCTTAGAAACCTCATCAAATCGTTCTTCAATATTCATTTCTTTTAATTTGGGACAGTCATATAACCGATGAGCCTGGCTACACATATCACACGTGAGGTTTGATTTCTCGTCTACTGTAGTCGCAAAACTTTTATATTGAACAGGTTGCCCTTTAGGTTTTTGTTCCCGCGACCCAAATTTATGGTCACCCTTGTCAGAGTGATTATTGTATGATGTTTCTAAAACATCAGCACGGCTCCGCAAAAACGAATAGAATTCATTTAGAGTGGGCAAATCTTTAAGACTACATTTAAGTTCCTCCCATTTTTTACTTGTTGTTACATCCAATTTCACAGATACCATAAATATAATGAGCGCATCCCACTTGTCAGTAGGCTGCCCTAGTGTTTCGAGAGCTCGCAAGTGTTTAGAAAAATGGTCGACAACAAACCTGAGAGCTTTGTAAGACTCCTTTGACATACATTCAAAATTAAATAGTGCCTTTAAATGGTTATTAATTAAAATGTTTTTGTTGTTGTACCGTTCGCATAAAAGATCCCACGCAAGATTGTAGTTATTTGCACTGAACTCGATTGACTTAATAACTGTACTCGCACTCCCTTCCAAGGATGAGCGTAAATAATGAAATTTATTAATCAGCGGAATATTGTTGTTGTTATGTATCATCGACTCAAAACTGTCCTTGAACTCGAGCCACTGCAAATAACTTCCTCCGAAAACCGGTAATTTTATAGTAGGTAACTTAATGCCACCGAATGAATTTGAATGACAGCTGGCCATAGACTGATCATCGTGAACTGATTGCGCTTTGTTACAAAAAGACGAATGATCCAATATATCCTGCCCGACAGCTAAACACGACATAAATTGATTTTCAATATCATCGCGCTCCTGCACTTGATCAGAAGAATCACTATGCAGTAACTCAATTTGACCTTGAACGTCATCAAATTCACTCAACACAGATTGCAACTTATTTAGCTTCAACTCTAACTCTTTATACTTTGCCGAAGTCGAAATGGCAGGCTTGGATTTCAGCAAATTATTTAAATAATCGTTAAACTTAGTAAGCCGGCCCTTAATACTTCCGCGTTGTTTAATTAATTTAGCTAACTCAACCTCAGGTTTCACTATTCCGTCCGTTGGTGACATATTTGTAAGAATAAATGTATGTAAATTTAAGAGTCAAATTCAAAAACACTGAACAATGAAATAAGCAACAATAAAAGTCTAACCAGTAAGTCCAGTCTCAGCAGTGACCGCCCGAAGAAGAAGGTTGCCCCGGCCGAACACACAGCAGGCCAGCAGGCACGCCGATGACAATGCTGCGCGCCAAGCACAGCAAGCGCTTCACTCGATCCGAGCCCGAGCGAACGCTGAAATAGTCGGCAAATCACTATGAGACACTGTTAATGACTAGGCAAATTCAAACCCTAACGGTTTTTTTTATATATGCGCAACTATGCCGGTATGCAAATAAAAAATTTAAATGCGTAATTATAAATACGTACAGCCAAAATAATTATCAACCGAATGTGCAATGCGTATTATATTTAACAATGCAAGCTTGATAAGGAAAACAGGCAATTATACCTAAATGATGCTTGAAAATAACTAACTTCGATATTCAAAGAAAAAGAACAATAGAAGTAGATAAGCACAGGTGCGTGCAGCAAATAGTCTTGTTTTTTAGGCAAGCTAGATTAGGAATAAACCTAACGCTTAAGATGCAAGAAAGCCGTCACGCAAATTGAAACAATTTCTTTTTAAATAGGATTGAAACAAAGGAATGGAATTAATTAGGCGTACTTCCCCCGGAATAGACCTGCAGACGCCACGTAGACACCGTAGATAGTCCTTGCAGGCTCCAGCAACGCAACAGCAAACTCCTTTGTTCTCCGAGTCGGTGAGTCGGCGAGTCGTTAAACAACCGTTACATTTAACGGTTAAATGATAGTTTAAATTTGAACGTTCTTGCAAGTTTCTTCCAACGGTCGCCACTATTGTCCAGGCGGACAATAAGAACTCCAGCAATACTTTTATATATTTATTACTAAAAATTACGAAATTATAAAAATTATAAAAATTGACTCTGAGCGACGTGCGCGTGCTTCAGAGGTGACTCGCCGACTGGTTGGAGCGGCCGATCGGCCGCGCTCTTCTAGCCGTGTGCTGCGTCCCGCACCCCGCAACCCTTCGTCCTCGTCGTCTTCGTCGTATAATCGAAGGAGTCCTGTCACGGTCGCCACTATTGTCCAGGCGGACAATAAGAACTCCAGCAATACTTTTATATATTTATTGCTAAAAATTACGAAATTATAAAAATTGACTCTGAGCGACGTGCGCGTGCTTCAGAGGTGACTCGCCGACTGGTTGGAGCGGCCGATCGGCCGCGCTCTTCTAGCCTTCAACGACGCATAGTACACGTTTGGTGATTTCGAATTTCGATTTTGACTTGGACTGGGACCCGGACTCGTACCCGGATCGGAACCGGACCTGGACTCGGACTCGGACTTGGACCCGGACTCGGACCCGGACTCGGACCCGGACTCGGACCCGGACTCTGACCCGGACTCGGACCCGGACTCGGACCCGGACTCGGGCCCGGACTCGGACCCGGACTCGGACCCAGACTCAGACCCGGACTCGGACTCAGAGACCTGGACCTTGACCCGGAAAATCACTATGATACCTAAACTAAATAAACCGCTATGATTTACTACCATAAAATGTAGGTATATAGTATGATGATGCCAAAACCCTCC
This sequence comes from Cydia fagiglandana, assembly GCF_963556715.1. Taxonomy (NCBI): domain Eukaryota; kingdom Metazoa; phylum Arthropoda; class Insecta; order Lepidoptera; family Tortricidae; genus Cydia; species Cydia fagiglandana. Next base: position 8,068,274 of record NC_085949.1, on the reverse strand, counting down.
CGCTCATACCCCCGTACACCGCACGGCATGCGCCGTTAAGTAGGTTAGGTTAGGTTTGAACTGCGATCCTCACAGACCAAACAAAAGTGAGTTAGGTTTGGTTAGCACTGCGGGCTTTACAGAAACGAAATGCTACTAGAAAAGTGGGTTTGATTAGGTTCGAACTACGATCCTCACAGAACCGAACTGCAATCAGAGAAGTGGGTTAGGTTAGGCTAGAACTACGACCCTTACGGAAACGAAATGCTACTAGAAAGTACTGGGTTTACCTCCTTTTCTACATAGTACACCATCTACCATAATTTTTCACCGGGCCCCATAGAAGTCGGTTTTTTTTCTTAAAAAATATTCATTTTGGATTCTGATGACTCTATATCTTTTTTTATTCTTCACACAACATCCTTCCACACACATAACACAAGCCTTCTTGAGTTTACTGTGGGACTTGGTCAATCTGAAGAATGTCCTATAATATTTATTTATTCTATTTATTTATATAATTTGCAAAATCTAAACACGGTTCTACCGATCATGTTCAAATTAGTTTTCATTGAAAGTTTTTATTAAGTAAGTACTTACTTAAAACAATAATTATCTTTGTTCACAGTTCTAATATTACATAAGACAGCTTTAGAAAACCTGATCCGAGGATATCCATATCTTTGTTCACAGTTCTAATACCACAAAAGGCAGCTTTTGAAAACCTGATCCGAGGATATCCGCAGCTTCACGACCATGCCTTCTGGAGAAGCAGGTTGTCCGAACAGGGATTCGACACGTCCTGCCTTGTCTTACCACGTAAGTGAGAAAGAGATAACTATTATCATATTTCAGGATTCGACACGTCCTGCCTTGCCTTACCACTTATGTGAGAAAGAGATAACTATTATCATATTTCTGTATATGATCTGATGGTGATATTGCAACCGCCATATTCAAAGAATGTTCTTTCTTATAGTTCGTTTTTTTTAGCATTAGAAATAAGGTAAACAATCTTGATGTATCTTTTAATTGAAAAACACATTTTAAAAATAAGTTACGGCAAATATGTAACAATTATGAATCTAATACGATCATTTATATTCTTCTGCCTTCATAAGTAATAGTTATTGATTTTTAAAAAGCGTTTTTCAATAAAAAGGCATGTCAAGATCGCTTACCTTCTTTGAAGTTCTTTCTAATGCTAAAAAAAACGAACTATAGGTTCTTCTAAATGTAATTGCTCTACAAATGTTTGATTATAATTAGATTAATTAGATATGAGTAATAAGTGAATATACATATTTGTATGTACAGTCGCCATCAGATATATCGGAGCGGCCAAGGTGTTCACAATATCTGAGCACGCGCTCTAACTCCCTGACAATAGAGGCGTGTTAAGATATTTGTGAGCCCCTTGGCCGCTCCGATATATCTGATGGCGACTGTACCTACTTATGTAAATTATTGAGTTTTTTTTTTATCGAACAGAGGTCAAAGATCAGGACTCTCGGATATTCTACAAAATACTGGAGTACGACACACTCTTGGATTCCTCTAACATGACAGAAGCCCAATGGATACAAATAGCAGAAAGCGTTATGGTGAGTGTACTATTTTTTGTCAGATCTAGGCGCCTTTCTTTTAATTAAAAGTATACTTAATAAATAAAACATAGTATGGTCAAAGAGAAAATGAGTAGGTATTGGCGCCATATTTTCGAGAAATAGCGCCATACCTTTGGCCTATACTCAAGTAGATGACGACACCTTTTGAAATTTAACACATATCAGTGAAAGAATAAGCATCAAAGTCAAATGGCGTTCTAAAAGTTTTAATCATGTGTCGAAAGATGGAAATAAATTGACTGTGACTACAGCATTTACTTTAACAATTACGCCTCTATAATCTTTAGTATGATTCAGGAGAAAAAATATATGAAATAGACAAAAATACAAGATATAAGTTTGCTTACGCTACACATTTGTTACTATAAGCGTCACTTGCACCATTCCAATAACCCGTGGTTAACCCGTTAAACCTGCAGTTACCGCATGGTTACCAGTACAATTTGACACTGAGTTAACAGCTTAACCGCTTAACCCGGGCTTAGTGGTATGGTACAGTCATCGGCAATAGTATCTTACACAACTAGGGCCGCAAAAATATGTGACACGTTCTTATTTGGAGCGCAATAAGAGCGAGTCATATATTTTTGCGGCCCTAGTTGTGTAAGATACTATTGCTGATGACTGTACAAGAGACCCTAATATAATTAATTTAAATATTCTATTACAGAAATACTATGAAGAGTACGATGGATTCATAGTACTGCACGGCACGGACACTATGTCCTATACGGCATCAGCTTTGTCATTCATGTTCGAGAACATTGGCAAATGTGTTGTCATTACCGGCTCTCAGGTAGTCGAATGGTTATATTATCATAGGCGTACCCAAGGTGGGGCAAGGTGGGGCAGTTGTCCCACCCTGGTCTCTGACCATAATTTCTGTAAGCTAAGAATTTCTGTTTCAATCGTACCCTGTTACAACGTACCGGTCCAGCCTCCCCTACCTCTGCCCCACTCCTTAAAAAATGCTGCGTACGCCCATGTATATTATAACTACAAATGTAGGTAGTGCGTGAATTTTCCATTCTATTTTCAGTCAGTCTTGGTACAAAAAGTTCCGTGTCTTGCTATTTCAGTCAGTCTTGGTACAAAAAGTACCTATACTGAGGTTGACTGAAGTGGCATGACAAATACGAACGTTTGCGAGAAAATACGATGGAAAACAATTATGTTCTATATACTTACATCTGTACAAATTAGATCTACTTAATACTCCATGATCTTAATTTATTTCTACATTGGCGAATCGATCACTGTTATGCAGGTAAACATAAAGAAAGTTTATTATGACGTTATATCAAGGATGTTACATAAAAAGCGTATTGGCAACACTAATCACCTGCATTTAACATATCAAATTAGCGTGCAGTTAGGTATTTTCATTTGTACCTACTTCACGCCAATTCCAAAGGAATTTTTGTAATGACTGAATTCTGGACACACATTGCGAAGAAGAAAAGAATCAATTGTTTTGGTTAGCTGGAAGAGATTACGTTTAGGGATAAGTTCGCCTTTGTACATAACATTTTTATTTTTGTCTTGTTTTTGTCCGTTTTATGTAAACCTGTACGGATATGATGGTCGTATTTGTCTACGTGACAGCGTGATAAAACGGTGTCCGTCTCTTCCTATCCCGCAGAGTTAAAAAGTTACAGTTGTTTTATCACGTGGATAAATGTGGATAAAGCGATCCATAATAGGCTTTCTGTTTATGTGTAATAAAGTGACATACATACATAAACAGATACCGATCTTCGAGCCCCGTAGCGACGGTTCTGACAACTTCGTCTCGTCGTTGCTCATCGCTGGCTGCTTGAACATACCAGAAGTCACCGTGTTCTTCGGGGGCAAACTCTTCAGAGGGAACAGGTTTGCATTGTACCTATACTTACTGCTGTTCACTGACTACACTGCACTGCATTTCCTACCTTTTGAAATGAAAAACTTCACGTGGCATCTCAATACTCAATTATTCCTTTTATTTAACATAGTAATCTGAGTCGGCCGGAAAAATCCGGCCCTATTTCTCATTACCGTGAAACTCAATTATTCCGAAACCAAATTGAAGTTTGCTCGAAGTGTATGGGGCTTTGGAAAAATCTTAACAGCGCGAAGTAGCCGACTGAACTACGACATCTAGTACTGTGAAAGTGGGCAACTATAAAAAACTAAACTACTGCATACATTCAAGTGCAATAAAAACGGGTCATATTGTATAGAAGTTTCCGAAAATATCAGATTTCAATGCCTTAAGTGTAAGTCTAAAGGACTTCGTTTAAAGTGGCGAGATAGTCTACTAATTTACGAAATTGTTTACGAATTACATTACGAAACCCCTTAAGATATTAATGATATTAATGAGCCAGTCCAGTACATTCTTCTAGCTGCTTCTTCCATTTCTCAAAACTATAAGTATCTATACGTAAATATGGAGCGGACCCCTAAAAGTGACTTTGCCGGCTATATTTGTTTAAAAAAAATCTACTCATCCTAAGTAAAAAGAGTATGTTAGAGTCGGAAAGAAGTATACACCGTGTTTTTTTTTATTTCCGTTAATTTCAGGGGTGCATTCCTGAGCTTAAATCTAGTAACTTTCTCAAAGACACCCATATTCTAATTAACTCCATTTCGGAGATAATCGATAATTTATTTTTTTCCTTGAAGGCCTCTACAAGCGTGTACACTTGCCTTAGGGCCGGTTTACATATTGATTAGTGTTTAGAATGAGTTCATGCATTTGCTACTAAACTTAAATACAATCTCGGTCGCTCGATGTTCGAAATGACATTGATATTATGTCACAGATTTCAATTGTTTGGTTGAGTTTATGTAATGCCTGTGTTACAACAACGCTATATGCTACATTTAATTACTTTTTAAACTTAATTTTTTTTTTCAAAAAAAGCAAAAAAAAAATATTTTTTTGAAAATTAACTATGCCATTTAGTTCTCTTAAACGTACTTAACCATACCCCGAAGTTAACGGAATTCAATAAAAACACGGTGTATATCAGCTGCCTTGTAAAATTATTTTTGGAAACTATTTACAGAGTCCGCAAGATCTCAGCCTACAATCTCTTTGCCTTCGACTCTCCCAACTGTCCTCCTCTGGTCGAGGTTGGGATCGACATAGAGTTCAACAAAAAGGCTGTGTTTAAGCCAACAACTATAGAGAGGTGCCAATTGCACGCCAAACTGTGCAGGAATGTGGGACTGCTGAGGATATTTCCTAGCATCAGCTCTTCGGTCATCAAAGCGTTCTGTCAGCCTCCTATTGAGGGTAAGTAGACACTGTTGAGACTGTACCCGATAAAATTCATTTGGTCAAATTTTGAGATGTCCCCAGTTTTAATTTTTATAGTTATATACTTACGAGTCATTTAACTGTCTAAAGCCGCCATTGCTTTATATTTTGAAAATACCGAAGACATTAAGAAAAATTATTATAAAGAGTCGTCTATACTACAGAAGAACGGACTTCTTCAAGGCTCGGTCTCGGCCCCTCTATATTATCTATCCCCGTGACATGTCTTCTAAGAAATGCTACAAATTTCAGTACGTGAATGACTTGGCTCTCACAGTCCAAACTAAGAACTTCGAAACTGGGGAAATGTTACGGACGCAAAGCTACAGAAGTTCACGGTATGCAAAATAATCTGCATAAACTCAGGCAAAACGTCAGATAATAACGAGCACATTATTTGCATACTTAGCTGCTTGCATTCCAGAATGTACTAAAATAAAATTTATACTTCACAGGCGTAGTAATAGAAAGCTATGGAGCTGGCAATATTCCTTCAAACCGTCAAGACCTATTCAAGGAAATACAGGATGCAGTTAAACGCGGTGTGATCTTCGTCAACATAACCCAGTGCACCACGGGTTCGGTGGCCTCACCCCTCTATGAGACTGGCAGGGTATGTACAAATCATTTAAACCTACAACTATATGGAAAAAGTCGCCAAATCGTCTACATCACTCATTGCACCACGTGCTATTTGATTTCGCTCTTCAAATATCTCAGATCTCGAATGAGAAAATGGAAGGGATCGATTCGAATAAGACAATTTCTCAATATTGAGGACAATGGCCACTCACCGCTGTTGCTGTGAGACTTGGTTAATTTAATTGAAATTCTTCAACATTAAGTAACTCAGAAGATGTAAGAGACTGGAAGTGTCTGAAAGCGTGAATTAATCTTCAGAGCGTCGATATTTTCCACCCGCTTTACTGGCCTTATCCCATTCTTAAGTTCTATAAAAGTAATGATATTTGTACGACTACGACTACGACGTACGAGTTTTAGTGACTGTCCAGAAAGATGAAATAACTGTTTGTTTTTCTTTCAGCTCTTAGCGTCTTGCGGAGTTGTGTCCGGCTACGACATGACGCCTGAAGCAGCTCTTACCAAGTTATCCTACGTGCTATCTAAGACTGAACTTACTTATAAGGAGAAAACTGAGGTACTCATAAAACAGCATTGTAACATTTTAAGCTATTTGACAAGTAAATATTTTAGGTTGATGACAACATCTCTTTCATTCCAATGGAGAGATACGTATACCGATACTTGCAACTATATTCTCAAAGGATTGTTTATGAGGAGCATTCCATGAAATTGTCTACCGTTGTCCCGTACAAACGCGAAGTTTCTAAAGATTTAAAGGTATAATAGTTTCCTTTTCTATGACAAATGGTCAAAAATATGCACAGAAAAATAATCGCCTGCTTTAAATGCCGAGAAAAAAGTCGCAACACAGGAAATAAAATGCGTTTGTACGGGACAGCCCGTGGAATGCTCCATGAGCATGTAAAATCGTGCGCAATTTGCTTTTGCTATACAGTACAATACAAAGTACTGCACTGGTGCAAGCTTAGTATATTGATTAACATAATAATCTATAATGTATTTTACTTATCACGCGTGTTTATGATCTGTAAGAGAGTTAGAAGGTATAGTTATCTTTTAATATGACTTTGTTTACGACTTACACTTCCGGAAACAAACATCATTACATGACATTTTTATCAGGAAGGTTGATTGTTGTATCGTTACAATCTACGTTGGGTGTAATATTTAATGATTTGTTTTGCTCATTTTGATTTAATCTAAGATGCTCTAATAATGTATGTAGGGACCTAAAGGGTTAGATCAACAAAGTTAGTTAGTTTCTCTTCTCTCTTCATATATTTATTATTTATCACTATGTATATGTAGCTATCAATGGCATATGCAAACTTTTCTTTAAAGTAGGTACCTAAGCGTAATGTAGAACGCTTGAAACGATAATAGAGTATATTATCAGCTAGAGACGAAAGAAGTAGGTACTTATGTAAACATATTTTTTTAATGTGTTATGCGATACCGCGAATCATCAAGTGATAATTAAGAAAAATTCAGGCAATTCTCGGGACAACCTTGTAACTCAATAAATGTGTTTCAATTTCAGCTGATGTCGACCAATATACGGGGTGAATTGACCAACACGTCATCAATAGCCATTGAGGTAATAAAATGCTGCTTATACTTAGTACCTAGGTATATTAAGAACGATATAGTTCGATAGGTGAGCAAGTATTGTTATTGAGATTGACTGTAGGAAACTTCCAGCATACCTACTTACATCGCTGTTCATTGGGTTCATGGCTAGTTTATTTTAATATGTTTTTACTGAGACTATACTGCCCTCTTACCCTTAAGTACGGTAGTATAGTCACCTGCAATAATATGTTACACAACGAAGGCAGCATAAATATCTGATACGATCTTATTTGTAGAGCCATAAGAGCGTGTCACATATTTTTGCGGCGTTTGAAGAGTAAGATATTATTGCAGGTGACTGTACTATTAGTTATTCTGTGTCTTAAGTGAGCAAATAGGTACCTATTTGCATAATTTTATTGAATTTTACCAAACCAGAATGGGCAGGCGTATGACACAAAAATACTTAATAAAGAAGAACCTTCTTTATTTCCTTCCCGAGGGTGAAAACAACCCAGCGTAAACCTAAACTCGTAAATTAAAATTACCTTGCTTTGAAAATAGATATTTGTTTACCTAATCCGTTTTTACCTAAATTGAACCACTTTAAGTAGGTACAGTCACGCTCTAGTTTGCAAATACATTACCTATTATGTTATCTTGTCAACACCATGTCACCTTCAGTGCGAGCAAACATCCCTGTATTACTTATGCAACTAAAAATAAAATTGGTTGGCTACTTTGAGCAAAATCGTTAATTTATAATTACATAAATCACTTTTCTTGATAACGGAACCAAATCATAACATGAAATTCCGTTTATTGCCACTAACCAAAAATCTGTAAAATTTACACCTTACGTAATTACCTACATGTTTTTCTAATGTTGCGTCAACCTACGGCATTTCGATCTATCTATTTCATCTATTAATATCTATTTAAGTCTATCTATTCTATTTTTCTAACTATTTATTTGGCATGATTTCGGAGGTGTGGAGTTTGGCGAGTGTCCATGGAGTATATCCTCTAGTTTTCGAGATCCCCGGCCGAGGTCTTTAGGTCCTTGAAAAACAACTTATTATTTTAGTTGTTTTATAGAATAATCTATCATCATCATCAGGCTATATTAGTCCACTGTTGGACATAGCCCTCCCCTAAAGAGCGCCAAAGCGCCCTATCTTCAGCTTGCCGCATCCAGCATCTGCCTGCAGTCTTTCGCAGATCGTCATCCCACCTGGTCGGAGGGCGTCCTACACTACGTTTGCCGAGTCGCGGTCTCCACTCAAGAACACGTTTACCCCAGCAGTTGTCGGTTCTTCGTGAGATATGGCCAGCCCACTGCCACTTCAGCTTGCTAATTCTTTGAGCTATGTCGGTAACTTTGGTTCTCTGTCGGATGTATTCGTTACGAATCCTATCCTTCAGAGAAACCCCGAGCATAGCTCTCTCCATAGCTCGCTGAGCGACTTTGAACTGGTGGACCAACCCTACCGTGAGTGTCCATGCCTCGGCTCCGTAGGTCATGACGGGTAGGACGCACTGAATAATCTAATAATCTAAGCTAATAATCTTCTAGTGTGTACCTACATGTACACTGTACATGTAGATTGTAGGTACACACACACTAGAAGATTATTAATAAGAACTGTACCTTGTACAGTTTTTAACCGACTTCCAAATCCCAAAGGAGGAGGTTATCAATTCGGTTGTATGTTTTTTTTTTTTTTTTTTTTTTATGTTTGTTACTCCATATCTCCGTCATTACCGGACCGATTTTGAAAATTATTTTTTTGATTGAATGTATATGCATACAGATTGGTCCCGTTTCTGTCAAAACCCAGTTCTGATGATGGGTTCCATGAGGAATCGAGGGAACTCCTCAAATCTTAAAGGCATACATATAGTGATTTTTGGGTTTTTATCGTCAAATCAAGCATATACATCCAAAAGAGTGACATTTGATGAAGTGGAACTGCTGATGATGATCAGAACGGAACTCCTCAACGACGCATAGTTCACGGTTGGCGATTTGTCCTCTTCGTTATGTTTGTTAAGCAAGTTCAGTTTTTAATGCACATTTTTGTCAAGCTCGAGTTCTGATGATGGGATCCATGAGGAATCGAGAGAACTCCTCAAATCTTAAAGGCATGCGTATAGAGATTTTTGTATTTACATCAGAAAATTAAGCATTTTCATTAAAAACTGTCACATTTGATGAAGTGGAACTGCTGATGATGATCAGAACAGAACTCTTCAACGACGCATAGTTCACGTTTCGAGATTTTTCCTCTTCGTTATGTTTGTTAAGCAAGTTAAGTTTTTAATGCACATTTTTGTCAAGCTCGAGTTCTGATGATGGGATCCATAAGGAATCGAGGGAACTCCTCAAATATTAAAGGCATGCGTATAGAGATTTTTGTATTTACCTCAGAAAATTAAGCATTTTCATTAAAAACTGTCGCATTTGATGAAGTGGAACTGCTGATGATGATCAGAACAGAACTCTTCAACGACGCATAGTTCACGTTTAGCGATTTTTCCTCTTCGTTATGTTTGTTAAGCAAGTTAAGTTTTTAAGCCACATTTTTGTCAAGCTCGAGTTCTGATGATGGGATCCATAAGGAATCGAGGGAACTCCTCAAATATTAAAGGCATACGCATAGATTTTTTTGTATTTTCATCATAAAATCAAGCATTTACATTAAAAACTGTCGCATTTGATGAAATGGAACTGCTGATGATGACCAGAATAGAACTCTTCAACAACGCATAGTACACATTTGGTGATTACGAATTTCGATTTTGACTTGGACTGGGTCCCGGACTCGGACCCAGAACCGGACTCATACCCGGATCCGGTTCGGACCCGGACCCGGACCTGGACTCGAACCCGGGCTCGGACCCGGACTCGGACCCGGACTCAGACCCGGACTCGGACTCGGACCTTGACCCGGAAAACCACTATGATACCTTAACTAAATAAACCACTATGATTACCTACCATAAAATGTGTAAGTATATAAGTATGATGATGCCAATCTTACTAGCCCCTCCCGCTTAAACCCCCGTACACCGCACCGCATGCGCCGTTAAGTGGGTTAGGTTAGGTTTGAACTGCGATCCTCACAGAACCGAACTGCTATCAGAGAAGTGGGTTAGGTTAGGCTAGAACTACGACCCTCACAGAAGCGAAATGCCAGTAGAAAAGTGGGTGGTTTTACCTCCTTTTCTACATAGTGTACCATCTACAATAATCTTTCACCGGCCCCCATAGAAGTCGGTTTTTTTTTCTTAAAAATTATTATTCGCACAGACGTTACAGTAGGTACTTATAGTGTTACGTAAATTGTCGTAAACCCGTGATAGCATTAACATTAACAGTAACCTTCTTATGAAATGTGTCTATATAGTTAAGTATTATTGGTATTGGCAGGTCACGCTTGTTACTGCCGTATTCGAACTTCAAGATATTCACATGAGACGACACGTACTAGATCCATTATAGATACGTTATAGTTTAGATATCAACTAGTTCTCTTTTGCAGCCCAATTCGGGCAACCAATTACACTTTTACGTTAGATAGCGTAAGATATCTATTAGATGTGAATTGGATCTCTAACTGCCGTATTCGAACTTCAAGATATTCACAAGAGACGACACGTACTATTAGATCCATTCTAGATACGTTATAGTTTAGATATCTAGACACGCGGCAGCGTGTCAAGCCAAGTTCAAGCAAAGGAACTGGCTAGCCAGCGCCGAGTGTAATATTACACGAACCACTTGGTGCCACTTTTGACCCTTCTATAACTCAAAACATCTTTGACGTAAACACATAAAACTACGTGTGTTTAATAATATCCATAAGGATATCTAGAAGCCCAAATTTCATGAAGCTAGCTCAAACGGTTATAAAGGTATGAAGGTCAAAAAGTCGTAAATTTTAAGACTGACTTATGACTTATAGTACCTAAACCTAACCTACTTCCAGATGACCTAGAAGGATGAAATTTGGAATTCAGCTTGGTTATTGTGTGTAACCGTAGGAAAAATACTAAAAATAAAATAAAGTTAAAAAATAGGGGGGGTCCCCATACAAAAAAACCACTTTTTATTGGGACTGACATATAAGTACCTAAACCTAACCTACTTCCAGATGACCTAGAAGGATGAAATTTGGAATCCAGCTCGGTTATTGTGTATAACCGTAGGAAAAAATCTAAAAATAAAATAAAGTTTAAAAATAGGGGGGGTCCCCATACAAAAAAAAACATTTTTTATTGGGACTGACATATAAGTACCTAAACCTAACCTACTTCCAGATGACCTAGAAGGATGAAATTTGGAATCCAGCTCGGTTATTGTGTGTAAGCGTAGGAAAAAATCTAAAAATAAAAAAAAGTTAAAAAATAGGGGGGTCCCCATACAAAAAAATATTTTTTTATTGTAGCGTTGGAACCGTTACAAGCAGATATTTGAAACTACCCCAATAATCAATATATGTATTATTATATTTGCTATATTAAAAGAATGTTTAGTCAAAAAATAAGTGGTGTCCCCATACAAAAAACTTGTAATACGCTCTAAGGCCCTGGTCTCCTATTTTATGCTGTACGCGGCGTCTGGCGTCAGCGTCAGCGTTCAATTCCGCTCCGATCGACGTCTGAACGCAACGCACAGCGTCAGCGGTCAATACGTCCGCCGCAGAGAAGGGCGTAGTCATTGCTCGCGAGCGGTCACATGCGGTAGTGTTTGGATCATGGATGGATGTTTTAAAACTTTTAATCGTGTTTTTATGATTTTTTATGATTCCTTTCACTTTTGTCATACAGTGCATTAAAATATTTAATCGATTCTATTAATAACTCGTCTTTTTCTTTATTAAATTTCGACATTTTGTTTTGACGCGAGAGACGACGTTCACGCTGCAATGCTTCGAAATGACTAGAGACGCGGCGCACAACTTTTGGATGCCGGGTGCGACGTCAAGACGCCATTGTCGGCGTGAGAAAGAGACCGCACCAGTACATCTGTATAGTGAGCAATCAGACGCAGCGTACGGCGTAGATATGAGCGCCGCGCCGGCGCGCCGCCGCCGCCGACGAAATTTTCGCGCCGCCGCCGCCGACGCTGCGCTATCGGCGTGGCATCGGCGTGACCTTGTGAGATACTACTACTTTCAGAATCAGATTTTATCTAGTTTAGATCTTTAACGGCGCCACTCTGAATAGCTTATAGACATTCAAAAGGTAGTTTAGGTCCATATAATGAAAAAATATCGAAGGTAAATTCAAAATTTTCTGTCTGGTAACCGCGCTACTAGCCTTAGGACAAAGAAATTACAAATTTTGCCAGCTGGTTAGGTAATCCGTCATTCACCGCGAAATTAACCATTGCAAGCATGGCTGAATGTTTTTAAAATGTGTAAAAAGGGGTTAATTTCAGATATTAAGCGTTTTCACGTCCAAAGGAAGGGCATCGGAAACGGAAACGGCTCTCATTTAAACTTGGCCATTGTTCAAATTACAAACTTTGCTCTCTTGAAGCTCAATTTTTGGCCTCGCATCGCTCGCATGGAAGTATGCCGCTATCTGAACCGCCAAGTTTTCGGCTCTGTTTGGAGCTCAACTTTCGGCCTCGCTTTTAAAATGTTTGGTCATTGGTTTTTGTCCGATCTTAGCTCCAGTGCAGCACGGCCTTTGGCCTCGCACGAATGCGCCCGCATCTCAAGTTTTTAACATTAAGGCCTCGGTCTTTATCGGCCTTCAGACTTGCTTACACTGGACCACTAGTTCAATTCTAAGCTCTGCTCTCTTGCAGCTTGGTCTTCGGCCTTGCACAGAAGCGCACCGCAATCGGCGCTACAGGCATTCGGCCGTCAGCCAAGCTCACAATTGGCGTTCGATTCTAAGCTGTAAGCTTAATACCAGCAGCTCAGCCTCTGGCCTCGCATGCTCGCATGGGAAAGCGTCGGAATCAAGTCTTCGGTGTTAGGTGGAGCTCGGCCTCGAGCCTCACCTTTAGACATAAATCGGTTTTGTTGGGTTGATTTTGGTTAACGACAAAGCTTGATTTTCCTCACTTCGGCTCTTTAGAATATCGACAAGATGTTTTCCTGATGATACTGTCAATCCGCTACTGTTTAGTTAGCACAAACAATAAGGGCCTCGCAAAGATCTTCCGGCCAGGGCCTCACCAAGAAGACCGGCTTTGATGCAGCGCGATACCGTTTATGCGAGTGTTTATACTATATAAAACTATTTTAGTACGTTTATTTCGACGCTGGATGCGGGTCGCTTCCAACCGGTACGAATGGAGGTCCAAGGGGGAGGCCTATGTTGAGCAGTGGACGTCTTATGGCTGAGATGATGATGATGATGACGTTTATTCAATAAATTATCCTTGAAATTGAAAAATGCACTTATTTTATAACTTTCTTACAGCTAAAACATGTTTTTTCGCTAAAATTTCGGTTTGAATTATTTTTTCATTAATCAAAGGTGTTTCAAGGCCACGCCGCCGATTCGCCGCCGCCGCCGACCGATTTTGACCGGCGCGCCGCCGCCGGCTAAATGCCTATCGGCGCTCATATCTAGTACGGCGTGATGAGACGCCGCGTATAGCGTAAAATAGGAGACCAGGGCCTAAACAACCGGCCAACGGTGTGTCGTTAGATTTGGCTTGGCCAGGTTTTATCAGAATTACAATATACAGGGTGATTCAGGAGACGTGAGCAGGATTAACACTGCGCATTTCGTAAATTATAAGCAACTGTTTCGTATCAGTATTAGTGAGGTTAACGTTAATTTTCTAGTCGTGTTGAAAAAAAAAAGTTATTAATTTATTTACGACATGCATGGTCACCCTAAATTTAGAATACTAAACTACCGATATTCTGTGTCTAATTAAATGTCATCACGGTCTGGTTACTTTTGAAAACTCGTATCTCACTCAAGTTGACAGTTTATTTTCTTCATAATCAAAATGCTGTCATTACGGTTAGAGGTTTTATGTTTATTAATTAGGTCTTGTAGGGTGGCCATGATTGTAGAGAATTAAATTTGCCCTCACCAAAAAGTTAAAAAATAGGAAAAAGTGTGGTTGTTTCATCGTATTTAGATGGTGATCGATCAATTATCAGTTACTGAGTGTGCAGGATTAGTCCTGCTCACGTCTCATGAATCACCCTGTATATAAAATGATTGATGTAATGAAAACTGGCCAAGTCAAATCTAACATACTTTAAGATCTCACATTTTTTTAAATAACAGCAATTGTTATAGGTATCCAATAAAACAAAGAAATAGAGTTTAATACTTGTTTATAATGTTATTTTGTTCCTATAAATACATATTTGGATTTTGCATAGAACTTGGCAGTGGCCACTCATTTAGATCTCCATTCTTTTTGCGGCGAGCCCCACAGCCAAGCATAATTTTTGTATTGAACTTGGCTCTCCTTTTTTACATTTATGTTTTTGGTGGGATCAACTAGTTCTCTTTTGCAGCGCAATTCGGGCAACTAATGTCATCTTTTACGTTAGATAGCGTAAGATATCTAGATATTAGATGTGAATTGGATCTCCTAAGTCATATCCTGAGGAAATATCGTTCAAGAGTGTCTCCAGAATCGCGCAAATGTCCAATTTGACAGGTTAGATCTTAAACATATCGTTTTCGTATCTTGGTGATGTCTAAAAGATATCTAATAGATGTCTATTTCAAAATCCGAATCGGGCCCTTATTCTCGGAGGTGTGGCTGTGACGTCACAAGTTTCTACGACATTTTGAAAGCGCTCATAACAAAGTTCTAAAGGGTTTTAATAGGCCAACAAATGTGAATTATTAATCGATGCTTATCAAAAGAATATTGCTCCAACTGATTAGAAAAGAAATCATACTCAATATAATGTTTACAATTTACATGTTCCGTTTTTTATGATCGCACGATAGGTTAGATATAAGATTATGTAAAAATGAATCGATTGCTATTTTTATGACATAACATTTTTATTACACCGATAACCTTTGTACGGTTATTCATCGCATCAATTCGAAGTCAGGGTTATCAATAATATTTTCGTTGACGATGATTGGGGTTAACATGGGGTTAACTTAAAAATAAATAAAAATTTCATATTGTCCTAACCAGAGTTGGGCGTAATCAATTCCTTTTGGAATTAAATTACACATTACATTACAGTAATCATGATTCCTTAGTAATCGATTCCTTTGGTAATCGAAATTACTGGAATCAAATCCGCTGATTACTTGCGTAATTGATTCCTTTGGAATTGAATATATCTAAGTACAAGTGTAATCGTGATTCCTTCGTAATCAATTACTCCAGTAATCTGATTACGTAATATTGTTCAGACTAAATTACATTACTCGGTGTCAAAATACTTGATCGTTCTTCTCCCAGCCATAAATACACTTTTTGTGTGAAACTGTATCATATATGTTTTCGGGGGAGCAGATTTCGGAAATGATGACAGTTTTGGAATCCGATATGTCTGCCGTACACTATGACATAAAAGTCCTCATGGGTGTCGTTTTATAGGTTTCAGGGGGTGCCGGTTTCGAAAATGATGACAGTTTTGGAATCCGACATGTCTGCCGTGCACTTTGACATAAAAGTCGTCATGGGTGTCGTTTTATAGGTTTCAGGGAGTGCAGAATTCGAAAATGATGACAGTTTTGGAATCCGACATGTCTGCCGTGCACTTTGACATAAAAGTCGTCATGGGTGTCGTTTTATAGGTTTCAGGGAGTGCAGAATTCGAAAATGATGACAGTTTTGGAATCCGACATGTCTGCCGTGCACTTTGACATAAAAGTCGTCATGGGTGTCGTTTTATAGGTTTTAGGGAGTGCAGAATTCGAAAATGATGTCAGTTATGGAATCCGACATGTCTGCCGTGCACTTTGACATAAAAGTCGTCATGGGTGTCGTTTTATAGGTTTCTGGGAGTGCCAGTTTCGAAACTGATGACAGTTTTGGAATCCGACATGTCTGCCATGCACTTTGACATAAAAGTCGTCATGGGTGTCGTTTTATAGGTTTCAGGGAGTGCCGGTTTCGAAAATGATGACAGTTTTGGAATCCGACATGTCTGCCGTGCACTTTGACATAAAAGTCGTCATGGGTGTCGTTTTATAGGTTTTAGGGAGTGCAGAATTCGAAAATGATGTCAGTTATGGAATCCGACATGTCTGCCGTGCACTTTGACATAAAAGTCGTCATGGGTGTCGTTTTATAGGTTTCTGGGAGTGCCAGTTTCGAAACTGATGACAGTTTTGGAATCCGACATGTCTGCCATGCACTTTGACATAAAAGTCGTCATGGGTGTCGTTTTATAGGTTTCAGGGAGTGCCGGTTTCGAAAATGATGACAGTTTTGGAATCCGACATGTCTGCCGTGCACTTTGACATAAAAGTCGTCATGCGTGTCGTTTTATAGGTTTCAGGGAGTGCCGGTTTCGAAAATGATGACAGTTTTGGAATCCGACATATCTGCCGTGCACTTTGACATAAAAGTCGTCATGGGTGTCGTTTTATAGGTTTTAGGGAGTGCAGAATTCGAAAATGATGTCAGTTATGGAATCCGACATGTCTGCCGTGCACTTTGACATAAAAGTCGGCATGGGTGTCGTTTTATAGGTTTCTGGGAGTGCCAGTTTCGAAACTGATGACAGTTTTGGAATCCGACATGTCTGCCGTGCACTTTGACATAAAAGTCGTCATGGGTGTCGTTTTATAGGTTTCAGGGAGTGCCGGTTTCGAAAATGATGACAGTTTTGGAATCCGACATGTCTGCCATGCACTTTGACATAAAGTCGTCATGGGTGTCGTTTTATAGGTTTCCGGGAGTGTAGAATTCGAAAATGATGACAGTTTTGGAATCCGACATGTCTGCCGTGCACTTTGACATAAAAGTCGTCATGGGTGTCGGTTTATAGGTTTCCGGGAGTGTAGAATTCGAAAATGATGACAGTTTTGGAATCCGACATGTCTGCCGTGCATTTTGACATAAAAGTCGTCATGGGTGTCGGTTTATAGGTTTCAGGGAGTGCCGGCTTCGAAAATGATGACAGTTTTGGAATGCGAGATGTCTGCCATGCACTTTGACATAAAAGTCGTCATGGGTGTCGTTTAATAGGTTTCAGGGAGTGCAGAATTCGAAAATGATGACAGTTTTGGAATTTTACATGTCTGCCGTGCACTTTGACATAAAAGTCGTCATGGGTGTCGTTTTATAGGTTTCAGGGAGTGCAGAATTCGAAAATGATGTCAGTTATGGAATCCGACATGTCTGCCGTGCACTTTGACATAAAAGTCGTCATGGGTGTCGTTTTATAGGTTTCTGGGAGTGCCGGTTTCGAAAATGATGACAGTTTTGGAATACAACATGTCTGCCGTGCACTTTGACATAAAAGTCGTCATGGGTGTCGTTTTATAGGTTTCAGGGAGTGCAGAATTCGAAAATGATGACAGTAGTGATGGGTAGGACATCAATTTAAAATGAGTTTGTATGAGTACCTCATTTTCTAAAATGAGGTGTTACAATGTCTTACTTCAAATGAGGTGAGGTACTAGCATATTTTCAGCGTCGACTATTCCATTAACTCCAACGGCGACAAAAATATTTAATGTATATACATATTTATGTATTCATCACTTCCTTTATAAATAAATAAGTAGTAATATTTCATTGGAGTGCAATTCTGGAGGTTAAGAATAGAACTTTTAGGAGAAAGATAATTTTAGAATCAAACTAAGAACATAAAGTACCTAACTTAATTTGCTGCTTTTATGAAACTTGTTCTAATGTAGCTCTTTTTTATTGTTAGATTGTTTAGACCTCCTCCTTGCTACTTGATATAATTTTAAGTATAATAATCACTAGCGACCCGCCCCGGCTTCGCACGGGTTAGCAAATTATACACCTAAACCTTCCTCAAGAATCACTCTTTTGATAGGTGAAAACCACATGAAAATCCGTCCAGTAGTTTTTAAGTTTATCGCGAACATACAAACAAACCCACAAACAGACAGACGCGGCGGGGGACTTTGTTTTATAATATGTAGTGATATATTTCATAAGTACCTATTAACCATAAAACTACCACAATTTTTAACAAACTAAGGAGAACAAATTCAATATTTTCACAATCATTATTATATAGAAGTGACTAACTTACCACCTATAATTTAACAGTAATATCATCAATATGATAATAAACATAAACAAAGCACCATTCGAGCCGGCCGCACCGTCTACATTTACACTTCATTTTTTCATGCAAAAGGCACCAAGGAAGATCCGCGGGTATATTTACTGGCGAAAACTATGTCCATATTTTGTTATGATTATAAGAATTATTACTAGGTATTAGGTATTAGAGAACTAAAATTAGCTCTAGAGAACTAGAACGAAGTACGGACAAAATAAATATAAATATGTCATAATCATAACTTGTCAGTTCGAAGACGTTTACAAAGAATGTTAATAAAAAGTATTGCAAATTCAAATCGGTATAATTTACATCTACATGTTTATTTTACCTATGCAAATTATACTTACTTTTTATTTAATAAACTTGAAACTTATTGAAATTATCATAAATTGTGTACGCTACCGTATTATATTTCAATAATATTTTAGTCACTTAAAGGATTTCTGTTTCTAACCAAGCTTCCTAAATGCCCGCCTGGTATACAGAGGGCGTACCGCGAACCAAGTTCGTCATGTTGCCTCCCTGTCACACTTACGTACGAATTTACAAGTGCGACAGAGAAGCAACACGTCGAAATTCGTTTTAAAGATTGATTTATCGCGCCATTTTGACACGTAAGTTAGGATCAAAAAGGCGTAAGATGTATGAAAGCTTGCAGCGCTTACGCTTGTTGTCTTTGGTGTTTAATTTTTAACGTATTTTCGGTGGTGACGCGAGGCGATATTGAAGTACGGCGCGTGTCTGTCTCACTCCCTCTTTGGATATTTCTAATTCATTGTTTCATTTTGAGGTATTCATGTCACAAAGAGCCGGTGAGCGGTACAAACTCAACGCTTTTCTCGGTGGACCTTTTGTCGTTGCAATAAGGTTTGTAGTTCGGAAGTTGACAGTGTGGACCATTACGTCCATTACTCGTTTCTTCATTTGAGTTTCGAGTGTCGGCGAGCGGGTGAGGGGTGAGCACCTCGAGCGCCTCGCGCGATCCAGGGACTCTTTTGCGAGGTTATGAGGAGCGTATGAGTTTTCAGGGTCGCGAGTGAAATTGAAAGGATAAGAGTTTTTTGAAATTTGAAGTGTGTGAATGATTTGTGTGGCAAGAGGTGTTTGTGATGCGCGCGAGTAAATGAGTAAAATGAATAGAGGTGTGATGTAAGACATTTTTGCGGTATGAAGTACTGCGACAAATTAACAAAATGAGCGGTACAAATGAGGTGCCTCACGAGTGAGCGACTCAACACTAGATGACAGTTTTGGAATCCAACATGTCTACCGTGCACTTTGACATAAAAGTCGTTATGGGTGTCCGTTTATAGGTGAACTGCATTACTTTTATATCAAAGTGCACGGTAGACATGTTGGATTCCAAAACTGTCATCATTTTCGAAACCGGCACTCCCTGAAACCCATAAAACGACACCCATGACGACTTTTATGTCAAAGTGCACGGCAGACATGTTGGATTCCAAAACTGTTATCATTTTCGAATTCTGCACTCCCTGAAACCTATTAAACGACACCCATGACGACTTTTATGTCAAAGTGCATGGCAGACATGTCGGATTCCAAAACTGTCATCATTTTCGAAGCCGGCACTCCCTGAAACCTATAAACCGACACCCATGACGACTTTTATGTCAAAATGCACGGCAGACATGTCGGATTCCAAAACTGTCATCATTTTCGAATTCTACACTCCCGGAAACCTATAAACCGACACCCATGACGACTTTTATGTCAAAGTGCACGGCAGACATGTCGGATTCCAAAACTGTCATCATTTTCGAATTCTACACTCCCGGAAACCTATAAAACGACACCCATGACGACTTTATGTCAAAGTGCATGGCAGACATGTCGGATTCCAAAACTGTCATCATTTTCGAAACCGGCACTCCCTGAAACCTATAAAACGACACCCATGACGACTTTTATGTCAAAGTGCACGGCAGACATGTCGGATTCCAAAACTGTCATCATTTTCGAAACCGGCACTCCCTGAAACCTATAAAACGACACCCATGACGACTTTTATGTCAAAGTGCACGGCAGACATGTCGGATTCCAAAACTGTCATCATTTTCCAATTTGGCACTCCTTGAAACCTATAAAACGACACCCATGACGACTTTTATGTCAAAGTCCATGGCAGCCATGTCAGATTCCAAAACTGTCATCATTTTCGAATTCTGCACTCCCTGAAACCTATAAAACGACACCCATGACGACTTTTATGTCAAAGTGCACGGCAGACATGTCGGATTCCATAACTGACATCATTTTCGAATTCTGTACTCCCTGAAACCTATAAAACGACACCCATGACGACTTTTA
Organism: Cydia fagiglandana; assembly: GCF_963556715.1. Taxonomy (NCBI): domain Eukaryota; kingdom Metazoa; phylum Arthropoda; class Insecta; order Lepidoptera; family Tortricidae; genus Cydia; species Cydia fagiglandana. Next base: position 8,047,611 of record NC_085949.1, on the reverse strand, counting down.
TGTCAAAGTGCACGGCAGACATGTTGGATTCCAAAACTGTCATCATTTTCGAAATCTGCTCACCTGATTCAAATAAGCACCATTTATATCTAGTCAGCCAACATCAACAACATCTATACATATCTACTATCGAAATGTACTTTTGATAGTAGAAGTACGAAATGTAATCTGAAAGGAATCAAGTAATGCATTCCTGTAATGAGGAATCGACATTGATTCCAATTACTAGGAATTGTAATATTGCAAAAACTGATTCCTGATTCCTCAAATGGAATTGTACTTAGTAATTTGGTATTGTAGATTACAAAGTAATCTGGGAATCGGTAATCTGATTACAAAGTAATTTCGAGTAATCGTGGAATCAGGAATCAATTACGAAATGCCCATCTCTGGTCCTAACCATATATAGGTCTTAACTTAATTTCTATTTCGCATTGTTACACGTATTTTCTTCTATATAGCTATCTCTATCTTTATTTTCAGGACAGCACTCTAGTGGACGCTCTGGCTGCGAGTCTAAACATCCAGTCACCCAAGAAGCTAATAGAAGTGACGGAGAAAGTATTCAATTCCCTTCTCCTATATGCTATAGAACACGATGATCTTATAGCTGTCAAGAAGATGCTGGGTGAGTCATATGCGTCAACATTCGGCGAAACGGTCACAAATACCCTTGTTTGCACCTGCACTACGTAGGGTTGCCAGATGGTCGGGATTTGGCGGGATTCTCCCGATTTTTAGCATGTGTTCCCGATTCCCGACAAAGTTTAAAATGTCCCGAAAAACAGCTTCACGTTATAAAACAATAATTTCAAGTTCCGAACTGTCGTCGAGCGAGCCAGCTGACGTAGTGCCAATAATGTAAAATATCGTTGTTTTTAATACAATTACTTTAATTTGAATGTATTTTTTTTTCCGACTTAAGTCCCAAAATCCCGAAAAATTTATTTTGTTTCCCGATAATAGCGCCTTTCCATCTGGCAACCCTAGCACTACGCCAAGCACACGATTGGCACGACAGTATCTCGCAGCGAGATAGAGATAGAATAAAAGAGGGAAGGGTAGTCTATCTCGCCGCGAGATACTGTCGCGCCAATCATGTGCTAGCCCGGCTGTTCGATTCAGGATTAGCGTCTTTTGCCGAATTTGGACGCACCTTAAATGACCCACCAAATTTAGCACGTGTATCGCGCGCGAATCTGTGAACGCGAAGTGTGGACTCTATTTCGCCTTCGGTCCTTGTTCCCCGTTATTTGTCGGTTTTTCGTCATGCGTCAAAGGATCGTGAGCCGCGACATACTAATTTGCAGAACTCCACATTACGCCATGTTTACCTAGGTACTCTATCTGTCGTAAAAATTGAAATATATTGTGTTGTTTTGTCCTCTAATTAACCATTTTTGTTCAAATATTAAATTATAAAGAGATTACCATGGCCACACCATCCATCTTCCTGGAAAGAGCGAACATGAAGTTCGAAGTCTTGCATAGAAGAGCTTATATTTGCGTCGACTTCACGCTGCGAAAGTGGAGCTTGATATTTTCACTAAATATGTTCTGCTCTATAGGAACGACCTTAACATTATAGTGGTCAAAAATCTTGAACTTGTGGATTTAAGGCCGCAACACAACAAAGTACACTCCTTATTAACTTATTTTTGATGTAAATATAGATGTGGATAATAATTATAGCTTGTTTCAGAAATGGGGGCAGACGTGAACGCGCAAAACTCGGAAGGCAGGAGTCCTCTGCACGAGGCCATTCTAAAAGGAAAGCATACTATAGTCGAATACCTGTTAAGGAACGGTGCTAATGTGCACTTAAAGACGAGGCAAGTAATTTCTGATCTGCTAAAAGTAGACCTTAAACCATCCAAATAAGGTTTACCAATGGTTAGTAAAGTGTATCTACGGAAGTGTTGACGAAAAACGTTAATGTCTAGCTGTCAAGGCTTTTAAATAGTACCAGGCGCGGTTCACTCCGCGATTTCGTCACTTTGCTACAGGTAGCTAAAAGTACATCCGTTCACACCAATTTTGGTGGCTAGCTATAAGGCGCGCGTGGCGCTGTCGCCACCTAGCGGCCATATCTGTCCTGATAGTAACAGACGCGTTTTGTTAGAGAGTGAGACTTCTGTACCTTAGTACTATTATTTATTCAATGATAGTACCTAATAATCATGAATAGTGCAATATATTAACCAATAGGCCCAGTTGGGCCGAATTAATCATAATAAGACCTACTTTCCTAAGACAGGTCAGTTAGCAATCACTTTCGTAAAAACCAGAGGCTTTTGCCAATTTTTGGGATTAAGATAAAGCACGGAAAGCGTTAAGATTGTGTACTTATGATGATCATTGAATTTCATTTTACAAACACAAATTTTAGAGTTTCCGAATTTAAACGAACACGATTGCTTTTCTTAGATGCGGTGAATCCCCGCTAATAACGGCAATCCAATGCGACGACTTGGGCCTCATAGAGCTTCTCCAACAATGCGGTGCCCATCTGTCAAGTGTGGACCATAAGTCCGTCTCCGAGCTGCTGTCTCTAGCAGCTAGAACTGGGGCGGTCAGCAAGATTGAGGCTCTGAGGAAGGCGGGCGCGGATCTGAATAATGTGGATGAGCTGAAGCAGACGCCGCTGCATAAGGTAATGGTTGACAATGCTCATCTGTTGAGTGTGGATAAGTTCTGCATGAGTCAGGAGTCCGTCTGAAGGACAAACGATTTCATCTATATTATACCGGGTGTAGCCTGTAATATGAGCAAAAAATTAAACTGTAAGCTGTACTCCTCATACTAACTAACATTTGTTCAGCGACTTTTAAAAATAACTTGTGGTTTGATTTTTAATACACTTTACAGTTTATTCTAAGACGCAATGTATTGCGAATTTTGTTTTCAACGTCAATCATAATGATATGGCGTGGCGAAGGCGTCCATTGAAAATAAAATTTATTTTGTATGTAAAATAGGGAGTCTAAATAATTCATAATTTTTAAAACTTGTAGAACAAAAGTGTCACCGTTTGAGGACCTATGTTTTAATTATTTGCTCATGTTACAGGCCACACCCGGTATACTTCATCTAGCCTGAGAGCTCAGCTATTATTATTTTCATATCATAATTATTAGAGGCCCGGCCTGATCACGAAAAGTCTTCTAGAACTCGATTTTCGCTCATGTCGTCTCAGATATGGATCCATAATGTAGCTACCTGTTGGGAACGTAGCCCGTAGTAGTAAAGTATGCTGTTACTTTATGAATGTATGCGAGTAGTGCCAAAGCATTTTTAAATATTAGGTAATTTCGAAAGTGGGCTCCGATATGATGATATTATAGGTTGTTTCGTAACTAACCAGATTTCGGAAGTAATTCCAAAATAACCGAATTCGCTTTATAACTCCATCCCATGTAAGTGCTTGTTGTGTAGTAGGACAGAGTACAGACTACGGACATTGCTCGTATGGCCCAATATGTAGAATGAAAATGTTTACTTCTAACTTCTTTTTTCCAGGCGGTTCTCTGCAACTTCCCCGTGATGGTGTCGTACCTGATGCAGCATGGCGTTGACTCGAGCCTCCAGGACCTGCTCGGCCATACGGCTCTGGACTACGCCGTCAAGTTGAACCGGAACGATATCGTTGATGTGTTGAATAAACCTGTGTGAAATGCTCTGCAACTTGTGTTTATTCGACCACAAATAGTTGCCGTGACATACAAACAGACAGACGAACGACAGATGGACGAATATGAAGAAATTTTAAAGGTTCTGTTTGCCATTAGGAAAGAAACTAAGTAACGTTTATTATTGTGTTCAATTCATATGCAAAAAAAATCAGTGGGGAGCTGGGGAGATACTCCTCACTTCGGTCGAACTTGGCTCCGTTCAGCTCAGCATTGCTCCGAGCAATTATTAGGGTTGGCACCACTTGACTTCCTTTTGCGTGCTCGACCACCTTAGAGGATATAACAAATGGAGACGCCATGTCTAAAATTTTCGGTACAAAATAGTCTGCCGTTTTTTGCGGGGGAGGGGCACATCAAATGTATAGGTACGTCATGTCAGATAAACGTCAGTCCATACATATGGTTGACATGTGGTTGACCATTGGCCGCCTATTTTCGACAGAGGGGAACGCCTGTTAATGGCGGCTCCATTGTTAATTACTCCGAGTCGACCACAGATAATCACTTGAATTTTGACAACCCTAAATAGCCGAAAGGGATAGTGCCACATATTAGAAAGGGATAGCATGATCCGACCCTGAACCGCTGTCAAACTTCGGGTTTGTAGGAAGTGTCATTTCTGTTCGATAGTACCTACTATTATTTATTTTGTGATAAAGTAAAGATTACTGCACGAGCGCGTTCCCTTGATACTGTTATCTGACTTATCTCTCATGACAAGGCCGACGACAAATATAATTTATATGGGTGATTTGCTGCACGGAAATAATTGCATCTTCTAATAATCAGTCTTTAATAACAATATAACAGTTGAATATAGAATCGGTCTGCACTAAGTTTGCAACGACTTATTAAAAGTTACTTGACGTGAAAACTTAGTGGGACGACTCCAGCATTACAAATTACAATACCTTAAAGCCCCATTTACACGAGAGCTTTTTCAACGCGCGTTATGGCTCCTCTACACGATGGGCCAGAGCGGCTACCGCGAAAACCGAAATTCGCAAATTGCGGGGATCTTTCTCTTTTACTCCAATGAAGGCGTAATTAGAGTGACAGAGAAGAATCCCCGCAATTTGCGAACTTCGCGAAGTTTTCGCAGTTATAGCCCAGCGCCGGCCACTCCAGGGGACGCAGCCATGCGGTAGAATGAGATAGCAACATCACTTGCCCCCTCTAACGCACAAATGCGTCCCTTGGAGTGGCCGGCGTTGGCACATCGTGTAAAGGAGCCATTAAAAAAGCGTTTGAATGACACAAATGGACACAAGCGTTGTTGGATTTTCGACTTTAAGCGTTGGATCGTTAAATCGAATTTAGCGTGTAGACGGATTCAAACGCTTTTTTAAGCTCTCATGTAAATGGAGCCTCAGCCTATAATTTAACTAGTATTATTAGACAGTTGCATCAAATTCTTCATAAGCACGGGGTAGTGTTCTGCCGTGAGCGGGCAGGGGGCGTACACAGAGCAGTCCCGGCCGCGCCGGCCTGATGCGATGGCGTCTTCCACCGCCGTAGAGTTTACCAGGGTGGACACCAGTTGGTTACTGAAATATTTCAATTAATTAACTTATATTCTATAATATTACCTATTTTTGTCATGAAAATTAGAAAAACTTTATTATTTAAAGCCAAAAAGAGGCAAGAAAGGCTGACTATTGGCGCGTGGCTGAGCACTGGTGCCTTTACCCTGATAGATAGATATAAATAAATAAATTCTAGAAAACATCCATAAAATCTAATATTTATGATGAACACACAAATACCAGAAGTTACCAGGATTTGAACCCGGGATCTTCTGCTTCGCAGGTAGGATCCCTAGGTCACTGCCGACTAGGCTAGGTCTACACATGCCAAACCCTCAGGCAGACTGTTCTCACAATGACTAAAGGCTGGTGATAATAATGATGTTGTTAGTGTTTACCTCATAACTCCAGTCCAGAACTTGGCCCCGTCTTCGTGGTCGCGTTGGCCGGACCAGCAGGCAACCCGGAGCGCGCAACCTTGCACGCCGCCACCCAGCACGCTACTAGCGAACTCCAGTACACCGTCGGCCCCGAATTGAGTGTGCTCCAATACTGTAATAGAGAACATTTTCTTACAATAGTTTAAATAAAATAACAATAAAAAAAAGTTTAGAGTCCGCTGATTAAATTGGGCCAACTTTGGTCAATCTCATATCTAAAGTCTCCTCTTCACGTTGGGCCAACGCCAACGCCAACGAGGGACGCAGCCATGCGATAGAATGAGATAGCAATATCACTTGCTCCCTCTAACGCATAAATGCGTCCCTCGTTGGCGTTGGCGTTGGCCCAACGTGAAGAGGAGCCTTAACGAAAGCATATAGGTACTGGAGAATCAAGTAGAATGCGAACAAATGACAAATTAATATAATGTATGGTTGTACAATAGTTCACGTAAAACTTGGTGGGTGACTTAGTAGAGATGTACGACAGATTAGATTGATTTTAATGTACTTATATATGTACGGCAGGTTTAATATTATCAGTCATACGAGTAAACCGCCTAAGTATATCATAAGTAGATCTAGAATGTTAATCGTATCGTAATTGTCATTGTAGATCATTTTAATTCTTTGAAGTAAGTATAGGACGCTCAGTGAATGGATATTAACTTGAGGACGCTCCACTGCACTCAGTCAAAATAGAAAATATTTCAAAGACAACGCACTACTTGCTAAATAATTGACAAGTTATAAATCAATGATATATAGTAGAAAAATAAAATAATCGTGACGGCCATGGTGTTCTTATTTCAAGTGACTGCACAGACGTGCAGTGTCAAAAACATGGTTGAATAAATGCATGAATAATTGTATCAAAATCTCGGGTTACAAAATAAAATTTTCAGTATCCATAGTAATGAATACATTTACTAACTAAAACAAACACAGAAGACGAATAACAGCCGTAAGTACTTTTAGATTAATACAATTATTTATCGAATTTGTTTGCTGTTGGTCTTTACATTTTGATATTCTGAAATAATTCGTCTATTCTGAAATAATATCGTTACCTATTTTGGTTTTCGTGAATCAAGCTTAATCCCGAAATAAATACAAAAATGAACGGTTGAAGTGTATTCTTACAAATCGATTGAACTCGACAGGTCATGGAGCAATTGTACTTGATTGAGTTTATGATAGACCGAGTGGCGATATTTGTATCTGAAGACAATGAGTCGAAAAGCTCAGAAAACAAGCTCATAGTTAAAATAGCATTTGGCCCTAAGAACCAATTCATCGTTAAAGAACAGCAAATGGCCAAGAATCCATTAATTGAAGATGACATTATTGAATGCGATGAGAACGGGCATAGAAAATGGTCCAGAATATTCAGAATTGGCAAGTCGATCTTATTTCCTAGCTACCCCGATACCGTACTCAATATCCTGGAAAAGTTCCCACTTGAACTGGAGGTCTGGACCGATGATGAAGATGAAATAAAAGAGTTCGTTGGAATTGGCACAATGTACTGGGACAAGGAGTTTTACCAGTTACTGAAGGACTCTGCTGAACCGTGTCAACTCCACTCGCCTCTGAGTATCAAACAACGCACCAAAATCATGGATGAGTGTTGTTGCAGGCAAGTCGGGGAAATTGACTTTATTCTTAGAATAAGTGCTCTGGGTAATTCGATCACCACAGAATTCCAACAACTGATGGATGATCCTGAAAGCTTCGTATTTAGAACCAATAGAGCTCCTAGCATGTTCAAATGTAAACGTGTGGAGGGCGATGATTGCAACTTTACTATGATCGGGAGTCTCTACGAGACTACTACGTTAGAAGATCCATGTCTGATTAATAAAAAGAAAATTGAAGTGTGCACAGAATTGCAAAGTTGTCGCCAAAAAATTGACGTGGATCTTCGCTGTGAACATGAAAAGACATCTAAGAAAAAGGAATATCCTATTGATAAAATCAAAATGGGAGACATTAGAGGTCCATGTGGTAATACGAATTGTGCGCTTGCTCATAAAGTAAAATGTTACATAAGGAATCTCGATACATATAAACGAAAAGCTGGTTCATTACCAACTAAAGATACTACAAATACAACGAAAAAGGTCTGCGGAGCTTGTGACTGTAAAGATGATCGCTTTCATCGCGAAGAGTGTCCTAGCAAGATTGTGGGCGAGAGAGTTGTGTGCCAGGCTTGCGGCGGTAAAGCTATGCCTGGTCACACTTGTGAGGAACTACAAAACAAAATGGAAGACTGTTTGAAACCGAATGACCCTAAAGATTCCGCTAAAAAGGACAAGAATGCTGCGGCAGTCGCCTACGTGCTAAGCGTACCGACGTTTAAAGAGGCAAATCAAAACATTAACTATGGTTACTATCAAAATTTAAACACTAAAGAAAGCCAATTAATAACTGAGAAAAAAGGAGGCTGCTGCGGCTGTGGCTGCAGTAAAGGAGGTACTTTACCTCCAAGAGAAGATACATACAGTTCATCAAGTGTTCCTAACATGCAATCATTAAATGGATATAAGTCTTTACGCGCTATAGGATCCAATACTCAATTCGTGTACAATGTGACTTTAACTCCAGATAAACTTTGTCTGGACATTCCCGATGACAAAGATTGCAAGTGCAACCCACCAATACCCACTCCGTCGTGCAAAACTTTTGATTGCTCCTGTTTAACTGAGGCATCAAATATAGCTGCCAGGAAGAAGCATAAACCGTATTGTCCTCTGTACAAGCACAAAACTACTTGCCCTGTCAAGGGGGTGATGGAGGACGAGGAAAAGGCTGAAGAAGACGAGGAGGTAGCAGAGCCGCTGCCATACGGCCTGCCTCCGATTAAACTTGGTCCTTGTCCGGTCATGGGCAGGCCATGCAGTGTTCCAGATGGTTTTGCAAGAATGTACAAAACTGCTGCGCAACCACCACTTCCCCCGAGTTACAGTGACGCTGGAAAAGTTTGTTGTTCCAAAGAATTTGAAAGAATTAAGGCCGCCATAAGGGAATACATGAAATATGAGAAAGAAAGAGACATGCGATGCGTAAATCAATTTAACGTGGACACTGAGAAAAGGTGTTGTGACAAGGAACAGATTCTTCTGTCACAGATGGGCAAAAGCTGCTGCGGCGCGCACAAGTTAGCTATACAGGAGAAGTATAAAAAAGAAGACAAAAAGTGAAAATAATAACCATATCATTGACTATTTTATTTTGTAACCCGGTAACACCATCATTATAAATTTTGATACAATCTTGTCGTTTCTTTTCTATCATATTCAGCTTGATAGGTATACCTATGACATTTGCACATCAACTCTTATTAAATTATAATATCGTGTTTTAACGTTCAAGTACTAGCTAAAAATGTATGATGTGATTAATGGACAACTCCTAATTAACAATAATTAACATTGATAAATGGCTCAAAGGGTGGGGGCACTGAGGCCTTTATCGAAAGGGGAACTAGAAGCTAGAAAATTCATACCATTGCATTGCATGAAGGTTACCTTTAACAGTGTCAAAGGTCAAACAATACACTGTCAAAATTATCTTTATGCTTTTGATTGAGGTATTATGTTTGCAAGCTTGTAACAATGGTGCTGGCGTGTACGCGACAGGTTTCAATAATAAATGGCGATCAAAAGTGAAGGCACTGAAAAGTTGAAAACTATGTAGGCGTAATGTTACGGCGCGATTCGGGCAATGAATTAGAGTTTCACTAGATAGGAAATAGTAAAGATATATAACGTTCCACCTTAGGGCGGTTGGCGTTTACGCTGTTATTAACACCGCTCCAATATTATTGCGGCCGCCATAAGGTACCTTTTGCCGTGGAACGTCACATATCTTTACTATTTCATATCTAGTGAATCTCTAGTTCGTTTCCCGAATCGCGCCGTTATGTTCAGTTTGTGATCGTGTAAGGCGGTTATTACACAGACTGGTGGGGACCCGAAAACCGCATCGGTCTGACAACCGGCTTAGTCATTCTTTTCTCTAAATCTTTTTTTTCGATAATTCTTTAACACGTTCGCGGACGCGGATTGCATAGCATCCGTTTTTGTACTCCTCCTGGTGACGCGCCTGCTATTGCATCCGTTATTCTTTTTAAATTTCTTCGTTGAAATGCTTATCAATCCGCTTAACCACAGTATAATATTATTCATCAACTTTTCCTCTACCAGTCACCAGAGTCAAATAATGCGTACTGCCATATTACATAGTTTTATCGAAGTTAAAAATTATCCTGTGACGTCTCCAAATTGGCCCCCCTTTCTGTGACGCGGATGCTATAGCATTCGTCTTTGTATGGCAGCTCCCTTAGTAGCCCGGCAGGTGCGTCTGGGAGTGGACACATGTAATTTGGGTCAATTTCGTGCGCGATAGCGATTTTGACGTATTTTTATAAAATCGTAATTAATGTTTTTCTTACAATTTCATTAAGTTTTTCATTGTGTTTTAATAAACAAACGTGTTTACTTGCTGTTAATTATACTACAGTAAAATTTTGATAACGATTAATGTGAAAAAGTGAGGCATGAATGTGTATACCTATTATTTAAATAATTACGTTACTAGTCATAGTTTTGGTCATATAATTGTGAATTATAGCCTGTTGGCGCTCGATGATCACCTCCCACAAGGTAAGCACCTTATGACACGCATTTGTGGTATCATTCTGTGTATATTTCATGCCTTGTATTTGGTGCAGATGCATCCGAAAAAGAATATAAAGTTGGGTGAATCATCGCTTGGCAGGAAAAGTGGTGGACGCTTTACGTCCAGAACTTAACGCGGCGGTGCGTTACAGGGAACTGAAAAAGTGTAAATGCGGTACATATTGACACTTTTGAGAAGTAGTGTTGGCGTAAAATGCTGCGTATACCTTGGACAGCTAGAAGAACAAACCTCTCATTTTAAGAGAGCTCAACATTGCAACTCGGCTCTCTACAACATGCTATGAGACCCGTGACTGGGCCTTTAGATTAGAGCCGGTCTCCAACGCATAATTTGTAGGTAGTATCACATAATTTGAGGTCGAATGAACAGCGAACGTGCTTGGCATGGGGCATGTATGAGATGGACTCAATATTACAATGATAAGCAAAGAGGGAACAAAACAGAAGAAGAAAATTGTTTGAAGAGGTCAGCAAATGAGTCTTTAGAGCAAAAATCGCGCCCTTAGGAAGTCAGAAGTCTCAGCCATCAAGTCCATCGAGCACGATGTATGAATGCTATAACATGCGATGTCATATACAATCCCATCTTGACTACGTCATGTGACAGAAATGCTTATGCATCCGAATTGTATAGCATTTGTTGTCACATAGCGTATAAAAAATATACTTCATATTGACGCGGATTGCATAGCATTCGCCTTGCATAGCATTACGCGTCATATACAAACCTAAAAGATATATTTGTAGTGACAGGAATGCTATAACAGTCCCAATATTTCCATACAAAATTTAGGTGTCCAACTGGTGTGACTGAGCGTCCGCGAACGTGTTAATGAATAATAATAAATATCATAAATGTATGTCTTTCGCATCTTTAGAATCGCACATAATACATAAAGTAACATGGGAGACGCCGAGGAGGAAAATGACAACAATAAGAAGAAAGAAAAAAAGAATAAGTCAAAATACAACTACACATTCGGAGATAATTACCCACGTAAGATATATGTAGAATGTTTAACACTGTGGAAAAATTAAGGTATGGCAATGGAATGCACCTATTTTATAATTATGTTCTATTATATGGAAAACATTCCTATTACATATACACAGTGTAACATGAGGAAACCGAATAATTTTATCAGCGTAGGTATTCCTGATCATATTTAGAGACAAAAATGTCCTATAAACTTTTTTGTAATTCGCCTAGTTTCAGAGATAATATTAATTAAAAAATAAACAAGATTTTATTGTTACATAGTGTAAAAGGCCTTTTTGATGGTGATGCTGCTTCTATGGGACGTAGTCTAAATATCCTTATTGATAGATGTCAAAAAGTGACAAGTAACACTTTGCAAAAAGTAGGTTTTACGAAAAAAAAATGTAAAAATCAATTTTAAGTAACAAGTTTACTAACAACATTTATTTTTTATGTGTACAAATACATTGAAAAAATTTAAAAAACGAAACAAAAAAATTTTTTTTTGGTGAAATTGACCTAAACTCATATAAAATTAATTTCCTTCTTTTGACCTCAGAAATGCGTGGTTAAAATTATTCGGGTTCCTCATGTTACACCGTGTATTATTATAGGTGCATCCTGATCTGGCAAATGGGGCAGTCCCATTCGAGCAATATTTGCGAATGGATTGGTAACTGACGACCTACCGCAAACCACGTTCGCCGTGTTGCCTCCCTGTCACACTTACGTACGAATTTACAAGTGCGACAGAGAGGCAACACGTCGAACGGGGTTCGCGGTAGGCCCTCTGCCCCTTTTCATTTAATTTTTACCATAAACATAGCCCGATCTAATTGGGGGCAATTTTGATTTGAGGTAAATAGTGCGAAGGCAAATGAAAGAGCTGACACTATTATTAATAATTATTAATGTTTACCTAGTTCGAAGAGGAGTCACATTTGTAATTATGACTAATGTATACAAATAATTTTAAGTTGTAAAATATATTTTTTAATTTAATTTTGAAGTTATGACTTACAAATTTCTTCATATAGATATCGATAACACTTGATCGATGTTTTAGTATAAGTATTCGTAGTATGAATTTTGTCAAATGATTTTTGCATTTTTAGTATTTTTACGCCTAGAACCCTAAAAATCCATTGTTTCTTTTGTTTGAGGTGTGAGCTTTCGGCTCCCGTTGACAAAGCAACAATGTCGTTTAAAAAAAAAGCAATTGTATCGTGATAGTGTTAAGGTTCAAATCTATGTAACAGCTCATACGAGTTAACATGTTTTGGTAATGTAGGACGATCGACCACCTCAATGTAGGTGAGCCCTCATAGATAAGAACCTTAATACTATCACGATACAGATATGCTTTTTAAAGGACATTGTTGCTTTGGCACGTGGCTAATACCTAGGGAAGCTAAACTGCTCGCATAAAAGAAACAATGGCCTTTGTTCGCATAAAAGAAACAAACAAGAAGAAGGCCATATTGTGCATTATTTTAAGTAAGTATGGACAATCCTTAATTATTGTTATTTATCTGCCGAACTATTTATGTTTTACACAGCACGACATAAGGTATGCGATGGCGGGTGCATTGGAAGACCGTATATGCCAGTGCCCACTAAGATGGGCTGGCTGTGGAACGCGCCTGACGTACCTGGCCTTAAGGTAACACCTCTTGGAAATACCTCTTGATTTACACTTTGGTATAGTTCGTCGGTTCGTAGTAATCCGTAATCCTTTGTCTTTTGTTAAGAAAAACGCACGTGCTACTTACCTGCAAAAAAGGGTCTTAATTATTCTAATTGGCACCTGAGCGCGGGCTAGTCCAAACCAGTGTAGGTGCGCTCTCCGATAACGCGCTTTTGTTACGCATCTAGATGACACATTTTAGACTGGTTCGACTCGGCTGCACTCAGCAACCGCAGAGAATTACGCGACCCTTTTTTTACAGGTAGAGGTACGTGCGGTTTTACTTATAGTCCGTTTTTTTTAGCATTAGAAAGAACTTCGCAGAAGTAAGCTTGTGGTTCCAAATCCGGCACTTAGAGCGGTAATAATTTGAAGTAAATTACATGTATTGACCATGCTACATTAGATAATTCAATAATTATTAACAATTAAAGAGCCTGACAAAATCTGCACGCTTGCTTCTGTGAAGTTCTTTCTAATGCTAAAAAAAACGAACTATAACAATAGACAAAGGTTTAGCGGCTTAGGGCCAGTTACAAAACAACAGACTATACCTACTTAATCGTTGTTAGATCAAAACTTGCTGAATAGATTTAGACTACAGATTTCCAAAATTCATCAAAATACTGAATTACTTACTTCCTAGGATTAGCAAACTTAATTTATAAAAAACTAAATTCCACTAGAGTGCTCTAAACTTACGTCTGACCTAGTGCATGCAATCGCGGTTAGTTCGAACGAATATGCCGCGAATGCACTAGATCTGGACAAAAATAGATTTAAGTCGAATATATTACAAATAACAACGACGTATGTCGATTTAATAATAACTTTTTCTTTGAAATTTTAGCCAGCGAGAGGATGGCAACCTGGTCGCATCGGTAAAAGCGTAGCCAAGCTCATGGTCTTCAAAACCGCCCGGTCAGGAATGGATGGAAAGAAAGATAAGAAGAAAAAGAAGCGGAAACCTGGCCAATATGTCGGTGGAGGAGATTCAGAGCCTGATGAACCTTTGGAGCCAAAACCTACTCTTAAAGTGCAGCGGAAAGGGGACACTTTTACTATTCAGGTTAGTTTCAACTTTTTTAACTTCTGCTATGATACTTCTCTATACACATAGGATAAATATCATGCGAGGCATCCAAATAATTTAGAATGATTAGCCCTGTAATTTTGATGTGCGATGTGTGTGTCATCAGCAGAAGTTGCTAAGCGAGCGAGATGTTCAAAATGATCTTGACGCGACTTTATTTTAACAGAATAAGAGCGTGTCAAGGTAATTTTGAACACCTCGCCCGCTTAGCAACTTCTGCTGCTGGCTACCTCAACAGGAAGTTATAAAATTGGTTTCTTCAACAGGTTAATCCATTGAAAGACCTAACAGAAATTAGTCCAAACGAGGACCCTTACGTAGATTGCGATCCGTTAGTTTTCAAAATCATCAAGAAACGCAGCCCAGAGGAGCAGGCCAAGGTTGAGGCGCGAAAAATGGTCAAACTAAAGAAACAGCGGGACGCGCAAATCAGAAAGGCTCTCTCTGAGGCAGTGGAGGATATCTGCAAATGTGCGTACATGGACGTCTACTGTAACGACTTAAGCGCGATTGACAAAGTCATAGAGAGTTGTCCAGCATTTAAAGAACCCGACTGCATATGTCAAGAGGAGTCCCTTAGCTCCTTATCCAGCAATGCCACATGGGACATCGAATATACTCCGCCTTTTGGCTGCTTCGATTTAGCCCCGAGAAAGAGAAAACATTATGTCCATGTGGAAACACAGTACACGAAAGCTGATGCCGGGATCGTCGATCCCCCAAAATGTACGAAAGACTTGCCATGTCCAGCTAAAGGGAAGAGACCACCAAGGAAACGGTGTTATTGCATGAAACGATGAATTTAACCTTTCTGCAGATATCAAGCGTCAGGTACTATTAGTCGAGCATTAAAATTCGAGTGTAATTTAGGTACAGTCAAGGAATTTAAATTCCGACCCATTTCGTACTTTGTCACAGTGACAATCAATATGAAAGCCGCTAGAGACCTCATACGGTTGTCACTGTGACAAAGTACGAAATGGGTCGGAATTTAAATTCCTTGACTGTACCATGGAAACAGACTCATTGGGTTTGTGTTTTTTTTTGTTTTGAATTCATATAGAGGTAAACCGTCTCGAAATAATTATGTCTTGTTCGTTTTGTGTTACAAATTCTTGTATTGTCTGTGCAGGCTCCATATTGAATTCATTAAAAGTTAATAGCTATTTTAAATACGTATTATTGGTAGAACTTACACCGGCATATCTACTAACAGTAAGTATTAGTAAAGTAGGTAGGTACTTAAAGTTAGTGGATCTAATTTTAGTAATTTTCTTTCAAATTATTTTAATGTAGCCTGTATGACACATTTACTATCCTACCCTTATAAGTTCGTTTTTTTTAGCATTAGAAATAAGGTAAACAATCTTGATGTGTCTTTTAATTGAAAAACACATTTTAAAAATAAGATACGGCAAATATGCAACAATTATGAATCTAATACGATCATTTATATTCTTCTGCGTTCATAAGTAATAGTTACTGATTTTTAAGAAGCCTTTTTCAATTAAAAGACATGTCAAGATCGCTTACAATCTTGCAAGTTCTTTCTAATGCTAAAAAAAACGAACTATAGTTACGTAACATATACATATAACATACGATTGAAGCAATTACCGCTGTTCGAGTTCATTGTGGTACAGTCAGCAGCAGAAGTTGCTAAGCGGGTTATTCGCGGGTTAGCGCTCTTATTCTCTTAACAATAAAGTCGTGTCAAGATCATTTTGAACACCTCGCCCGCTTAGCAACTATTGCTGCTGACTGTACCTATACAACAGATATTCTACTTACTTTGGTACTTATTCTTAGCATGTCTATTGAACGGTGGGTGATGTGATGAGCATATCTCTTGAGCAGGAGTGTAGGATAAAGATACTGGCCCCGTAGACAACATGCCAATCGCTTACGCTCCGTAGCGAACGAAACGCAACTGTCACTGTCACACCAATATGGAAGAGTGATAGAGAGACACAAAGCGATTCGATGGCGAAGCGATAGCGATTGTCACCTTGGCTAGGGCGGCTGTTAGGTACTTACTCTTAGCGTATCTGTCGTATGGTGGATGGTGCGCGTAGCTCTTGAACAAGAGTGGGAGTAGGAAAGTTGAGGCGATGACCACTCCACCCCCTAGCACGAGAGCTGGTAGGTTAATGTTCACTGTCGGTATGCCCTGTAATGAAAAAAAAATCAGAAATTCTGATGAAAGTTTAGGGGCATCCAGTAAAGTGTCGGGTACGCTATTTTTTAACACTTCTGACAAATCAATCAATATTTTATTTGTCATAATACTAAGCTAAGTAGGTAACTGATATTTGGCATGATAACTTTAAATTCATCGGTATATCGTCAGGTGACAAGCAAAAGTCACTAAGTACACTTTTAGCTGAAACCATTTTTTTTGGATACAATATATGTTATGTTTCTCACCTTTTCGCTAAAGACAAACTCATTAATCTCAAAAGAACAATTTAAAACCAACTTACGTTTTATAAAAAATCATTAAATACTTGCGCTACAATAACACTCTGCAGCAAAAACTCACCGCTGCATTTAATCTCATCAAGTTAGTTAAAGCTAAGCAGATACCTGAGGAATTCGCTCCGTGGTATAAAAATCTTAAAACGCTGAAATCGCTCAGAAATCGCTTGCCAGAGCCAAATTACGATGAATCAGAAAGAAGTGACTCCGAAGCCGAGACTGATAATTAGTTTTAAATGTCAAGATAAATTATTTAGTTTTTATACAGAGTTGGTTTAAAGTTTTGGTTAAAATTTTAAATAAAGATTACCGTTGTATTCGTATAAATATTTCACTATATACACTGATTTTCTAAAATTGCGGCAGCTAAAACTCATTAAGCTTAATAACTATTCAACTACCGATAGTATTATTACATTTTGAGTCTTCATATATTTGCCACAATTCTAAATACTGAAAAAAATACGTTACACTTGATTTAAGTAACATACGGATTTAATAATTCGAAATAATATCAAAACACGTTTAACTCCGTTGTGTCAATTTAGTAGTTAGTGACTTTTGCTTGTCACCCGACGATATAATATAGATTTATGCATGTAATTATTAAAGTACCTACGCGTTACGTTAGATTGGGCCTGTTATCATGTTCTGTAATATTGTTTTTGTTTTACCGGCTATCATATTATATTTTTATAATACAAAATTAAATTTGACTCACAATAGATCCGAAAACGTTATCCACAGTAGGCTTCACTGGTATAGAAAGGAAGGGAATCGAAAAATCCAAGTCCACCTGTAAATCATCATCAAATGTACAGCCTGGCAAAAAAGAGTAGAAATTAAAAAGTGGCAACACTGTAGTGTCGTCCCTTTCAAATCAATTTATATAAGAGAACGGGACAACACTAGTGTTGCCACTTTTTAATAGCTACTCTTTTTTGCCAGGCTGTACATAAATCGATGTAAAGGGAGTCCGGTTCAAATCAACTTGTTACTGTTTTGATATTATTTTGATGCGAACTTGAAGATCGCTTGCTGATTGGTGCATGCAAAATGAAGTGAAGGTCGCGCGTGATGGCTCCTCTACACGATGGGCCAGCGCCGGCCACTCCAAGAGACGCAGCCATGCGGTAGAATGAGATATCAATATCACTTGCTCCCTCTAACGCATAAATGCGTCCATTGGAGTGGCCGGCGTTGGCCCATCGTGCAGAGGAGCCCTGAGGTGCGCGCCAATCACCAAGACGATAGTCACAGCCGCGTTAAAACCAGTTCAAAACCATTACAATTTATTAAATTAGAATGGGGCCATAGCAAAGATAAATTATCGACAAATGCCTTTCGAAAAACGTATCGTCAAGTAAAAGTCACGTCATATTTAAACATCGCAAAAACGGTCTAATTGACTAGGCCGCAAAGCAAAACCGATATGAATTGGTGAGCCCAAATTCAATTGTTTTTGGGCTAATTTGCCCAAAAAGCAAAACAATCCGGACAGATAATTACAGTAGGGTAGTTACCATTTAGATTTAAACATTTTGTTACGTGTAGTTAAGTTTTGGAGGAGGAAACAGTCGAGTATAAAACCTCTAAATATTACGCAGGATTTTTCGCCTACATAGGTATTTATTTTATTATTAGACAAACAGTCATACTAAAATGTGGTTATCATCTATTTACTTCATTTTAGACCCATAGCTTCAATTACATGATTTAATTTCTCTATCAACTAAAGCTATATTAATCTTCATGATCATGATAAATATCCTTATGCAGATGCCAAAAACTTACCGTTATATCTTGGTCTTTCGTATTAAATGTAAATAACCTGGCTTTACGTGAACCACTCATATCTTTTTCACACGACACGTACACAACAACTAAAGTTACAGAAAACAAATTTCTTTGCCACATTTTTGTATTTTTTTAATTGCAGGCAATTGTGTTTTTGTAGACAGGTGGTGCTACCGGCAAAACACCACTAAGACGTTTGGCGGCAATTCGCGGAGTTTTTACAGAAGTGGTGTAAGGAAATTAAAATTATGTGACAATGTGTTTCCGCGACCTATTGTTGGATAACTCGAGATGTAACGGTGTAGAGTTTAGAGCGGACAGAACTACTATGAACCACGAGTGAGAGGGACAGAGTCCGTCTTACTCTGCACCAACTTTGACAGATCCATGTAGTGTTTGATGGTTAAGACTCAAGTCCTTTGAGTCCTCCGCTAGTCTCGACTCAGTTTTTCAGACTCTAATAATTAAGTGGAAAATAGAGTTATTTTCGACTAATATGTTGTTAGATAGGTGTATATATAATACCTACTTGAGTCTTATTTAGAGTCTGATTCTGATGTCTTGAGTCTGATTTAATACTCAATTATTATACAAAATTTGAGTCGCTTAACTTCAAACTCGGGTAAATCCATCTGCCAGATTATGCGATTTTGTTATTAAGAAAACGTAATAGGGTAGATATTTGTTGAGAGGGTCCAATGGATTTACCCGAGTTTGAAGTTAAGCGACACATTTGTCAAAACACATTGTCTTCATATAAAATTCATGAGCCAAAGGATAACGCATATTTGTGTATTACTATCTCGCGGCGAGATACTGTCGCGCCAATCATATGCTAGCCCGGCAGATAACGAAATATTTATGACATCTCTTCGTATTCGTAGATCTGTGACAGTCAATATTAGGGCCAATTTGTAACATTTTCACGGAGCTTGCCTCCAGTAATGTTTTATTTTAAGAGTCAACCAAACTATTATTCTTTTGTTTGACAACAATCGCAATTTATCAAGTAAATAAGTGGTTTGCTATTTTGTTTGTAAATATAGAGTAGGTAGGTATAGTTCTGGTGATACCTATAGTTCGTTTTTTTTAGCATTAGAAAGAACTTCAAAGAAGGCAAGCGATCTTGATAAGTCTTTTAATTGAAAAACGCTTTTTAAAAATCAATAACTATTACTTATGAAAGCAGAAGAATATAAATGATCGTATTAGATTCATAATTGTTACATATTTGCCGTAACTTATTTTAAACATGTGTTTTTAATTAAAAGACACATCAAGATTGTTTACCTTATTTCTAATGCTAAAAATAACGAACTTTAGTGTGACTAAGCGTGACGACGGGGATGGTGGATTTGCAAACAGAGATTAATCTCTATATTCAAAACATTAAAATGCGGAAGATTCTTCAAAACGCAAACTGTAGAGATATATATCTGTACCTGGGCATTTTCACTTCATTGAACACCTGGGCCCGGGTATGTCCTTAAAGTACGTCCAAGATCACCGGTAGACAGGCAGCAGCGTCCCTCAAATTCGGTGTACTCGACTGCGATCGCCAACCCGCCTGCCAAGCGTGGCGATTATGGCATTCACCCCGCAAAAAAGGGGGAGGCCTATGTTCAGCAGTGGATGTCTTATGGCTGAGATGATGATGATGAACACCTTTAACGGCCGGTTAGCAATCGGTATAAATCTGACGGTCAATGTCAAATCCCATACATTTTGTCAGGAATGTAACGGTTAAACGTTACTGAAACACGACTTAAGTCGCGCTTAACTTGTACAACTTAAATGAAAATGCCCACCTACCACATCCGAACTGTAGAGATGGAAAAGCAAGGCAAAATGCTGAAATTGTAGTGTTGCCACTATTTATGCTCCAGTTGGATAGTCAAGGACATAAACATACATTTATTATTTAAATTACATACAAAAACATAATTTAAAACATATTGCCCAAGTCTTGCAAGAACCGGCTATTTTATCTTACTTATGTCGCGACACTTGTAAAAGACAATGGAGGTTTTTCATGCTCTAAATATGTTCATCTGCGCTTAGGTCAATAAATTTAATGAAAATAAACAAATAATGTAGGTACACCAGCAAAAAAAAACTTTTGGTGATAAGAAAATTACTAGATGAAAGTATTTCTACTTACCTTCAAGTGGTATCGTCTTGGGTCGTCCCATTCGTTTTTCGTCAAGTTCTTAAATTTATACCCTTCAAGTTGGGCCCGTGGCTCGGGGTTGATTTAGCAGGTAGGTATAGTAAACAAGTAATATTAACCCTTTTCCAGGCCGCACCAATCTACAAGGTTTTCGCGAAAAATCCAAATATATTCCAGTTAGTCCAGCGTTGACGATTCATTTGAATACAAGTCGAATTTCCCAAAGTACAATCTAATTTGAATCTTAAATCGGAACGCTAAAGTTGAAATTCTAGTGGCGCGTAATGTGGTCGATAAATACCTACTACTACTACTACTACCTACTACTGCTACTACTACCTACTACTGCTACTACTACTAATACTAACTTACTATGCCTGGAAAAGAGTTAAGGTACCTAATACTGTTAAGACAGCTACAGTACAGTTTTTTAGCAACATCGGAGGGTAGGGTAAAAATATGGGTGCACTCGTCATTATACTCAAAAATATGTCCCATCTTAGGTCTTTTATAAGAACTATGGGACATTAGACATTGTGGGACAAGCGAATTGAAGGACTATTTTCGAGTAAGTTGTATGTATATACCCATGTTTTTACAATAGACTGTACCGGAAATTATATATGAAAATTCTACATTTTCTTTTTCTAAATTCATGGGCAATTATTAGTAGCAAAGTGAAGCGAAATTGCGAATTTCAAAATTAAAACTTCCACAATTTCTGGTAGTTCACAAATGTTGCCGAGAACTTATTGGAAAGTCCGCAATTTGTAAATCTGTACCTTGAGACCCTTAACCTCAGCTTGAATAACACTTGAGGGTTAAGATTAACATTTTAAGATTCGTTTTATTAAAAAATAACGCTTCATTAGGCTAAAAAATGGTAGTTGAAAGAGTAGGTAGGTACTAGGCCCATAACCTGCTCAAAATGATAACACATAATAAGTATACAATGGACAACAAATGACAGTAGGTTGTCGTTACACGAATTCACGTTTAAGTTAGCGACTGCGGTAGGTGTTTTAAGCTCAAATACCTATCATAATTCTAAAAAACATTTCTTAAAAGAACACATTGAAATGAAACTAACAACAGCAAGCTGGCTTTTATTTAGTTTTACTTATACAGGATGGAACATTTGTAATAGGGACTGAGCCAAAAGGATAGAGTTATCTAAGTGAATTACAATCGATTTATTATAATCGTAAAGCTGGATTAAAAAGTAAAACAAAATCATTATAATGAAATATTTTCATATCAGTGACAACCCTACATTTTATATTTTAAATCGACACACGTGTAATGTAATCAGGCGTGGTTCACTCCGCGATTTCGTCGCTTTGCTACAGGTAGCTAAAAGTACATCCGTTCGACCCCAATTTTGGGGTTTGCCATAAGCCGCGCGTGGCGCTGTCGCCACCTAGCGGCCATATCTGTGCTGATCGTGACAGACGCGTTTTGTTAGAGAGTGAGTCTTCTGTACCTAGTACTATTATTTATTCTGTGATGTAATGTCATTCACTAGGATCGATGCTAGGGGTGAACCGACTAACAACACCACGTAACTGACCAAAGGAGGATCTTAATGGGTTGTCTTTGCAATAGGGTTCACCAATAAACTGTATGATGATATGTCACTTGGGGCCAGATTCGGATTTTGAAATAGACATCTATTAGATATCTTTTAGACATCACCAAGATACGATAACGATATGTTTAAGATCTAACCTGTCAAATTTGACATTTGCGCGATTCTGGAGATACTCTTGAACAATTTCCACGGAATATGACTTAGAGATCCAATTCACATCTAATAGATATCTTACTCTATCTAACGTAAAAGTGACATTGGTTGCCCGAAATGCGCTGCAAAAGAGAACTAGTTGATATCTAAACTATGACGTATCTAGAATGGATCTAGTACGTGTCGTCTCTTGTGAATATCTTGAAGTTCGATAACGGCAGTTGCTACCTGTTACTCGTACGTTGTCATCACTAACCCCATTCTTCCCTCTTCGATAGCATCTGCCCACCACGCGTGACGCCGAGTAAGTCATTGTGCAACGTGAAAGATCATACAAACTTGACAATAGTGTTTCCCCATAACATTGTTTCTGAGCATAGTACGGAACGCCCCGTATATATGGTATACGGACGGGGAAGACGACAGTTTGCGATAGGAGTCGGTGAGATGAGTCCGAAGGTGGTTCTGTGTTTTGGGTTACTTCTGGGTGCGGTGGCTGCGGAGTACAGTGATGGGTAAGTGTTTGGTCTTGATAAGGCTAAAGTGTCATTCTATGGAACTTGCTAACTATGTAAACAAAAAGTAAACTCTAGTAAATTGTGACGTCCCACGGGTAAAGGTACCTTATGGCGGTTGGCTCTTACGTTATTATTAACGCCGCCCCAATATTACTGCGGCGCTATGCGACGTATGCGCCAGAAGCCATAAGGTACCTTTTGCAGTGGAACGTCACATTTAATCATTCAGAGACAATTTCAAGATGGCGGTTTGTTTACAGAGTTAGCAAGTTCTATAGAATAGAATGACATTATTGGGTTATAATCTTGTAATAGATACCTACTTGTGTGTGTTTGTTCCAAAGTAATATCGGAAGATATATCGGACCGGCCAAAGTGCTCAAAAGTATCTGAACATAGATAGTAATAGGGGCTTAGTTCATATATTTTTGAACACCTTGGCAGCTCAGACTTATCTGACAGCGACGTTACCCACCGTATAGAGAGTACAAATTCATTCGTATTCCTATACCACCTCACACACGAAGTACAAGTAAGTAATCGGTAGGTCACAATAATCGGCTATAGTGCAATTCATGGCCCCACAATATTCCTTGGTTTAAAAATAACAAAAATAACGGCGATATTTAAAACAAAGCCACACAGTAGTTAATAATATTGCTAATTGTTCTCCTAAAAATCATAACACTTGACCTATTAAAAATTAAACCATCGAACAATCACAAACTAATGTGTAATAATCCGGTGGTAATATTGGGTACAAAAAGGTTTATCTAAGCTTTTTTTTTATATGGTTATTGGTATAATAATTTACTAGTTTTTTTAGTGATATTTTATGTAACTTTTATAGTCTCAATAAAGTAAGCTCTTCTTCATCACAACCTACGATAGGTTTTCTTTTGTGCAATAAAGTTTTAACCCTTTATTCATAAACGTTTACTAAAGTTTCAAACCGATAATAATCGTTAGTCCCTTTCCATCATACATATACGTCGGAAAGGGACAAACGATTATTATCGGCTTATCAACTTTAGTAAACGTTTATTAATAAGGGGGTTAAATAAATAAATAAACCAGCCGGCCTAGCCAAGGTGACAATCGCTATCGCTTCGACAACGAAACACTTTGTCTCTCTATCACTCTTTCATATTAGTTATATTAGTGTTACAGTGACAGTTGCGTATCGATCGCTACGAAGTGTAAGCGATTGGCATGTTGGCTACGCGGCCTGCATAGCTAGGTATAGTCGCACAAATAAAAGTCTGAAGCGGATTTGATAGCCCACGCAGTGGAAGTGTTATTTATACGTCATATTTTCATACGAGTTTGACGTTTAAAATGACACTTGCACTGCGTGGGCTATCGAAATCGCTGCAGACTTTTTACGGCCTAACTCTACACTGCTACGCGGCCTGCTTAGTTAAGTACACTTTTATCAGCTACCCTAGTTTAAATTTCAGGGGCTTCATGCCTAGCTCCAGCTTCCGCACGGAGGACCAGCTGGCGGAGCCCTCGGCCAGGGTAGAGAAGAGCAGAGAAGAGAGGGAGCAGAACGACCGCGACCGCACGCAGCGCTTCGGGATTTCCACCTACGGCACTACGGGGGCGCAGGTAAGGGACCACCATTACTATCCATAATAGAATGAAACAGGTATACACTCCAGCTGGCGGAGTCCTCGGCCAGGGTAGAGAAGAGCAGAGAAGAGAGGGAGCAGAACGACCGCGACCGCATGCAGCGCTTCGGGATTTCCACCTATGGTACTAAGGGGGCACAGGTAAAGGGCTGATTTAATGGCTCTTCTACACGATGGGCGAACGGCGGCCACTCCAAGGGACGCATTTATGCGTTAGAGGGAGCGAGTGATATTGCTATCTCATTCTACCGCATGGCTGCGTCCCTTGGAGTGGCCGGCGTTGGCCCATCGGGTAGAGGAGCCATAAATGATGCGAGAACTCACATGCGAGTTTCATACCATTGCGGGTTTTGATCGGTCGGTTGATCGATGCAACTAAAATCGCATGCGAGTTCGCGCGCCGTCTAAATCAGCCTTATAAATTAATCATCTACCAAAGTTGTATAGAAAAGTGGACGGGTATTTATGTTAGGGAACAGACAGTATAAAAAACATAAACATAAGTATCCCGAGGTTTTATTTAGTTAACGAATCACGCGCTAGATGGCGCTGTTACATATAGTGGAAATCCTGAATCGCGCTATTAAGATTTTTATGGGGATAACGACCCCAGACGAGCACAAATCTTGTTTAGTTAACCAATCTCACCGTAGATGGCGCTGTTACATGTGGTGAAAATCCTGAATCGCGCTATTAAAATTTTTCTGGGGGAAACGACCCCAGGCGAGCACAAATGTTGTTTAGTTAGCCAATTTCACGCTAGATGGCGCTGTTACATGTAGTGAAAATCCTGAATCGCGCTATTAAGATTTTTCTGGGGTAAACGACCCCAGACGAGCACAAATCTTGTTTAGTTAACCAATCTCACCCTAGATGGCGCTGTTACATGTAGTGAAAATCCTGAATCGCGCTATTAAGATTTTTCTGGGGATAACGACCCCAGACGAGTACAAATCTTATTTAGTTAACCAATCTCACCCTAGATGGCGCTGTTACATGTAGTGAAAATCCTGAATCGCGCTATTAAGATTTTTCTGGGGATAACGACCCCAGACGAGTACAAATCTTGTTTAGTTAACCAATCTCACCCTAGATGGCGCTGTTACATGTAGTGAAAATCCTGAATCGCGCTATCAAGATTTTTCTGGGGATAACGACCCCAGACGAGTACAAATATTGTTTAGTTAATCAATCTCACCCTAGATGGCGCTGTTACATGTAGTAAAAAACCTGAATCGCGCTATTAAGATTTTTCTGGGGATAACGACCCCAGACAAGTACAAATCTTGTTTAGTTAACCAATCTTACCCTAGATGGCGCTGTTACATGTAGTGAAAATCCTGAATCGCGCTATGAAGATTTTTCTGGGGAAAACGACCCCAGACGAGTACAAATCTTGTTTCGTTAACCAATCTCACCCTAGATGACGCTGTCACATGTAGTGAAAATCCTGAAGCGCGCTATGAAGATTTTTCTGGGGAAAACGACTCAGACGAGCACAAATCTTGTTTAGTTAACTAATCCTACCCTAGATGGCGCTGTTACATGTAGTAAAATCCTGAATCGTGCTATTAAGAATTTTTCGGGGATAATGATGATCATCATCATCATGATGATGATGATGATGATATAATTTCATGTTGAAGTGTAAAAGTGCCCCCTATTTGCTAAATAAATGTTTGAGTTTTGAATTTTTGAGTGCTGTTTGTTCTGTGTAGTAAGGATCCTGAATCGCGCTAGCAACATTTTTTTAAACCGTAACTGGCGTAACTAAAGGTACATACGGTGTTTTTTTTTCCAGGG
Organism: Cydia fagiglandana; assembly: GCF_963556715.1. Taxonomy (NCBI): domain Eukaryota; kingdom Metazoa; phylum Arthropoda; class Insecta; order Lepidoptera; family Tortricidae; genus Cydia; species Cydia fagiglandana. Next base: position 8,021,347 of record NC_085949.1, on the reverse strand, counting down.
CCCGTATGGCGGTTCCGCTCCGGGTCTATACGGCCCCGTGAAGATAGACCTGGGCGGTGTGCTGATCGGGTCCATACTCGGGTTCGGCGCCGTGCTGGTCCTACCTAAGATCATGCACTTGCTTTCGTATGGCTATGGTGGTGGATACGGACGCAGTAAGTACGCTATTATGAACCTTAGCTACCGCGAATCACGTTCGACGTGTTGCCTCCCTGTCACACTTATGTACGAATTAACCAGTGCGACAGAGAGGCAACACGTCGAACGTGGTTCGCGGTAGGCCCTCTGGTCTTCAAGCTCCAATAAGAGGATACATCTATTAGCGAAAACGTGAAGATAAGAAAGAAAACTAAACACTGTAACACCTATGTTTACTAAAAACATTTTATTATCTCGCCAGGTGTGGACACAGAATCGTCCCAACTATCAGACATGCTGAACCGACTGGATGATACGCTGGCTCGGTACAATATCGACTCGGGTGCGTGTACGCAGCGGCTAGCATGCTCTTATGTTCAGCTGGCCAATGAGAACATGCAGGCTGGGAATGCTACAGAGTTTGACGCTCTATTGGCTAATCTGTCCAGGTATTTTTTTTAACTTACTTACTTTGGCTGACGCGATGACCCAAAATGAGTCTTGGCCTCCAACACAAGAGCACGCCACTTTGCTCGGTCCTTCACGCCAGCTTTCGCTGAAGCCGAGCTCACGGAGATCTGCCTCCACTCTATCTGCCCAACGATATTTAGGATGACCAATAGGACGGCGTCTGCCTAATCTTCACCCATCCCTTCGAGGTGGCCAAGCCAGCGGAGACCATGCGCTTTGGTCTCACCTATTATATTCAGCTCGCCTATTAGATGTTCTATTTCGGCATTCTTTCGGATCCTCCAACTGCCACCGTCTCTTTTGACGGGTCCCAGAATCTTCCTTAACACCTTACGTTCACAAAAAGGTTGTTCTCCTCCTTGAGTGTTAGTGTCCAAGTCTCACACCCATGCATCAGAATGGGGCGGATCACGGTCTTGTAGATCCGTATAGTTTCGTGCATCTACTAAGAAGCTTGGACACCAACACCTTATGGAGCACTGCAAAGTGTTTTGAGTTCGGAGGTTGATTTCGTCCTCCCTTGTTTGTACGAGTATGTGTACCAGTGACAGTGCACCCAAGGTATACTCCTTCGTAACGGAAAACGTAGCTAGCAAAATCACCATCGATCCAGTTACTTGGCCAGTTGTTTATTGTCTGTTTGTTTCCAGCAACTCGCTAGTCCGACGCATGTTGGACGGGACAGCAATATTCGAAGCAGTGAGCGCGGGCCGCACGCACGGCGACTGTCAGCAACTTTATCCAAAGTGCAAGCTGGACAAGAAAACCGTCGTCAAGGTGCTGACGCAGCTGGTGCCCTCGTAGGATAGATATAGATAATAGTATAATAAATTAGTATTAGTCGTTTTTTGTATTTTATTCCTATTCTCCTGTAAGTACCTACTAGAACTAATAGCTCCAATCCCTAATTTATTTAGCAATTTCAGAGTCCTTCAGTCCAACAAGGCATTTAAATTCCGCTAATCCAATTGAATACGAGTGGTCGGTATGGTGGTGGTCAATACCACTCAATTATCAATTTCTATCGCTAATTTTAAATAAGTTTTTGGCATAAATTTCATTTTTGGTACAAGCTTATATCGCTGACTGTACTTTTCTTACGACAGACAACAAATACTCATCGAGACAATTCTAAAAACCCCTAACACAATTAGGTTACGTTGTTTCATCACAGAGTTCCTATGGACACCTCCTGTCTCCATCATCAGATCAGCTCGATGGTAGGTACCATAATATTGCATTGTCATGCGATTTATACATGCATGCAAAATTTCAGCTCAATCAGAAACCGGGAAGTGGATCAAATTTAACTTGCAAGATTTGATTACACACAGACAGACAACGGTGAGTGGAAACTAAATAAAAGCTTGTAAAAAATAGCATTTAATCGTTAGCAGATTTACGAGTAACAAAATCGAGCGCTCTAAATTCAAAAGTCGCTCCCTAGGGATCCGTCTGGGCATTCATACTTACTGCGATTTATCAACAGCAGAGTGAGATGGAGCTATAGTTAGAGGGATATAACGTAGAGTCTGTGCAGAGCAGTGCGGACTGCGGAGAGAGTCGTGGAATGTATGGGTCCCGAACATAGATATAAACTATGGATGAGCGCATGCATACGAATTGCCTGTTGCGATCTTCATGTCAGCAAAAAAGCGCCATCTGTTACACACTGCGTACAACTACGTAAGCTCGACGCTCGACGCTCGACGCGATAACTTTGTATGGGCGTACAAGGCTTGTTAAGTTCATTCGCGGTTTATATCACAGGAGCGTCGAACTCCTCGCGATAAACTTAAAAGCTACTGAACGGATTTTCATACTGTTTCACCTATCAATAATTCTTGATAATGGAAGGTTTTGGTGTATAATTTGCTAATAATGTAGAAAAATATGGAATAGCATGAGTCCGTGGTCCGGGTTTAAAATAAGGGTCATTACGTTGACGTCGAATAATACGGCTCCAAATTTGATTTCGTGTTGGATCAAAAGGATTAATTACATGTCAAGATTTGTTACATAATATTGGATGAAATTTAACTAAATGTAAAGTATGTAATCAGTTCAAATACAAATGTCAATCAGAATAATATTAAAAATCATAAAAATGTATCATAGATTGTATGTATGTATAAACTCTTTATTGTACAAAACACAAATTTATGGCGCAGGATAGGCAGTACAAAGGCGAACTTCTCCCTCTAAGTTTCCGTTATTCTACGTTATTTTGTGATGTCATTATCGTCTCAGGCGGCAATGCAATATTTTAAACATTCGCGCCGTGCGGTGTGCCGCCCTGTGTAAGCCGGCTCTGTCAAGGTCAACAAGTTGGCCGAGCTACTAGCTACAGTCCGATAAGTACATCCCGCGCTTTCGCGCGTAAAATGCGGCGAACAACTTTTTCTATCAGTTTCTTGCTTGCAAAACAGGTAGAGTAAAAAAGAAGGAATCTATACAGCGATACAAACATGATGCAAAAATATAAGTAGGCAATTAAAAGTAATAAATACAGCGATGTGAATTAATCGGTGTTTGAAAATGCGCGCTTTGTTTCTAGCGCTTACCTATTAAACATTTTTGAGTTTTACCTACATTTAATTAAAAACTTATACCTGACAAGAATTAATATAAATACCGAAATTAAAGTGCGTATAGGTCCCTAAGTCAACGAATAAAACAATAACAAATACTTGATCTTGTTATTTTGAATGTTTTTAATAATTATGTAAAACAAAACGGGAACAAACTCTGTAAAACAGACAATAGGTACTTTAATTTCAGTAATTATATCCGGTAGGTAATCAACTAATCATATTTAAGTAAATTTACCTATACAAATTACGCATTATGCATTTCTACTTCATAATAACTTCCAAAGAGGAATGACGTCCTTACAAGGTTAATGTATTAGGGCTATGACGTACGAGCGAACATCAGTACCGCGTGAGAATGAAATAAAATTATCGTTTAAAATTGGGTTTAAGCAATAAATAAACGTAATTGGAAATTACTTACCGATGATATGAGATCCCATCTTTTTTCTTACACTTCCGGTAATGGTTTTTGCACCCTTTTACAACGCAATGAGGCATTTTTATGTTATGCTGCGTGACAACTTTCTACTGCGCAACTCGCCACACGACTGAGCGCCGTGGTGTGATAAATGCGATTATCACACCCATGTAGCGGCCCCCTTTTCAGTGCTCGTTAACCGCGTCCTTACGAAGTAATATATATGTCAATGGTCCCGAAACATTCCACGTCTCTTCTCTTTCCGCACAGATCAAAAACTAAATTATGATCAAACATGACCAACCCAAAAACTACATCCAGCCTTGTGAAAATAGAGACTAGAAAATGGCGGTAATTTAAAGACGGTCAAGCAAATCTTGTCAGTAGAAAAAGGCGCGAAATTCAAATTTTCTATGGGACGCTGTCCCTTTGCGCCTACATTTTTCAAATTTGCCGCCTTTTTCTACTGACAAGATCTGCTTGACCAAGTATATAATATATTAAACAACTGTACCGCTATTCGGAACCTAATAATAATATTGAGAATGGCAACCCTGTTGTCGGTCGTATTGTCCTTTTCTAGCATATACGTCCCTCTCTCTCCCACACTCCCACCACACAGCAGTTTGCTTTTTGGCGGTTGTCGCAAAAACAAATTTCCAACTCATTGGCTTGCTGTTTTTCCATCTGGAAGGTCGTGAAGCTAAACTGCTGGTGAGTTTTTGAATTGTACCCCAGTTTAGCTGACTATATTGAAAAACAGTTTCTAACGGCTTTTGCCGTTCGAAATAAATATTTAAATTTAGTGTCCGTTAAACTATCTAGCAAATAAAACCGATCCGGAATAGTAATGTGTAAGTTTTCAAAGGCTGCCTGCGCGCACCGTGGCTATGCTAATGAAAATACTAAAACACATAATGGTAGAAAACACATCGAGATGGTAAAGCGTGCACTTGTCACCATTAAAATTTAATTAATATTATACCTACATTAAGTCTCTTCTGAGTCTTATTACTTATTACTTTAAATCTTTGTGTGTCTATAATAACTGTTGAAATTAGGTATAACAATTAAATGGTGATGTGTGGAGGCATATACCCTTCAGTTTTCAAGTGATTTGTGTTTTCGAATACGAAAGGATCGGATAGTTAATACGTGTTACGTAGAACCTACGTATTAAGGTAGAAGCTTATAGACGTGTAGGGTTTATCTGTCCAAGTATCTATCAGCAACTTGTCGGTTTATCCCGTTCCGGGATAAATATAATATTGCAAAATGAATTTTTTGGTAATAAACTTGCTGATAAATAATGTGTACCCGCTTAGGAGTCGACGAAGCCCCGCTTCGCGGGGCTTCTATTTCCGCTCTGAGGGACACAAGGTAACGAACAAACCTACATCGCAAGAATTGCATTTATTTTTGTGGAAAGTGAGTACTTTGGCAGTACGTAAACTTAAGTCTGACTAGATAAAGAGAGATATTAGCATGGCTCTGCGCAAGAATGACATGGAAATCCTTAAGTATTTCACTCCCTATCAATTTATATCTCTCCAACTAGATCTAAGGATATTGAAAAAAAAAAAAAAAAAAGGTTAAAATGTAGGTAGATAGGTATCTCTTTAAATAAATAACAGGTACTAACAGCTTAAAAGAACTCTTGCATGTAGTTGCTATATGTGCTTTTATTATTTTGGATTTGAATAACTTGATTATTCATTCTATATGTAACTATAGGTACATACAAGACGGTTCTTTAAGCCTACCTACCTACCTACATAAATAGTACCTACACTTATAAACGTTTTAAGTAAAATCGGAAGCCTGTGACTTGAAAGGGCATTAACGATATGGGAATGTTTAGATTGATTCATTGACGAAGACGCATGGTTTGCTTCATAATTTCAAATTATATTCGCTAACTGTAGAGTTAAAGTTTAGTTATGGCAAATCTCGTCACCGTGAATGACACTTTCTAAAAGTGCCTATTAAAGTAAATCCTTTCCCCTTGTCGAGCGAAGAACTCGCAACTACTTAGGGGAATATTACCCATAAACATAAACTTCATTTGAATGATATTCTTAAGCTATGTCTGTTATGGTTCCACCTGCGTAAGGTGTGCCTAAGAGAATCTTTTATTCAGTCACAAACTAACGTCAAGTTATTTGTGATGAAACCAATATGTTGTGTACCTATTTAAGCCTGCGCAAGGCTGCCATGTTTCCACCTGCGTAAGGTGTGCCAAAGAATCTTTGATTCATTCACAAACTGATGTCAAGTTACTGATGATGATATTACAACCTATATAAGCCTGCGCAAGGCATGTCAGAAATTAAATGATATGGTCATAACACAGGCGAGCGAGTAGGCCACAATCATAAAAATATAACAAAGATGAATATGTAAATACCTCCTTTTGGACAAAGGACAAGTGAAAAGGGTTCTAACAAAATAATGTTCTGGGTAAAAATCAGTCGAAATAGGCTTCGTTATTCGAGGTTTAATTATTGTTTACCAATCTATTTTAAGGGTCCCGGACACCCTATTGGCTAAACTCAAAATTGGAATAATTAACATTTCTAAAATTATAATATAATAGATATGAAATAACCTAAGATTCCAGGCCTATCTCGACTCATTTTTATTTTAAAGATGAAAAAATCTTTGCACCCTAATATAAAATTGTGGTCTAGAGACGCTAAGCCTCATAACGTTGGTGGCATAGATAATACTAAGAGATTTAGTCACCTAAATTCGACCATAAGCCCAGACAGAATATTGATATTTAGAATAAGGTGTGGTCAATCCTCCAAGGTCCAGATAATCTGTGGACTCTAATTAAATCAGGCTCACTTAAGCTCACGACACAACATAGCTTACGGTTCAATTCTGAAATAAGCTATGTTTAATATCACTCATGGTGTGAAAATAAAATTACAAGAGCACAAACAGCCTGCTCAAGGTGTACAAAGGGTTCCGTTTAGCGGCCCTATGAATATCTAAAAACCTTTGAAGTCTATGGCTGCTATGACAGACTAGAAATTAATATAAATTATATTTGCCTCGAGAGCACTAGTCTTTCAGTTAACATTTTTACGAGTACCTACCTATGTAGGTACACGACATAACCAAGGTTAGGTACCTATTTAATTATTATATCCCTGACTGGCATGGTATATAGGAAAATTGTCATGTGCTGCACAAGCATGTTGGAAATAAAAATATACAAAACTGACCTAACGGGGCGTTTATGAATGATTTATTTTACATCCTTATGTCTGCCTTGTGAACCTTGAGGATTCGAACCACCTTGATCGTAAGTGCTCCTATGCACAGATTAAGTTTATTTTAAACTACCCATGCACTAATCTCAAAGGCACGTGCTTCTATGCACGGACCAAATATTGTTATCACTTAATTCACTTATCATTATTCGTCATAGTTTGATACTATACGTTTAACAAATGTACCCACCGTGGAATGTAAGGTACCCAGTCATAAGGTTTTTAATAAACAGTGACTTAATGGTTTGCACGAACGATTCTAGTATAACTTCTGGGCGGTCACGTCTAGGGCATGACCCTCTAGTTCTCAATTTATACAAAATTATAGCATTGCGATACTGTTTGCTTTGCACAATGTGAAACAGCAGCAAGCCTTGCGAAAAGGCGAAGCTATTTTGAAAGGCGAGTATTTTTCAAAAATACATTGTAATATATATAAATATGTTTTTGTCGTGGAACAAGTACACCCAAACAAATGCAGTCATTTATTATAATATGTTGGCAAAACTCTGCAAAAGAGTTATATAGTCTGTCTGTACAGTGTAACTTGAAGGCATCAATGCACATGAATCTCTTGAAACATGGTGGATCAATTAATTTACACCCCGTTTGTGTCTTGCTCCTATTACCAAATCCACAAGTTAAGGACCTCAACCTATATATAGGTACCCTTCTTGCTCGAGACCTGTAAAAAATGTACACAATAATTTCATGCAGTCAAGTGTCGGAAAACTAGATCCACACACTTAGCGATATCGTGAATATATATCCATGAACTCTGTATATTGCCTCCCAGTAGGCGGGATGTTATTAGACTAACCTATATAGTAGGTAGTAGGCCAGAGATATAGTATACAAAAGTACACTGGCCCAAATTAAGTAATATTATATTTCAGAATATAAAATAATTTACAATCTTGCTATTATTGAAATATAAACAAGTAACAATTATCCTTAGTTCATAAGGAGGATAAGTATACCTAAATATCTAATAGATTCGACAAAGCGTTGATTCTAGCATTGGATAAAATAGGTCCCTCTTAAAGGGCCTCTGCGCTGTTGGCTTTGGGGCCACAGGCGCCCGGCAAATGGTCGGGAACCCCCTGGTTTCCCACAGCAAATAATGTAAAATCACGAAATAAGCACATAAATTTGTATTTCGGTTAAAAGCACCTATGCGATGAGCTAGGGTTTCGAATTAAGTATCTGATTCCTTATAATTTACACACTGAATATTCAGAATTAAGCAATGTCTATGAATAGTTTACAGAAATTAAGCCACTTTAGCGGTCAGAACCAATAAAGTTTTAAGGCTTATGTCTACCAGTAGGCACCAGATAAAGTAAACCACTGAGAAACTACTCTTACTACATATATACAAATTATTGAGTAAAATTAAGGTTATGATAGCTAAACATGAATTTAATTAGAATGACTCTGCAAATATTATTGATAAAGTTCTGTAGCAATTCTACACAAGAACACCACAAAGCGTCATAACTAGTGCCACAGCGCAGTGAACAATGAGTGTTGTGGCTTAAGCTCTCATAGTAACCTTCACACTTTTAAGTAAGGTTTATTTATGTATGTACAGTGACTTGCGTTCTCGTTAGTAAAGCATATAAAAGAGTTAAATGCATTTTATAGCTATAACTATAACCTATAACCAAGTATATGGCTTACAGTCATTAAATAAATTTAGTGATTCCCTATGACATTTGAATAAGTACCTAATTTTATTAACTCTGTTTGTGGTGATAGTGATATAACGAATAATTAAAATATTCGTCTACCTAATCCCGAGGGATTCTGGAAATAAGAAAGGTCCTGTCCTTGTTATATTCCTGCAACTGCTTACTTTACTATTATAGATAATTATTATCAAATTTGATAATAATTGTGACTTATAAATAAAAACTACTCTAGTACTTTATTATTTTTATCTTTTCATACTTGAATTACATTACTCCTTATAACAGATGTTGTATGCTCTTTGAAGAGTAGACTGACTTATCACATCTTCTTTTACCTAGTTTTCACATACCTACATTTAAGTAATTATGTATAGCACCCTTGTGGTGACTCACTTATTCTTTTTGAACATTTATAAGTACATTAAGTACGTATATAAAATGTTAAGTTAGTATCATAATATAATGGAATATCAAATTGTATGCTTTACTAAATACCTCTCTCCTCACAGGTGTTAAAATAAAGGGTGTACTGCATAATTAATTAAACACTCATAATATAATAATATTACATATACATAATAAGTACATGTATAATCACATTGGCTTGGCGTCTTCCCACCACCAGGCGATAACAAACACGTCTCAATATTATTATTAGGTTCCGAATAGCGGTACAGTTGTTTAATGACAGCGTTTTACACAAAAATAAAACGCTAATTAAATAACTTACCCTATTCGGAACCTAAAGTTTTAATCCTGCCTGGTGTAAATATGTATAATTTTGAGACAATGAGTTGGAAATTTGTTTTTGCGACAACCGCCAAAAAGCAAACTGCTGTGTGGTGGGAGTGTGGGAGAGAGAGGGACGTATATGCTAGAAAAGGACAATACGACCGACAACAGGGTTGCCATTCTCAATATTATTATTAGGTTCCGAATAGGGTAAGTTATTTAATTAGCGTTTTATTTTTGTGTAAAACGCTGTCATTGATAAAGCTGAATGTACAATTTCACGACCATTTTTGTATAATGAACGCACCTATAAATCTGACAGCCTCTTGTTGTTGGCAACATTGTAAAAACTAAGGATGTGTGTAGAAATTGTTACAAATATCGATACATATTTATTGTTTCAACGTATTAACGTAAGAAGCTAAAATTATAATTTTTAAATGATATTTGTATTTAAGCAACACTCACATAAGAACGTAAATTCAATGACAAATAATATAAAACACAATAATGCAATAGAACTCGATCTTTTTAATCACGTGAGTCGTGAGTAAATTGTGCGTAAAAGGTCGATAAACTTACATTTTTCACGTCCCTAGATCATGTAACACTCTTTCGTTCATTCATAAATAAAAAAATCATTCATTCAAGTATATTCACTTTTTCTTAAAGTGCGGAAAGCATGTAAATGTATGTGAGAAAATCACATTTTTTTTTCTTATGATTAAGCGCTAAGTCACTCAAGCTTTAATTTTATTCGTAAAACGTGAAACAATGGCAAGTAGCGAGGAACCTACTGGGCCCCTGTCCAAGGAGGATATCGAGGCGGCGGATAGATGGAAAAACGAAGCAAATGAATACTTTAAAAGTAAGTAATACGCAAATAACTTACCAAAAAACCATGTTACACATTTCTTCTTCCGAATTTATGACATTCCAATATTGATCGTGACAGGAATAGAATAAAAATTGATTGTCATAACCTTAAATTTCAGAGCAGAATTACAATACCGCAATTGAATTGTACTCAAAGGCGATAGAAAAAAACCCTAATAATGCCGTGTACTTTGCGAATAGAAGTATATCCAACTTACGGTTGGAGAATTTCGGGTATGCCCTCACGGATGCGTCGCGGGCGATTGAGCTGGATAGGTCGTACACAAAGGCCTACTACAGGAGGGCCGCGGCACATATGTCTCTTGGGAAGTACAAACTAGCACTTAAGGATTTTGAATTTGTGAGTATAGCCAGTTGTCAAACATGCATGATAACATTCATGTTCTTAATACATTAAACTTACGAAATACTTCATACACCATTGCTGAAATATCTATTGTTCATATATTATCACAGACCGTTATCAAAGATTTTAATCATAAGTATAAATATTTGCTTGTCCCACTTTCGATTGTTTTCTAGAATAGACTCTAACAACACTCGAACTGACCAAAATATCCTATCAACCAAACTTCTTGTAACTCTATCAGTCAGTCTCTGTATGATCAAGTCCACAAACATCTTTACAAGCCAGTCTAAAAATATATACCAACATTTTGTGTTAATTAACCCTTTAACCGCCAGAGTCTGATATATAAGACATTACATATCCAGCTCATTTCGCCACAGTCTGATAAATAAGACAAAGATCTGATATGGTTTTTACAGCACGTTTATAACTCCCGTAACTATGCCAACCTTACTCTGCGTGGTACAGTTACTGTCGGTGGCGACACGAGCACGCTCGATCAAAAATTGCTGGAGGTTAAAAGGTTAAATACACAACCTTGTTGTCAGTGTCTTGAGGCATGTAAATATATATCTGGAATGTTGGCTAGTAAAGATGTTTGTGCACTAGTACCTCTTCATGCTTAAACTACTGATATAATTTGTTGTAAGTAAGTTGTAAAAAATACAGTCATTACCATAGCAATCATAGAATACTATGCAGACAAAGTCGTGGACAGAAGCTATATAGTACCCAAAATTTCAACAAGGAACATTAGTTTTATATTCCCGTTTGCGAGACTTAGTAATAACATTAAGCCTATATTGTTTCAATAAATACATCTTAATTTTAATATAATTAAATCCTAACAAATCTTTCCTTAGTACCTACATGACAATTGTATTTACAGGTAACCAAAGTTAGGCCAAATGATCAGGATGCGAAAATGAAATTTAATGAATGTAACAAAATTGTGAAAAAGATTGCATTTGAAAAGGCCATCTCCGTAGACAAGAAGGAAGTTAACATTGCTGATTCCATCAACCTGGACGCCATGAGTAAGTCAACTTTAGTTTAACACAGTCACTACGGTAATAAGGGCTACTTGCACCAACTCACTAACCTGGGGTTAAGCAGTTAAACCGTTAACCCAGTGTCAAATTGTACTGGGAACCGTGGTAACTTCAGGTTTAACCGGTTAACCCCGGGTTAGTGGAATTGTGCAATTGGCGCTTAGTGTGACCCATAATTTAACCATACTTTCCATGGGGTCTTCTGACCCCCTATTGCAGTAAATGTATGTCATATTTTCATTAGAATTTGATGTATACATTTCCATTCTTTGTCATCATCAGAGTACTGCAGAGTTAGCTTGGGCTGACTCTGTTCACTTAAACTATCTGGAAAAAGAAAATATAGTGATAGGCCCTATTTATACCTTATTTCAAAAAGAGTATAAAGTAAATATAAATAAATATTATAAACAAATAACGTTAATTATTATGTATATCAATTTCCTCAATATTTACCTGTGTCACATAATATTAAAGCTGTAAATTTTTCAGCCATTGAGGATGAATATGAAGGCCCAGCTCTGGAAAATGGCAAGGTGACGCTGAAATTTGTCACTGAACTAATGGAACATTATAAGCAGCAGAAAAAACTTCACAAGAAATATGCTTATAAGGTAATTTCTCTTTTTTTTCTTACCAAGCCATCCATTGTTAATTCGTTTTTACTGTCTTGGAAATTTGGGCTATAATGCCAGTGACAATAGTGTGAAACAATTTTTACAAAAAAAAATGTTTATTATTGTAACAAGTTTTTCCTAGATGTTGAATTCTCCTTTTAAGTTTGACACTCGTGTTAGGAGGTATTTGCTCTTTCATATAAATGTGGTTAAAAATATGGACAGTTAAAAGTAGGGAGAGATCTGGGAGGAACTTTTTTCCGTCAGTTTATGTGCATTTAAGCATTCACAGTTGAACCATTTTTAAATATAATATTATTTCTTACATTAGCTTACATACTAATTACATTCAAATAAAGAGGGGTAATGAATGTAATGATCTTAGTTAGAAAAGTTGAAGGATGGCAGTGGCTCTCAATGTATTATTAAAAATTCATAAAAACGGTATATGGTTTATTTCAGATTCTAATTGACGTCAAGAGCTATCTACAAAAACAACCATCCCTCGTAGACATCAAAGTAGGAGACGACAAGAAATTCACAGTCTGCGGTGATATTCACGGGCAGTACTATGATCTAATGAACATTTTCAACCTGAACGGGCTACCGTCTGAAACGAATCCCTATCTGTTCAACGGAGACTTTGTGGATCGGGGGTCCTTCAGTGTGGAGTGTATCTTCACCCTGTTCAGCTTTAAGCTGCTATTCCCTGACCACTTTTACATGTCCAGAGGTAAGACCATTCACTTTTCCACTATTTTGTTTAATTGGTTAAGAACCATACCTAACTTAACCCGAGCTGTCTTTGGAAAGGTAGAATGTACAAAATCTTCATGCTTTTTTCTTCTTTGCAAAGTGCTTCACTCTTAACTGAACGACTTGAACGAGTTATAAGAAGAGAAGACACATTTGATTACAAGCATTTTGATCTTTGTAACTCCCAAAACAAAGCTGATTTTAATTTCTGTTTTTAAAATCGTAAGTCTTGCCTGTAAGATGGTTCTTCGGATAGTTTAGGGGTTTATAAAATATATTTACAGTTATTATCTTTGTGGTATCAAACTGATTTACCTGAACTTTTGTCCATAAATTTTCTATCGAGCAAACGCAACAATTTCCCACCGTTCCATGAGCGTATTAACCCTTTCAGCGCTAGTTCCGACACATCTCTATGAAGCAAAATGCTTCGTACGCTACATACCAGTAAACTCTTATTATCGGCTACGGCTTGGCACTATGACCGTAGCTTAGCAATAAATGTGTTAAAGTAATCCTCTCCTATCCTCCTCCTCTATATCCTCTAATTATATTGTAGATGGTTTTTGCATTTAAATGTTTTTATATTCTATTCTTTTTCCAGGAAACCACGAGACCCTGGACATGAACCGCATGTACGGTTTCCGTGGCGAAGTGACCTCAAAGTACACCTCCCAGATGGCAGACCTCTTCACCGAGGTGTACAACTGGCTGCCGTTAGCGCACTGCATCAATAACAGGGTTCTGGTGATGCACGGAGGGTTGTTCTCGAAGGACGATGTCACATTGGATGATATCAGGAGAGTGGACAGAAATAAGCAGCCTCCGGAGGATGGTAAATATACAATTTTTCTTAATATAATATAAGTACACCTCGCAGATGGTAAACTCTTCACCGAGGTGTACAACTGGCTGCCATTAGCGCACTGCATCAATAACAGGGTGCTGGTGATCCACGGAGGGTTGTTCTCGAAGGACGATATCACGTTGGATGATATCAGGAGAGTGGACAGAAATAAGCAGCCTCCGGAGGATGGTAAATATACAATTATTCTTAATAAAATATAAGTACACCTCCCAGATGGTAAACTCTTTACCGAGGTGTACAACTGGCTGCCGTTAGCGCACTGCATCAATAACAGGGTGCTGGTGATGCACGGAGGATTGTTCTCGAAGGACGATATCACGTTGGATGATATCAGGAGAGTGGACAGAAATAAGCAGCCTCCGGAGGATGGTAAATATATAATTTTTCTTAATAAAATATAAGTACACCTCCCAGATGGTAAACTCTTCACCGAGGTGTACAACTGGCTGCCATTAGCGCACTGCATCAATAACAGGGTGCTGGTGATGCACGGAGGATTGTTCTCGAAGGACGATATCACGTTGGATGATATCAGGAGAGTGGACAGAAATAAGCAGCCTCCGGAGGATGGTAAATATACAATTTTTCTTAATAAAATATAAGTACACCTCTCAGATGGTAAACTCTTCACCGAGGTGTACAACTGGCTGCCGTTAGCGCACTGCATAAATAACAGGGTGCTGGTGATGCACGGAGGGTTGTTCTTGAAGACGATATCACGTTGGATGATATCAGGAGAGTGGACAGAAATAAGCAGCCTCTGGAGGATGGTAAATATACTACTAAATTCTATGAATAAAATATGTATGGAATGAGAAAGCTATCTATAGTATATATTGCTGTACAATCGTCTGCGCTCGCGGTGAACCACTTTTAGACTCTATTCCAGTCTATTAAGGTTCAAAAGTGGAACACCGCGAACGCAGGCGATTGTGCATTATGCATTTATACTGATTACTGCTCTCATTGAACGATTTCCTCCAATATTGACTAGATAATTGGTACAACGAGTGAAGCCTCCTCTTGCTAATTCCTCCGGTTTACAGTCGCTACTTAACTTAGCCTTTATGCCTACGTGGGCACCTGTCTGGCAACAATTCATCTTGTTACCAATTCGATCTCGCAGACAACTCCAGACAGCTCTTCTTCGTGTTAGGGGCTATATAAGCCAAAGCCTATGTATCACTGCAACCATCCCTGATCTATTGTGATCGCCAGCTACTACAATTCTCGATCCAAACTCCCAGCTCGCTACAACAGTTCTAATTTTATTTCCAGGCATAATGTGCGAGCTCCTCTGGTCGGACCCGCAGCCGATGCTCGGGCGCTCGCCGTCCAAGCGCGGCGTGGGCTGCCAGTTCGGACCCGACGTGACAGCCAACTTCCTGCAGAGGAACGGGCTGCAGTACATAATCCGGAGCCACGAGGTCAAGAACGATGGCTACGAGCTGGCGCACGATGGGAAGTGCATTACTGTCTTCTCTGCGCCTAACTACTGGTATGTTCTATTCTTGTTTATTGACACGGCTAAAGGTGGCGACAAATGAGTTCGGCGACATATTGGCGACACTATAGCGACATAGTAACTAACTGCCAGTTCGGGCCCGACTTGACGGCTAAGTTCCTGCAGCGGTACGGGCTACAGTACATAATCCGGAGCCACGAAGTCAAGAACGATGGCTACGAGCTGGCGCATGATGGGAAGTGCATCACTGTCTTCTCTGCGCCTAACTACTGGTATGTTTTATTTTGTTTATTAACACGGCTAAAGGTGGCGACAAATGGGCTCAGCGACATAATGGCGACACTATAGCGACATAGCAACTAGCCGCTAGCTCGGGCCCGACGTGACTGCTAACTTCCTGCAGCGCAACGGCCTGCAGTACATAATCAGGAGTCACGAGGTCAAGAACGATGGCTATGAGCTGGCGCATGATGGGAAGTGCATTACTGTCTTCTCTGCGCCTAACTACTGGTATGTTCTATTCTTGTTTATTAACACGGCTAAAGGGGCGACAAATGGGCTCAGCGACATAATGGCGACACTATAGCGACATAGCAACTAGCCGCTAGCTCGGGCCCGACGTGACGGCTAACTTCCTGCAGCGCAACGGGCTGCAGTACATAATCCGGAGCCACGAGGTCAAGAACGATGGCTACGAGCTGGCGCATGATGGGAAGTGTATTACTGTCTTCTCTGCGCCTAACTACTGGTATGTTCTGTTCTTGTTTATTAACACGGCTAAAGGTGGCGACAAATGAGCTCGGCGACATAATGGCGACCTATTGGCGATTCTATAGCGATATAGTAACTAGCTGCCAGTTGGGGGCCAACGTGACGGTCAACTTCCTACCGTCAGAGGTAACCATAGAAACGAGATGATGAAACAACGCAACCTTATATTAGGTTTCTTAGAATGGTCTCAGTGAACGTTGAAAAATAAAATGGTTGGCGATTAGAAGCTTATATCAAAAATGTATATAATTTATTTTATATCATCTTTTTTTTTCAGTGATACAATGGGTAACCTGGGTGCTTTCATCACAATGAATGGCAAAGACCTCAAACCAAACTTCACCACCTACGAGGCAGTGGTGAGTAAATAATATTTATTTTAATTTTAACAATTTTACATGAAAATTACCCAGAAATACGATGTATGATATGAATAGGGGGTAATACTGTAATGTTCTGCCGCCAGAGTGCAATACTAAACTAGCTAGTAAACCATAGAGTAAGTTATACATACTGTGCCTTAAGTTTTCACAGACAATAAAATATGACATTGATGCATCAAGGCGGTTTGTTAACAAGGGCCTACCGGGAAACGCGAATATCTAAATTTAGTTACCCGCATCTTTATCGCTCGAATATGCAGGAGTTATAGAGAGGTTAGGTAACGAAATTTCGATTCTCTTGTTTCGCGGTAGACCCCCAGATTGTGATGGATTGTGATAGTAGCGCCCCCTACGCAGAGGTTCGCGTATAGCCCCCTCCAGACTATGCGCGTGAATCGCGGGCGAAGCCGCGAACGCGAGTGTGGAGTCGATTTCGCTGTCCGCGAAAATCGACGCCACACTGGCGTTCGCGGCTTCGCGCCGCGATTCGCGCACGAGTGTGGAGGAGGCTTAATATTCCCTATTGAATGTGTGATTTTTGTCCCTGCAATGACATAAGTTGTTTGTTAAGTGAAAAGTTTTGCTGATATTGTAACTGTGTGTTTTTAATCAGACTTTATTTTTCCAGCCTCACCCCGACGTCAAACCGATGGCGTACGCCAACTCTTTCCTGAGCATGCTCTGCCAATGATGGAGCCACGCCGGTTAGCCTCCACACACCGCCAGCGCTCACTTACCACCGTTCAAACTGTAACATCCTTCTTTAACTCATTTTTTATAAGCACACCCATTTGCTTAGGGCTTGTGCATAAATCACGCGAGGTTCGATGGGGGGAGGGGGCGAAAAAATCATGATAGATCACGTTGGGGGAGGGGGGTATAAGGAAACCGCACGTGTATTTTTCTACAGTGAACGAAACTAAGAAAAAAAACCTACCACATGGGTAGGTATTTTTTTCTCGGTCGGTTTTTTTCGGTTTCTTCTCCCTGCAGTTCAAAATAGCCAGTCTATTTAACGAAAATAGAAAAATAAATAAGATTTTCTATATACAATACTATTTATCTTAAAATTAGGTCGAATGAAATAAAATTAAAAAAATACACCTGTGGTTGTGTGGGGGGAGGGGGGTAGCCAAAAACCTCACCAAATTTCACCAAGGGGGAAGGGGGGTCAAAAAGTAGCCGCAAAACACCTCGCGTGATTTGTGCACAACCCCTTACGAGATTTAATTATTAAATTAGAGGAAAAAATTAAAAAGTTAAGCGAGAGGACCGTCTACTCGCTTCGTGGCACATACAGATTGATGCACGAAATGAATGAATGAGTAAATGAAAATATCTATGTGCGTGTATAACCAATAAAATGGCGACTCTGACTGTACACCGATACAGATGTCACTCATACAATGAAAAGAAAGCTTCCGTGAATCGACCAGGGCCCTGTTTATCAAAAGCTTGTAACTTGTAATACAAGCGGATGTCACTTTTTGACAGCGTTTGTTAGAAAGGGACTTCTACTTGTATTACAAGTTAATAGCTTTTGAGAAACGGGCCTATGTACGCGGTGACGCGATGAAAATGTTGAGCAAGCTTGATTTTCTTTCTACTCTAATTTATAATTGTTCATTTCAAACAAGGATTAGTATATATTTCTTGTACGGTAATGACCAAAATCAGCCGAGAAAGACGTAACTATCCAGTGAAATGGGGTAGTAATATACATGTACCGTGAATTCAAATGTAACTCAGCTGAAATTGAGCTGCTCAGCTGATATTCGGGTCGAGGTAACTCAGATTTTAATTGTCACGAATTTACAATGATGGTAACAGATCGGTTACGGAGAGATTGACCTACCCCCTTAACCATAACATTTTACAAGCCTCGATTAGTTAATTTGTGTTTTGTCCTTTTCTTACAAAATACATTAGTCAAAGTGGTAGATAAAGACAAACGATTAATAGTTAATTGAGGCTTGTAGCACGTTTATGAATAACACCGATAATCTTTTGATTCTTGAAAATGCTGTAGACCGCCTTAAATTAAGCCTAGCACAGGTTTGAGTCTTAACACTTTGATTGCTAGAAACAGTTTCTAAGCAGTGAAAGTGTTATTAGTGCCACAAACTTACCTATCTCGCTGTAAAGCACTCTCCGATACAATAAAATACGCTTTAATAAAACTGGGTTTAAAATAACGCTCAACTGATATCGATAACGCCATCCAGTGAAATATGTTCACATTGAAGTCTTGTGACTTATGAATATCGAAAGATTTTCATACGTAATAATACTTATTAAGTAAATTTTCCATATTGCTAATTATAAAAACTTTTGTTACGTAATTGAAAATAGTTGGACGGCGTTAACGGTCATAACAAAAATAAAGTTATACTTAACAATACAGATTGTCAATTCACATGAAATTTTTGGCGAGGTGCGTATACATAGATACTTATGTAGGAGCCTTGTGAAGATATTTTTCTAAATTAGACATTATTGAGCGCATGTTGTGCTTTCAATGAAAACGTGAGAATATAATGTATTGGATTGGTGCTAATTTTCATCATTTATGAAATACTTAACACTTAAGCCGGATTCACATTTGTGACGTGACGTGTCGTGTTGTGCTGTGCCGCATCAGAACGGTAATCGGTTGCATACTACCAAAAATAATAGTATAGAGGGGTCCTGTCATAGTAAATGTTGTAGTCACTGTAAATTTACTGCCATCTATCGACACACGACTATAACTCAAAATAAACATGTATAAAATTATCAAAAAAATTAATATGTATGGATAAAGGATAAATGATTTTATTATGTTTATATCATTTTGACCCATTTTCATTCACTGATATCTATGTGTTAAAATTGTTAAATATGAAACGGTGTCGTCACGCCATCTAGCCGAGAATAGGCTAAAGGTGTGTGCTCCATCTATCCGAGAATGACTTTTTCTTGATATCCGAGGCACGTTTTTTTCTTAGACTTTATTCATCTTATACGAAGTTACATATGTCTTTGATATTACATTTAACATGGTGGCGTTCAAATAAGTGACGCAGTGTGCATCAGAATAGAAATGGCACCCAAAAACCACAAATTTGTGTTGAGAATTAAATCCATAATTTCCGTTAAAATTGAACGTACCGAGGTGCCGTTTACCTTATACAACGAAATTATAAATTAAAAAAGGGATTTCGTGTAAAACCGTTTTCATTGATGGCACAATGTTTCTGAGGAAAACGAATATCTGTATTTCATGGTTGTATCCTCGTGATTTAAATATTAGTAATTTGGGCTGTACCAATAGCATAAACTCATTGTCAAATAGGGGGCAAATATTCTTATATTCAGAATATTTCACGACATCTATTATCATTGGCACATTCACAGGTATACCGTCGGGTGACAAGCAAAACTTACTAAGTACTATCAAAAAATTAAATCGTCTTGGGTCGTCCCATTAGTTTTTCGTCAAGTTCTTAAATTAGTCCTATTCTGCTTTCGTCACTCATTCTACATTCGTCACAATAGTCGGTGGCTTTCAATGTAGAATGCGTGACGAAAGCTGAATAGGACTAATTTAAGAACTTGACGAAAACCGAATAGGACGACTCAAGACGATACCATACCGTCGGGTGGTCGGGTGAGAAAAACTCACTAAGTACTATCAAAAAAATAAAGTAACAATGCACTGTATTACACTTGTAACACGGTTTAATGTCCAATAATTTCAATGATGTTAGTTAGTGGCTTTTGCTTATCACCCGACGATACATTTTCCCAAAATGCATTTAAATCAATTTCAAAGCAATAGTGTAGGTATTGCATTATTCTTAATAAACTTGTAAGTCATTATTAATGTTTATTTGATATTGTTCTCATTGGCCATATGATTATTTTACTTATGTTCTCGATTTGTAAATATAATTTGAATTTGAATTTGAATTTATCAGCATTATTAGAATAAAACATCTTAAACATCTATACCCAAATACCAGTCGTTGGCACCAAGGTTTTGTAAGATAGTCACTTCTATAATCTTTTGAAGATATTTAACACATTCAGTGCCGAAAACCCGACGATCGGGTATTTTATGATTTCTTTCCCAGGCCGGACGATCCGATAGTCTAGTGCAGCGGTCGGCAACCTGCGGCCCGCGGGCCGCATGCGGCTCGTGAACCTGTCACTTGCGGCCCGAGAGCCGCCTTGGCTATTTTGTATGTAATAGTGACAAACGACAATGTCTCATAAAGTCATAAATATTAACAAAGTACGGCCCGCGTCACCTCTGTTAATTACTATGTGGCCCTTGGCTGCTAAAAGTTTGCCGACCGCTGGACTCTAGTGGTACTACTGTTTTTATATGACGAAATTGTTGTGGCCTGGCGCGGATGTCTTGTTCGGATGGGTGGTAGTGAATGTGTTAAAGTACCAATAATTGGATGGGCGCCGTCAATAGGTGAATTTACCCAACACGGACATAGATTATTCAATTATAATACCAAATACTGCCATATGCTACAATGATAATACCACAGCATAACAAGTATTATTTATAATTTTCCTATTGTGAATAAACCTACGAAGATTTAGTCTAATTTATTATATTATGTTTGGAGCAATATAAACAGTATCTAACTATCACATTAGCAATCTATATATTCTATATACACAATCCTACTTACTGCTGTGCACTTGCCCAACAAATTTAATAAAATGTGATCCAAAATGTAAATATAATACCGTCACACATTGCGTCATGTTTGCCGAAATATTTGTTACGTCTATTTCCTTAATATCGCAGGCGACATGTTTACGCAAATATAACATCGGAGTGTGTTGCGGTCATTTTGTATTTTGATCTTAAGAAAGACGGAAATACAGCATTTATTTTACTATTTTAATACTTATACAGTTTGAATGACTTTTTATACTTTCAAAGACCTTAATTGGACTTAATTCGTGATAATAAGCATTTTGCAGTGTTACGCCAACCAATGCATTTCTTCATACATTCACTCGTAACGAACAAAATAGTGTAACTGTAACCCAATGCAATAATGGTTAAAAGACCAATAAGTTAAGCTATTACTTAAGTATAGTGACAAGAACTTTAAATTAAGGAAGCTTGTTGAATCCACTGCATTTCCCTTATTTTTAATTTTCTTGATTTCTAACATTTCTCGTTTATCGATTTGAGCTTCCGTCTTTCTCGTACTTATGGAATATGCGTTTTTGAAAGTCGGATGTTTCATTATCGATAAACGGTAATGTTAGACGACAATTTGGCAGGTAGATAGTCGTTTGTTTCGTTCGAAGGAGAACGATTTAGCGAGTTTTACAAACAGGAACGGGGATAAAGCGCTTTCTGTGCAGTGTGCGTAGTCAACATGCCAATCGCGCACGCTCCAAAACGTTTCGTTATCGTAGCGCAAGCGATTGTCTCCATGGCTAGGCACCCAGGGCCTACACAAGTTGACAATCGTTGACTGCAATCGAAACTTAAATAATGTATCGATATAGTCACGTGACTTTTCCTCTTTCCCGATACATTTCCCTTTTCGTTTGGCGTTAATCGATGTACGATTGTCATCTTGACTACCCCCCCTGAAATGAGTAGTTGGACTGCGGATTACTTTATGACCTTTATGATTACAACAGTAGCGTAACGTCAACATAGTTTAATGAAGCCAAATACAAACTTTCTCTTTTCGCGAAAGTTGGCAAATGGTTAAAAAAAGTCACAATAAATAATGTAATTATAATAATGCTACTTACGTTCAATGGCCAAAGTTAATGAACTGTGCGACATAAAATAGTAGAAACTAAATATGTAAAGTGGAACTAAAAAAATTCCATACTAAATTGTTGCCATATTTCAGCATTTTACGTCAAAAATGTGACAGTTAGGTAGAAAGTGGCGCCCTCATTTAATTTCTACTATTTTGTGTCGCACCGTACATACATTTAGAAGTTATTTAAGTAGTTAACTGGCAACACTTGTCGGATGGCCTCTCGACATTGGTCAATTTCATCAGTGTTGCCAGTTTTCATTTCGAAAATGGTAACTTCTAGCATTATGAATCAAAACTGGTGCGTCTGTCGGTAGATTTTGAAAATAAGTATTGGACGTTGCGCTACTGAGACTGCTCTGTAATGTTATTTTTTGTTGTCGTGTGTAAGTACCTTATGAATTTTATTAAAAAACGTTTGTTTCGGTGATTGACGATAAACGTTAATTTTATTTACTTACATTATACGGGTTTTAATACTCTTACACAATATAAAGAGAGGAAATTAGAAAATTATTTATCCAGTTTTAACGACAGAATTTTAAAAGTTCGTAAAAAATTTAATCTAACGAATATGGCGGCCATTTTTTTGTCTTTCACCCTTACCACGAAAGTTAGGGCGAATGTGTCATTAAAATTCGTGTATGCCAACAATAGTGTCCTTTACCTTAGTACTTGTACTTCAGGTAAAGGTGGTAATTTTTTCTAATTCACTTTTTTCACTTTTACGAACAAATCGCGGGGAGAAGCAATATATATAAGTAGCAAATTTTATTAGCTCAAATATTGTTTGCAATCACCAAAACAAAATCTCGCAGTACATAGGAATTTCTGAGGTAGTTCAATTATGTTTATCCTGATTAACATATATTATTTTATTATGGCGATGTAGAGGCGAATGGACGTTCATTATTTTTGTCATGAATTGAGTTGCCGAGCATATCAGACGATGTAGATAGGGTTTGGTGTTGATTTTAATCAATAAATTGTTAAATTTGTACATATGGGATTTTATTTTGATATCCTAGATTCCCTAGAAGATGTAGTTTTTCTTGTTGGAAGCTAAGTAATCTGACTTTGCTAATTAAAATTTCTTCAATGTTTAGCTTAGATTGGTATTAATGGTATTCCACCTGTCCAGTTTCTTTGTCCCATTGCGTCTCCCTCATTAAGCAAAATGTGAGGCGCTTCGAGCAACACCGGCTTCCGAAGGTGAGGCGCAATACACATTAGACGCAACGCGCATATAAATTGGATAGGTGGAATACCATCCATAGTATTTCATACACTCTTTTCTTTGTAGATACGTGTGTAACGAACGATTCAACTTATCTCCTGCAAATACTGCCGATACTTATATCTCTCTTCAATCGGTCCCTCATTGCTGAGGATCGTGACTCCGTTTGATTCCGTCAACTAGTTGTCTCCATCGGTCCCGTTCTGTAGCTTGGTGGAGTGCGTCGCTGACAGGTATTTTTAGTTCCTCCGCTATTTGATCCGACCATCGTTTGGGACTTCTACCCCTAGGCCTTTTTCCCTCTATTTTACCGGTCACGATAAGGCGTTCCAATTTGCTGGTATCCCTGCGTGCAACATGGCTAAAGTACCGCAATATTCGTTGCAAGCAGGTTGTGGATAGACGTTGAGTCTTTTCTATTTTTTAATTGTTTTAGAATAGATATGTTGGTGCATACGATACTTATATAACGAATACTAATTTGATTTACATATTTAATTAAGAATGTGTAAGCGTATTGGAACATTTAAAATAAGGTAAATAAAACACTGAAATAAGTTCAACTTTTTTTAACATTCTTACAAACATATAAATTACTAACATTTATTTTACAAACTGCATCACACTATGTGTATTTACAGATGAGTAAATAATAATGCATTAAATAAATACTCTTACGGACCCTGTTTAAACCATCATGTTATTGATGTTACAGGCCAATAATGATGATGAAA
The DNA here is from genome assembly GCF_963556715.1 of Cydia fagiglandana. Lineage (NCBI taxonomy): Eukaryota > Metazoa > Arthropoda > Insecta > Lepidoptera > Tortricidae > Cydia > Cydia fagiglandana. Next base: position 7,997,092 of record NC_085949.1, on the reverse strand, counting down.
TAATAAAATATGTACTATCATCAGGCGTGGCTCACTCCGCGATTTCATCGCTTTGCTACAGAAGTACATCCGTTCGACCCCAATTTTGGGGTTTGCCATAAGCCGCGCGTGGCGCTGTCGCCACCTAGCGGCCATATCTGTGCTGATCGTGACAGACGCGTTATGTTAGAGAGTGAGTCTTCTGTACCTAGTACTATTATTTATTCTGTGCTATCATTCACCATACAAAGTCGCATGCTTCACCATTTTTGTAGATGGCGCCACTTTTTTTAGTCGTGTACAGTCAGCACCAAATAAATATTGAAGGCCAAAGTGGCCAAATATATATATTATAGGTCAAGAAATGAATGTAGCTCAAAAAACGTTGTAGAGGGAAATGCTAGGAACACAATTTTTGACTCCGTAACTTTGTTTGAACTAGTTAGGAGGTGAACATATCAAAAGTCCCCGGCTGTAGCCCCGCTGCTGGGGGGTAGAGGGGGGTAAGAAGGTCGAATTTTTCGGTTTTTCATTGATATCTTGGAAACTTTGCGTCTTAGCGACATGACTACTAAGACAAACCGAAAGCTGATAAAATTAGTTACAAGTTTTATCCTGTCAAGTTTTTCGATATCATGAATAGTTTTTGAGATACCCGCTCTTGAAATTTTATTTAGGGATTTTAATTTTATCTTGATATCTACGTCAGTGAAGCTGTTAGGCCATGTTTGGTATCATTTTCGTATAAATCAGGGGTGCTGAATTCATTTATGGTATCACATTGACACCATTCCGAAGTAAAACCAAAATTTTAAAATAAATATTTTTTTAAATCCCTCTTCACGCTTAAACCGCTGAACCAATTTCGTTAAAATTTGGTATAGAAATAGTTTAAATCTCGACACACGACATAGGATAGTTTTTATAACCAAAAGCATCTTTTGAGGGTGTGAAAAGTGGGGTGGAAGTTTGTATGGGGAGTCAATAACCGCTGAACCGGTTTAGATGAAATTTAGGACGGAATACATCTGTGATTTAGATGAAAGTGATACCAAACATGACTTCAAACCTTACCTTGAGCAGTATTAACCTCAGGAATTCAGTTTCGTCGACGAAGTTGAATTCCCCCCATACTCCATTTCACAACTTTAAAGGATGATTATTGAGATAAAAAGTATCTTATGTCCTGTCTTGGGACTCGAAATATCTGTATACCAAATTTCAATTAAATCGGTTGAGCGGTTTAAGCGTGAAGAGGAATTTAAAAAAAAAGGTATTTGTTTAAAGTTTATATGTTTTTTCTTAGGAATGGTGTCAATGTGATACCAAAACTGAATTCAGCACCCCCGATTTATACGAAAATGATACCAAACACGGTCTAGCAGCGTCACTAATGTAGATATCAAGATAAAATTGAAAGCCCTAAATAAACTTTCAAGAGCGGATATCTCAAAAACTATTCAAGATATCGAAAAACTTGACTGAATAAAACTTGTAACAAATTTTATCAGCTTTTGGTTTGTCTTAGTAGTCATGTCGCTAAGACGCAAAATTTCCAAGATATAAGTGAAAAACCGAAAAATTAGACCTTCTTTCCCCCCTCTACCCCCCAGCACCGGGGCTACGGCCGGGGACTTTTGATATGTTCACCTCCTAACTAGTCCAAACAAAGTTACGTAGCCAAAAATTGTGTTCCTAGCATTTCCCTCTATAACTTCTTATTGCTTGGCCTAATAGTAAAAGGTGTTACAGTAAAAATAAAGATGTATTCCGATGTATTTGGCCACTTTTGCGTCACTATCTATTTTATGCTGTCTATACCTACTTAAACCATATTTACATACTGAATTTCAATAATTGTTTATCAATAAAAAAGTTGTATGTTATGGTTGCGGTTACAAGTCCATGCTCCAGATACGCGATTTACAAAAATGACGTAAGTATACGACTTTGGATGTGAATGAATTGTTAGAGTCCGACCAGTGAGTCATGTCACAAAAAACGCGGGAATATCAGTACAAACCGCACCTGGCAACAAAATTACTATGAAATTAAATGAAAACTTGAAATTGACAGCTTATTTGATAGGAAAAAAGTTGCCATATAAAGAATTAAAAAAAAATAGTTTGTGACATGATTCGCTGGTCAGACTCTATGATATGATTTCTCTCTTCTCCCACTTATGAATTACATGAACATTTGCAAAACAGCGCAAACAAATAAAACTAGAAAACTGCCGCGGACCAATAGCGCGGAGCTGGGTTCCAGGCAGTCTTCGTCCTGTTCCACCGCGGTGAAGTACTGTTGGTCAAGCTCCTGTCTTGTCGCCATATAAGAGTTTATGGCAGTCACAGCGCTCGCTGGTAAGGAGCGCGTTCTACTGAATTTGAAGGCAGTCACTGTAAAAAAAAAAACTTTCGCTTAAATTTTCGTCGCTAAAAAGTGAGTTTATTTTTGTATTTAGTTTGGTGCCATTATGTAGTTGGCAACTATAGCCGGTCAAACAACTGTCAGTAGAAAAAGGCGTGAAATTCAAACTATGTAATCAACGTAGTGGTTATATTCTCTTTGATGTAATCGCTAAGGAAAGTTACCCTTCGCGCCTACATTTTTTAAATTTGCCGCTTTTTTCTACTTGACAGACTTACTTATTTTTATGCGAGTTTTCGAAAAAATCCGTGTATGCATGATGCGTACGAGCCAGCGTACGTGTGAGCGTAGAGGGGACCTACCGCGAAAATCGTAATTCGCAAATTGTGGGGATCTTTCTCTTTTACACTCATTAAGACGTAATTAGAGTGACAGAGAAAAATGCCCGCAATTGACGAACTTCGATTTTCGCGGTTATAGCTCAGCATTGGAAAAAAGAAAAGAAATTGAAAAGTGGCAACACTGTAGTGTCGTCCCTAAACCAATAAATATAAAAAAATGGGGCGACACTACAGTGTTGCCACTTTTTAATTTCTACTCTTTTTTGCCAAGCTGTAGGTTATTACTAGCAAAAAGCAGAGCTTTGTAAGGGCTCGCGGAGTTTTTCTACCTAAACGTACCGGACCGCGACTTTGATCCAGTCCGAGGCTTGTTCCATGTTCGATCGAGTGGGTACGTTATAAATCCGTTAAGAACGCAGCAATGAGTGAGAACAAGAAAGAAATATACTGACCCCGGTCGCTGTCCGGTACGCCTGTCTGTTACAGCTTTTACTTTGTCCATTAAAACGTGTCCAGACGACTATTTGACACGACGACACTGAATAAATAATAGTACTAGGTACAGAAGACTCACTCTCTAACAAAACGCGTCTGTCACGATCAGCACAGATATGGCCGCTAGGTGGCGACAGCGCCACGCGCGGCTTATGGCAAACCTCAGAATTGGGGTCGAACGGATGTACTTTTAGCTACCTGTAGCAAAGCGACGAAATCGCGGAGTGAGCCACACCTGGCGTCGACACATGGACAATATCATCCACACGTTATATACAATTTCATAAGAGCTTATCCTACACAGTCGCCCAGTACTTTTAGGGCGGCAATTGGCTTTCCTGCATAATGTTGGGTCAGCGAGCCAATGTCCTTGAATTTATTTTTGCGTCAACACCACACAATTGAGCGAAAAACTATCCTGTCTGGGCACCTACTGGTGGTAATCACGCTGCTCCGCACATAAACACACATATAATTTGCTCTCCTAAATGCTCATCAAGACGAGTGAGATGGCCAAAAGAGCGTTTGCCTATGTTGCACCAAACCTGAGTTCCAATAGGTACTGCAGGGTTCAGCATCAGCTCTATCTTGGGTACTACCCTCCTAAGCGCTCATCAAGACGAGTTGGATAACCAGATCAGCGTGTGCCTATATTGAGCCAAACCTGAGTTCCACTAGGTACTGCCAGGGTTCAGCATCAGCTCTATCTTGGGTGCTACTGTCCCAAGTGCTATCAAGACGAGTCGGATGACCAAAACAGCGTGTGCCTATGTTGCACCAAACCTGAGTTCCACTAGGTACTGCTAGGGTTCAGCATCAGCTCTATCTTGGGTACTGCTCTACCAAGAGATCATCACGACAAGTCGGATGTCTAAAACAGGGTATGTCTATTTTGCACTAAACCTGAGTACCACTAGGTACAGCCGGGGTTCAGCATCAGCTCTATCGTGGGTACAGCTCTTCCAAGTGCTCTTTAAGACGTGTCGGATGACCAAAACAGCATGTGCTTATGCTGCACCAAACCAGAGCTCCACTAGGTACAGCCAGGGTTCAGCATCAGCTCTATCTTGGGTACCTACTACTCTCCTAAGTGCTCATCAAGACGAGTCGGATGACCAAAACATCGTGTGCCTATGTTGTTTTAAACCCGAGTTCCCCTAGGTACAGCCAGGGCTCAGCATCAGCTCTATCTTGAGTACTGTTCTTCCAAGTGCCCATCAAGACATGTTGGATGACCAAGACAGCGTGTGTCTATGTTGCACCAAACCCGAGTTCCACTAGGTACAGCCAGGGTTCAGCATCAGCTCTATCTTGGGTACTGCTCTACCAAGAGATCATCACGACAAGTCGGATGTCTAAAACAGGGTATGTCTATTTTGCACCAAACCTGAGTTCCACTAGGTACTGCTAGGGTTCAGCATCAGCTCTATCTTGGGTACTGCTCTACCAAGAGATCATCACGACAAGTCGGATGTCTAAAACAGGGTATGTCTATTTTGCACTAAACCTGAGTACCACTAGGTACAGCCGGGGTTCAGCATCAGCTCTATCGTGGGTACAGCTCTTCCAAGTGCTCATTAAGACGTGTCGGATGACCAAAACAGCATGTGCTTATGTTGCACCAAACCAGAGCTCCACTAGGTACAGCCAGGGTTCAGCATCAGCTCTATCTTGGGTACCTACTACTCTCCTAAGTGCTCATCAAGACGAGTCGGATGACCAAAACATCGTGTGCCTATGTTGTTTTAAACCCGAGTTCCCCTAGGTACAGCCAGGGCTCAGCATCAGCTCTATCTTGGGTACTGTTCTTCCAAGTGCCCATCAAGACATGTTGGATGACCAAAACAGCGTGTGTCTATGTTGCACCAAACCCGAGTTCCACTAGGTACAGCCAGGGTTCAGCATCAGCTCTATCTTGGGTACTAATTTCCTAATTACTCATCAAGACATGATCAAGACGAGTCGGATGACCAAAACAGCGTGTGCATATGTTGTATAAAACCCGAGCTCCACAAGGTACTGCCAGGGTCCAGCATCAGGTATCTTGGGTACTGCTCTACCAAGTGATCATCATGACGAGTCTGATGTCCAAAACAGCTTATGTCTATGTTGCACCATCGACAATATTGAAATTGTATCGTTGTCTGAGTACCCACAACACAAGCCTTCTTGAGCTTACTGTGGGGCTTAGTCAATTTGTGTAAGAATGTTCAATATTTATTTATTTTTTACTGCCAATGCCATTTGTCAGAAAAACAAATAATTAACATTAGCACGAATGTTAATTCATCTATTCTCCAACAGATGGCGTTAGTAGTAATACAAAGTGTTATTCCTTTATTTTATTTTTTTAGGTTTATAAAATGATATTTTTATGTTTGATAACACATCTAGACATAAATTTAAATTACTATGTTAAATTTCAAACCTAACAGTGCAGTAGTTTTTCCGTAAAGTGTACCACAAGAATGCATAGATTGTCGAATAGTGATAGGGCTCGCTTCGCTCGCCCTAATAAACTACTCTTTGAGGTACCTACTGATTTGCATTTAATTGAATTAAAACGTACCTTCTCGTTGGAATTGGTTAATGTTAGTGCAAGTGTACGCCAAGGAGTAAGAGGCGTAGTCCGTCTGCAAGATTTTCAACTCGGTTGTTGTAGTGTCTGAAAGAAAAATATATTTGTAAGTTTGCCAAACTACTGCCAAGCAAATATCAGTAAATAAACGGTAAACTATATCCTGTCAAACAACTTTGTCAGTAGAAAAAGGGCGGTAAATTCAAATTTTCTACGGGACCCCTTTGCGCCTAAATTTTATTTAATTCCCTCCTTTTTCCTACTGACGGAAATGGCTTGACGGGCTACTTATATTATATGTCAGCTAATGACCATATTTGCATGCACAATCAAAACCTGTAGTGATAAGTGATCTTACCATCGCTGTCCGCGACCGCCATAGTTATAATCATCTTCGCGCCATCAGTGCTCGCGGTGCCATTAATCGAGGTAAGGTTTCCTCCCACGACTTCCCAATGGAGAACCGAGACCTCTTCCGTCTCGAAGTTGTACGTGTAGCGAGCGCCAACGCACGTGCCGTCATCAGAGACGTGAGGGTTGGGGTATTGTTCGATGAGGTACCAGTCGCCGGTGTACTAGAAGATAACAGTATAATAGAGAAGGACAGGCCTATTCGGTTTTCAAGATAATCACAAGATCTAGAGACGATTTAGAGATCAACTAGATCTACTTTAGATATCGACTAGATGTGACTCGGATATCTAGCGGCGCGATTCGGGAAATGAATTAGACATTCACTAGATATGAAAATAGTAACGATATGTGACGTTCCACGGCAAAAGGTACCTTATGGCCGCAATAATATTGGAGCGCCGTAAGCGCCAACCGCCATAGGGTACCCTTTTTTAGGGTTCCGTACCCAAAGGGTAAAACGGGACCCTATTACTAAGACTTCGCTGTCCGTCCGTCCGTCCGTCCGTCCGTCCGTCTGTCACCAGGCTGTATCTCACGAACCGTGATAGCTAGACAGTTGAAATTTTCACAGATGATGTATTTCTGTTGCCGCTATAACAACAAATACTAAAAACAGAATAAAATAAAGATTTAAATGGGGCTCCCATACAACAAACGTGATTTTTGACCAAAGTTAAGCAACGTCGGGAGTGGTCAGTACTTGGATGGGTGACCGTTTTTTTTTTGTTTTTTTTTGCATTAAGGTACGGAACCCTTCGTGCGCGAGTCCGACTCGCACTTGCCCGGTTTTTCATATCTAGTGAATGTAATTCATTTCCCGAATCGCGCCGTAAGTCATAACTTGTGAAAATCGTTCAAGAGGACCTCCAGAATCGCGGAAACGTCAAACTTGACATATCTATCTTACAAATATCTTTTTTGACAGTTTCAACACCTTTTTCCAAAGTCTGGGGTTTCTCCCCAGGGTAGTAAGGTAGGCTTTGAAACCTGGCTTGTAGAAAATTTTTATAACATTAAAATTAATTTAGTTAGAATGTAAACTATGCTCACAAAATAAATACAGCAGATTGAAAAAATACATGTCCAGTTTACTGCTCCACCAATGGGGTAGTTGATTTGATGCCGAAATGACTGTTCACCGTTGTTTCGTAGGTGGCATACTCAGTTGGTTAAGTGATTCAAAATTTATTTAATTAAGTAATATTATTTCGAACATCTTAAGCGCTGGTTACTCCGTATCCAGGAAATGCAGTAAATACTGAAATATCTTACCGCAGGCACGTCAAAGTCCTGGACAGTTGGTATGTCGTCATCACACTGTCCTCGAAGTATGACCGTTTCGCCCGTCGGTTCAGGATAATGGAAGCAAGCTTCGTCAGACTGATCAACCGTCAGGTAGAATTGCGGGTATAGGACTTGGTTGGCTTCAATTATAGGCGCCAACGCGTTTTCCGCTGCTTCTGTCATTTGTTGCTGCTTGCTGTGTTTGGCGCTCCATACTGTAAGAAAGTTTAGTCTTATGTTGCGGAAACAACCCGTCCTTTGGAAAAATTAAATGCAGTGCCGTAAAATGGGGTGAGTTGGATGAAATTTGACTTTCAAACCTCGATAAAATTTTATTTTTACATGTGAAAACTGAATGGTGTATATAATAAGTGGTTCGGACTTTTGTATTTTAGTTTGTATTTTATTTTGGGTAGTTCCAGTTCATAACTTTGACGATAAAGAGGAAAACCCACCTCACCCCGTAGTGCCTCGTATTTGGGGTGAGAGGGTTTTTCATACATTGTGATTTTGGAAGATTGTTGGATCGATTTTTTTTATTATGCGTATTACTATAGCCCCATTTTAAATTGGAATACATTATTTTTGTAGCAGTAGCCTTAAAATCCCTTCTCACCCCCCCTCTCAAACCCCATTTATAACCCAACTCTCCCCGCGAAACCTACTCACCCCGTTTTACGGTAACAACACCAACAACATGTACCATAACATAAGCAGAAAATTACATACATACCTTGCCTGTATTCTCCATCTTCAGTATTCAAACAGGAGTACAACAGCGAATACGTCTCGTAATCCGTTGCCAAAACAACCAATTCTGAAAAAGAAAATGATAATATAGTAGCTACTACTCTCTTTCTTTTATTTCAAATGTCGCTGATGTCGTTGATGTTTTCACACGATCTGTTGGCGTGTGCTTAGGTGATCTCCTCTAACTGTGTAACTCCTCTCCTCTAATTTAACCCATGAGGCCGATTACTTTGGTATTACACCACTATTTTGGGTGCATGATTACTAGAGCTGTAATCACTTGACCAATAAATCAATTCCTTCAAATTACCTTCGACTTGTCCATTGCTCAGGGTCCTGGTCAGGACGCCATTGCTGCTAGCTACAACTGTGCCGGTGGTGATCTGTCCCGTGAGATCGAACACCCTGGTATCGACCACTTGAATGGTGTTGCCGACGCTGGTGTATTGAGAGCTGGTACAATCGCCAGGGTTGCCGTCCGTGGGGAACCGCTCAATCTCGTGCCACCAGCCCGCGTACTGTGAATTGAGTTTTGAGACTGATTAATACATACGACTTGATGAAAGATTAAGGCCCGGTTGCACCAACCATACATGACGTAGGTAGGTACTGATCAACGTTAATTAGTTGTGAACTATGAGACTTCTCATACAACAAAATTTAGCGAACGTTTTAACGGTGACATATGGTTTGGTGCAACCAACTGATTAAAAGAGGTAGCGATTTTTGTGTTGTAAAAGAAAACTTGAATGAAAAAGAATCTCATACCCGAGACACATCAAATCCTTCTACACCGGAGACACTTTCACACTGTCCCCTAAAATGCAATGCTGCGTTTTCATTCAGTTCGGGCACGTAGAAGCAGTCCTCATCACTTTGGCTCGTCGGTACATAGTATTCTTCTAAGAGACCTCGTGTGTTTCTGATGACTTCATCGATAATGTTGTTGGCAGCGTCGCTGAGCGTCGGTTCTCTGCTGAGCTTCCAACTGTATACTGTTGTGCAGAAATATTTATAGCTGTTTAAATCTCCCTATTTTAAATACCATCAACCAAATTGTAAATACAAGATCCGATCTTAAAGTTAAGTCCAGTACAGCACTAAGTAATCAAGTTGTCCTTCAAATTACCTTCGCTATCGCCATTGTCTAAGTCCCTGCAGCTGTAGACGAGGGCGAAACTTGTGTAGTCGGTTTCGAGAACATAGTAGTTACTTTCCACGACCACTGAAAATCAGAAAGGCAGTTTTATACAAGTTTTTATCTTATTTAGGCTCTTTGAAACCGTGGTGTGCAGCAACGTATTTCATGTACGTCATTTCTGTTTCCGATCTGGTCTCACTTTGGCCTGACAAAAATCGAGAAATGCCGAATCATAAGCCATTTGATCATCTATTATTCACAACAGATTAATTGTAGTGCATTTGATCATCTATTTTCTAAAGGTTAAGATTTGAAATAAAATTGCTTGAGAGTTAAAATTTTGCTTAAACTTACCTTCATCATCCAGAACGAACGTGACCCACAAAAGACCGCTACCATCAGTGCTGTGTAGCACTGCCGTTCCCTCCCTGATCTCCAAGGTCTGGTTGTAGACGATGGTGTTCCTCACGTCTACTGGGGCATCACCTTGCCCAGGGCTATAGTGAGCTCGGGAGCATTCACCAACTTGATCCCTTTGCGGGTATTTGGATACTTCGAACCATCTTCCGAGGTACTGTTGTGAAAGTAATAGAAGTTAATTAATTGCTAATTTACCTCCGAACTTTGCGAGAGTGTTGGCCGTTAAAGATTTGTTAAAGCATTGAAAATAGCCATGAAACGGCACAAAATCCTTCTTCCATTCGTCAAATTCACTGCAAATTTAATGCTAGCTGAAACGGAGTAGTAAATGCTACTCCGTTGCAAGCAATGCTAGCTGATGAATAAAACGTAAATTCTTTCAAAATTCAGCTTCCATTCAGATTATTTGCGTACTTACAGAATTCACTTCAAAGTCGGCTTTGGCTTGAATCCTATCATCACAAGGACCTGGTAACACGATAGCTGCAGGAGTTTCGTCAAAGACTGGATAGTGGAAACATCCATCGTTGCTCTGATCAGTCAGTTCGTAGTAGTTCTCGTGGAGGTCTACATTGTTATTGACCAGTACGTCTATGGCGTCGTTGGCTGATTGAGAAAGACCAGATCTGGAGCGACTCAGTTTCCAACTGTAAACTGTAAAACAAACGTATTAATCGTTCAATGTTTCTTTTCTAACTCGGCTACAGCCCTATATTTTGGTTCATGATCTTACGGCAATACGGCGTATCTTATTACACATATCCTATCTAGCTAAAAGTAGCTAAAAGTAATACGCTCTTTTGCCATTACAGGGCAGTACTAACAGTGCATTGCCTCCTTTCAGTTTGTGTACTTTCCAAAATTTAAATTTACCTACAGATTTCATACTCTTAACTGCAGAATCTACTGAATAGTATTCAGTCAAATTACATTAATTTTTCAATATCAGTTTATATAATTGAACTTACTTTGTTTGCTGGTGTCGTCCACATCCACACAACTAAATAGCAATGCGTATTCCGTGTAGTCGGTGTCCAAGACGTAAAGCGTCCCTTCAACGGATACTGAAAATTGAATGTGGTAAAATCTTTGTAGGTATTTATTAGACAGGGTATTATTGTTTTATAGAAATACAACTCCATGCATGACATTGGCTATTAGTAATATAATGTAAACAAAGCATGTTGTCATCTAAGAGCAACTTACCTCCTTCACCATTCTGTAATGTAGCCGTTATAATACCACTTCCATCGCTAGCTACAACAGCCGGTCCGGACACCGTGGTCAATCTTTCATTATACACTATGGTCTGAGTCAATACGAAGGAGTTCTGGTTGATCACAAACTCGTTGGCGGCGCATTCACCGGTTTGATAGTCAGATGGGAAACGCGCTGTTTCGTGCCATGTGCCAGCGAACTGGAATTTAAACAAAGGTTTTATACGGTTTGTAATTTTCTTGTAAATATAGTGAATAGCGTGATCATCAAATTTGGCGACCGTGACAGGATAAATTATCTAGAAATTGATTTTCTAGGTAACATTATATTGGCTAATGTGAAAGCTATTTATAATCATCTGACTGTAGGAAGATATCAAGGGTACGGACCGAGAATGCAGCAGACGATATAATATATGAGAAGCTGACTGCAAATCTTTACTGGAAAGGTAATAAATTAAACAGATAGTCTAAAATGAAGGATCCTCACCAAATTCAGATTAAAGTTTTGTACAACATTTTGTGCCTCGCACTGTCCGTTCAGCAATACTGGTCCCCCGAAGTTGTCAGGGTAATAGAAGCACTCTTCTTCAGTGTGCCCTCGCGGGTTGTAATACTGGTTGTCTAGCACTTGCACGTTGTCTATTACAGCGTTAATAGCAGTCTGGGCAGCCGGTGTTAGTTCTTGTGAGCGGCTGAGTTTCCAACTTGTTACTGTAAAAAGATTTTGCTTTTAGCTAAATGCATTATTTTGAGAAAAATACTTTTGTAAATTTATCTTTAACGAGGAACCGACTTCACTACATAATTTTATGCCATTTTGAATCTGCAATATTTCGCAATTTGCTGTTTTTTTATGGAAGTGTTACTTTATAAATACTGAAATAGATTATCTACAGTAGGTATGCCTATAAAAGACCCCTCGATTTCTCTAGAATCACGTAGGTAATAAGATCCTGACTTGATAACAATGGGACCAACTGGTAACAAAATAATAATTTTCTTTCAGTCTCGGAGTAATCGTTGAATTTATATCCGACGTATTGGAAACCTCCTCCTCTTGTAAAAGTCGGTGAAAAATGTCCACTTTATGTATCTTTCGATCATACAAAAGTCCACAATTCTAACTGCGTAAACCTTAGGTATTAAGTATTACAAGTTCAGTATGTAAAACATGATCAAAACTGGCTTACCACTTCTGTATTCATCATTTATTTGACTGCAAGAGTAGACGAGAGCGTAGTTATCGTAGTCGGTATCCAACACCCAATATGGTACGTTCACTGTCACTGAAACGAACATTTTGACATTGGTTACAGTGGTTACCTTACATGTAAAAAAAGCAGAAACCCAGTAAATACAGTTTGTGTTACGTTGCGTATGGAATCATAACAGGACCGGGGTTTTTTTTTCTTAACATACGTGAAAGGAGAATGAACCAATAGCATTGAGTATACGTTATTTTATACAATCAGCAATGGGGAAAGTGACGATTGATTGTCAAGTCCGTCGTGACCCGAAATTTTACAAAAGTTACTGGATAAATTCAGTGTTGTTCACCAATACGCCGTCTATCCGTCCGCCGTGTATCCATCTCTGGCGATCGCACCACACTTGGAGCTTCACTCACTGGCGGACCAGTGACACACTGGTACTTACAGTCAGTACCAGGTACAAGTGACCAATGTACTTACTTACTTACCCCTCTGGCGCAGCGACCCAAAGTGTGTCTTGGCCTTCAACACGACTGTTCGCCACTGATCCCGGTCCTGTGCCGTTTCTCGCCAGTTCTCAACCCGGAGCTCGCGGAGATCAGCGTCCACCACATCCGCCCATCGATACCTAGGTAGACCGACCTGGCGGCGTCCTATCGGTTTTCCCTCAAACGCTCTTTTCACCGCCCGATCACCTCCCATTCGCTCAAGGTGACCAATGTACTATGGTACATATGTGCTGGTACATTGTGGTACATACTTACAGTCAGTACCAGGTACAGGGAAGGTGACGATGAACTTCGCGAGGCCGTCATCGGCCGCGGGTACAGCGGTAGCGTTCACGTTATCCAGAAGTTGCTCGACCACTTGTGTGTTGTACACAAGCACGCCATCCCCTGTGAGTGTGTAGGTGGCAGTGGCACATGTGCCGTCTTGGAATTCCTGAGGGTAGCTCTCGATGTCGTACCAGAGGCCCATATACTGTGGAACAATTGAGCGTATAAGGGAAGATGGTTTAGATTTTTTCACATCAAATTGAAATATTTGAATATCCATAAAATAATCTCATACTTCATGACCTCACACTCTCGACCTAGGGACATTAAGCTCAAAAAGGTACTAGACAACAATAGGAATAATATTGTAGGTATGATAGACCAGGTAGATATAGATAGATAAGATCCATAACCCGCGAAGAATTATTTGTGATGAACACACACTAAAATGCAGGATTTGAACCCGAAACCTCCTGCTCCGTAAGAAAATAGCTCTTAAGGTTTCGATTGAATTTTGCGGAATAGCTCAGAAAGACGGTAAAACAATCTCAAAAAAATAAAAGGAATTGTAGCCTACGATGTACAAATTATTCATGACAAAGATAAGCTTTCAAAAATACCCTCTCTATGTCGAAGTTTTCAACAACCCTGACGCTGTCATCACACTCGCCACGGAAGGTCACCGGATTGCCGTCCGGCACCGGGAAGTAGAAGCAACCGGCGGCCGAGTGGTCCGTCGTCGAGTAGTAGCGGTCGTCGAGAACGTTCACGGAGCCGACGATGTGCTCGATCGCGGATACGGCGGTGTCGGTCAGGCTAGTGGTTCGGCTGAGTTTCCAACTCCACACTGCAATACATTTCAAGTTATTAAAGAAAATCAAGAAATGCGCTATTATTGGTATAATATAATTTGATGCGTTATTTATGTATGCAGAGTTAATAGTTAAAAGAGGTATCATAATACTTTACACTGTAACATCGGCTGACATGGCAAACCTGCACAGTGCAGCCATCACGCGCACTGGCCGGTGATAAAAAATATACCTCATATACATATTTTCGCTCGTCTTTTGTTTTTACTGGTCGATTTCTCTCAGCAATTTGAGTGCTAACTGCATAAAGATTACATTTCTTGTTAATTAAACTGACAGATTTTAGTTCAATGAGCTGTGTACGTTTCTTTATTATTGAATATTATTTACTGTATATAAGAAAAGTCGCTTTCGTTTACCTCTTCTTTGATCGCTGTTCAGGTTGACGCAACTGTAAACCAACGCGTATGACTCATAGTCTGTATCCAAAACCCAGTACTCCACGGGTTCCGGCGCTGAAAAAGGACACAATATTGGTTAAATTGTTTAAAAAGTAAGTTCAGGAGGATGATAAATAACTTTTTCCACAAATTTTTTGGTCACAAGATAATAGGCGATAAAAAAGGCGTGTGGTGTACGTGTGGTGGGGGGTAAGAATGCTTTTTCAGGGTTTTTGAGTGCTGTCACGTCCGTATGCGGCACATTGCACAACGGATATTTGTATCAATAAATTAATATTTACCTCCAGGGAAGGTCACAAGTAGCTTTCCAGAGCCGTCAGCGGTGGCTAGAACTGCAGAACCGGTGATAGTGTCCAAAGCCTCGTCGATGACTTGCGTGTTGTAAACTAAGACGGAGCCATCGTTTTGAATGGTGTACGTGGCGTCGTTACAGGTGCCAGTTTGGAACTCTGAAGCATAGCTCTCGATGAGGCGCCAGCGGCCTGCATACTGTAAAAACAAATGATACGTATGAAGCAATAATTCTTAAAAGAATAGTTATAAGACGAATTTTGTATTGATGTCACCTGGCATGTAAAATCGAGTATTCGTTTGGGACCAATATATTTATTCCACTATTTTCCACGCAAGGAGGCACGGGATAGGTATATAGCTTTTGTTTTTCATATACATGTTGGTAGTGTTGGAATACAAATAATTTTCATAGGCAACGGAAAACGCAACACTGGCTGGGTTTCACTAGGTAGGTATACTTACATAGAAAAATATACTACCTATAATAATATATTTGACAGCGTCGGTTTGGTTTAAAATCTTATAAATATAAATGAATTGTACATGGGGACAATGCATTTAGTTATTTCCGATATTTCTAACTAGCTGTGCCCGCGGCTCCGCCCGCGTGGAATTCGATCTGTGTCAGTAAGCGGCTAATTTCTAATCCTAATTTCTCTACCTCTCCCCTGGAGGCGGAACTTGAAGTATAGTTGACAGATGGATATGCTAGAGGACTGCAGTCCAGATACAATATTTTACAATTAGGTACCACAAAATAAAACTACAATCCAAAATCAATAGTTTTGCGATATAAAAAAAAATCGATATAAAAACGCAATTTGATAGACATTTGTACATTTTTACTTTTAGTATGGAAATCAGTCACATCATTTTATCACGAAAATCAACAGTACTACAGCAGTAACGTTGCAACAGAGTAATGCTGCCGCAGTCGCCATAATTATAAAGTCATTGAAAACGCGAGCGAAGCGAGCGCGAAAAATTTTCGATATAAAAACGCAATTTGATAGATAGTTGTAAATTTTTACTTTTAGTATGGAAATCGGTCACATCATTTTATCTCGAAAATTGACAGTGCTGCAGCAGTAACGTTGCAATAGAGTAATGCTGCTGCAGTCGCCACACATCAGAAAGTTGTTGAAAACGCGAGCAGGCGTGTCTGACTCCGCGATTTCGTCGCTTTGCTACAGGTAGCTAAAAGTACATCCGTTCGGCCCCAATTTTGGGGTTTGCCATAAGCCGCGCGTGGCGCTGTCGCCACCTAGCGGCCATATCTGTGCTGATCGTAACAGACGCGTTTTGTTAGAGAGTGAGTCTTGAAGTACTTAGTACAATTATTGATTCTGTGACGCGAGCGAAGCGAGCGCGAAAATTTTTCGATATAAAAACGCAATTTGATAGACAGTTGTATATTTTTACGTGTAGTATGGAAATCGGTCACATCATTTTATCACGAAAATCGACAGTGCTACAGCAGTAACGTTGCAACAGAGTAATGCTGTTGTAGTCGCCATACATTAGAAAGTGATTGAAACCGCGAGCGAAGCGAGCGCGAAAATTTTTCGATATAAAAACGCAATTTGATAGATAGTTGTGCATTTTTACTTTTAGTATGGAAATCAGTCACATCATTTTATCACGAAAATCGACAGTGCTACAGCAGTAACGTTTAACAGAGTGAGAGTGACATTCCATTTCCAACTGCAGCTGCAATACTGTTAATTTTACTATGGAAACGCGTCGCTGTCATTGTCAATTGCCATAGAAAATGAACAGTATTGCAGCTGCAGTTGGAAATGGAATGTCACTTTAATGCTGCTGCAGTCGCCACCCGAATGTCACTTTTATCGTAACTTATAATGTTATTGTAAACGCGAGCGAAGCGAGCGCGAAAATTTATCGATATAAAAAACGCAATTTGATAGACAGTTATACATTATTTTTTACTCGCGCCAACCAGGCGCGAATCCAGGATTTCATACAGAGAAGGGACGGGACAGTTTTCTATCAGCCTAGCTTCGCATAGGGCTCGACATTTAAGGGTCTCAGCGAGGTTGTTTTCATACAGAAAAGATGCAAGAAAGCAGAGCTTTGAATTGACCAAGTGAATTGAATTGGCGAAGTGTGAGCAAGGCAGAAGGCCCAGCTGCGAAAGAGGAAAGCTTGGATTTGGATCCACGCCCAAGTGTAATTAAGGGAGAAGATCAACTTTGCCATATTATGTGTAGAGTTAAAGGTGACTCAGCTCAGGTAAGAAAGCACATCAAATTGTATGAAAGCATCTCATAACAATCAGTCAGATTCATATAATATGTATTCTCATTTCTTTTATTGATTTTAATTTCTTTTCCTTTTGTAAGATTTGATATGTTTTCTGAAAGAGCTACGTATTTGTGATTTCATGTACATATATGTTTATTTTTTATATCAAATTCTATAAAGTTATGTACTCACTGAGTATAATTGCATGAATTCTATAGTAATTTAAATTGTATTTTTCTTAATTACTCGTAATGCATGTTAATTATAAGATGTAATAATGTTTTGGAAAGATGTGTCCCGCCGAGTTTGTTGCCGGTCCCATATTGGGATACCCTCCTCCAATTGAGGGGGGATTTAAATCTTCTCGGGGCAGAGGTGTACGGTTGGAGCCGGTAAAGGTTTATTTGACGTTCATAAGCGCATTGTAATATGCCTACTTGAATAAACTATTATTTATCTTATCTTATCTTTATAAGGCAGAAGACCTCGCGTGAGACCTTACGCCGAACTGCAAAGGAGTGGCTTGAAATCGAATCTATGCATGTAATCAGGACTCTTCTACTGCTCGCTCTTTGGCTTCACTCGAAAGCGCTACTTCATAGGATGCTTTTAGTTTTCGGCTTTCACGGGGCCCCTTATAACACTTTGACAGTTAGGTCTCAGGATCGCGGCTAAGGAGCAACTCGGCTTGGCCGACAAATCTGGCGTGCAAGAGAGCAAAATTCGCTATAAAATCGGTAACCTATGTCGAAAAAATCGGCTGGCCGCAAGCCCGAAAGCAAGATTTTTTTCCATGACTTTAAGGGCCTCCGCGTAAGGTCAAATCGAAAGCCTACGTTGGAGATGTTCTTACGTACCCTCACTCTCTTACTTGATCCCTATATACGGCCCTTCGTTATTAGATGGGTACTTGTATGTACACGTATAAAAATTTCATGTAGGTACCTACTCCACGACGACTGCAGTGCTAATGCAGCCTGCGCTTTTTTTGGCCTACGGTTTTGGTGCCATAAGCAAGTGCTTATTTTGCTTAAAAGGGTTAATCCGGCACTGCAAATGACAGAGGTCAATGTTTTTTTTTCAAAGTACCCACCTTCGTGGTCATTATTATTAAGTGCTTAAAGTAGGCGATACGTATGAATATAGATTTGATATGGGTGCAATAATTACGATTCATGATAGAGAAAATTAATAATTTTAAATAACTATGCAATTATACGCGTGTTGATATGTGTGTTTATTTTACCTCTACGTAACTATGTAAACTAATTTTTAGTTTTCTTGATTACTTAATGTTTACTCAGTTCCCCAAAAGATGGCACTGTGCAATGAGGGGCAATTAATTTACCGTCGTTTAATTTTGTTGTATTATTAATTTATTAAATCAACATAATTATTCCATTATTTTTGTTGATATATCCGTACTCCCTTTCTAAACTTAGAGTTAATTTGGCAAAATCTTTCCTCGGTGGCTTATTCATGTCACAATGTATTAAATTCAGCGCCATCTGTTAGTTTACCAGGATACTCAATAGTTGTAGCACAACTATTGAGCAATAGTTGAAAAGAGTTTGCCCCTCTTTCCTAAGTAGCGCCATAAGATTCAGGGGCAAACTTAAGTCAATCGAGTGTTGTGGCTACCCCCCCTTTTAGGGGTTGAATTTTTATAGCCTATAACCTGGCCGGGGATTTTCTCGACAGATTAGTAAAGTTTTCATCAAAATCCGTTCAGCCGTTTTCACGTGATGCGCGTTCAAATAAACAGACAAACAGATAAACAGACAAACAGATAAACAGATAAACAGACAAAAATTCTAAAAACTGTTGGAACGTGTTCTGTTATCGATTCTAAGTATCCCCAGCCAACTTTTTTTCAAATATCTTCCAAGTACAGACTTTCGACCGTCTTCAGCTTTATTATATGTATAGATGTAATAAACGTGTATAATCAGATTGCACTTTGTCTAAAGAACGCAGAACGTGGACAGCTTGCACGTAAGTGCATTATTTTTTATTAATTTACTTTCACATAAAATAACAAAGATGTACTATTGACAATTAAACTAAAAATAACTTACCCTGGTTGGATCGAAATTCTGGACAACTTGAATGTTAGGGTCGCATTGTCCAACGAAGACAACGGGGTCTTCTGGGGCCAGCACGGGTAGGTAGAAGCAGGAATAATCGCTTTGGCTGGTAGATTCGTAGTAGCGCTCCTCTAGGACTTGAATGCCTGATATGGCCTCGCTAATGGCGTTTTCTGATGCTCCTGACATTTCCTTAGTGCGGCTCAATTTCCAACTATATACTGAAAATTGTAATATATTTTGTTTCTAAATGCGGCGACGGAATTCCAATTTACAACGCTAAGAAAACTTTATCGTTAGAAAATCATAAATAAAAAGAGGCAATAAATATATTGTGTTAAACTAATGGTGATTTATATAGGTACCTTCTCTGTAGTTAGCGTCAATGTTCTTGCAGCTATACGCCAGAGCATAGCTGTCGTAGTCAGTTGCCAAAATCCAATAAGGAATTTCGATATCTGAAAACAATGCGATGTATATATTGATTATGTTATTTATGTTGCTCCTGTACTTATATTTTTAAAACCATTAGTCATAATTAATTTACTCAAATATATATCAGTGGAAGGGCGTCAATTTAATCCTTAATTAAATACAGAATTCAAACATGAACACCAACTAATTCGAATGTATTTGGATGCGTCATGATATAGCAAAAAGGGATTGCAATAATTACTTACTGTTGCCGTCAGATGTAAGAGTAATAGTGAATTTAGCGCTGTTGTCAGTAGACGTTCTTACTACAGTCGCGTTAGTCTCATCCAGATCTAGACCAATGACTTGAGTTGTGTACAGGTTGAAAGAATCGGCAGTCGCAGTCGTAAACTCGTAGTTGATACAATGACCCTCCGATTCTACTTTGGGATATGCGGCTGTTTCGTGCCATAGTCCTGAGAACTGTCAAAAACAACGATCAGATTTCAAAAATTTCTCAAACTATACACTGCGTACCTAAGTGAATTAAAGAAAAAGAATCCTGTGGTAGCTGATCTTCCACAACCAGACCCTTAGGTTCGTGTGTCTCAGGTTTTAACATGTAATTCGCACATTTTCACTCCATCAAATACTGAATTAACTACATGAAGTGCGTTTCGAACAGCTCTTGTCATTATTAAGGTATCTCTGAAAGCCTCTTCAAAACAAACTCAAGGCTCATACTCACTCGATCCAAATTAAATTCCGGCTCCGCTTGGATACTCTCATCGCACTGTCCCGGGAACACCACGGGCTTGCCTGCCTCCGGTTCAGGGTAGTAGAAGCACCCGTCATCAGTGTGGTCTCTTGTCACGAAATATTCCTGACTAAGAACCTGTACGCTGTCTAATACTGCGCTGATTGCAGTTTCTGATGCCGCTGACATGGTCTTCTGTCTGCTGAGCTTCCAGCTTGATACTGAGAGAAACAAATACAAATATGCCCAAATTGATTCATGAATATGTAAAAATATTATTTACTTGTAATTATTTTAGTTCTTACCTCTACGAGAGTCATCACTAAGGTTGTCACACGTGTAGACTAATGCATAATTATCATAATCCGTATCCAGCACCCAGTATTGAGAGGTAGTAGAAACTGTAAAAGAGAAATCAATAAACATCTAACAACAGAGAATAAAATGTGATATTTGTTTTTTTACGTAAATATGTTCATCAATTGTATCGATGGAAAAAGTCGTCGTATACCACGCCTTTTACTTGGGAAAATACAACTTGAAAAAGAAAAACAATTTAATTATTAATCTTATACTCACAGTCAGTACCGGCGATAGGGAAAGTCACAAGCAACTTAGCTAACCCGTTGTCGTTGTCGGGCACAGCGCTACCATAGATGTAATCCAAAGTTTCATTAACGACTTGAGTGTTGTATACCTCCACGACGCCGTTAAGCGTGTAGGTGGCGGTTGCGCAGGTTCCATCTTGGAACTCTTGAGGATAGCTCTCGATATCGTACCAAAGACCCATGTACTAAAAGATAATAAACAACAATGGTACTAAGCGATCACTATTTATAAATTCTGATGATAAAAGTGTATCTAGCTTAATAGAGTCTGTGCGGAAAGAAAAGAGTCGTTGAAATGTATGGGATCAAATACATTCTACAACTCTTCTCTTTTTTCTTACCGCGACTCTAGATTGGTAGTTTCATGGGATTTATATTTACCATATTAGAACTCAGTTCCTCTAGAGAATGCTGTTCCTTATGACTTACCCTATCAATATTGAAACCAGTCACAACAGGGATGCTCTCATTACACTGGCCTCTGAACACGACGGGGTTGCCATCGGCGTAGGGGTAGTAGAAACAGCCGGCGTCAGTATTGTCGACCTCTTGGTAGTAGCGGTTGTTCAGGACGTCGACGCTATCGATTATCTGGTTGATGCTAGTCACCGCTGCTTCCGTCAGTTCTGTGGTGCGACTCATCTTCCAACTCCATACTGGAATTATTATGAATATCTATTAAGTACGAACTGTTTTAGAAATAACATCAAGAATCAGGAGAATTTAAACTCATTTGTTGGTCTCCAGAATATTATGTTTTAATTTATTTAGACGTTTGTAAGGAAATAACATCAATCATACCTACATTAGGTATATCTAGCTTTGTATTTTCAATTTCAATATTACCTCGTCTTTGATCGCTATTCAGATTTGCGCAACTGTAGACCAACGCGTATGAATCATAGTCGGTGTCCAAAATCCAGTACTCCACGGGTTCAGGCGCTGAAAAATAGCATAATTTGTGTTTTTTTTAATGCGAGTTCAGGAGGAGTGTTTCCTTCCGCAATTAGGTATATCCAGCGTCTATATGGTAGCCCTCACAGATATATCAATAAAATTTATATCTACCTCCAGGAAAGGTCACTATTAGCTTTCCAGAGCCGTCAGCGGTGGCTAGAACTGCAGAACCGGTGATAGTGTCCAAGGCTTCGTCGATGACTTGCGTGTTGTAAACTAAGACGGAGCCATCGTTTTGAATAGTGTACGTGGCGTCGTTACAGGTGCCAGTTTGGAATTCTGAAGAGTAGCTCTCGATGAGGCGCCAGCGACCTACGTACTGTAAGAATGAAATATACCTATGTATATCAGAATATCAGATGACATTCAATCGTATCCAATGAAAATTGAGTCCTTTCTTTGGGATACATGGAAATATGTGTTGTTTTGGTGTGTGTTGGTACAGGATGCTGTACTTAGGGGCATAACTTGAGTGCCCTTAAAATTATTTATATTTCGCATAAGCTATTATTTTTTTAAGAAACTAGCCCGATTACTTTCACGCAAAAACAAAGTTCATTATAGTGGAAACCTTTTAACTAAAAAGAACTTACCCTCGTTGGATCGAAATTCTGGACAACTTGAATGTTAGGGTCGCATTGTCCAACGAAGACAACGGGGTCTTCTGGAGCCAACACGGGCAGGTAGAAGCAGGAATCATCGCTCTGGCTGGTCGATTCGAAGTAACGGTCATCTAAGACTTGAATGCCTGATATGGTCTCGCTAATCGCGTTTTCTGATGCTCCTGACATTTCCTTAGCGCGGCTTAATTTCCAACTATATACTGAAAATTGTAATAGTATATTTTCTTTATAAATGCCGCAACGGAATTCTAATTTACAACCCTAAGAAAACTTTATCGTTAGCAAATCTATCTTCTATCTATACATATAATAAAGCTGAAGACGGTCGAAAGTCTGTACTTGGAAGATATTTGAAAAAAAGTTGGCTGGGGATACTTAGAATCGATAACAGAACACGTTCCAACAGTTTTTAGAATTTTTGTCTGTTTATCTGTTTATCTGTTTGTCTGTTTATCTGTTTGTCTGTTTATTTGAACGCGCATCACGTGAAAACGGCTGAACGGATTTTGATGAAAACTTTACTAATCTGTCGAGAAAATCCCCGGCCAGGTTATAGGCTATAAAAATTCAACCCCTAAAAGGGGGGGTAGCCACAACACTCGATTGACTTAAGTTTGCCCCTGAATCTTATGGCGCTACTTAGGAAAGAGGGGCAAACTCTTTTCAACTATTGCTCAATAGTTGTGCTACAACTATTGAGTATCCTGGTAAACTAACAGATGGCGCTGAATTTAATACATTGTGACATGAATAAGCCACCGAGGAAAGATTTTGCCAAATTAACTCTAAGTTTAGAAAGGGAGTACGGATATATCAACAAAAATAATGGAATAATTATGTTGATTTAATAAATTAATAATACAACAAAATTAAACGACGGTAAATTAATTGCCCCTCATTGCACAGTGCCATCTTTTGGGGAACTGAGTAAACATTAAGTAATCAAGAAAACTAAAAATTAGTTTACATAGTTACGTAGAGGTAAAATAAACACACATATCAACACGCGTATAATTGCATAGTTATTTAAAATTATTAATTTTCTCTATCATGAATCGTAATTATTGCACCCATATCAAATCTATATTCATACGTATCGCCTACTTTAAGCACTTAATAATAATGACCACGAAGGTGGGTACTTTGAAAAAAAAACATTGACCTCTGTCATTTGCAGTGCCGGATTAACCCTTTTAAGCAAAATAAGCACTTGCTTATGGCACCAAAACCGTAGGCCAAAAAAAGCGCAGGCTGCATTAGCACTGCAGTCGTCGTGGAGTAGGTACCTACATGAAATTTTTATACGTGTACATACAAGTACCCATCTAATAACGAAGGGCCGTATATAGGGATCAAGTAAGAGAGTGAGGGTACGTAAGAACATCTCCAACGTAGGCTTTCGATTTGACCTTACGCGGAGGCCCTTAAAGTCATGGAAAAAAATCTTGCTTTCGGGCTTGCGGCCAGCCGATTTTTTCGACATAGGTTACCGATTTTATAGCGAATTTTGCTCTCTTGCACGCCAGATTTGTCGGCCAAGCCGAGTTGCTCCTTAGCCGCGATCCTGAGACCTAACTGTCAAAGTGTTATAAGGGGCCCCGTGAAAGCCGAAAACTAAAAGCATCCTATGAAGTAGCGCTTTCGAGTGAAGCCAAAGAGCGAGCAGTAGAAGAGTCCTGATTACATGCATAGATTCGATTTCAAGCCACTCCTTTGCAGTTCGGCGTAAGGTCTCACGCGAGGTCTTCTGCCTTATAAAGATAAGATAAGATAAATAATAGTTTATTCAAGTAGGCATATTACAATGCGCTTATGAACGTCAAATAAACCTTTACCGGCTCCAACCGTACACCTCTGCCCCGAGAAGATTTAAATCCCCCCTCAATTGGAGGAGGGTATCCCAATATGGGACCGGCAACAAACTCGGCGGGACACATCTTTCCAAAACATTATTACATCTTATAATTAACATGCATTACGAGTAATTAAGAAAAATACAATTTAAATTACTATAGAATTCATGCAATTATACTCAGTGAGTACATAACTTTATAGAATTTGATATAAAAAATAAACATATATGTACATGAAATCACAAATACGTAGCTCTTTCAGAAAACATATCAAATCTTACAAAAGGAAAAGAAATTAAAATCAATAAAAGAAATGAGAATACATATTATATGAATCTGACTGATTGTTATGAGATGCTTTCATACAATTTGATGTGCTTTCTTACCTGAGCTGAGTCACCTTTAACTCTACACATAATATGGCAAAGTTGATCTTCTCCCTTAATTACACTTGGGCGTGGATCCAAATCCAAGCTTTCCTCTTTCGCAGCTGGGCCTTCTGCCTTGCTCACACTTCGCCAATTCAATTCACTTGGTCAATTCAAAGCTCTGCTTTCTTGCATCTTTTCTGTATGAAAACAACCTCGCTGAGACCCTTAAATGTCGAGCCCTATGCGAAGCTAGGCTGATAGAAAACTGTCCCGTCCCTTCTCTGTATGAAATCCTGGATTCGCGCCTGGTTGGCGCGAGTAAAAAATAATGTATAACTGTCTATCAAATTGCGTTTTTTATATCGATAAATTTTCGCGCTCGCTTCGCTCGCGTTTACAATAACATTATAAGTTACGATAAAAGTGACATTCGGGTGGCGACTGCAGCAGCATTAAAGTGACATTCCATTTCCAACTGCAGCTGCAATACTGTTCATTTTCTATGGCAATTGACAATGACAGCGACGCGTTTCCATAGTAAAATTAACAGTATTGCAGCTGCAGTTGGAAATGGAATGTCACTCTCACTCTGTTAAACGTTACTGCTGTAGCACTGTCGATTTTCGTGATAAAATGATGTGACTGATTTCCATACTAAAAGTAAAAATGCACAACTATCTATCAAATTGCGTTTTTATATCGAAAAATTTTCGCGCTCGCTTCGCTCGCGGTTTCAATCACTTTCTAATGTATGGCGACTACAACAGCATTACTCTGTTGCAACGTTACTGCTGTAGCACTGTCGATTTTCGTGATAAAATGATGTGACCGATTTCCATACTACACGTAAAAATATACAACTGTCTATCAAATTGCGTTTTTATATCGAAAAATTTTCGCGCTCGCTTCGCTCGCGTCACAGAATCAATAATTGTACTAAGTACTTCAAGACTCACTCTCTAACAAAACGCGTCTGTTACGATCAGCACAGATATGGCCGCTAGGTGGCGACAGCGCCACGCGCGGCTTATGGCAAACCCCAAAATTGGGGCCGAACGGATGTACTTTTAGCTACCTGTAGCAAAGCGACGAAATCGCGGAGTCAGACACGCCTGCTCGCGTTTTCAACAACTTTCTGATGTGTGGCGACTGCAGCAGCATTACTCTATTGCAACGTTACTGCTGCAGCACTGTCAATTTTCGAGATAAAATGATGTGACCGATTTCCATACTAAAAGTAAAAATTTACAACTATCTATCAAATTGCGTTTTTATATCGAAAATTTTTCGCGCTCGCTTCGCTCGCGTTTTCAATGACTTTATAATTATGGCGACTGCGGCAGCATTACTCTGTTGCAACGTTACTGCTGTAGTACTGTTGATTTTCGTGATAAAATGATGTGACTGATTTCCATACTAAAAGTAAAAATGTACAAATGTCTATCAAATTGCGTTTTTATATCGATTTTTTTTTATATCGCAAAACTATTGATTTTGGATTGTAGTTTTATTTTGTGGTACCTAATTGTAAAATATTGTATCTGGACTGCAGTCCTCTAGCATATCCATCTGTCAACTATACTTCAAGTTCCGCCTCCAGGGGAGAGGTAGAGAAATTAGGATTAGAAATTAGCCGCTTACTGACACAGATCGAATTCCACGCGGGCGGAGCCGCGGGCACAGCTAGTATATATATATAAATGCAAGTGTCCTGACTGACTGACTGATTCATCAACGCAGAGCCGAAACTACAAAAGCCAGAGAGTTGAAATTTGCACACCAGATTGCATTTATAAAGTGTACAAGAGATAAGAAGCGATTTTGAGAAATTCAACCCCTAAGGGGGTTAAAAAGGGGATGAAAGTTTGAATGGGGTTAAAGTTTTCTTTTAAGCTAGGAATTTGAAACTTCGTAAAAAGATATATTATTAAAATACAAGAAAACTAATTTCAGCGTTTTTGAAAATTCATCCCTATGGTGGTGAAAACGGGGTTGAAAGTTTGTATGGATATCATGCATTTTTTCGAGCGCGGGATTTGAATCTTTGTATTTGGGGATATTATTAGAAGACAATTTAAGTGATTTCAGCGATTTGTAAAATTCATCCCCTAACAGGGTTAAAATGGGGTTCAAAGTTTGAATCCATTACAAATGCTTTGAAACTTCTTAGAAAGACATAATGGCCGATTACAAAAAAAAGTAATTGCAACGTTTTTGGAAATTCAATCCCTAAGGGGGCTAAAAAGGGGATGAAAATTCGTCTTGGGGTGTAAATTTAATTTTAAGCTAGGAACTTTAACTTTTTGGAAAAAAAGGTAATAAATTAAAAAACATGAAAACTAATTCAAGCATTTTTGAAAATCATTCCCCAAGGTGGTGAGAAAGGGGTTGAAAGTTTGTATGGAGATCAGATATTTTGTGAGTGCGGAATGCGGAACTTGAATCTTTGTATAAGGGCATAGGTACCTATTATGAGAATACAAGAAAAGTAATTTCAGCAACCAACTTCAAAATCCACTTGACTTAAAACTTCATACAACTTGCTAAAAAAGAAAAGTACTTAATTTCAACATTGCTTGGATATGAAAATTATAGGTAGGTACTAAAGATGTAAAATGTTGAAGATAAGATTCCACGCGGACGAAGTCAGAAATTATATTGTGTTCAATTAATGGTGGTTGATACCTTCTCTATAATTAGCGTCGATGTTATTGCAGCTGTACGCCAAAGCATAGTTGTCGTAGTCAGTTGCCAAAATCCAATAAGGAATTTCGATATCTGAAAACAATGCGATATATATTGAATATGTTGAAAGAAAGAAAGAAAGAAAATACATTTATTTCCGTCAACCAACCATATAAATTACAAATTTTACATAGACACATAGACGTTAAATAGGACCCCCACTCAGCGTAATGCTACGACGGTAAGCCGCAGCGCTGATTTTCCGTGGGGACCTAACTTATCACTAACTAACTAATAAGGAGATAATTAATTTGACAACACATACAGGAAAAAATAAATAACTAAATTAAAAGATAACAAATTTGTTTATGTAATGTAATGTTTACATATTAGTATTGCATGTTTGATGTTGCTTTTGTACATATATTTTAAAACCATTATTCATTATTAATTTACTCAAGTATTCATCAGTGAAACAGCGTCAAGTTGATTGTTAAGGAAATACAGACTTTAAACATTTACACCAACTAATTCGATAGAGGACAGAAGTAATAACTTACTGTTGCCGTCAGATGTCAGAGTAATAGTGAATTTAGCGCTGTTGTCAGTAGACGTTCTTACTACAGTCGCGTTAGTCTCATCCAGATCTAGACCAATGACTTGAGTTGTGTACAGGTTGAAAGAATCTGCAGTCGCAGTTGTAAATTCGTAGTTGATACAATGACCCTCCGATTCTACTTTGGGGTAGGCAGCTGTTTCGTGCCATAGTCCTGAGAACTGTCAAAAAGAACTATCAGATTTTAAAAAAAATCTCAAATCAAGTGAATTAATGAAAAAGAAACCTCTAGTAGCTGATATTCCACAACCAGACCCTCAGGTTCGTGTGGCTCAGGTATTAACAAGTAACTCGCACATTTTTCACTCTCCAAGGAAAAATCCGAATTAAGTAGATGAAGTGCGTTTCGGACAGCTAACACTCCACTTGTCATTACTAAGGTATCTCTGAAAGCCTCTTCAAGACAAACTCAAGACTCATACTCACTCGATCCAAATTAAATTCCGGCTCCGCTTGGATACTCTCATCGCACTGTCCCGGGAACACCACAGGCTTGCCTGCCTCCGGTTCAGGGTAGTAGAAGCACCCATCATCAGTGTGGTCTCTTGTCACGAAATACTCCTGACTGAGAACCTGTACGCTGTCTACTACTGCGCTGATTGCAGTTTCTGATGCCGCTGACATGGTCTTCTGTCTGCTGAGCTTCCAGCTTGATACTGAGAGAAACAAATACAAATATGCTCAAATTGATTCATGAATATTTAAAAATATTTTTTACTTGTAAAGGTTTTAGTTCTTACCTCTACGAGAGTCATCACTGAGGTTGTCACACGCGTAGACTAATGCATAATTATCATAATCCGTATCCAGCACCCAGTACTGAGAAGTAATAGAAACTGTAAAAGAGAAATCAATAAACATCCAACGACAGTGAATAAAATTTGATATTTGTTTTTTTTTTGCTGTTGTAAACATTATGGTTTTACTTAATTTTGTCTACTAAGTCTAATTTATTCATATTGTTATGGTCAACATTTTCATCAATTGTATCCATGGAAAAAGTCGTCGTATACCACGTCTTTTAGTTACTTGGGAAAATACAACTTGAAAAAGAAAAACAATTTAATTATTACTCTTATACTCACAGTCAGTGCCAGCGATAGGGAAAGTCACAAGCAACTTAGCCAACCCATCGTCGTTGTCGGCCACAGCGCTTCCATATATGTAGTCCAAAGTTTCATTAACGACTTGAGTGTTGTATACCTCCACGACGCCGTTAAGCGTGTAGGTGGCGGTTGCGCAGGTTCCATCTTGGAACTCTTGAGGATAGCTCTCGATATCGTACCAAAGACCCATGTACTAAAAGATAATAAACAACAATGGTATTAAGCGATCACTATATATAAATTCTGAGGGTAAAAGTGTATCTAACTACGAGTAGCTTAATAGAGTCTGTGCGGAAAGAGAAGAGTCGTTGAAATGTATGGGATCCAATACATTCTACAACTCTTCTCTTTTTTCTTTCCGCAACTCTAGATTGGTAGTTTCATCTCATTTACCATATTAGCACTCAGTTCCTCTAGAGAATGCTGTTCCTTATGACTTACCCTATCAATATTGAAACCAGTCACAACTGGGATGCTCTCATTGCACTGGCCTCTGAACACGACGGGGTTGCCATCGGCGTAGGGGTAGTAGAAACAGCCGGCGTCAGTATTGTCGACCTCTTGGTAGTAGCGGTTGTTCAGGACGTCGACGCTATCGATTATCTGGTTGATGCTAGTCACAGCTGCGTCCGTCATTTCTGTGGTGCGACTCATCTTCCAACTCCATACTGAAATTTGAATTTAAGAATTTAAACTCATTTGCTTGTCTCCAGAATGTAATTAGGTTTCAGATTATATAGAATTTGCAGAATTTTAAGCAAATGAAATGACATCTAAATCAGACAGGGATTAATTACCTCTTTGTATCTTCGTAATTAAATCTTCTATGATTGCTTTATAAGTTCTTCACATACATAACGTATTGTGATGGCGTGTAAGTATGTGCGCAATGCGCATACCTGTCTTAATAATTCCAGCAAGCCTATTATGGATCGGTGTATCCACATTTATCCACGTGATAAAACAAACTGTCACTTTTTAACTCTGCGGGATAGAAAGAGATGGACACCGTTTTATCACGCTGTCACGTAGACAAATACGACCATCATATCCGTACAGAATGTATATACGGACGAAATACTTTTTTTTTAATTTCGGGAACATGAACGGTGGTTCTTGTAAATAACATGTATTTGTTCTTACCTCGTCTCCATTCGCTGTCTATATTTTCACAGGCGTACATGATGGCAAATGAGGTGTAGTCCGTATCAAGTACCCAATATTCAACCGGATCAGCTAAAAAACAAGCACACAGTTGATAGATTAAAATTATTCAATTCGTGGTAAGCCTCGACGATGTTGAACTGTGAATTCGATGTTTTTATAAAAAACTGGAGAGAAACTGCTCAACACCGGGACATGTGGCAAAAAAATAAGGTTTTTGCCCAGCGGTGGTATACTTGAGGTACATAACTAACAAAATAAACACTTGTGGAAACTGTAGATTATTATAAATTAATGACATATTTGGGTTTTAAATATCTTGTTGCTAACTTACCATCAGGATAAGTAACTAAGAATTTCCCCTCATTGCCAATTGCCACCAGATTTGCGTACCCTTGGCTGGTGTTCAGCCGTTCGTCGTTGACCTGAGTGTGAACTACTCGCAGATAATCTCCGTCAACTGTGTATGTCGTATCGTCACATGTTCCGGTCGATGAGTCAACCGGGTAGCTTTCTATTAGACGCCAGCGGCCAGCGAACTAGAATATAATTCAATACATAGTTATACAAAATACTCTTTATTGCACGCCTCAATAGAAGAAAACAATACAAAAGAAAACAGCAATACAAGCAGAGGAAAACTACAGGCGGCCTTATACCGGGTGTTGCCTCTAGGTATATTACATTCCTCAAACTACAAAACTTTTTATTCAACAACTTTTAAAAATTATGAATCCTTAAGACTTCTTCTTCTATATCTCTTTTTCATACTAAATAAGTTTTGCCTTATACGCACACACGCACAATTTTTCGGTAAGAAAATACATGTTTTGAAATTTGTGTTATTTACGAGTACTAAAAGCCAAACTAGAAAAAAAATCATTTTAAAACACTTTTTCGCTTCGTTGTTACCGATCGTAAAACTAAACGACTAACTGACTTTTACTTTTTTGCAAGAAAAGGTATGGTAAGGGAAGTAAGTCAACTTTCTACGTATTTTTACTTATAACTATCAAAATATAGGTATAGATGCTTCTTGTGAACGTATAAGTCTCGGATTAAATAATTCTAGAACATTACCATATCAGCGTTAAAGTTCTGTACAACAGGAATATCAGTCTGACACTGTCCAACGATCACAACAGGCTCCCCAGGTTCCAGGTCAGGCAAGTAGAAGCAGGCTGGATCTGATTGGTCCACGCGCTCGTAATATTCGTTACCAAGCACATCAATGCTGGAAATAGCTTCATCTATGATTGTGGTAGCCGTTGAAGAGAGCTCTTTTGTCCTGCTGAGCTTCCAGCTCCATACTGAAAATAATTGTTTTTTTGTGACTACCGGTCTGGCCTAGTGGGTAGTGACCCTGTCTGGAAAGCCGATGGTCCTGGGTTCGAATCCCGATAAGGACATTTATTTGTGTGATGAACACAGATATTTGTTCCTGAGTCATGGTTGTTTTCTACGTATATAAGTATGTATTTATCTATATAAGTATGTTTATATCGTCGCCTAGTACCCACAGTACAAGCTATGCTTAGTTTGGGGCTAGGTCGATCTGTGAAATATTTGGGAACATCTTACACAGATCATCTGTGTAAGATGTTCCCAAATATTTATTTATTTTATTAATTTATTTGTGTTTAGAGATAAAATCCATACTAATATTATAAATACGAAAGTGCAGTTAAAATCACATAAGGTATACAAATTAAATATGTATTGTTTAATACACACTTCTAAGAATCTAAGCAATAGTCGTAATGAATGCCCCCGAAATTCAGAAACCCATGTACAAAAAAGAACGAACTAAATTAACACTTACTTCCTCTATAATCGCTATTGATGTTCACACAGCTGTAAGCCAATGCATGGCCAGTGTAATCAGTATTCAGGATCCAATAAGGAATTTCGATAACTGAAAAGTTAAAATTAAAACAATTAAAT
The DNA here is from genome assembly GCF_963556715.1 of Cydia fagiglandana. Classification (NCBI taxonomy): domain Eukaryota; kingdom Metazoa; phylum Arthropoda; class Insecta; order Lepidoptera; family Tortricidae; genus Cydia; species Cydia fagiglandana. The sequence continues at coordinate 7,965,096 of NC_085949.1, read as the reverse complement.
TATGGTATTTTGTCAAAAAAAAATACAAATCACGAATCATAAAAAAACAACAATTCACTTACCCTGACCATCCGAGACTATAGTTATTACCAATCTGGCACTTCCATCAGTTGAAGTAAAAGCTACATTCCCTGAAGAAATTGTCAGGAACTGGTCTATAATTTGTGATGACTGAAGATTTAAAGTTGTGCCCGTGCCTTGCGTGAAATCATGGCTGATACACTCTCCTGTTTGTTCTATCTTCGGATAACTTTCAATTTCGTGCCAAACTCCTTGAAACTGTTAATAAAATATAAAGTCCATAATGAGATGCTGGTATAGTTAAAAACCACGTGATCACCGATTGGATGAATTGCGGCATGACAGGATGTATAGGATTAAGTATAGGATTCCTCCTATACTAGTCTAGTTTAATTCTTATGATAAACTAAACCTTTTCGTCTGTTTGTTCGATTCATGAACTTTGTCCTGACAAGTCGCAGCTTTTTAAACATCATACGTACATCGTTCAAATTAAAGTTAGGAACAGCAGCGATCCCGTCATCGCACTGTCCCGGGAATACGACAGGAACGCCAAGCTCGGGTACGGGATAGTAGAAGCATCCATCGGAACTTTGATCTCTCGTTTGGTAATAACGATCGTCCAAAACAGGTATTGAAGCAATAACTGCATTGATTGCTGTGTTGGCCTCGGCTAGTAGCTCTTTGGATCGGCTGAGCTTCCAACTCCAAACTGAAATGGTGAAACAAGGAATTGACTATTTTGCACATGAGAGAACAAAGTAGAAAACTTATGGCCAGGCAACACCAGATGCGTGTCTGCGTGCATTAACTAAGTATCTGGTGTGTCTTGAAATTTAATGACCAGTGTTAGGATTTTTGTGGAACTTTCAAACTGCCGCTGTGAGTTGTCTCTTACGCGTATCGATTTTCAATGCTCTGCTAGGGATTACATACAGACTTCTGATTGGACAGAAGTAGGAGAATACAAATGATTCAATCTTGGAGTCAAACAAATATAAAACAAATTCGTTAAAAAAGCAGTTACCTCCTCTGGTGTCGGGGTCAATGTTGTAGCAAGTATAAACTAAAGCGTAGTTGTCATAGTCGGTGTCCAACACCCAGTAGTCGGTTGAAGTTGTGTCTGAAAGTAAACCAAGTAATGATTCAATATTTTACTAAACACGGTACAAAAGGTCCCAAATTTTTTAAAATAGCCTACATGTTTGGTTACAAAGATTATCCAACTAATAAGCGCCTGTTACCTAGTTACAAATGTTTTAATTTTAATGCGTATTACGTTTCAGTTCTCAAGATTTGCAAGACATTTTGCAAGATGCAAGACATTCGGAGTTTTGTTCTATTTCATCAATCGTCATTGTATTTATTTTAGCACGAACGTGTTCGATCTTATTAGTTAGTTTTTGGGTAGATAGTATTCCATTGTCATTACATTAAAAAACGTACCTACTTAGATAAATTATATTAAACGCGATCAATTGAGTGACAATATTTTTTTACTGTAGGTATTGCAAATGTATGAAGTACAAGCGGCCCGACGGAATGACACTTATTCCGTGGAGGCTGGGGAGGACGCTTGTGTGGGACGCCACCTGCGTTGACACGCTGGCGCCGTCCCACCTACAGGCGACCTCCGTCAGGGCGGGAGCTGCGGCTACAACTACGGAAATGTCCCAGCGTCTCATCGACACCACAGGTGACCAGAGGGCTGGCAGCTACCTCGGCCAGAGAATAAGCCTGGCCATCCAAAAAGGAAACGCTGCCAGCCTCCTGGGCACCATAACAAACGAAGGCGACCTGGGGAGCATTTTTTATTTATAAGTTCTGTTAAATTTTAGTTTTAATTTTAATGTTGTTTTTATTATCACTTTATTAGTACAAATTATCTTTCATGTCATCTGTGAACACCTATCCAAAACGTTGTTTTCATTTGAAAATACAATTAAATAACTTTACCATGCTATTACAGTGTACCTTGGACCTACCTATAGTGTCGTAATCATAACATCATAACATAATTAATAGTTTTATATACAGATAACATATCTATATTCCGCGTTCATATCCAACTGATAATCACTTGTCAATTAGATTAAGGGCCAAGATCACTCGTGAATTTTCAAGGGCCAAAATTATAACGGCCTCGTATACCAGCCTAGTCTGCATGTCTGTAGTGACTCTGCATATGAAGCTGGACAACCTGGGTTCTAATCCCGGTAATGGTACCTAATAATTTGTGTGTTCATTGCGAATATTTGTTCCTGAGTTTTAAAGGCTTTCTAATTATGTATATATCTAAGTATGTATATCGTCACATTCCTCTCGCGTCAAATGATGACATATCTATGGTCAGTACATTTTTATATGGAATAGGTAGCCGTCACGTAAAATGTTTGTAGTAATTTTTTTGTAAGGCTAGCACATTAATTTGTTCAGTAATGGTATTATATCCCATCAATAATATTACATGTAAATAGATGCAGTCTCGCAACGCAATTCTTATTTTACTTACACGGTGTTCCATCAATTGGAAAGGTAACAACCAGCTTTCCAGTACCACCCGCATCAGCTGCTATGGTGGCATTTCCGCGAATGGTATCCAGTGCTTGGCCAGTAACTTGAGTATTGAATACATCGACGATTCCAAGCTCCTCGTCTAGTGTGTATCTGGCATTATTACAAGTGCCAGTTTGGAAGACGGAAGGATATGATTCGATTTCGTGCCATAATCCCATATACTGAAAAAAAAAGATTAAGCTACTAATGGTATTGGCAGAATGTATGATGTTTACTCAGCAGCAGTCCGTATATTTTCATGTTCCATAAAGTACCTAAATCAATAAAATGCGAAAATAAGGCACATAGATTTCTATGTTCATATGAAACCATTCACTCGCAGCATTTGAAATATAATGTTTCCTATTCTGCCTGTTCAAAATATTGAGATCAACTTATTTTAAAGCAGGTAAAATTACAAAAATATGAATGTTATTGTGCACTGAAAAGTCTGAAATAAGTGCATTTTATTTATTTATCTTCAATGGTGATGCTGATGATTTCCACCCAAACGTATTCTTTAAAAAGCCGGAATTAAGTAAATGTGCATATAATAAAAAAAACACAACTTACTCTTTCAACATCAAAATTAGCCATAGCAGGTATGCTCATATCGCAAGAGCCTCTGAAGACCACGGGCTGGTCGACCACATGTTCAGGGTAGTAGAAACATCCATCGTCCGACTGATCGGTTAGTTCGTAATACACGGTGTTAAGGTCCATAATCGAGTCCACCACTTCTGTGACTGCTGCCCGGGCGGCATCTGTTTGCACTCTCGTTCGGCTGGTTATCCAACTGTACACTAAAATGAAAATAATAATATTTGTACCAAAATGCTTTCGTGGAATAATCACAATTTTATTTTTATTGAAAATTGCCATATCATTATAATAATAATCTAAATACGCAACAATAAGTAACTAAGTACATACATTTTATTAGCTTTATTATCTCATTTAAGTATATACCTACTTATTTAAAAAAATACCCTTAATTTGGCAAAAATCACGGCAGGTCGTGAGTTCAAACTTTCGCGCTCAACAGTAGGTATCAATGATTCTGATTATGAAAAAAAAAAATACAAAAAGAGGGTATAAGATTGTGCAGTATTTTGGATACTGCCAAATTAAGGGACACGTAATAAAAATTTAAAAAATACCTCGTTTCTGGTTATTCGGTTGGTCGATGCAACTGTACAGTATGGCATAGTCGGAGTAATCTGTGGCTAATACCCAAAGTTCTTGATCTGCAAATACTGAAATAAAACACGAAAACAGAGACATCATTTTTAATGCCTATCCCTCTGCCTCTGGCTTGCCTTAGCCGGCTGTCCAGAGTGGACTAAGAGAGCTAAGTACGTTCTGCAAATCATTTTTGATCATGTCACGAGGTATTCCCACCGCTGTTGGAAGTAGCATCACAGAATAAATAATAGTAGTTACTACCGTACTATCCTACAAAACCGAAGTTTGACAGCGGTTCAGGGTCGAATCATGCTGTCCCTTTCTAATATATGGCACTATTCCTTTCGGCTATTTAAGGTTGTCAAAATTCAAGCCATTATCTTATCTGTGGTCGTGCAAGCAAAGGGACGTCAAGTTGTGTCAACCCTAATAATTGCTCGGAGCAATGCCGAGCCGAATGGAGCCGAGTTTGCCCGAAGGCCCCAAGGGAGATGTTTCGCACCCCTGGTAGCATATCACAGCAAACATTTATCGAGATGAAATTATCAATACAATTTAAATGGAAGGTCTTTCTCATACTCACCACCAGGAGCTATCTCCAAAGTCACCGACAATTTCCCGCCACCGTCAGCATCTATAACCGTCGCCGTTCCCGTGACAGTTTCCAGTCCCTGGTTGACCACCTGACTGTTCACAACGTTGACCACGCCTCCTGCAAGGGTGTACTCTGCTCTGGCACAGGTTCCAAGGGCGCTTTCAGAGTAGTAGCTTGATATTTCGTGCCACAATCCGGTGAACTATGAACGGTGACATTAAGAAAATAAAGGTAAATTAGGCAAGTATTACATAAAATAATAAGTAGTTAAATGTAGTAAATTTTAGTAGCTAGGTACATACTGAAGAGTATCTGTTTTTCGTCAAAGTATCTAATGTCTTCAAAGTTTATTTTATTTAGACACACAAATCGTACCTAGTACAAGGTTGATTTGTAAGTGGGCTCTCAGATTTTTTTAAGTATATGGATTAGAGAATTAGCTTGGGCTTGGGGGAAGATTTTTGGAATGGTGAACTAATGTAATATTTAAACTGCTAGCAAGCAGATTTTGTGATTGTGCTTATAAGAGCGTTGTTTCAATTTTTTGCCACGGGTCGCTCCGCTCGGTAATCCTGTATATGCATATTTACTCACTCTTTCAACATCTAAAGAGTCTACAACGGGTATGTTCGCATCACATTGCCCGGGTAGCAGGATGGGTTGGTTCTCTTCAATCACGGGTAGCTCATAGCAGGCTTCCTCGCTGAAATCCGTGGATCTTAGTTCAGCTAAGGTGATGCCGAGGAGATTGTTCAGGCTGGTGTTCATCAGAGCAAGGAACAGTTCAGTGAATGTTTGGCCTCTGCCCAGTTGCCAGATGTATACTGCAAGGAATTACGGTTTTTCTATTGATAAACGAAACTATTTGTTAAATGACGTAATCTGATGTAAATAATCTTGATCCTGATATCGATTTACATACAAAGTGGGACATAACATAAGAATGTAGTATAATATACAATCAATTAATTTTTGCACTTACCAGCTCTTTGATTTGCGTTTATGTTGACACATTGGTAAGTGAGAGCGTAAGTGGTGTGATCCGTCATCAGAACCCAAAAATCGACAGCTGAAATAAAGGAAAAATATAATGATTTAAAATATACATACATATAGAATATTTCCCGGAGGGGTAGGCAGAGACCACGGATTTCCACTTGCTACGATCCTGACATACCTCTTTCGCTTCCTTCACTTTCATAACATTCCTCGATTGGGTCCATATTGGGTCGCATAATAATTGATTGTCCTAATGTAATGTTACGCATAAAACTTATTTCGCATAATTGTTATTGTGCTGAAAATATTAATATTTCTGAAAAATTATAACACAAACCTAACCTAACCTACCTACCCTATTCTACACAACCTATGCAAAATATTTTCGAAAATACTTTCTGTTACAGCTGGAGAAAAAATATGCGAAAAAAGTTTTATGCGTAACATTATATAATGACAATCAATTATTATGCGAAGAGATAGGATCCCTTTAAGACGTTATCCTTTGTGGCTATAGTTGCTTAAAAGTTGTTTGTGAAAGCCAGTCCAAGGTGATTGTTTTAGGATAGCTAAGCCAAAAAAATGTTTTTGATAAGACGAGATTTATTTAAAAAGTAACTAAAGAAAATATGTGACGTTCCACGGCAAAAGGTACCTTATGGCGGCTGGCGCTTACGTCGCATAGCGCCGCAATAATATTGGAGCGGCGTTAATAAAAGCGTAAGCGCCAACCGCCATAAGGTACCTTTTGCCGTGGGAGGTCACATATTAAAGTGAAGTACAATTACCCATTAATATTAGTTGCCTTTAAATCCATATAGGGATCCTACAAAGGAAGGGTCATGACTTGTTGTCAATATTTATTTTAGACTAGCTGTGCCCGCGGCTCCGCCCGCGTGGAATTCGATCTGTGTCAGTAAGCGGCTAATTTCTAATCCTAATTTCTCTACCTCTCCCCTGGAGGCGGAACTTGAAGTATAGTTGACAGATGGATATGCTAGAGGACTGCAGTCCAGATACAATATTTTACAATTAGGTACCACAAAATAAAACTACAATCCAAAATCAATAGTTTTGCGATATAAAAAAAAATCGATATAAAAACGCAATTTGATAGACATTTGTACATTTTTACTTTTAGTATGGAAATCAGTCACATCATTTTATCACGAAAATCAACAGTACTACAGCAGTAACGTTGCAACAGAGTAATGCTGCCGCAGTCGCCATAATTATAAAGTCATTGAAAACGCGAGCGAAGCGAGCGCGAAAAATTTTCGATATAAAAACGCAATTTGATAGATAGTTGTAAATTTTTACTTTTAGTATGGAAATCGGTCACATCATTTTATCTCGAAAATTGACAGTGCTGCAGCAGTAACGTTGCAATAGAGTAATGCTGCTGCAGTCGCCACACATCAGAAAGTTGTTGAAAACGCGAGCAGGCGTGTCTGACTCCGCGATTTCGTCGCTTTGCTACAGGTAGCTAAAAGTACATCCGTTCGGCCCCAATTTTGGGGTTTGCCATAAGCCGCGCGTGGCGCTGTCGCCACCTAGCGGCCATATCTGTGCTGATCGTAACAGACGCGTTTTGTTAGAGAGTGAGTCTTGAAGTACTTAGTACAATTATTGATTCTGTGACGCGAGCGAAGCGAGCGCGAAAATTTTTCGATATAAAAACGCAATTTGATAGACAGTTGTATATTTTTACGTGTAGTATGGAAATCGGTCACATCATTTTATCACGAAAATCGACAGTGCTACAGCAGTAACGTTGCAACAGAGTAATGCTGTTGTAGTCGCCATACATTAGAAAGTGATTGAAACCGCGAGCGAAGCGAGCGCGAAAATTTTTCGATATAAAAACGCAATTTGATAGATAGTTGTGCATTTTTACTTTTAGTATGGAAATCAGTCACATCATTTTATCACGAAAATCGACAGTGCTACAGCAGTAACGTTTAACAGAGTGAGAGTGACATTCCATTTCCAACTGCAGCTGCAATACTGTTAATTTTACTATGGAAACGCGTCGCTGTCATTGTCAATTGCCATAGAAAATGAACAGTATTGCAGCTGCAGTTGGAAATGGAATGTCACTTTAATGCTGCTGCAGTCGCCACCCGAATGTCACTTTTATCGTAACTTATAATGTTATTGTAAACGCGAGCGAAGCGAGCGCGAAAATTTATCGATATAAAAAACGCAATTTGATAGACAGTTATACATTATTTTTTACTCGCGCCAACCAGGCGCGAATCCAGGATTTCATACAGAGAAGGGACGGGACAGTTTTCTATCAGCCTAGCTTCGCATAGGGCTCGACATTTAAGGGTCTCAGCGAGGTTGTTTTCATACAGAAAAGATGCAAGAAAGCAGAGCTTTGAATTGACCAAGTGAATTGAATTGGCGAAGTGTGAGCAAGGCAGAAGGCCCAGCTGCGAAAGAGGAAAGCTTGGATTTGGATCCACGCCCAAGTGTAATTAAGGGAGAAGATCAACTTTGCCATATTATGTGTAGAGTTAAAGGTGACTCAGCTCAGGTAAGAAAGCACATCAAATTGTATGAAAGCATCTCATAACAATCAGTCAGATTCATATAATATGTATTCTCATTTCTTTTATTGATTTTAATTTCTTTTCCTTTTGTAAGATTTGATATGTTTTCTGAAAGAGCTACGTATTTGTGATTTCATGTACATATATGTTTATTTTTTATATCAAATTCTATAAAGTTATGTACTCACTGAGTATAATTGCATGAATTCTATAGTAATTTAAATTGTATTTTTCTTAATTACTCGTAATGCATGTTAATTATAAGATGTAATAATGTTTTGGAAAGATGTGTCCCGCCGAGTTTGTTGCCGGTCCCATATTGGGATACCCTCCTCCAATTGAGGGGGGATTTAAATCTTCTCGGGGCAGAGGTGTACGGTTGGAGCCGGTAAAGGTTTATTTGACGTTCATAAGCGCATTGTAATATGCCTACTTGAATAAACTATTATTTATCTTATCTTATCTTTATAAGGCAGAAGACCTCGCGTGAGACCTTACGCCGAACTGCAAAGGAGTGGCTTGAAATCGAATCTATGCATGTAATCAGGACTCTTCTACTGCTCGCTCTTTGGCTTCACTCGAAAGCGCTACTTCATAGGATGCTTTTAGTTTTCGGCTTTCACGGGGCCCCTTATAACACTTTGACAGTTAGGTCTCAGGATCGCGGCTAAGGAGCAACTCGGCTTGGCCGACAAATCTGGCGTGCAAGAGAGCAAAATTCGCTATAAAATCGGTAACCTATGTCGAAAAAATCGGCTGGCCGCAAGCCCGAAAGCAAGATTTTTTTCCATGACTTTAAGGGCCTCCGCGTAAGGTCAAATCGAAAGCCTACGTTGGAGATGTTCTTACGTACCCTCACTCTCTTACTTGATCCCTATATACGGCCCTTCGTTATTAGATGGGTACTTGTATGTACACGTATAAAAATTTCATGTAGGTACCTACTCCACGACGACTGCAGTGCTAATGCAGCCTGCGCTTTTTTTGGCCTACGGTTTTGGTGCCATAAGCAAGTGCTTATTTTGCTTAAAAGGGTTAATCCGGCACTGCAAATGACAGAGGTCAATGTTTTTTTTTCAAAGTACCCACCTTCGTGGTCATTATTATTAAGTGCTTAAAGTAGGCGATACGTATGAATATAGATTTGATATGGGTGCAATAATTACGATTCATGATAGAGAAAATTAATAATTTTAAATAACTATGCAATGCAATTCAATCCAAGAGATATTTCAAAAGCTAGCGGTCTCATGGGAGACGATGGGCATTGAAGTCGGCGGCAAGAGGTTAACAAACCTGCGCTTTGCTGACGACATAGTCCTCTTCTCCCATACGTCCTCACATCTGCAACAAATGCTACAAGACCTCAGCACGGCGAGCCTTGAGGTTGGACTTACAATGAATAGAGCGAAAACTCAGTTGATGACCAATCAAGCTAAACATAGCATTGTGGTGGATGGACAGGATATACAATATGTCGACGAGTACGTTTACTTGGGCCAGATAGCATCCTTCGAGAACAGGCGGTCTATCGAAATCGATAGACGTATCGAGAACGCCTGGAAGAGCTTCTGGTCCATGAAAGCGCTAATGAAGGGCGACCTTCCCTTGTGTCTCAAGCGCAAACTCCTTGACATGTGCATCCTGCCCATTCTAACCTACGGTGCACAAACTTGGTCATTAACTGAGGCTCTAAAATCTAAACTCAAGGTTTGCCAGCGTGCGATGGAGCGTAGTATATTAGGTGTTCGCAGAACTGATCGGATCAGAAACACGGAACTACGCTCCAGAACTAGAGTTGTAGATGTAGGCGTCAAGACCGCTAAGCTTAAGTGGGACTGGGCCGGACATGTCTGCCGCATGCACCCAGAAAGGTGGGCCAAAATGGTTACTGAGTGGGACCCACGGAATACAGTAGACGGTGCAGGCCGGAGTTTAGGCAGACCAAAAAGGAGATGGCGGGACGACTTGGACACATTCTACCCCAAATGGTGGGAAAATGCCGATGACAGGGTCGAGTGGAAAAAACGAGGGGAGGCCTTTGCCCTGCAGTGGGACACCAAGTAGGCTAGGAAAAAAAAAAAAAAAAAAAACTATGCAATTATACGCGTGTTGATATGTGTGTTTATTTTACCTCTACGTAACTATGTAAACTAATTTTTAGTTTTCTTGATTACTTAATGTTTACTCAGTTCCCCAAAAGATGGCACTGTGCAATGAGGGGCAATTAATTTACCGTCGTTTAATTTTGTTGTATTATTAATTTATTAAATCAACATAATTATTCCATTATTTTTGTTGATATATCCGTACTCCCTTTCTAAACTTAGAGTTAATTTGGCAAAATCTTTCCTCGGTGGCTTATTCATGTCACAATGTATTAAATTCAGCGCCATCTGTTAGTTTACCAGGATACTCAATAGTTGTAGCACAACTATTGAGCAATAGTTGAAAAGAGTTTGCCCCTCTTTCCTAAGTAGCGCCATAAGATTCAGGGGCAAACTTAAGTCAATCGAGTGTTGTGGCTACCCCCCCTTTTAGGGGTTGAATTTTTATAGCCTATAACCTGGCCGGGGATTTTCTCGACAGATTAGTAAAGTTTTCATCAAAATCCGTTCAGCCGTTTTCACGTGATGCGCGTTCAAATAAACAGACAAACAGATAAACAGACAAACAGATAAACAGATAAACAGACAAAAATTCTAAAAACTGTTGGAACGTGTTCTGTTATCGATTCTAAGTATCCCCAGCCAACTTTTTTTCAAATATCTTCCATGTACAGACTTTCGACCCTCTACAGCTTTATTATATGTATAGATAGATAGATAGATAGATATGTCCCATAGTTTATAATTCGCTGACATAAGAGCTATGGGACATATTTTTGAGGTGATTTGTGTACCCATATTTTTACAGTTGACTGTACCGAATCTATGAAATCTGTCACAGATCCTCATTTTACTTACGCTCAGATAATCCATCTAAGTTAAGTGACAGTTTAGCGGTCCCCTCTTCCTGGCTGACGGTGCCATTGATCTCATCATAGAAGTTCCGGTTCACGGACTCATAACTGATGCTGATCACGCCATCTTCACTGGTCAGGCTAAGACGAGAACAGTCTCCGTCTTGCTGGGGATTGTCTGTTCTGGAGACTTCGTACCACGCGCCAAGGAACTGGAATAATAAGCACAGAATAAATAATAATACTAGGTACAGAAGATTCACTCTCTAACAAAACGCATCTGTTACGATTAGGACAAATATGACCGCGACCACGCGCGGCTTATGGCTAGCCACCAAAAATGGTGTGGGACGGATGTACTTGTACTTTTATCTGTTGCAAAGCGACGAAATCGCGGAGTGAGCTACGCCTGTAATAAGTCCTATGTTCACAACTTTTTACGACAGAGCGAGGAAATGAGCAAAATTTTACAGACTTTTTAGGGTGCCGTACCCAAAGAGTAAAAATGGGACCCTATTACTAAGACTCCACTATCTGTCTGTCACCAGGCTGTATCTCATGAACCGTAATAGCTAGGCAGTTAAAATGTTCACATCGCCGTGTGCCTGCTATACTGCCACAATTCAAAATTTTTGATTTTCTGGATTATTGCAGATTCGTATTCAAAATTGTTCAATTTACGACCTTATTTCGAGAGCCATAGCAAAAAAGGTCTTTAAGAGCCTTTTTCTCACAAGTGGCCTTATGCATTTGACCATAAATTGTCAGAGAATTCCCTGCAATACAGCCACTTTTGAGTTGTGGCTATAAAGCACACGTTTTAAATGAAGCTTTTGAGTTGCGTCCTAGAAAATAATAATTAGCTGAGTTACACATAATTATTATTATCGCGTACAGTGATCTTGTTCCTATCAAAGTTGATATAAGTTCAAAAACTAAAACCCGACTACTGCAAATCGCGCTCTAAAAAGTATGAAACAAGATAGAATTCTTATCTGAAGCTATCAAACAGGAAATATTATAAATGTTATAATTTTTTTAATAAAAAAATACAACGTAATAAAAGGTACGTAACCAATTTTATTAAGAATATACAGGGTACATAAATAATCATACAAAAGTAACTTAAATATATCTAAATATTAAAATATTTTAATCTAAAAGGCCTCCGCGGGCTGTACCGGGTGCAAATTTTTGATATATTTACAGAGATATTCAAAGGATCGCCGTGCATGGTCGTATGCCACGATTATAAACTTTAAGGTATAGTGGCATACGACCACAGCTATCCTCTGAATCTCTGTAAAAATATAAATAATGTAGTAAATTATACATAATACGTTGTATTTTTTTATAAAAAAATTATAATATTTATAATTTATAATATTTCCTGTTTGATAACTTCAGATAAGAATTCTATCTTGTTTCATACTTTTAGAGCGCGATTTGCAGTAGTCGGGTTTTAGTTTTTGAACTTATTTTTTATTTAATTAATTTTGGGGTCATGACTTCGTTACTAACTACCTATTCGAAGTCACTTTATATTACTTTTTCGAGGGCATCCCCAGTACAGAAATACACGCAGAGCGCCACATATATCGGGCTGCGCTATCCTTTGGCATGGAGGCGCTTTCGGCGCCCAGCTTTGGAACGTGTACAGTGCGCCTCCTACGTCGGGCTACGCCCGACTCTATTACTATGAGGGCGCCGAAGGCGCCCGGCTTTGGAACGCGTAGAGCGTGTCTTGTACGTCGGGCTACGCCTGACTCTTTTAGTATAAGGGCGCCAAAGGCGCCCGGCTTTGGAACGCGTAGAGCGAGCTTCGTACGTCGGGCTACGCCCGACTCTTTTAGTATAAGAGCGCCCAAGGCGCCCGGCTTTGAACGCATACAGTGCGCCTCGTACGACGACGGGCTACACCCGACGCGTTGAGTATGAGGGCGCCGAAGGCGCCCGGCTTTGGAACACGTACAGCGTGCCCGCACGTCTTTCAGCGCGCCACGTACGTCAGGCTACGCCCGACTCCTCTAGTATGAGGGCGCCGAAGGCGCCCGGCTTTGGAACGCGTACAGCGAGCTTCCTACGTCTCTTGTACGGCTGTTTCATACATTTTGGCTGATCTGGACTTCTATACCTATTCACGTTATAAAATATTGCAGGTCATTAAAAAAAACACTATGTTTATAGCGGCCAAACAAATTTATTTTGCAAATACCTTCTTGTATCGCCGTAGTCGGGTAATACGCGGATAGAATCCAGAGCGCTTGTAGATTCATAGTTCGAATTACCTACCCGATAAATTAATGTTTCATCGGGTGCATGCAAGCAAAGCCGGTCGCAAAAGCTAACAATATTTATATATTTGAAATGTGCTAACTGAGCTCTTTCAAATGATATACATCACGTAATCATTACTTATTTTTATTTTTTTCGTTCGTGACTTTATGACCTCTAGAGGACGCCTTGTTCATTTTTTGTGACTTCATATAGCCTATAACCAGCGGACGATTAAGATAATTCGAATGACATATCGTTTGTCAAATTATAATGTGTACTTTAGAAGTTATGAGGGAACAAATGAACATACATACATACATACATACATACCTACCCACATACATACCGGTCAAAATCATAACCCTCCTTTTGCGTTGCCGTAGTCGGGTAAAAATAAAGGGATTTTAACTATTTTGGTGTTTTTATTTATATTTGCATGGTAACCTTTATCCAATAATTTTGTGTTTAAATTTGGCCGCATCTCAAAATTTTTAAAAAACGGTTCTGCAATACGGCCACAACTCTAAATACCTGTCTTTCGGGCCTTGTGTCTTAAAAAATATACATTTCTTTTAAAAAGTGGCGTGGTCATAAGGAAGGTTATATCATTCCGAGTAAAAAAAGCTATTTTTTAAATTCATAGACCTAAAACTAAAAGAGTAAGATCCTATTAAACACCCTGAACTATACTCTCAAAACTTTGAGACGCGATTTCTCGAAAAAACGGTTTTTTGAGATGTGGCAGTGTAGCAGGCACACGGCGACATATGATGTACTTCTGTTGCCGCTATAGCAACAACACTAAAAATAGAATGTAGTAAATATTTAAGTGGGGCTCCCATACATCAAACGTGATATTTTTGTCGATTTTTGCGTAATGGTACGGGACCCTTCGTCCGCGCGAGTCCGACTCGCACTTGGCCGGTTTTTATATCACGTTGATTTATGATTCGTACTTATTGCAGTCCTTTTGCATACGTAGAGAAGCTTCTTTAATTTGCCGTTGTTTATCTAATCATAATATCTACATCTAGTGACGGCAATAAATTACCAAATTTTTTGATTATCTTTTATTTGTTTCAATTGATAGAATTTAGTGTTCAAGGTCACTGGATTTTACACTTCAATCTTACATAATTATTTAATTACTTAATTTGTGACTAATAACCGGGAGTCATGCATCTTTCATCGAATAGCTAATCAATTAATCATTATAAGAAAAAATACATTTGAGTTTTTTTATTAGATTTTGCACCATTTGTACCCCTGTTTAGGGTATTAAGTCCGACAATCCAAATCATAATAAATAAAATAAAACACCAATTCAATACTTTTCTTTAGCATGTTTATTTTTCGTAGGATTAAGAAATAATCCAATAATGATGAATACTATGTAGGTACATAGGTACCTATCTATAGATAGCTATAGACTCTATAGCTATACTATACTATAGAGAATTAGGTACCTATCTAAAGGTTTAGCCATAAAAATATATTATGATAATATGATATGTTATAATTTACAATTAATATCTATCACTCTACCAATCACTCTGATAAAATTGCCAATAGACAGACACTGAAGATCACATTTCGAGTTTCATAAATCATCATGAAATTATTAACCAAGGTATAATTATTTCAAATTATTATACAACTTTCTCTAAATGAGCGAACTCACAGCATTAAACACGCACTTGATAACTTAAAACTTACATTGTCAATATTGAAGCCTGCTTGTAAAGTAATGTCCGGGTTACACTGTCCATCCTGGATGATTTGAGCACTAGTTCCTAACAGCCCTAAAATACTAAAACCTATTATTAATGTCAACATCATGAGATCATTATTGTCCCCGCTCACCAATGAACCCACCACTCAAATGGCGTTATCATCTTAGCTTATCATATTTATAAAAACTTTATCTATCGATATTTGGTATTTAACGTTAATCTTGTGTGCCGTGATTTGCGGATAATAATTGGTTTAATGTCGGCACGTCAATAGTAGCGGAAGATATCGACTATGTTTAGGTATTAGTGGACATAGTATACAATCTTAGAGCATTTAATAACTGGAGTCGCCTTTAAGAGCTTACACCTCTGCCGACAAACTTGCACAAATGTGCAAACTTTTGTATGGACTGACATGGCTATTTGTACGTTACGTACAAATCATGTAGAAATACATGCAAGCAATACATTTGACATCTCCTCCCCCGCAAAAATCGGCAGACTGTTTCGGAAAAAAATGACAGCGATGACATCTCCAGTTACTAAATGCTCTAAGTAGGTACTTAGGTATACAATAGATAGATAAGCATACAGTTGAGTAGGTACTTATCTGCAAAGTGTGTTCTTAGTAATGATATTCTAACAACAAATTGTTACCATAGTCATATACTTAAGTACATCCTTTATATAATGAGCTAGTCTTGATTCATTTTCTATTTACATGTACAACAACTAAATCTTCTGGAAGTTTAAACAACTTCAAACGATCAGAATATAGAATAAAAAAGAGACTTGCTCATCTATATAACTTCATCTTCCTGATACGAGGCAGCCATTAAAATTGCTTCCAAACGCTCGGTATTGTTTTTTGAATCCCCAATTTTTCACCGTAGTTCCTTTAAGTAATTGCCAGCTGTAATGCATGTACGGGAATTAGCGGTCTGTCAAAAGTGTCCCAACACTAAAAAGTGGGTTACACGTTAATTCTGACTCGTTTATGTAAAACTTACCTATATTTGAAAACTAAAACCACATATTTTACTTAAAGCATACACTAAAGATAAGATTTACAGAAACAACAAACATTTAGATAGTTATTAATTACTAATAATTAAATCATTGCTCGTGTATTTTATCTGTAGATGTTTAGGTAGATAATGAAGTTATTTGATTCGGATAATAATATTAGTTTTTTATCCTAATACCGCGGCAGGAAGTTATTAATGATAAATAAACTAGCTGCTACCGTTTATTATACATATATAGTAGTATACCCTATAATGGACTTGGAACCAGTAATAGGACAAAAAAACATAATTCCTCTAAAATAAGTATCTAAAAGTAGTTTATAAACACTGGCTGTATATTATCATAAATAAGAGTCCTAGAGCTGTCTCAGTTTTAAGTTTCATTAAATTTGGTTGTTTTTTAAGAAATTGGCGTCAACCCAAAAGTTGTCGTGTCACTGAAAAAAAATACCACTACGAATTCTTAACAACTTTGCTAAGAGAGGTGAGTTAATTTATTAAATTTTAATTAATTAATACTTGATGAAAACTAGAATGTGTTTTGTTAATTGCATTTACCATGAGATAAGGTATACAACACACTATGTTGTGACTCCACAGATGTAAAAAAAATAGTGGTATTTGGCCCAATCCCATTATAGGAGCTGTAAAACTGCGTACCTCCTATGATGGGACAATTGACAGAATGATGCTTGCCATGCCATAATTTCATGTTTAAACAATACAGAAGTAAAATGTAGTTACGAAATATGGACTTCGGATAAATTAATATCGTTTTTCCAAACTTTTATTTAACTTGCCCTGTTAATTAGTGTGGGTCCAATCTTGGTAGCTGAATTTGAGCCATTTTTCGATTTCCGATTCAGTTGAAATTTTGTGTAAGTACGTAATTAAGTATGCAAATCGGATGATAATGCAATATTATGATAACATGGACCTGATCTGATGATGGAGACAGGAGGTGGCCATGGGAACTTTATCGCAATAAACCCTAACTAATTGTGTTTGGGTATATATTAGAATTGTATCGATGGATCTAATACAATAATAATTGGCTGTGGAAAGAAAAATACATTCAGCGATAAAAGCTTAAACCAGAAATTGATTTTTTTGCCGTAACTTATTCCCTATTTCAATATTTTATACTGATAGAGCAATGTCCATTATAGGGGGCCCATTACTGGATCCACGTCCATTACCGGGGGCCCATTACTGGAGCATTGGTGTCCATGACTGGAGAAAAAAAGCATAGTTTTAATTTGCTAAATATGTGGAAACTAATTGCAGGATCTTTGATACAACACGCCTAAAACATGAAAGATGGATAGGACTTTCATCTTTTAACACGCTAAGCGGTAGACCATTTACATGTATATGGGAAATATCATAAATACTCCAAATTTCCTCTTAAATGTCCCATGACTGGTGCTGTTACTATAGGTATTTAAAATAGGCTACTGTAGAAGCAGATTTCAATCAGTATCTATAATATAATATCAAAAGTATTTAACTACTTAATCAAAAAATGTGGTAACTTTATAGTTGTTTTTAACGACCTATAGAATGATGTGATGAAAAATTTACTTTGACTTTTAGTTACCTACATGTCTGTATAGAGTGACCTTCTTCCCGAGTGCGGCCCGTAATTTTCGAAGAATAATGAAAAAAAAATAAAGCGAAGAAATTCTACTGGAAAAGTATAGGAATGGAAAAATTGCCACCAAGAAACAATGATATTCGGAAATTATGAGCCACCACACTCCTCCACCCCCTATTTTTTTAAAATTTTAACCTTAATAGAGTGACGGCACCAATCATGGACATGTTAAGCGCACTAAATTAGAATTTCGTTTAAAAATGGGATGTTTTTTGACGATACAAAAATGGTGATTTTTTTTTCGGCACTTAAATACATGAGGAACATTTAAACAAAACCAAAAATTCTGTATGTGTAATACATAATTAATAAAAAATATATAAATTGAAATTTACGAAATCACCATTGATGGACATCAAAAATTCAGTAATGGACACCCAGTCATGGACATGGACCCAATTATGAACATCCATTAATGGACACTTTTGTATTGAACACATAAATGAAACAAATGATGTCACAAATCAACTTTTATTAACGCTATTTGAACTTTCATTTAGATTTCTAAGTTATACTATAAGAGTTTTAGTCCGGTTGCCGGCTGCATGAAACAAACCTGATCAAAAAATAGAATATACCTACCCTGTAGAGGTACCTGACATTTAGTACCTTCCAACTTTCAACGCACTTGGTCGGCCTAGGCTTAACCTGGCAGATTTTGTACAAATGGCAAAAACGTTGGACAAAAAAACATCAAAAAAATACCTCATCGAAAAATTTAATGAAACTTGTATGGTAGGATACCTGACCTTGGGGACAGTAAAAAAAAAGTGGTCGGCCTCACCTTAGCCTGGCAGTTTTTGCAGTCCGACCAGATTTATTGGACCACATGACACCTACAATTTACCTCATAGCAAAATAGAATTGTTGACGTATGTCTTGGTCGGCCTCACCTTAACCTGGCAGCTTTTGCAGTCCGACCAAATTTATAAAAAAAAAACATGAAAAAGACCTATCGAAAAATCGTATGAAACTTGTATGGCACGATAGCTGCCTTTGAGGACAGTAAAAAAAAATGGTCGGCCAAATCCTATATTGGCCGGCCGATTGGCGATTGGGTCGATCAAATTTGTGGTACCACGTGAGAGCTACAATTTACCTCATCAAGAAATAGAATTGGCAGTTTTTGCTGCCAGGCTACGAGTTTTTGCAGTCCAACCAAATTTGTGGTACCACGTGACAGCTACAATTTACCTATAGGATGAAAAAAACGGATTATAATAGCTAAAATAAACCTATTGACGTATGGCTTGGTCGGCCTCACCTTAGCCTGGCAGTTTTTGCAGTTCCACCAAATCTGTGGTACCACGTGACAGCTACAATCCCTACAATTTACCTCATCGAAAAATAGAATGAAACAAACAGATTATAATAGCTAAAATAAACCTGTTGACGTGTCTTGGTCGGCCTCACCATAACCAGTCAGTTTTTGCAGTCATACCACAGTTATAAAAAAATCTTATCGAAAAATCGTATGAAACTTGTATGGTACGATAGCTGCCTTTGAGGACAGTAAAAAAAATGGTCGGCCAAATCCTGTATTGGCCGGCCGATTGGCGATTGGGTCGATCAAATTTGTGGTACCACGTGAGAGCTACAATTTACCTCATCAAGAAATAGAATTGGCAGTTTTTGCTGCCAGGCTACGAGTTTTTGCAGTCCAACCAAATTTGTGGTACCACGTGACAGCTATAATTTACCTTGTCGAAAAATAGGATGAAAAAAACGGATTATAATAGCTAAAATAAACCTGTTGACGTATGGTTTGGTCGGCCTCACCTTAGCCTGGCAGTTTTTGTAGTCCGACCAAATTTGTGGTACCGCGTGACAGCTATTATTTGCCTCATCGAAAAATAGGATGAATAAAAAACGGATTATAATAGCAAAATAAACCTGTTGACGTATGGCTTGGTCGGCCTCGCCTTAGCCTGGCAGTTTTTGCAGTCCGACCACATTTATCCATCCATCTAAGACAAAACAAAGAGCCCAATTATGGACAACTAAAAATACCCAGTTATGGACATCGTCCATTATTGGAAAATAAAGAGCAATCACAAAATCAACCCAACTCAAATGTTTAGTGCAATAAATTAAATAATTTAACACAATAAACTAAAAAAGTAATAAAAAGCTTAAGCTTGGACACTTGTCCATTACTGAATTTCATAAAATATCGAATCCAGTAATGAACAAACCCCACAAAAAACTTATTGCTGTGATTGGACATATTCAACTTAGCTCAATTTACTTGCAATATAGTATTATTCAGTAAAAATAACATTAAATCTCATTACAACATAACACAAGATAATACCATGCACAAATATGTACTCACCTTCTTAACGATTTCAACAACAATAACGGATTTTTATGACCACCGCCCGCAACGAGATTTTACTTCGCAGCCATCTTAGAACAAAACGGCTGATTTTGGTGACATGTGTCAAAATGACAGCTCAAACGTCTATTGGTTATGCTTTAGTGTTGCCAGTTGAAAAATGTTGGGACAGTTGCTTAATAAATTCGATCAACGTAAAAAATGTCCAT
This sequence comes from Cydia fagiglandana, assembly GCF_963556715.1. NCBI lineage: Eukaryota > Metazoa > Arthropoda > Insecta > Lepidoptera > Tortricidae > Cydia > Cydia fagiglandana. The sequence goes on along the minus strand of NC_085949.1, from coordinate 7,944,978 downwards.
AATTGGTGCCGTGTCCATTACTGGTGCCGCCACCCTACTAAGTAGCGGCTCACAAAATACACCCATGTTCCAAATTTATTTAAATATATATAAGTAGCATAAAGTTTTCTAGTAAAATATCTGTGACATACAGACAGACTGAGGAACAGACGACATGACTAAACTATAAGGGTTCCGTTTTCTAATCTAAGAGGTAGCCGTAGCGTTATAAACCAGTCTTAGAGGCCCTACAGCTAATGGGTTTACTCATTCTAAATAGGGAATTCAATGAACGAATAAGCCGTTTTTATGGTTCCGTACCCGAAGGGTATAAAAACGGGTTTGTGTTAGAATGTCCCCATAATATTTAAGTAATTATTTATTCTCTGCTGCGGTTGATAATCTGCCGCATGCCGCATGGCGTGCATTGCAATACCTAGGTACCTACCTAGGGTAGGTTAGGGTTACCTAGGTATAGCAATGCGCGGGATACATTTTTCACCCTTGAACCCCGAATTTAAACTGTTGACGCTTCTATCTAATTTACAGAAACTTGATAGGCACATTGACACATTTATTTTAATAAGCCGCTGTGTCAGTTTTTATCATAATCGGCAGATAAATAAAATTAATGTGATAATAGTCACATGCATTACCATGCGCCATAAATGCTAGGAGCTTATATATTGAAATATTTTATCTTATTGATAAATATGCTTACTTTCTGATTAAATCAAATATACTTACTATAGTCTTTGACTAAGACTCCGTTTTAAAACTTGAAACTTTTTAGTCCCTTAAGAGCCCGTTTTTATTTGTAGGTTGTCGCGCTCGGATTTTAGCCGGATGTCCCAATAGCAATGAAAATCGGTGTCGGGCAAGTGTGAATTGAATAGCTTCATATATAATGATCTGCCACTGGGATATACGATTAATACGGGCCTGACATCCGACAAGTGGGAATGGGTTCTTACATTTCGTATAACGGCTAAATCCTTTAAAAAAGAACTCCAGGTCTAATGTTGAGTTTACACATTCAGGTGGGTTCTTTAATTCTAAGACACTTTTCGTTACATACGGAAAAAACCGTGTTATCTGTTGCTCACTCGTAGGTAGACGGTAGGTGGACGGTGGTTGGTGGACGGGTGGTAGTGTAGGTGAGATAGAGAGTATTTACTGGAATAGATTTTTCGAACAGGTTTTGCCATGTACGAAGCGCCGGAAGCTCCGGCCCTGCCCCGGTCCAGTCTAGCGTGAGTGATGACTATGGATTTTCTATGGAGAGCACCACGTGATCACCGATCAGCCATCATAGAAAATGAGACGTCGGACGCCTCGCTAAATTATACTTCGTTTTTTTTAGCATTAGAAATTAGGCAAACAATCTTGATGTGTCTTTTAGTTGAAAAACACATTTTAAAAATAAGTTACGGCAAATATGTAACAATTATGAATCTAATACGATCATTTATATTCTTCTGCTTTCATAAGTAATAATTTTATATTTTTATAAAGCGATTTTCAATTAAAAGACCTGTCAAGATCGCTTACCTTCTTGCAAGTTCTTTATAATGCTAAAAAAAACGAACTATAGATACCCAAACTATGAGACAGACAGGAAAAATGAGGGTAGTAAAATACTTTTTTAGAAGAGTTTCTTGCTGATTGTTGATTAAGGAACCCTAAAGCGTTGGTGATGGTTAATTAAAATAAAAAAAACAACATTAAAAACAAAAAACTTTACTTAGAAGTAAAAACGAATAAAAGTGTATATTATTATCACAAACAAAATTTTCTGAAATAATCAATACATAATCAACTTAAAATTAAATTAAATACAAAATAATGACGACGAGATCTAAACTATTTGACTTCTTAAAACATTTAAATATGAACTATAAATAAATTACGACTTACCACTAGCACCATTCCACTAACCCGGGGTTAGCCGTTTAAACCTGGAGTTACCATGGTTACCAGTACAATTTGACATTGAGTAGACGGTTAAACCACTTAACTTAAAGGGTTAGTGGGATGGTGCAAAGTGGCCCTAAAAGACTAAACTAATCTACATGACTAAATGTAGGAATACGGAGACTAGCATGATGATAATACTGCTCTTGACGAGGAGGGCGGAGCTGGGTTCATCGCAGTCGTCGTGTTGTGTGATGCTGATGAAGTAGGGTTGGTGGAATTCCTCCCTCGTGGCCATGTAGGTCTCGATGGCGTATCGGGCGTCATTGTTTAGTGTGCGGGAGCGACTCAGCTTGAACGCACCGACTGTAAACGATAAATACATTCAGAAAACTGTCAAAACATTGGTTGCCTATGTGGCGAACCTTTTTTGGTTGGCTCACCTCACCTTGCGAAAGCAGGCTGCTAAGTCAACTTTATACCTTGGTGTCACGTTAACTGTCTTATGTTAAATATTCTTGTAATGTCAGAATAAATATAATACGTTTTAATTTTACAGTGAATCATTATATCTTTATCTTATAATAGGAGTTCCACATCTACATTGCTTTTTAATGTTTTTTTTTTAACGCTGTCCTGTTCTCGCTTTCTTTCTTTTATTGCTGTTGGCCGCATTGTTGCGATTTATAATATATGTTCGAAAATAGATCGTTATTTTATTTATGAATCGTAGTGTAAGTATGTAGTTTATACTATTTGCTGTTTATGTATGTGTCTATTTAATAATCTAGTTTTTTATTTGGTTTTTGTTATTTTTATCTACTTACTTGTATCACTCATCTTAACTGTTTTTTGCCTTTTCTCCACTACACAAATGTTTTTTGGACAAGATCGTTCTTTAGCAATAAGGCCGCTTGTTGTTTACCATAGTTTAAGGTATATGCTTAATATGTATGTAACTTTGTTTAGTAGTACCACTGTATATATCTTGTATGTAAATAAATGATTTTAAACATAATGAAAAAAAAAGAACATTTGTATTGCATTGTCTGTAAAGTTAATACACTACACTACTTATCATAAGTACCTAAACTAAAACTGCCTCATTTTATCAATAAACTAATTAACAAAATTAAAGTTTCGTACCTATTCTCTGGTAGGAATTGATATTAGTGCAAGTATATGCCAAAGCATATCCTTCATAGTCCGTGGTTAGAATGAGGACTTCCACAGGCACAGATTCTGAAAAAAAAAATGTAAATATAAAATAAAATAAAAATGTATTTTTTATCACAAATTGAATTAGATGGATAATGATAATGATAAACGAAGTCAAATCGAACTAGAAAATGCTGCAAAAATGAAGTTTAACTGCTAAACAATGCTAATAAAAATATCCCTTGATAGCTTTATGCAAACTTTATCTATCAAAACCGATTTTTACATAATATTATAGACATATTTATGTAAAGTAAAGACATATGTAAGTCGTTATTATCATACCAGTCATTTGATATTTGAGGAAACCGGACTAATCCCAATAAGGCCTAGTTTCCCATCTGGGTTGGGAGGTCAGATGGCAGTCGCTTTCGTAAAAACTATTGCCTACGTTAATTCCTGGAATTAGTTTTCAAGCGGACCCCAGGCTCGCATGAGCCGTGGCAAAATGCCGGGATAACGCAAGAAAGAAGAAGATTAAGGCATAATTAAGTAACTCTTACCTTCACTGCCTTCAACAGGTAATCTGATTGTGACCGTGGCTCCACTGACTGTAGCAGTGCCTTCTCTAACAACAAGAGTTTCGTCATGGACTTCCCAGTGTTGCACTGAGACGCTGTCACCATCAACGTTCAATTTGGTTCCAATGCATGTCCCGTCATTATTGGCTGTGTAAGGGTATCTCTCAATGTGATACCATGTGCCTGAGAACTGTGAAAACAATTGTTTATTAATTACTGTTTTGTTAGAAATCTTTTCTAAACTCTGCCACATCCCATTTTTTTTAAATCCTACAGTGACACAACTCACAATTTGCTGCTTTGAGGTTCACATCGGGGCTTGACGGGGTCGATGGGAAATCAAATATTATTTCTAATACCTTTTGTGTCTACTAGTACAGTAAGCAGCAGAATTTGCTAAGCGGTCGAGGTGTTCAAAATTACCTTGTCACGCTCTTATTTTCTTAACGATAAAGCCGCGTCAAGATCATTGTGAACACCTGGGCCGCTTAGCAATTTCTGCTGCTGACTGTATGTTCCCAATAAAATAATTATTATCTAAACTATATTTGCGGTTCTTACTTGATCTATATCGAAGTTTGCTTGCACAGGGATACTGGTATCGCATTGGCCAGACAAGATGACTTGCGCACTAGCGTCATCTCTATAGTGGAAGCAGGCTGCATCAGATTGGTTGACAGCCTCATAGAACTGATCGTGCAGGACTGGGTTGGCTTCAATGAGGGGCTCCATGGCAGCTGTGGCTTCGGCAGTTAATCCGCGAGTTTTGCTGTGTTTAGCGCTCCATACTAAAATAAAACATCATACGACTTCAAATATCTAAGAAATAAGCTTTGGGTACCCTCGAAATACAATTTACTCCTGTGGGTTCCGATCTAAAAACTCTGAGCTTCTTTCATAATAGGAATATTTCAATGCCCATGAGTCGTTAACACTATTTATATAGGGACCGTGCGCGTTGGAGGGTCTGCCATCTTGTGGCCTGAGTCGGAAACATATGTGCACATGTACGTTGCCAAAGCAAGTGCTACCATATACCGTTCTCGTCGGTACGTTTCTTTGTGCATCGTAGGTTCTGCCATCTTTGGGCTACATCGGAAGCATAAACGACACATTTACGCCTCGCGCCAAAAATCTGACGGCTCCTATGCTGCCTCCTATAGTTCATGCACGGGGCATATAAGTAGTACTAGTTTTGTTTAAAAATGCTTACCTCGCCGGAATGCACCCAATAGAGTAGTCACATCCTCGCAAGCATAGACAAGCGAATATGTGTTGTAATCCGTACCGAGCACAATCCATTCTAAAAAAATAAAACAAAAGTCAGCGTTTAAACTCCTTTATGGACAAAAATATATTATGTTTCATTCAATACAATGTTACGTTAAAAATACTTTAATTAGTTTTCTGCGCTACCCAAATATTGACTGATAAAGATCGATTTAAAGCATGTTTAAAGTGATAGTGCTTGTGTTTATGTGCATTATTTAAGTTTTTTTTATATTGTAATAAACACTACACATATTCATACCAATATACATAATTATATACATGTTCATATTTATATGATTCGAATAGAAGAATTTATTCTTACGAGTAGTGGCTCCATCTCTAGTGATCGTGATGACTCCATCCTGGGTGATGACGGCGCTGCTTGTGGTCTCATTGGCCACGTTGTCATAAACGCTGGTCTCGATGACGTTGTACGAGCCGTCGCTCGCTTGCTGGAAGGTGGCGCTGGTGCAATGGCCCGGGGAGCCATCGGAGGGGTAGCGTTCGATCTCATGCCACCAGCCTAGGTACTATTGGAAAAGAGTATACTCATGAGTTCATGATATCAGCAAGAGTCTACTGCAGTATTCGAAAGAACGGAGAAGAAGGCTTGTCTACTGCCATTTCAATCTGTCTACTTTCTGACTATGACGTAATAAATAAGGGTAGCGGGGAAGGTGCTGGCGGGTGTACGCCTGCCGCCCGCACCTTCCCCGCCACCCTTAGTCGCCACACCCCGTCGCCCCCGTATCGCGCAGGCGAGGACTCATTTAAGTGATCGGTCTATAGTTGTCGACGGGAGTTAATTTTTAATGTTAAGGGTAGGATAATTATTTGTTTTAATAGTTCAACTGGCCACTGTTGCTCAAACTAACATGTAAAGATTTCCCAAGCCTAGAAAATCTAGCTAAATATGTGGAGAATGTGCAAATCTCATTCAAATTACAAAAAATCTATTTTACCATAAATCATATTTACTTGAGAAGCTTCAAATCCTTGCATGCCGGTTACTTGTGCGCAGGATCCTGGGAATAACACAGATTCTCCAGATACTGGTTCTGGTACGTAGAAGCAGTCCTGGTCTGTGTGCGTTTGGGTCTGGTAGTAATCTCCGAGCAGACCCTGGGTGTTGCTGATGATGGTGTTGATGGCATTATTTGCTTCAACAGTCAGGGTCGGAGTTCTGCTCAGTATCCAACTGTACACTACAAAAATACAGGTTTCTTAAAAACGAAAATAGAGGGCTGCATTCATTTGCTTAAATAATGGGTTGGAGCATCCCTCAAGGTGTGTTATTGCGAATAAACTGTATAGTGAGCTGAAAAACTGCATGGACACATTATGAATAGAATACATTCATAATGGTGCCATGTACTTTTGCAGCCGGGTGTACATTCCACCAAGTAAGAAATCACACTTGGACGATTGTCGAAGAAAAAATGATTTTAATATTATATATCGGTAGATATTACAAACAAATATAAGTACCTAATACGCTGTATGAATATAGCAGAGAACAATACTATGATTAAAGGATACGGACTTACCTCTACTAGTACCATCGCCTAGGTTACGACAGGCGTAAACTAAGGAGTAACTAATGTAGTCAGTGTCAAGGATATAGGTTGTCTGCACAGTTTCCTCTGAAAACGTAAAAACGAATGTAAAAACTTACCTGTGTTATAAAAATCAGAGGTTATTTTCAATTTCTACATCTCAGCACACCGCTGTAATGCAACCATTTTTATAATAAGTTTAAAGTGTCAGCGTTCTCATTGGTATTAAATAATATTAACTATTTTTTTTAAAACCGTGGCCCGAAGAACCAAAAAAATAAACCTATTGGAACGTTTCCTTCTAAAGCACTGTTAAGGATCATTGTTAAGGATAATTCCTTAATATTGAGGAAATATCACTTTCTTTAATTTCACCCTCGAAATACAATTTACCTCTGTGGGTTAAAAAGTACTTTATTATATAGACCGACCGCTTAAATTAGTCCTCGCCTGCGCGGTACGGGGGCGACGGGGTAGGACGACTAAGGGTGGCAGAGAAGGTGCGAGCGGCAGGCGTACGGCGAGGACTCATCTAAGCCGTCGGTCTATAGAGTAATACAGAATAATACCAACCTCCGTTTTCTAACACAATCGTAACAGAGAGGAGTCCAGTGCCCGCAGATGAAAGGCGAGCGATAGCATCTTGTGCCCTCAGAGTTTCGTTGACAACCATTGTGTTCCGAATGGTGATGACGCCATCAACAAGAGAGTACTCTGCTCGTGGGCAGGTGCCGAACTGAGATTCGATGGGATATCTGGTGACATCGTACCAGTGCCCAAGGTACTGAAAAAAAAAAAAATTAATAAAAAAATATGGTTGTCTGTAAAGTCGGTTTACGGACGATAATTTTGCGTGATAACGTCATAAGAAAACATTACCATTACATTACCTAACGATACCATGGAGATCTGTCCACAACGTTACGATGGAGATCTGTCCACAACGTGACACTTTTTCGTGCATGCTACCGGTGTTCATCGATTTATAAGACGTTATAAAATGCAAGTACCTTTAAAATGTCTTGAGAACTTTCTGATTTCTTTTCTTGAAGACTTCGTATGTTAATTTAATATCAAAATCAGTGTTTCTGATTAGTGCTTCAATACATTGACAATTTATTATAAGTCTCTTGTTTTAGATTTAGATTTATTTATTTTATTTCGTAATATTAAATTACAATAAGCATAAGGTTTAGAGAGCGAGTGAGACAATTATCTGAACACGATATCATTCTCAAAGCGATAAATCGTATATATATATATTGTTTGATCCTAAATAGTTAACATTAAAAAAGTACGATTAATTATACTTACGCGTCATTACAAGTACCGCCTATATCGTGTTAGTTTAAAGGCGGAAGAGTAATTAGTTTTCAAACCGAGAATTACTTAAGTAGATTTTTTTTTCATAAAATACTTACATTAGTAGGGTTGAAATTGGCCACACCGCTGACAGTAGGGCAGGTGCCAGGCAAAACAATAGCCTCGGGAGTCCCTTCAAACACCGGGTAGTAAAAGCAGTCCGCGCTAGTTTGACCAGTACTCTGGTAATATCTTTCTAAAAGGTCTAAGGTATCGGTGATCACTTGAGATATTCTTTCATTGGCGGCCTGCGAGAATCCTAATTGCGATCTGCTGAGTTGCCAACTGTAGACTGCGAAATGAAATAGGTTAGATTTACCCACCTACATATTTATCAATATAAATACACATTAAGTCATGTACATACTTTGTCTATTGTTAGTGCCTGGTAAGTTTTCGCAGCCATACAACAAAGCAAATTCATTGTAGTCGGTATCCAAGATGTATAAGGTCGTTGTGTAGGTAACTGTAAATAAAAACAGGTTAATTTAAATGATTTTTAGCGTCAACAATACATGATTAAAACATATATGTATTCTCTAAGGAAATACTGAGAAAAGAATGACATCAATATCACAATTTACATGATTGAAACAAATGCGGGGTGTTTTTGTCATCGGTATTATTGGGAACCCAGTTAAGTATTTTTTTTACTTTAGATTCCATTCCAATAGCCCTCAGGCGTTTGAGAGTAAATGCACCGAGGCAGCTACCACTAGGGTGTAAGTACCCTGGTAGGAGCTGCCTGGGTTTGCGTCTCGTGACATGGACACGGGTAGCATCCGTGTTCCTTTACATTTTACGAGCTGGCTTCAGCTCGAACACCTTGCAAATGTCCGGAATACATTTGCACCGTTACGGGAAATACATACAATAATAATTTAACTTACGGTCAGCTCCATCGCTAAGAGTAGCAGTCAAGGTTCCACTGCCGTCAGCAGCAACAGTGGCAGTCCCTGACACTGTAGTCAGCCGCTCGTTGTACACTATGGTCTGGGTCAGCGTGAAGGTATTCTCAGTAGTGGACTGGAACTGGCTTGCGGCACAGTTGCCGCTCTGGCGAGCAGAAGCGTACCGGGCAATCTCGTGCCAGGTTCCCGTGAACTAAAATAAAATAAATGCCACCTCATAAATAATACAATACAAATACGTACGTTTACAAAAAAGTGGTAGAAGTCGGCGGTTTTATAGATTATAAGTGACTATGTGATATACGTAAATCCTTTTAAATAACCATTTAAAGGAGACAGCAAACAATTGCAATTGACTTTATTACATAAACATATCTATGTTACAAATAAATGGCAGACATATTGCCAGCACACTGTATTATAAAACAGCAGCACTGGAGTTAAATATAAACATTCATATAAGAAAGCAAAGAAAAATATGGTATCTTATATTTAGATTTAAAAGAAAAAACGCCAAGACGCTTAATATCTGTCACCGTTAAATTGTAAAAACCGTTAGTTTATAATCTAACTAGCGAGATTGTAAACTGACGAAATATTGTGTACCTTAACATACTGCTTACAATTTAACGCTTTATTTTTCGTTAGATTATAATCTATCGAAGTGAAACCGTCATATTGTGAACTGGCGTACGAAGGAACGCGCCTCAAGCGCTGATTGGTTGAACGTTGTGAGCCGCGCGCCGCCATATTTTAATGTCGATAAATACATAGATCTGTTGTCGAATGCAAACAAACAGTGTTTTGATTACTGATGTAAATTGATTTCGTGTTAGAAATTACTAAAAACTTTAAAATTAGTTACCTACATGACATTGTTGCTGAATGGTGAAGTAAAATTCATCTGTGATTAACCAAAGAAATGCACTTCAAATGATAAAAAACCGGGCAAGTGCGAGTCGGATTCGCGCACGAAGGGTTCCGTATCATAATGCAAAAAAAAAAAACAAAAAAAAGCAAAAAAAAAAAACGGTCACCCATCCAAGTACTGACCAGTCTCCCGACGACGTTGCTTAACTTTGGTCAAAAATCACGTTTGTTGTATGGGAGCCCCATTTAAATCTTTATTTTATTCTGTTTTTAGTATTTGTTGTTATAGCGGCAATAGAAATACATCATCTGTGAAAATTTCAACTGTCTAGCTATCACGGTTCGTGAGATACAGCCTGGTGACAGACGGACGGACGGATGGACGGATGGACGGACGGACGGTTTAAATCCTGCATGGCCCATACCAATGAGTTTTTCGTAACTTATGTACGAATTATCATTTGATAACTATTTACCACTAGCTTTTCGGTGAAGGAAAACATCGTGAGGAAATTGTAGGTGTATGTGAAGTCCCCAATCCGCATTGGGCTAGCGTGGGGATGATAGCCCAAGCCCTCTCGCGCATAAGAGGAGGCCCGTGCCCAGCAGTGGGACGTATATCGGGTGAATTATTATTTGTAACTCCGTTTTAAAACACCCGGGTCTTTCGAGCCTGGTCATTTATAAGGCGTACGTGGGGATATAGATCCAACACGTAGAGGCCGTTTGGAGAGATTTGATGTCATATAGAACGCCTTCTGGAACCCATTCACCACATCAATAGATACCCGTGAACCGGTTTCAGCAGGCATTGTAAGCTATTGTAGAGAATATGGACAGAGTACTGGTCTATGGTTTAAGTTTGGGTGAAAAAAAGACTGGGCTATTGCAAAGAAGTCCGGACACCTGCCATAACATTGCTTGCACAAGTTATCGAGGCAGGCAGTGACTCGCCACTCGTTAGATGGGCACCTGATGCGCCATCGTAAAGACGGCCAGGCGCAACATCGGTGTGAGCGGCTCAGGGGTGTCGAGAGGTGTGCGCAGCTTTCTACCCAGTGGCTGTTACCAGCCACTGTGCCAACTCGCGTCTTATGCATCTTTCACTTCCACCCCTGGAGCATATAGCTCTAGCGACTCCTCTCTGGACGGCCAATGAAGGCAAGCCAGAGCTGAGACTCCTGCGGGTCCCCTTGAGGTCCACTCCGACCAACGAAGACACGCCGGAGACCCTGACCGATTCTCTTATTATTATTGTATATTTTATTTTGTTTCACGAGAAAGTGACGTTTCTGATTTTATTATTATGTTACTATGTTTTCATATAATATCAGAATGATTGATACTCTTCTTAACTAATAACAAATACATAGGTACTTGATATCACAATATTTGAAGCGTATTTTATTAATATGACAGACACCCGTGTTTGATTCTTAACTCTATGGACACAGAACGGCGTACTGTAAGACAGACCAATCAGCATGCGAGGTGCGTTTCCTCGTGTGTCGGTTCACAATTTTACGGTTTCTTGTTGATAGATTATAATCTACCGAAAAACAATCCGTAAAATTGTAATCACTAAGTTACGGTACACAATCTTTCGACAGTTTACAATCTCGCTAGTTAGATTATAAACTAACGCTTTTTACAATTTTACGGTGACATATCCAATGACAAAAATGTCGGCAGAAACAATTTTACTTACTTGTGTAGCTTGGAAGTTGGCCACTGGCGTAACAGTTCCACACTCTCCTTCTAGAATGATAGGATCACCAGCAGGGATGTCGGGGTAAACGAAGCACCCATCAGCAGATTGATCAACGGTTTCAAAGTACTGTTGGTCCAGTACTTGAATTTGATTCATAGCGGTGTTGATAAGATCGGCCGAGGCCTGTGACAGGGTTTGGCTTCTGCTCAGTTTCCAACTGTACACTGTAATTTAATATTAGCATCAAGCAAAAGTCGCTCGCTAGCATAACAAAATGTGGATAGTTCCTGGAAGTAACACCGTTTGCACTGGGACTAATCATTTTCTGAATAGCTAAGATTTTTTAGGTACCTATAATGTAACCTTGAAACAGTTTATATCACGAACAGACACAAAGAAAATTTGAATCGGGCTCCAGAGCGCACTCAAAACCTTAAGTGTTTGAAATGAAAAATGTTCATTTATTAAATCTTCCTTGGTGCACTCCGTGTTATCATCATAGCTTAGGTGCAGAACTTTTGAAACATACCTGCTCTACTTGCAATTTCAGTATCCAGTTGAACACAACTGTACGCCAAAGCGTAGTTGTCGTAATCCGTAGCTATGATCCAGTACGGGATTTCAGTAACTGTAAACATATTTATGATGTAAAAATAAGTTTTATGTTAAACAGTGAATAAAAATTGTATAAGTATAAACATAAATGTTTTACTCTTGGGCCAATAAAAGCAATTTGAAACCAACATGTGTACCGTAAAAGTATAAAACCTAGCCCTTTAACATAACTTTCCCCACCGCGTCACATATATATATATATACATATATACACAGTATAACAACTTTTAAGTTATTACGCTTTTATAGAACTGTGACGCGGTGGGCAAAGTTATGTTAAAGGGTAAAGTTTTATACTTTGCGGTCCAAGCCATCTATCGCAATAGTCCTTACATTGTCCGTCAGCGATCATAGTGAGCACGAGTCTACCACTCCCATCAGTAGAGACCAGAAGAACACTGCCAGTAGACGAAGTTAATGTCCGATTAACAACCTGGTTGGACACCAAATTGAGGGTGTTGCCAATGCCTGTGCTAAAAACGTGGTTGACGCACGTTCCGGTCTGTTGCTCTTCTGGATAGGCTTCTACTTCATGCCATGTGCCGATGAACTGAAGACAGAAATATGTAATGCCATTAAAATTAGCATTCTGCATATTTATATTACAAACGGGTCACTCACGTATTTTAAGTCGAAAAACGCTCGACATGTTTCACTCCGTACCGAGGAGAGCTGCGGCCCGCAGTCTGCGCCGGTCCGTCACCGTAAATGCAAGCTCCTGATGACATTCCTCGGTACGGGGTGAAACATGTCGAGCGTTTTTCGACTTAAAATACGTGAGTGACCCGTTTGTAATATAAGTATTTAATATTTATGTGTCTCACGGAAGTTTTGTTATTAAAATTTTGTATATTTTGTACTCAGCTATTTCATGTGATGTTGAATAAAAATGTTCTATGTCTATAATTTGAGGGATTTGAGTTTATATTGTAAATAACACAAGTATTGTCGATATATCAAACCAAAGAAAACTATAATAAATAATTAACTATAATGTATTAACCAAAATAAAATATTGGAAACTATAATGTAACTTTAATGAATATGTAAAAAAAAAGGTATGTATTTGTAAACACAATTTTAGATATATCAATAAGTATTTTGAAATAGACATCTATTAGACATCTTTTAGACATCACCAAGACACGATAACGATATGTTTAAGATCTAACCTGTCAAATTAGACATTTGCGCGATTCTGGAGATACTGTTGAACGATTTCCACAGTATAAGTATGACTTAAAGATCCAATTCACATCTAATAGATATCTTATCCTATCTAACGTAAAAGTGACATTGGCTGCCCGAATTGCGCTGCAAAAGTGAACTAGTCGATATCTAAACTATAACGTATCTAGAAAGGATCTAGTACGTGTCGTCTCTTGTGAATATCTTGAAGTTCGAATACGGCAGTAGGTATTTGATATGTTTCGTAGTTATAAAACGGGCGCCTTTTTGGAAACACAGTGGTTCTAGAGCATTGTATAATTTTTGTTTCATGGGTTGTAATGTCTCAACAGAAGAGTCTAATTTAAAATATTCTTTTAAATTTTTATCTGGAACAATTCGTCGGGTAGTTTTTGCTATTAATATAGTTTTCACCACACCAGCTCGGAAAGGCTTACTTTGCACTTCAAAAACTGATAGCAAAGTTGCATTTTATTCACATGTGAGGCAAAGTAATCAAATGCAAATTTTGAGTTGTTTTTAGGGTTCCGTACCCAAAGGGTAAAACGGGACCCTAATATTACTAAGACTTCGCTGTCCGTCCGTCCGTCCGTCCGTCCGTCTGTCTGTCTGTCACCAGGCTGTATCTCACGAACCGTGATAGCTAGACAGTTGAAATTTTCACAGATGATGTATTTCTGTTGCCGCTATAACAACAAATACTAAAAACAGAATAAAATAAAGATTTAAGTGGGGCTCCCATACAGCAAACGTGATTTTTGACCAAAGTTAAGCAACGTCGGGCGTGGTCAGTACTTGGATGGGTGACCGTTTTCTTTTTGCATTTTTTCCGTTTTTTTTTGCTTTATGGTACGGAACCCTTCGTGCGCGAGTCCGACTCGCACTTGCCCGGTTTTTTTTTGAGTTTGCTGGTAGAATTGACTTTTAAATGATGATTTAGGATGATAAATATTTAATAACATTCATTTGGATTTAATTTGTTTTGATTTTGTTTGATATTTTACATTTAATATTTGCTTCGGGTTGGTGTGGTGAAAATTTTTGTGTTTCACTCGGGGGCAAATTTTGTTTAACTCTCGTGCTTTGAAACCCTCGCAACGCTCAAGATTCCATTTTTCGAACCACTCGCTTCGCTCGTGGTTCAATTTTGGAATCTTTCGCTTGCTCGGGTATCAATATTAGCACGAGAGGTTAAACAACAACTTTGTCCCCCTTGTAAAACAAATAACTATTCTTACCGAGCCTAAGTTAAAGCTGGGAACGGCAGCAATGGTGTCGTCACATGTGCCAGGAAAAACCACACGCTGCCCCGATTGGTGAACAGGGAAGTAGAAACAGCCAGTCGCACTCTGGTCGGTGGTTTGGAAATACTCGGTGTTCAAATCGACAAGAGAGGCGATCACTCTGTTGACTTCAACTTGTGATGCGGCAGATAGTTGTTGATCTCTGCTTAAGATCCAAGCGTTAACTGTAAGAAATATGAAAGTTGATTTGTCATTTATGATAAAATATTATTTAAGTTTAGGATATGAAATTTGGAGGTTCCATTTATGTGCTCATTAAGGATGACTCAAGAATGGTCCTGGCCGGGCTGAGGTTTACGGTACTTAATTTTAATTAATCATCGATGGTGCGTCATAGAAAATGAAGTGTCGGACGCCTCGGCCCGGATCCGGGCCGTTCTAGCGTGAATCATCACTTATGACAACCTCAAAGAACCAGCGCCATCATAGAATATGAGCATAGAGTGCGAGTTTCTACAAATTCATGCAACGTTTAATATCAAATTAAATACTAAAAACATGTGAAACTTTGTGGAATATCATTTGATGCTTTTGTTGATAGATTCCTATTAGGTACTTACGCATAAGTTTTGGCAGTGACAATGCATACATATATCTCATGGGAGCTCCATACTTGACGTAGCATGGCGTGAAAATTTGTGACATTTTTAACCAAAAGGTACTACATTGCCGGTTGTCGAAAAGGTTGATTTCGAATTGAAGCTATAGGGAAATAGCACCTTATTGACAAACGACAATAAGTATCCTTTTGATTGAGAATGGCACATTTAATTTAGTGTTTTCATACTAATTAATATATTCTTTAGATAAATAAACAATGTATCTCGGCTCAGCAGGCGCTCAGCAAATGCAGGTCACAGGTAACCCTCGCGTAGGCAGCTTTCTCGCGCAAAGATTGGCTATAGCAATCCAGCGCGGGAACGCTGCCTGCGTGATGGGCACCTTACCAAGGTCGCAAAATTATGATAGGTATTATTAATTTTTAGTTTTAGCTATCGTAATTGTAGTTAATTTTAGTTTTATATTCATTTTATAACACTTATAATACAATAAATGAGATCGTATATAACAATGTATTCTTACCTTGTCTCTGGGTTGGTGATGTATTAATACAGGAGTACGATATAGCGTAGTTGGTGTAATCCGTTTCCAGGATTAGCAGTTCTTGATTAACTTGCACTGGAAATTACAAATAGGTAATAGTTTGAATATGCACTATAAATGCGATAATTTAATAACTATTAACATTAAAAATTAAAAAAAGACCAAATATAGGGGTCTCGGCCCCGAATACGGTTTCGTACCTTTCGATATCGAGACCCCTGGCCCGCGAGGTCCGAACGCGTCTACGCTATTTAAGGATTTATCCAAAAGGATAGCAGACGCCACTGGTGATCGTAGAGTTGGCAGCTTCCTCGCACAAAGAATAAGTATTGCGATACAGCGGGGAAATGCTGCCAGCATCTACGGCACCATTCCGCAGGATAGTTTGCAATTATTTATTTTTAGATTAGTTTTATTTACCTATTTTTAGATTTATTTTTTACCTAGGTACCTTATAAGGTTATATTATAACACTTTAAATTACCTCACCGTCACCTAACTTCCCACCTAATGCAAACGTTGCTCATTGGGTGAAGAATTTCTAGATATTACATTATAATAGATTTTTAAGCGATTCTCTAAAAAATGCCATACGAATTAATAAATAGGTTTGTGCCTAAATGAGTAACTTTTTAACATGTTTTTTACACGATGAGTAAAGGTAGGTCCAATTGAATTAATAAATCCCAGCGAAAATTCAAGTCGACGATTATTTATTATTAAGATTCCCACGCTGAGCCTAAGTAGTGTGGAATCACTGTACTTTTATTGAAATTTCTGTATTTCATGAAATAAATATATTTTAAATTTGAATTTACATACCCCCTCCTACATTCAAAGTCACGCTAAGTCTTCCAGATTGGTCGGTGCCGATGAGTGTCGCAGTTCCAGTAATTGTGTCCAATCGCTGGTCGAGTACTTGGCTGTTCACTACGTTGACTGTCGTTCCTACTAGCGTGTATTCGGCCCTCGCGCAGGTTCCAACTGCGTTGGCGGAATAGTAACTCGAGGTCTCGTGCCATATGCCTGAGAACTGAAAACTTTGGTTTAATATTCAGCTCGATTGATATTGATGCCATTATGTCATCAGTGTGATTCATAAGAGAACTATGTTAATCATTGCGTTATCATGGGCCAGCTCAGTATAATCATCGTGTTTACCCTAATCGCGATAATGTAGAATTGTCAGATGTTCAATGAAATATGTATTTATTATTTCATTATCTTATTAAAGCCTGACCAGTAATATATGATCACGCGCCATATTGCGGAATTTCTTTGGCACTAAATTTTTCATACTAAACTGAACAGTCACCACATACATGAAAATAACAGCGCCCTCTTGACAATGATCATATATTTTTGGTCGGGCTTTAATTTAGCCATGTAAGTCAACCATTTAAGTTATACAGATAAAAAGCAGTCTTGAAACTTATATATGTATAACCATTGGCTAGGTATATGTTGTAAAGAAAATAGATAATATCATCAACATCTTTGTATCCTCTTCCATCAATAGAATAATGATAATTCAAATTGCTTCCTCATAATCGAGAGATTACGTGCGAGAGAGCGAGCATTAAGGTAACATTCCATTTCTGACCGCAGCTGCACTTCGTCGTTGATGTTATGGTAACATTCCATTTCTAACCGCAGCTGCATTACTGTCAATTTTACTATGGAAATTGACAGTGACAGTGGCGCGTTCAGTACCGGTAGTGCAGCTGCGGTTAGAAATGGAATGTTACCATTATTGTCAATTTCTGTAGTAAAATGAATGACAGTAACGACGCAACAGTAGTGCAGCTGTCGTTGGAAATTGACTGTCAACTTTACGTTGATGCCTTGTAAGGTAGGTGATCCTCAGTAACAATAAGAATAAGAATTTGTTTATTGTTTACCGTGTCAAATAAAATGTTAAAACCAAGATGTTAAGATGTTAGTATCGCAAACTTACGCCGGTTACGTCAAAATTTTGTACGACTGGTATGGCAGCATTGTTACACTGTCCGTCCAGTATCACAGGCTGGTTGGCCCCGATCACGGGCAGCTGAGTGCAGGCTGCCGTGGAATGGTCGATGGGAGTCAGGTCGCTCACACTGAGACTGATGGTAGCGAGCAAGGTGTTGGCCGCAGCTAAAGTTGCTGCGGTCTCATACGAGTTGACTGCTCGGCCCAGTTGCCAAATGATTACTGTAAATTTTCAATTCTTTTTGTTTACTTGGCTTTTCTATACACCGCGTTTTTATTGAATTCCATTAACTTCGGGGTATGGTTAAATACGTTTAAGAGAATTAAATGGCATAGTTAATTTTCGAAAAAGAAAAATAGTTTTTGCGTTTTGTTAAAGGCCTAATATGAAAAAAATAATTATTGATTATTTACGAAATGGAGTTAATTAGAATATCCGTGTCTTTGAGAAAGTTACTTGATTTAAGCTCAGGAAGCACCCTTGAAATTAGCGAAAAAAAAAACACGGTGTATACTTTTTTGTTATAATAGTCATAAATATGGACATTAACTATAGTTTAATGTAGAGTCCGTCTACATCTAAGGCTGTATCGACGCGGCAGTACCAGTTTCATGTGTCTGCGCCATTTTTGATATAGCACTTGGTGTGCAACGACGAGTAACGGACTTTAGTGCAAGTGATAATGATAACGAAAACGAAAATAATATAATATGCTTATTGATAACACTAGCTGTTGCCCGCGACTTCGTCCGCGTGGAATCTTATCTTCAACATTTTACATCTTTAGTACCTATAATTTTCATATCCAAGCAATGTTGAAATTAAGTACTTTTCTTTTTTAGCAAGTTGTATGAAGTTTTAAGTCAAGTGGATTTTGATGTTGGTTGCTGAAATTACTTTTCTTGTATTCTCATAATAGGTACCTATGCCCTTATACAAAGATTCAAGTTCCGCTCTCACAAAATATCTGATCTCCATACAAACTTTCAACCCCTTTCTCACCACCTTGGGGGATGATTTTCAAAAATGCTTGAATTCGTTTTCATGTTTTTTAATTTAATACATTTTTTTGCAAGAAGTTCAAGTTCCTAGCTTAAAATTAAATTTATACCCCAAGACGAACTTTCATCCCCTTTTTAACCCCCTTAGGGGTTGAATTTCCAAAAACGTTGCATTTACTTTTTTTTCTAATCGGCTATTATGTCTTTCTAAGAAGTTTCAAAGCATTTGTAATGGATTCAAACTTTGAACCCCATTTTAACCCTGTTAGGGGATGAATTTTATAAATCGCTGAAATCACTTTTATTGTCTTCTAATAATATCCCCAAATACAAAGATTCAAATCCCGCGCTCGAAAAAATGTATGATATCCATACAAACTTTCAACCCCGTTTTTACCAACATAGGGGATGAATTTTCAAAAACGCTGAAATTAGTTTTCTTCTATTTTAATAATATATATTTTACCGAAGTTTCAAATTCCTAGCTCAAAAGAAAACTTAAACCCCATACAAATTTTCATCCCCTTTTTAACCCTGCTAGGGGATGAATTTTACAAAACGCTGAAATTACTTTTATTGTTTTCTAATAATATCCCCAAATACAAAGATTCAAGTCCCGCGCTCGAAAAAAATTTTGATATCCATACAAACTTTCAACCCCTTTTTCAACACCTTGGAGGATGAATTTTCTAAAACGCTGAAATTACTTTTCTTGTATTTTAATTGTATATATTTTACCAAAGTTTCAAATTCCTAGCTTAAAAGAAAACTTAAACCCCATACAAATTTTCATCCCCTTTTTAACCCTGTTAGGGGATGAATTGTACAAAACGCTGAAATTACTTTTATTGTTTTCTAATAATATCCCCAAATACAAAGATTCAAGTCCCGCGCTCGAAAAAAATTTTGATATCCATATAAACTTTCAACCCCTTTTTCACCACCTTGGGGGATGAATTTTCTAAAACGCTGAAATTAGTTTTCTTGTATTTAAATTTGATACATTTTTACAAAGTTTCAAGTTCCTAGCTTAAAATAAAATTTGCACCCGAAGACGAACTTTCATCCCCTTTTTAACCCCCTTAGGGGTTGAATTTCCAAAAACGTTTCCATCACTTTTTTTTGTAATCGGCTGTTATGCCTTTCTAAGAAGTTTCAAAGAATTTGTAATGGATTAAAATTTTCAACCCCTTTTTAACCCTGTTAGGGGATGAAATTTACAAAACGCTGAAATTACTTTTCCTGTCTTCTAATAATATCCCTAAATACAAAGATTCAAGTCCACCACTCGAAAAAAATTTTGATATCCATACAAACTTTCAACCCCTTTTTCACCACCTTAGGGGATGAGTTTTCAAAAACGCTGAAATTAGTTTTCTTGTATTTTAATAATATATCTTTTTACGAAGTTTCAAATTCCTAGCTTAAAAGAAAACTTTAACCCCATACAAACTTTCATCCCCTTTTTGACCCCCTTAGGGGTTGAATTTCTCAAAATCGCTTCTTATCTCTTGTACACTTTATAAATGCAATCTGGTGTGCAAATTTCAACTTTCTGGCTTTTGTAGTTTCGGCCCTGCGTTGATGAATCAGTCAGTCAGTCAGTCAGGACACTTGCATTTGTATATATATAATAATAATATATATATATATATATATATATAGATTAACGTAATGTACAGTTGTAACCTATTCGGATTTCGAGATAATCACAAGATCTAGAGACGATTTAGAGATCAACTAGATCTACAGTAGATATCGACTAGATGTGACTTGGATATCTAAGTCATAACTTGTCGAAAGCGGTCAAGAGGACCTCCAGAATCGCGGAAACGTCAAATTTGACATATCTATCTTACAAATATCTTTAAATTATCCATATCGTAACTTGTTGAAGTCTAGTAGAAATCTAATTCATTTTCGGAATCGAGCCGGTAGGGTACTTTTGAACATTTTGGTTAGATAGTCTTAAATAGTTTTTGAAATGTCAATTATTTTGTCGAAGAACACCTGTAATTGGTAAGAAACTTTAATAAGTATGTGAACTAAAACAAAGTCAAAAGTTTAAAACGTGCATATTATTATAATAACGTTATATATCTGTATCTTTAGGTATAAATAAAAGTATACAAAATCTACCCTCAAATGGCTCCTACATGAATACATGATCAAATAAATTTAAATGTAGGTTAAAATCAGGTCTTTCAGTGACTGATCCGGGCGGATTTGTATTTGGATGGTTAAGCAAAAAATGCTATATATAATTACCCGAAAATTTAAAAATTGTTTGTTTACTTTTTTTGAATATCCAAAGATAGAGACTATAATATGTTGCCACTTACATTCCCTTTGTGTTGTGCCAACATCAGTACAGCTAATGGCAATGCCGTAGTTATCATAGTCAGATCCAAGTACCCAGAAGTTAAATGCTGAAATAAAAAAAGTAGGATGTATTTTTTTTTTTCTTTCACACACTGAATTATATATGACAAATTATACATCTAAACCTTCCTCAAGAATCATTCCGTAAAAATCCGATCAGTAGTAGGTATTTGAGTTTATCGCGAACAAACACACAAACAGACAGACGCGGCAGGGGACTTTGTTTTAAAGAGTATAGTGATTATGATAATTATGTAAATGTGTGATAAAGCCATAATAGTGAAAAACTACAACATTTGTTTTGAAATATATTTAGTATTCAATAGCAAATACGAGTATGATGTTTATTTCAATAGGACTACCTAAATGTAAAATATATAGTTTTATTACTTCTAATAGTCTATTTCAGAAAGCCTGGCCATTGATTGGCATGATACAGATTCAGATACAGATACAGATCTTTATCGGTAAAATAATTAGGTACAAATTTTACAAGTCATTCAGTTCTTGTATTTAAAAATATTATTAACAATAATAAATTAATATGCCTATAATGCTACAAATTAATCATCGTTACACATAGACTCTATGAATTCGAATGAATGAATGAATGAGTAGATGAATGAATGGTTGAATTACTAATACATAATTAAAGTAACCGATGCAGCCCTCCGAATCTCTAAACTTAAGTGGCAGTGGGCGGGGCACATTGCCCGTAGAACCGATGCCATTGGGGCGGAAAGGTTCTCGAGTGGCGACCACGTACCGGAAGGCGCAGCGTGGGTAGACCCCCCACAAGGACTGACGATCTGGTAAAGGTCGCGGGAGTCCGCTGGATGCGGGTGGCGCAAGACTGGTCATTGTGGCACTCTTTGGGGAAGGCCTATGTCCAGCAGTGGACGTCCTCTGGCTGATATGATGAATTTACTTACGGGCGGTAGAACCGGTCAACGTTATGGCAAACTGGGCCGTGCCAGCAGTCAGAGTGGCCGTGCCGGTGGAGGTCTGCAGGAAGTTGTTCACCACTGACGGGTTGGAGAAGGAGATGGCGTTGTCGGCGCCGACGGTGAACGCCAGGTTGGAACAGTCAGCATTGGACGCCGACGACTTGCCAATTTCGTACCATGTCCCGGTAAACTAGAAATTATTACACATCCGTTCAAGCCATAAGCACCAACTAAATTTCTAACTATAGATGGTCAAGCAGATCTTGTCAGTAGAAATTTGAAAAATGTAGGCGCGAGGGGATATCGTCTCATAGAAAATTTGAATTTCACGCCTTTTTCTACTGACAAGATTTGCTTGACCATCTGTAACAAGAGCAGCTTTTAGACACAGATTATTACCGGAGAAGTGCGAATCGGACTCGCCCACCGAGGATTCTGTACAAATTCAACTTATTTTCTTTATAGTTCAAAGGTGGTTCAAAGTTTGGTCCCTGTATTTGTAGTGTAAGACGATATTACTTGCCAAATTTTATAGTTCTAAATAGGTCGACGAGAAAGTACCCTATTAATTTTGATTCCCTTTGAGTGTCGAAATACTCGAAATTAACGTTTTTTGCGGTAAAACTGCCGTATCTTTTTGCGTGAATTTAATATGTTGATTTTTTCACAGCTTTAAGTTACCAGACATGGGCTTAGAGCGCGATAATCAACAAAGAAGTTAAATCGACTTAAAAATAGAGACTTGTAAATATCCAAGACCCACAACCACCATCCAACACCGCGGTTCCCGCGTGCTTGATCATTGTTGTAGGTGGCGAATTTTATTATTTTTACATTTTAGCTTTCGGCCTGACTGCTGTGATAAGCACAAAAGAGGATCTTTAAGGGTGCCGTCATGGGTGCCCTTAGCAGGCGTGGCTTACTTCGCGATTGCGTCGCTTTGCTACAGGTAGCTAAAAGTCCATCCGTTCGATCCCAATTTTGGGGTTTGCCATAAGCCGCGCTTGGCGCTGTCGCCACCTAGCGGCCATATCTGTGCTGATCGTAACAGACGCGTTTTGTTAGAGAGTGAGTCTTCTGTACCTAGTACTATTATTTATTCTGTGCCCTTAGATAATTTTTATTAAAAATGTAAAGTAGTAAACTAGATGGCATCATTAAATAAGAATATGGTTAAAATGCTTTTGTTATGCTTTCGACCTATTTTTGTGCCTATGCCAGGGATGGTGTTTAGCAATTTAAAAATGTGTCAACCCACATTAATTTTGCATTAAAATGACAACTTTAAGCGTTCTTTTTTGAGTTGACATGTGGGTTGACACAGATTAGTTAACTTTACTAAGACGTTTCTCGCGGCATTGTTGTCAGTATTATCAATCTAGCCCCTTACTATACCTTGCTTGATTCACCTGATCACCACTCAACCTACTTATGTCAAGGTCATCAATTTCACCTTCCTATAACTGACAATCTGTTGTACGTTCGGATTTATCTATATCTTTAACCGACTATGCCCACGGTCCATATCGTAGATTACATTTTCATAAAAAACTACTCAAGATAAACTGTGTTTGATGATATTGAAGCACAGTTTCATTTGTGCGATAATGTTAACTTATCAGTGCAGATAATTACGGAATTCTGGTGAAACTCCGCTCTGGTAAAGCTCAATTGGAAAAACATATTAAAATTCGGTTTGAAAATATCATGTAAGTACGTAACATAATAAGTCCAGGCAACGATGCCGAAAATCGAGAGGCCTGGAGAGCAGTGGTAGGAAGAATAATCCATAGGAGTCACGTCTCTCAGGCATGAGGTCACGACCACGAAGAACATAATAAGTAAAAATTGAGAGGAATCTATTTTGGATTATGAGAATCTTAGTTTTGAGTCACAACCTTAACAAACATGGCTACTATATTATCGCTATATTTGTGATAAGTTGCAATGTCACTGTCTCACGGTTTGCTTCTGAAATTTCCCATGTCTTCTTATTAGCAGCGGCTTGTCAAATAAATATGACAAAAGTAGCGATAATGATGATGGTTACCATACGGTAATCACTAAGCAGTATAAATACAGTATTGGGCCCCAGCAGCGTGGCATTGAAGTTTTAAAATGTTATCGTATATGATCTAAAAGTGTCATCACAAAGGAGATTTATCAGTATTTTGCATTGAGGTATTAGATTTGAAAGATTTGTTCTCTTTTCTAGGAAAACGCATAAATATATTTATATTTCAAATATATATGACATTGACCGGATAAACTATGAATTATTGTTTCTGTCCGTGGGCAGGGACAATCTATTGGAAGCTTCTTCAAAAGCCGCCAGATGCCCAGATCAAGTAATAAGGATAGTACAACAAACTAAATAACTAGACCGGTTTCGTTGTTCTTGAAATAGTTGACCATTTTCCGGAGCTAACTCGTATTATATATAGCTAGTGTTGACAACGTGGTGAAGTAAGACGCTTCAATGTATTATTTGTTTACTCTGCTAATTAACGGCGATGCATACTAAAAATTGCACCTTTAATATTGTTATATGTATTTATCATTATAATTTACTTTTGAATTTACCATTTGAGTCGAAAAATCACAGATTTCGAGAGTAAGAATTATCTGAAATGTAACCTAAATGTTTTCCTGTTGTTTTTTTATTCTTATCAATTTTATCTCTAAATGACTGTTGTTGGACGCGATTCTCTCTCATAATATTTGTACAAAAAGTTAGTTACATTTTATGAAAGAATATCGGTATTATTGGCTTAGTATCAGCCTACCTCGCCTAATTCAGTTTGGAGCTTAGAATAGCAAAGGAAGTAGACCATTGAGCCGGGGTGACATTAATAACAGCATGACCGTTGAATCGACCACTTACCGAGTCCAAAACGAAGTTTTGCATCGAACTTATCGTATTACATTGTCCTTCTTGCACTATTTGCGCACTTCCCACACTCGCGAGCCCCAGCAACCCAAACACCAATAGAATCATTCTATGCATCTTCATCACCACTCACGGCACCAGACCTAACACTACAATGGTTGTGTATCTCCCTGTTTATCATTTTTATACAATAGCTTATCGATTCTTTTATCTTAGGTTATAATTATTCGCTAATCGGATGATAGGTGAGATTATTGTTACCAGTATCGGATTTTATACTTATAAGCCGTGGTGTCTTGTAAATCCCTGCAGAATCGTATGATGCCGGGTTCGAAACTGTTGTGTTATGCGTTTCTGAAGACAGGTCTATAGAATAGATTAGATAAATAATAATAAAAACAATATTCTAAGAACAAATAGTTTAATTTTAAAATATAAATACGGGAAATTAGGGTGAACATGGTTCCTAATCGTTTTGCAATCATATAACGCCACAAAAAAAGCAAAAGTTCTTTAAGTGCATAAAATATAAGAAGTACAATACAAAAAAGTAAATTTGGTACCTAAATGAATTACTAATAACTCTTCACTTCAGTAAAAACGGTGCAAAATATAAACCCAGTCTGTAAAAATACTTTGTCTGAGCTTCTTGAGCGTGACTATATGTACCAAAGCATCGCTATAGCAATACAAAATATCGAGAACCATCTCCGCTAGTGGTCGACAACACAATTACTCAATTGAAATGGGCGTAATTTGCTAAATCACCCGCGTCCTCTAAGCTTTCCACTGCTTATCAGTCCTATTTGTATTTGCACTGTTGGGTGCTTTGCTTACCTGATCAATCAATTGATTTGAATATTTATTGATTAATCATAAGTAGTAAATATATTAATCTTGTTTACATATGTAATATTATTATCATGCCTTGATAAGTTGTAAAATAAAACCTAAGAAGTTTCTTATGTACACAAATCGAGTAAAATTAATATAATACTTGAGTCTTTTTCGCTTGATTCGATAAATTACTCTTGAAGCGTGCTCGAAGGCGGTAAATCATTCTTCCCATTACTTTCTTTTTTTACACACTATAGGGTCTCCTTATCTTTTAACTGTGCCATTTGGTGAGCGTTCAGCGTAGAATCGTTGGATGCTTGCATATAGTTGAATTAAATTATGTTAAGCAAGCATTTTACATAGTAAACTAGTCTATTCTCTAACAAAACTCAGCTACATTTTAGGTACTAGAAAATCACTGTGCAACTTCTTTACCATCCGCCTGAGACAAGTGTTAGGCAGCCCATCGACACCCCATACTTTGATAAATTATGAAAGCCCTTGTTACCAACATTGAGGCATAGAAATAATCTTATCGAATTAAAATGACTGCTGTTGCATTTTGGAGGCACATACCATACTTGTTTTTAACATAGACGTATTATACTTACTTTTCTTTAGGTTGGTATGATTGGTAGTAAAACGTCAAACGTCATTTGAATTGTCGTGAACGTGGAAATACGTGGTTATTTTTTATTGTAATTGGTAAAATAACTTTAGCTGTTATTTAAATGGGGGCCAAATCTTTAAGGAAATGTGAAGTTTGTAGTGGGTGTGTAAGAAGACTAACTACTGACGCATTTTTGGCCAAATTTCCAACTTGATCCGAACAGGTCGGTAAACTGATGTTTGTATGCAATATTTTCATTTTTTACTTTGAGTCGTTAACAGTTACTAATTTAATTAGTTTTAGTCGTGTACAATCCATGATTAAAACGAAAATATTTTGTGAATAAAGTATTTTTAAGTAAAAAACTAAGTAACCTATGACACGAATAGTGTACGACCAATTTTATCGATAATCTCTTTATTTCAGATGTCGATTATGGGCAAAGCTGAGGAAAAGGAAATGAGGATTTGGCGTATTTATTTACCTATTCAAAAGCTGAATGGAAACAAGTTCATTTGTGGAAATCATTCTCCATCCAGTGCCTTCAATAAAAAGGGACCAGATTAAAAAAGAATGCGCGCGAATTCAGCATATTGTAATATGCCTACTTGAATAATAAACTATGTTATTTTTATCATGTAAAATAAAATTGTTTATATATATATAATGTTCTTTAATTTTATTAATAGGTAGTACAGTAGGTAAATACAGCAGCACGTATCGCACATTTATCGATATCGATAAACAGTAGGTACTGGAAGTGTCGAGCCCTAGCGTTGTTTTTTTTTGTGTTGGTAGTATTGTGTGGTTTTTCTTTTTTTAACAATTATGGCCTGGATGCGAGCTCTTTAAGCCTGTATTTGGTGTGGTGGGATATGTACGTTCATAATTCGGTTCGAGGATTGTTCGAGAGTGCCGACTCTTAAAACGTAGTGATTATATGCTCTTTGGTGTTAGGCTACTGTTACAGCCTGGCCACGACATTGCGCGACGCGACTGGCTTCGGCTAAGGCGACAACCATAGGTTGGAGCGAGACACAACGATCGGACCTGTCGTTCCCACCTATGGTTTTCGCCTTAACCGAAGCCAGTCGCGTATTGTCGTGGCCAGACCGTTATAATCTTTTTCAAATACCTTGGCCTCTGTGACAGCTGTCATCTCCATACATTTTATAACCTTAAAACGAAAAATTGTATTGAGATGACAGCTGTCACAGAGGCCAAGCTATTTGAAAAGGAATATAGGGTAGTGTTACGGATTTTATATAGTTAATATATTCCAAAACTGCCATTCATTCATTTCGATAAGTCCTGTCCTCGCAATTGTTCATGCTCCATTTATTGTCGACTGATTTGTTCCACATCATCCGCCCTTTCGAGGCCACAATGATCAATACCTTGTTATTACTTCAATAAGGCCATTTTTTGTGTCTGGAAATTAACAGCCCTATTACATAAAGTATCGAGCGGCGATATATTTTATCATCTTCATGTAGATTTTAAGTAACTATTACGTATAATTATTATTTGAAAGTATTTTATCTATACAGATCGTTGATAATTATGTTAGATAAAAGGTTTTCTTCTATGTAAAACTGTTTACGTATAATATATTTTTCAACGCAACGAAATTCATGAGGCTAGCATCTTCTTACTCGGTATGCTCAGGAATTGAGTCAGGATTGATGCGTTGGACCAAGCTAGTTGAGATTGGTCATGGAGTATAATTTCTTAGATGTGGTTTAAAAAAAAGTTCAAAAACTAAAACCCGCCTGCTGCAAATCGCGCTCTAAAAAGTATGAAACAAGATAGATTTCTTATCTGAAATTATCAAACAGGAAATATTATATTTTTTTAATAAATAAATACAACGATATTACGTTGTATTATTTACTACATTTTTATATATTTACAGAGATATTCAAAGGATCGCCGTCGTCGTATGCCATGATTCTAAACTTTAAGGTAAAGTGGCATACGACCACCGCTATCCTCTGAATCTCTGTAAATATAGTATATTATATTACGTTGTATTTATTTATAAAAAAAAAATATAACATTTATAATATTTCCTGCTTGATAATTTCAGATAAGAAATCTATGTATCTTGTTTGATACTTTTTAGAGCGCGATTTGCAGCAGTCGGGTTTTAGTTTATGAACTTATTTTTTATTTAATTAATTTTGGGGTCATGATTTCGTTACTATTTGAAGTCACTTATTATTACTTTTGCAATACAGAAATGCACGCAGAGCGCCGCATATATCGGGATACGCCTGACTCCTTTGGCATGGAGGCTTCGGAACGCGTACAGCGTGCCTCGTACGTCGGGCTACGCCCGACTCTTTTAGTATCAAGGCGCCGAAGGCGCCCGGCTTTGAAACGCGTACAGCGTTCCTCGTACGTCGGGCTACGCCCAACTCTTTTAGTATGAGGGCGCCCGGCTCTGGAACGCGTACAGCGTGCAGCGTGCCTCGTTCGTCGGACTACGCCCGACTTTTTTAGTATGAGTATGAGGGCGCCCGGCTTTGAAACGCGTACAGCGTGCCTCGTACGTCGGACTACGCCCGACTCTTGAAACCCGTACAGCGAGCCTCGTACATCGGACTACGCCCGACTCTTGGAACCCGTACAGCGAGCCTCGTACGTCGGACTACGCCCGACTCTTGGAACCCGTACAGTGAGCCTCGTACGTCAGGCTACGCCCGACACTTTAAGTATGGGCGCGCCTTTTGGACCGAATCCGTTGCGTCACATAGGTACGTTTGAGTATGTTTCGCCTGACCACTACAAAAACGTTTTTTTTTAGCAATATTTTACGAAGTGAATATACTAAGAATTTTTTACTATGGGACCAAACTCAATATTGTACTTAAATTGGCTGTTTCATACATTTTGGCTGATCTGGACTTCTATACCTATTCACGTTATAAAATATTGCAGGTCATTAATAACACACCACGTATCTATATACTGCAAATTTATTTTGCAAAAAGCTTTTTGGATCGCCGTAGTCGCGTAAGGGTAATATTCCATTTCTAACCGCAGCTGCATTACTGTCAATTTCACTATGGAAATTGAAAATGACAGCGACGCGTTCAGTACCGGTAGTGCAGCTGCGGTTAGAAATGGAATGTTACCATAAACGTAACACGCATGTCGCGGATAGAATCCAGAGCACTTGTAGATTCGTAGCTCGAATTACCTACCCGATAAATTATTGTTTTATCGGGTGCATGCAAGCAAAGCCGGGTGCAAAAGCTAACAATATCTATATTTGATATGTGCTAATTGAGCTCTTTCAAATGATATACAACACGTCATCATTACCTATTTTCGTTTCGAGCGCTTCGGCCGCTCCGATATATCTGATGGCGACTGCATCTTCTAGAGTTCACGTACGCGAGTTAGTTACCATAGAAACTTACAGACGCTTCTCGAGCCCCACGTCCGCTTCGACCTCTGCACCGGCACCATTTTGTTAATCAAATAATCTTGCGATCGAAAAATTGAATCATGCCCATGACCTTAGGTACGCTACCCGAGCGTATATAAGGATGCAGCATCCCAAACTGGCTAGTACATTGCTTGATCTCGACTGGTAAAGTTGGCAGCGACTTAATTTTGAGCTTGTATATTAATCTAACCTAAAAATGCTGCATTTAGTCGTCTTGCTTGTAGCGGCAGTGGCTGCTTCAGCTAATGTCATCAACGAAAACTATTGCCCTGTGTTGAAGCCGGTAGAAAACTTCAATTTAACAGCGGTAAGTAGGCATTTTATTCTTGATTTAGTATCATGTCTTTAAACATCACGTTCATACAAAATTTGTATTGAACATCTAATCGCAGTGTACCTAGTAAATTAATTTATACAGTCAAGGTATTTAATTTCAGTACCATTGAATAAAATTGTACTTACTCACAGTTACATTCAATACTCGTATGATAGTCGCTGAGGACCTCATACTAAGTATTTTCACTGTGTCAAGGTACGAAATGGTACTGAAATTAAACTCTTTGACTGTTATACTATGCTTATTCAATTCAGGCCATCTAAGGTCTTCTGTTAAATTGTTGAACCAAAATTAAGTATATGTCCTCTTCAGATCAGAGATCTTACTGCCAAAGCATAGGTCCCGAAAATAATCATAGTAAAGAATTTGCGTACCTAGATAACAATAGAGTACAAGAAAATTGTATTTTTTAAAGCATTGTGAACAAAGAACAGGGGCCAAATTCGACATGTACAATTGTCAGATTTCGCATCCACGTCAAATCAACAGTTGATTTTATTGCATACCGAGTGTTGATTCCATCAACAGTGGATAATATCATTTGGTACAACCAAAACTCAACTCTAAACTAAGGGTGGTTCGGTTTGGTTTGCTTGTCACCCTAACTGTGGATTGTTAATGTCAAATTTTGACATTGTACGTATTCGAGAACTTATGATTTTTCCCACATCAACGGGAGATCAACACGATACGTCAAACGTCGCTTGTCGAATAGGGGTCCAGGCAATAATAATTTATTTAAATGACAATTTATTCATTTTTCAAATAGAAAAGCTTTTTGAACGTAAAACCCTTCTGGTGTTGCGGGTGTCCATGGGCGGCGGTAATCGCTTACCACCAGGTGATCCGTCTGCTCGTTTGCCTCCTATTTCATAAATAAAAACACCTTGTTATGAAATTTGAAATATTGTTATTTGCAGTGATCGTACATTTTCCAGCATTCCAGCATTCCAGCATTTTTGGTGCAGCGCAGTGTTGTTACCGGAATTGGTATAAATAATTTCAACCCTAATGATTAATTTGCGTTTATTACGTTGATATTAACCTTAATTCCATTTCAGTTGAAATTATTTATACCAATTCCGTCAACACCACGCGAATCGATTTGGTGCAGCGGCGTGGTGTTAACGGAATTGGTATAAATAATTTCAACCCTAATGATTAATTAGCGTTCATTACGTTAATATTAACCTTAATTCACCATTTCAGTTGAAATTATCTATACCAATTCCGTTAACACCCTCTGCTGCACCAAAAATGCTGGAAAATGTACGATCACTGGTTATTTGTATCGGAATCATTGACTAACAAAAAAATGCATAGGTCCATAATATTTTTATACCAACAAGATGAAGCTAATATAATCTTGTGATCTGATAATATATGTATAATATATCTCGAACGGAGATAGTTAGCGATAATATTTTTTGTGGAAAATGTTGATTCAATTGAAAAGCAAGAAATCGAAATGTCCAGCTACTTCTATTCTAAGGATCAAACATATTTGATTTTAAGTTTATAAATTAAATGAAATTCAAGGGGCTTGCCAAGATGCCAATCGTTTGCGCAGTATCAAACGAAACTGTTATCTCTCTCTATCACTCTTCTATATTAGTGCGACAAAGAGACATTTAGAAATAAGCGTATCGTTCGCTACGGCGCAAACGATTGTCATCTTTTAAAGCCAAGTTCGTGATAAAAATCCTATAATGACACACATGATGTTTCATACTAAAATAGCAGCAATCAGCAATGATAAACGTATATGATAAACAGATAAGTGATGACAAATACCAACACTGCCTAATTACCTACACCCAATTTGTAGGTATTCATTAGGTATAGGTCTACGTACGGACGCTGTTGGTAAGAATTAGTTACAGGCTTCGTATTGATTATAGGGTCGAATGAAGCATAGTTTGTATTATTAAGTACTTAAGTAACATGTAAAGTAGGTAGTTTGTGTCTCAAAACTTTTCATGATTTCACCGCCCACCTTCTTTACCAACCTATAAAATGACTTCTTTAATCACCATTGGCGCTCCATGTAGGTAAAACAAATATATCCGAACACACTTTTGTTACCAGAGAATTAAGGATTTGGTGTATACATAGATATGATTTAATTTTCTTAGGCACAAAAACTAGCGGGGCTGTTCAATATCAGCATAGTTTTTGGGACCGTCAATCCACCTTCTTCTGCCAAATGTGAGCATCTAGAACGAAATCCTTAGCTAAATTCCAAATGTCTTTGTTTCTTCTGGTTCGGCCACTACCGTGGGCGTATCATACTACAAAGAAAAATCCTTTTAAAATCAATGAAATACGATATCCAACAGTCTTTAACGGACTAGACTATCCACCACCACTCATAACCAATCCCAATCATAACACACGTTATCATTTCTCAAGTTAAGCAAACCAGTAGATAAGATCCAGGGACCGCCACAGACGTCATCTCTCGTTCCTTCTAGTCTGGAGATTGCTTGACAGCATATTTTCAATTGTTCTCGATGTCATCTTTCTTCTGTCTTGACAGCGCACTCTATTAGTCTCTTAAATGCATCTTAAATGCGGTTGATGGCATGATTCATGATTCTCTGTTATTGATTTCACCACTTTGATCGCCGCTATCTGTTCGGTGCTGACTGTACTAATACTAATCCACCCATTCAACAACTAGTCACAACAAAAAATCTAAAGTTGTCTCCATGAAATTGCAGTAATTTTCCGTGCATTTAAAGCGCAAATTTTCCTAACAAACCTTAACAATTGCGGTTCCGGCCTCAATCATTTACCGAGGAGCTGAATCAATTAATTGAATGAATGGGATAATTCGAATTACTCATCAACCAAACTGACCGAGCGTGAAGGACGCGCCGATAAAAAGAATCCATTGATGAACTTATAGCGGAAGGTGCTGGGTCTAACATGACGGCGTTGCATGAACAAGAGATTTCCTTTGGCAGGATTGGTCCTTAGGCTCCAAGCATGGGTTTAAGAAGTGGAGCCACCGAGATTTTTGATGTACATTTTCAGGGGGGGGGGGGGGGCTCTCAACTTGATCTTGATATCTATGTCATTTAAGCGACTAGGCCAAGTTTGGTATCATTTTCGTATAAATCGGGAATGCCGACTTCATTTATGATATCATAATGACACCATTCCGAAGTTAAAACACATAAAATATGAAAAAAATACTTATTTTTTCAATTCCTCTTCACCCCTAAACCGCTAAACCAATTTAGTTAAAATTTGGTATAGAGATAGTTTCAGTCCCAGGAAATAACATAGCATAATTTAAATCTCAAAAATCTTCCCCTAAGGGTATGAAAAGGGAGGTGAAAATTTGTATGGGGGTCCAATAACCGCTGAACCGATTTTGATAAAATTTGGTATAGAGATATTTTGAGTCCCGGGGAAGAAGATAGGATAGTTTTTATTTTAAAAAATCTCTCAGGAAGGTGTAACATTGTATGGGAGATCAATAACAGCTGAACCGATTTAGATGACATCTATGTCTACATCTTTGATTTAGTTGAAAATGATACTAAACTTGACACAGACTCTACAGGGGGCTTTTTGTATTTCGACCGCTAGATTTTGTGTATTTCGTCACAGAACAGATAAGTACAGAAGTCAATCACATGTATGTACTTTACATTTCATACCTACGCTCGGCGGTCGCTCTAGGGTTGCGATTGTTGCGAACTATGACTTATGCACAAAAAACTATCGTGGTAGTGGCACTCGTATTCACCGTATCGTATCTCGTATCTAGTTGTTTGATTTATTGTTGAGGATGAAACGGGAAGAATGGAAATATAAATTAATAATAACATTAATAACTCAAATAGGTATTTTAATTTTAATGTCATTGTTATATTACAAATTTGCCACAGAAAATATCTTGCGATGATTTCGAGATTGGCGAAATGCACGATTAATATATTTTAAAGTGTAATAATTTCGCATTCTCATGTACAATGTAATAAATTCGCATACGCATTCTCTCTGAAACCACTGGTAGCTTAAAAAATGACAATTCACCGGCTAATGTTGAATTTAAACAACCGTCCACTGTACAGTTATAATAACTTTTTGTTTTGTTTCTCCATTATTGCACAAAAAAGTTCACAGACGCGTGTCTCAAGCGGATGGCACTCGCGCTCGCACTGGTCCCAACTGGTCCGAGATATCGTGTCCGTGAGCAGTGTCTATGTGTGCGTTGCTCGAGCGCGCTTTGTATGTAGATTGATTTCTGTATCTTTTGTGATTTCGTTCAATAATATCTCCACTACTAGGCATTCAAATTCTACGAATAGAATTGAAAACGAGTGGTCAATACCACTCGATTCCAAATTTCTATCGCTCGTATTTCAAAAATTAGCATTTCGCCGTTTTCCACCGATTTTCGAGTGACGAAGTCGAGCAATCGAAATTCAAAAATCGCTTCCCAGATCGATCTCAACTGATTCTCGTGTAATTTCATGTGCAAGTTCGATAGTTACATTTTTTATTTATTATTCTGTTTTGTTTTTTTTTTAATGGTGAAGACATGAGGAACTAATAATGTTATTGCAAAATTTAGACACTTAGTCAGGGCACGTTCCTCGTAAAGACGCTGACCACAGGGGATAGGTTCTTAACTGGCGACTATGTACGGGAAATAGAGGCTTGGAAATAGAGGTATTTACCTCCTACTGTAGGAGTCCTACAAGCTGTACTGACGGTCTGCTCAGGATCGCAAAATAAAAGATCTAAAAACAGAAATTGAACGAGGATTCATGTGATAGGTCTTTGAACCTGTAGAGAACATCTTTTAGCCAAACTAAATTATGATGAATAGCGCAACCAAAGGAGCAAAACTATTGTTTTTCATCTGAACTTATACGAAACTAATGATCTGGCCGACTAATCGGCCATTCGAGCGCCGATTAGTCGGCTAGTCGGCTAGTCGGCCAAATCAATAGTCTGTACATCACTAGAACTTATACTTAAAAAATTATTAACCTCAGACGTCACTGACCCTTAAAACCCCCCACCCCCCACCTGCATCAAAAATCTGGGTGGCTCCACTTCTTAAATAAGGAAAACAAAGATTGATTTTACCAAAGGAAATCTCTTGTTCAGTGAACGCCGTAGTTGACCTTTTTATGGCCTGAGCACACTCCACTATTACTCTTATTGTACACAAATGTAGATTGATCGTAAAATAATAATAGTGTAACAGATTTTACGTATCAATGGCATTTTTTAGTCGGCTAATGCAAATGCTAATGTATGTTTACCGATAAGTTTGATTAAATAATCAACCTTAATGCAAATTCGATTAATAGATCGGTAGGTACCTGAACATTTTTAAATATCCTCTGTGATGATGATAACATAACAGACCTGCTAGCATGAGTTGTGTTCTCGCGCGCGACTCTATACATCTAGATTCAGTGCGACTTCTTCGACTAGCGCGCGAGAACGCAACTCAATTCATGCTAGACCGCCAGGTGTTTTAAAGTAAGTTTGTGTAGATCTGGTTTCAATCATTTTTGACGTTTTCATAACTATTTAAGACAGTAATTCAATATGTACATAACATATTTTCATAACTTTTGACTTCTAAACACTTAATAATAAATCTGCAATTCCCTTGCAGTATCAAGGCACGTGGTACGAGATCTCCAAGTACCCAAATTCAGCGGAGAAGAATGGCAAATGCGGCTCAGTTGAGTACAAGCTCGACGGCGAAGTGTTGAAGGTGAAGGACATTCACGTGGTCGACGGAGTTCAGACGTACGCTGAAGGCACGGCCAAGCTAGCTGCCGATGCGAATAAGGCTGGGAAGCTGGTCGTCTCGCTTAAGTTTGGAGGTAAGTGTAACGAGTTTTCCCTGAGAGTATTCCCTGGATAGCACATCGCACCAACGTTTCGATTCTTCAGGAGCTCAAGATCCAGACGAGGCTTTTAACCACCTGCCTACGAAGGATTCTGGAGTACTTTGGACACATAGCCAGGAAAAGCAGCGATAATCTCGAAAAATTAGTGGTCACTGGCAAAGTGGAAGGAAACAGACCTATGGGCAGAAGCCCGATACGTTGGACTGACCAGGTCCGCACCACCCTCAACACCACCCTCAACACCACCGTACACGACGCTCTCCACGAGGCAGCAGATAGAAGTGTATGGCACCGAGTGGTCCGCACAAAACTATTTCGACGAGATGGTCACGACCGTCAGCATTGAGGAAACTGACGCGAGGAGGAGGAGTAACGAGTTTATGGGCTTTTTTATTTAACTGTCTAACAGTCTCCACCATACAGCCAGCCGGTTTCATGTGGTTTAACTGCTCTCTAGACGTACTTAGTAGGTTTCAAATATCAATATCAAAGTTGCACTTTATAACTTACCAGTCGAAATTGCTCCGCTGCACCTTACGCTTAGTCGACATAATATTGGTGCTTGATGGTATAATATATATTATAAATTAATATATTATTCAATGGCGTGTGAAAATAGTCTATTTTGTATCTCCTTAATTATCTTTTAGCCTTTAGTACTACGAATTTGGTATCTTCATTTCTGAGTCAATTATTAGTTAGGTTTATAACGATAATTGAAATTTACAAGGCTACATAACACACTTTGCACTACGAGGGTGCGACCGCGTGAGCTGGCATTGGATAACTTATCTTATAATCCTACATGGCTACACTAGTCTTTATTGCTGTCACAATAAAGTTGCAATTAGTAGCTAAATTTGTTCGTTTATCGCGAAGATTATCATGTTATCCTGATTAAAGCAGAACAGGTTGTGTGGGAGGCAGTAAACGTGGTTAAATTGATACCTTAAAGGTACATAAGATTAATTTCATACATTCTATCAGTATGGTTAGTTTGGGCTTGGTTTAGTAGATGTAAAGAGAGATTTCTCTCCATGCGAGCATTGTGCCTGAAAACTAAAGTCCAATAAACATTGACATATATCTCAGGACTGGCCTTACGGGCAATAACAATGGGGCCAGGACAGAGGTGTGACACCGCTACAACGCGATTGGTTGATGAGTTCGCATCACGCACGATTGGCCGCAACTAGTTGCGTTAGACTGCACGATTGGCTCGAATTCGTGAGTGACACCGCTGAACTAGTACCAGTTTTAGTACCTGTAAGGCCCGTCCTGATATATTATATGCCAATGAAGGCCAGGCTACACCGGTTGCGCGTGCGTAGACGTGTAGACGTGTGCGTTGCGCTGCGTTGCAAACTAAGGATTTTCATAAAAAATGTCACACCGCGCAGTTCTCTTATATTTATTTACAACTCTGCCGGTGCGTGTGTAGGTTTGCATGATGAATTCAGACACAAAATTGAAATTTAATGGAATTGTTTGTGAATACAAAAATATTTAATATTAAGTACTTACATTATTTTGGTAGATTACAAAAGTGTGTCGTATAAAATATATTATGGGAACAATTGGGGCATTTGAGATAAAACTAAGTCTTCCTTTACCACCACTGCTATTTTCGGAAATTATTAGGTATTGAGTGGTGGTACAAAAATGGTGGCTACGCTACGGAGCTGGGTTATAACCGCGAAAATCGAAGTTCGCAAATTGCGGGCATTTTTCTCTGTCATTCTAATATTATGCCTTCATTGGAGTAAAAGAGAAAGATTTGCAATTTGCGAATTTCTGTTTTCGCGGTAGCCCCTCTGCAGCGTGTGCCGCACGTGCGCGTAACCCGGTGTGAAAGGCTCCCTACAAATACTTTCAGAAAACATTTTTGCTTCATAAAGAACCTGTTTGTTTACAGATGTGACTAAGGACTCCCCACTGAACATTCTTGCGACGGACTACACTCACTACGCCATTGCACACAACTGCAAATACGACGAGAAGAACAAGAACCAGCAAGGTTAGTTGGCATGTAATAATGACTGAATGAATGAATGAATGAATATTTTTATTACGTGTAACATATGGACACATTTTTTTTATTAGTAGAGCTTACAAACTACGGGGTTAGTAGGTACAGGAAAATTCAAAACAAAACAACACTGATGGGGGAATGCAATCCCTCACAGTGCAGCAAGTAGGGACAGTCAGTCCTATCCGCTATCATGCGAAGAATGCTGTTGATAATGTGAGAACGGAATCGAATTCATAAAAAGTTTACGCTTAACTAAATGCTAGTGCTACCATAGTTGGCGACCACGTACCGGATGGCGTAGCGTGGGTAGACCACAAGGTGGACTGACGACCTGGTAAAGGTTGCGGGAGTCCGCTGGATGCGGGTGGCGCAAGACCGGTCATTGAGGTACTCTGTCCGTCTGCTGGGGGAGGCCTATGTCCAGCAGTGGATGTCCTCTGGCTGATATGATGATGACGATGATGAAAAGCTACCACATAGTTGATACATATTGCATGCACTTAAGTGTTTGTCTATCATTTAAAAACTAAAATCTCTAATGGTAATTTTTTACTTATTCATATATATCAATATAATTAGTAGGGGACCCCAAGGCGAGTTGTGACAATTTTTACGTTAACCGGCATATCTCAGCAAAAAAGCATACCATCGCTTTGGTCCATAATTAGGCCATCTTTCGCTAGCTAAACAAACATGCACTGAATTTCATTTGGTAGTTAGTGTTTAATTTATTTCTTAGTGGACTAGGTACCTAAAAACTAATACCTATTCACACATATAAAGCACAAAAAAATTCCATGAAAAAAAAATCGAATTCAAAATCACAATAACAACGGTAAATTATTTATAGTACTCGAAAACTATTACATTTTCACATCACCTATTCGAAAAAGGGCTTTTTCTTCCCTGCTACGAGGGATCAAAGTGGCACTTTTCTTCCCTGCTAGGAGGGATCAAAGTTGTACTTTTCTGTTCTAGGACACGATTTTTTCTTTCTTGCATACTGTTTTTTTTTGGTCAATTGATACATATTTTGGAACATAACAATTTCCTCATAGTTGATGTGAAAAGCAGTATGTGTCACACGGTATTTAAATTATTTCGTCATGGGCGTTAACACTTGAATCCCTCATTACGCTCAGGCTTCTACTTTTGCAGAATCCATCGCTTCATTCAGGATTCAATGTACGCCCTTGACGGAAATATACCATTTCGATACTTTGTAACACAAACTACTATTGTTTACTGACCTTTAAATTGATAGTCTTCAAAACAAATAAGTATGCAAAAGTCTAAACAAATCCTTTAGTTATTGCAAAAGAACAATATAATAATATTGCGCGAAATCGACATAATATTTATTGTATAAAGACTTCTAAATATTAATTTATCTATGTCGGTGGCCGATCGTAAGATCAGGCTGATCGTAATGTTCCAGTGTAATGTTTTGACGATAGTCACATGAAACCAATATATAGGTAGGATAGGTTCCTTAGGTTGCTTCAGATGCCCGGAGGGCAAACTGCTCAGAAATAGTAGCCCCGCGTAGCGGGGCTCCGTCGACTCAGGGAACGAGTTAAAAATTTTCACGTTTCATGGCTCCTCATCACGTTGGGCCAACTCCAACACCAACGAGGGACGCATTTATGCGTTAGAGGGAGCAAGTGATATTGCTATCTCATTCTACCGCATGGCTGCGTCCCTCGTTGGCGTTGGCCCAACGTGAAGAGGAGCCATCACGATATGCCTGATCTTACGATCGGCCGCCGACATCTACATTGTCTACGTGATAATTGGTGGTATTTTTTTCAGATCAGAGTCACTAGACATATCCGGATAATTGTTTATCTGGGTCACTGTCGTAAATAATATTGCTTCCTCGAAATTTAATTAACTGAATAAGCTGTGCTTGATAAAATCAATAAAGATATCGTAAAATTTGATTGGGTTTAGTAATCTGTTGTTTGCAGAACTACATAGTACAATCAAGGCATCAATTTTTGCTAAATACATACATGTTTTTGAATCGCACGTGTAATAATATTTAACCAATATTTCGAGCTTAGGAACATGGGAGAAGAAAATATTTCAAAATATTTGTCGAAAATCAAGTTCTTGTTTAACTTGAAGTTTTTGAAGTCTTTTATTGTCCTTCATAGGCTATGGTCCTTGATCAACTCTACATGAGGTCCATTCTGATCTGACCGACGACGGGCCGATCCTATATACAAAACTAGATAAAAAATTCAAAACTCTTAAATTGTTAAATCTGAATCCTTTCCTTGTTTCTTACATGTACTTATTATATATTTTTGCGTCCGGTGCACATTTTATCAGTTTTGTTTGTGCATTGCATTTTTGTAAATCTTTAAAACGTTTATATATTACACGAGCGTTAAGTAACGTGACTCAACTGATAACAATTTTTCTTAGATTACTTAGGATTGATAAAAAATATGGGTGGGTAGGATTTATTATTTTTTGTAAGCTTTCTAGAAAGGGAAACCCCGTAATCAAAGATTAGTTTCCCAATTTCTCTGTAGTTATATGAACGCTGAATTTTACACTACCTATCCTAATAAATAGATGGAATAATAGTAATTCTCGTTATGTTCGGTACTAGGTTATGTTATTGTGCTAATAAATGCTTTCTTCTTCTTTTACTTGATAATGATATTGTTTCTGTTTCTAAGTTATATATTTCATTTTCTCAGATTTTGCCTGGGAAATCCTATCACGAAGCAAGAAACTAGAGGGTGAAGCCAAGACCGCCGTGGACAACTACCTGAAGGCCAACGCTAAGGAGCTGGACACCAGCAAGTTCGTGCAGACCGACTTCTCCGAGGCTGCCTGCAAGTTCACCAGCACCAACCTTATCACTGAAGCTGTGAAGCACCATTGAGAACCCTGAACCAGTTCACTGACCGAAAGTCGCAAATTTTGATACATCATATAAAGAAAAATAATGTGCATTACATTTAATCTTCTTCGTATTTGTAGAACCGTGCTAGTTAACTGACCGAAAGTCGCAACTTTTGATACATCATATAAAGATAAATAATGTGACATTTAATCTTCGTTTTTGTATGCTATAGCTTTTTGCTGCCAGCCCTAAACCTTATAGCAGGGCGTTAAAATCTACCAACGGTCAGTGTTTAATGTGTAAGTTCTTAAATTCATTCCTTATTACGATATAAACAACACAGCCTATTGTCTTTTATAAGTGAAAAAAAACAGTTTTTGTTTGCTATAGCTTTTTGCTGCCAGACCTAAATCTTATAGCAGGGCGTTAAAATCTACCAACGGTCAGTCTTATTATGTATAAGTTCTTAACGTTATTCTGTATAACGATATAAATAACACATCCTTTTCTCTTTTATATCTGAAATATATCGTTATGACTGTCTCTTTCCCTTTGTAGTCTTAAGGTTAAGGATTCTCAAGTTTAATTGGAAAAAGGCTCTTACCTATATACTATGCATTTTTCTCTTTTTTCTGGTGATTTATATGAAAATTTACTAACAAGTTCACAGTTTGTAGTATTTTGCTGCTGTTTAAGCTATTCTAACTACTTTACATTTAATATGTGATAATTTATGTTAGTTCGTTCAGAACTTAGTTGAATAATTGTGTAATAAAGATATGCTTTTTCTTTCTCATGTTTTATTTGTTTTCTCCTTCCTATACAATAGGTATCTACCTAATTTTAATCACTACACCTTATAAAACAAAGTCCCCCTCTGCCATCTGTCCATCTGTCTGTTTGTACTCGTATGTTCGCGATAAACTCAAAAACTACTGAACGAGTTTTCATGCGGTTTTCACCTATGAATCGAGTGTTTCTTATTTATTTATTTAAACTTTATTGCACAATAAATGAAGAGTACAAATGGCGGACTTAATGCCAGAAGAACCAAGATGTTTCTTGGTTTAGGTGTATAATTTGTTAACCGGTGCGAAGCCGGGGCGAGGCGCTAGTTATTTAAATAAAGTCAATTAATTAATTAATATACAAAAATATACAAATGGTGGATTTAATGCCTTTGGCAATCTCTACTAGTTAACCATAGGGCTAAAAAGAGACGATTGATTTTATTTAATGGTTGATCGATGGCTATTTTTTGTAGCGGTGTTATTCGTATAGATACTTGATTTGACAAAATAAAATGTGTTATTTTAAAATTAAATAACAATAAAACTGCCGGTCGTTTTTAATAAAAATATATAATCACAGTTTTTTTGTATAAGTGTATAAAAATTAAAACATTGGAAAAGACACTTCAGCCGACCAGTCTTCTTCGACTAATTACATTAGTCGGGTTATGCAAGTTGATATTTTATAAATTGAAAACATTGCTTAAGACGAAACAGGAGCTGATTTTAAATATTGGTAAATATACCCGTCTCGCTAACGGAAGCGGCTCCTAAAACTAGTGCGATAAGGACAAGGCGAAAAATCCCGCGTAAATATCTCAATAATCGAGGTTTCGTACTCGCCTGTTTCCTCCTCCAAAACTAAACCGATCCTAACCAAACTTGGAAATCCAAATTATTACAAAATTATCTGTGTCAGACCGTTTTGCTTTTTTGGCTAATTGATATCAGTTTTGAATAGCACGCCTCTCATTTTTGAAGGGCTCTAGCGCATTGAATAACAAAAATATCAAATAAAGCAAAACGGTCCAACACAGATATGGACAATATTAATCTGTGTTGAAAAAATCATTGCTCTAGCATCCAAACCCACGGAGGAAACAGTCGAGTACGTTTGTATGGAGAAATTACCACTCCAGTTGGCTCTTAACGTGACAGGTAATCTAATTTAATATTTATATTATAAGATTACCAAAAATTACTAGTAAAGAAATCTGTCTCGAATTTTTGCGAGAACTGACATTCTGCGTCTGAGAATTCTTTAAAAACAAATGACTGTCTATGCTCGGCCAACTCCGTGTATTTTGACAAGGCGTCTTCAACTTTTTTCAATGTTTCTCCTTCTAACTTTTGCTTGTTTCTTGATAAGACCCAGGAGAAAACTGTAAAGAAAAACATAATGTGAATTTTTACGATTTTTTACCTCTGTATCTGTGACATGTCATTTTAATGTATAAATTGAACTATATTGCAGATCATTGTTCCAAATTGTTATTGCAGATCAAAGATATGTTTACATTTTTCGCCTTATTACAAAGGCATAAGGTGTAAAAGTGTAAACATATCTTTAACGTTGACTGGACTTAGGTACTCATACGATAGCCTGACTGACAAGTCGAGCTTAAAGTCTGGTTTTATCATGATCAAATCATCGACTGATCATGTTTTACAGTCGCCA
The DNA here is from genome assembly GCF_963556715.1 of Cydia fagiglandana. Classification (NCBI taxonomy): domain Eukaryota; kingdom Metazoa; phylum Arthropoda; class Insecta; order Lepidoptera; family Tortricidae; genus Cydia; species Cydia fagiglandana. Next base: position 7,901,762 of record NC_085949.1, on the reverse strand, counting down.
TCAGATATATCGGAGCGGCCAAGGTGCTCACAAATATCTGAGCACGCCTCTATTGTCAAGGCGTTAGAGTGCTTGTTCAGATATTGTGAACACCTTGGCAGCTCCGATATATCTGATGGCGACTGTACCTACCGTAATGGGTTCTCGGCTTCTTCTTGTAAGTCTTGCAGGTGTATGCGATGGCATAGTTGTCGTAGTCAGTGGATAGTATGAAGAACGGGAACTGTAGCACTTTATCTGAAATTATATGTATACTATAGTAGGTTATAATTACTCTTAAAACTTGAAAAAAAAATACTTAATGATAATTGAAGTCGGTTTTGGTTTGGTAAGAACGATTACAGTTTTAAACGATCCCTTTAGAAATAAGTAGGAACTTAACTGAAAGAAAAAAACGAATAAAAAAACAACAGATTTCCTCGAACTATCTTGCTGAGTAGCATTTCAACATACTTTCGAAAAAAAAACGTACGCAATTTGGTTTATCCGTTTGAAAGCTACGATATAATAAGCACATGATAACGATATGCATAAAGTTCCATTTCAGTTTTGACAATTCGTGCGTAGTGACAGTTTTTGTGTTTGATGGTAACATTCCATTTCTAACCGCAGCTGCACTACCGGTACTAAACGCGTCGCTGTCATTGTCAATTTCCATAGTAAAATGAACAGTAATGCAGCTGCGGTCAGAAATGGAATGTTACCATGACACGGCATCGAAAAGGTAATTATGGGCCAAAATAAAGAATTTCATTAAATCAAGTACCTCTTTTTGCGTCAAGTAATATTACTTTAACTATCGGGTATCTTACCAGCATTCTCGTAACTGACAATGAACTGCGCCCTGTTTCCAGCATCGAAGGTGGGATCAACCCTAGCCAGATAAGACTTGTGAGTCCGGTTCCCCTCAGCAACCACGTAGGTCTCCTTTAGGGTGTAACCCAGGTTGTCCTCTTGGAAGTCCAGCGTAGCGCAGTCGTAGATCGATCGACCATCGCTGGCGTAGCTGGCCACGTTGTACCAGCTGCCTGAAAACTGGTTGTGGACACTTATTAGAATTTTGCTTTTTATTCCCTTTCTATAAATTTAAGAGCTGTGCTCTTGTCGGTGGAGCAATCTCCAACTCGTCCGGTTCTTTCTGGTATGACACGACCTGAACGTTTTATTTGGTTGAAATAATTTATTCTCGGTCTTCCTCTTCCTCTCTTTCCCTACATTTTTCCTTCTATGATGTTCTTTAGGAACATGTCGTGTCGTAGCAGATGTCCAATTAGTATTCCTCTTCATTTTTTACCGTGAGACGGCGCACCAAGGACGTGAGGCCGGGCCCTTACTTCGTATAACAGATTATATAACCTACATTTGTGTGTGATTTGATTGCTATCACAACTGAATGATTATAAAATTTACTAATTAGTCAAATCAGAAAATATGTAAAAAAAATATTATCCACTAATCCGAAAGAATGCCTCCATATCTACCTAAATTAATCATCTGTGAATAATTGCATAGAATCATATTTTAATTTGCCGTTATCTGCTTAGATTGTATCGGAATTCTGAGAACATGATTATTCATTAGATATATCCTGATGACGCATCGAATGATGAAGAAAGTATATTTTGGGCGTGGAGAAAATATTTCATAATATTGATACCTATACAGGGTGGCTAAAAAAATATTGTATTCCCGTTGCTGGGTTATACTGAGCAACTTTTAATATGGGATCAACCCCGAAATCGCGAAAAAAAATTTGGCTGTTGCATACATTTTGACTGGTCCATTTGCTATGGGAAGGTAATTTTTTTTCGCGATTTCGGGGTTGGTCCCTTAGTAAAAGTTGCTTAGTATAATCCCAAACCTCCCCGGCAACGGGAATGCAGTTATTTTTTAGCCATCGTGTATATTTAGTAAACTATTTTTTTTGTAACATAATTCAATAGGTAGGTAGTAGGTACCTACTCAGGTAAGTACCTACTTTATTATCTGATAAACAACTTAAATATCATACATATAGGTACAACATGTGAAACAGGGATAAAATAGTAGATTGTGTCACAACGAAGCAAAAATAACTTATTTATGGCGAGGGCGGACATTGATTTCTGAGCGTAGTGAGGGATACAAGTGTTACCGCCCAATGTGGAAGTAATCTTGCTGCATTGTGACACATACTGCTTTTCACATCGCCTATGGGAAAATATTATGTTTCAAAATATTAATTTTTAATCTAAAAAAATTGTATGCAAAAAAGTAAAAAAAAATAGTGTCCTAGAATAGAAAAGTGTCTATGAATTAAACATTTTTACTAAAGTTTTGTTAGATGCAATCATAATCTAATTTACCTTGGTGTAATCCAAATTTTCTTGAATTTTGATCGTTGGACATTCTCCCTGTATATTATCCGCCGAAACCCCAAAAACCCCAAGCAGACAACATACTAAAAACAACATTCTTTATTCTGTTTATTTTTAAACAAGTACTCGGGGCGAAGTTGTGATATCGAATGCTTGCGCGTCGCATCCCACGCGATAATTATCCAATGAAATGACCCCTGAGTAAAGCTGTTTTATATTGAAATTGCTGGTTAAATTGAACAACCGTATGGAGTTTCCTATAATGTTTCCTCTGAGTATTTATAGCGCGCCACATGGGTCAGTTTTCAAGGTCTTTTGCACGTTTTGGTTATTATTTTGTGCAAATTATATTCGATCCCGGTAAGGTAATGTGGGGTAAGAGCAGGGACGTATTTTAAAATTTGGTGCCCCGGGCCATTAAGTTTCGCCGCCCCAAAAGTCAAGGAAAAAAATTTAAATGCAATCCGCCAGGCGCGGCATACGCCGCCCTTAGCGGATTGGCGCCCTGGGCCATGGCCCTAGGGTAAATACGCCCCTAGGTAAGAGAAACGGTTTTTTTACTCGGGGCACAGAATAAATAATAGTACTAGGTACAGAAGACTCACTCTCTAACAAAACGCTTCTGATGTTACGATCAGCACACATATGGCCGCTAGGTGGCGACAGCGCCACGCGCGGCTTATGGCTTTCCCCAAAATTGGGATGGAACGGATGTACTTTTAGCTACCTGTAGCAAAGCGACGAAATCGCGGAGTGAGCCACGCCTGCTCGCGGCAAGAGTAACAATATGAGGATTTCCTACAAGTGTTACTCTTGCCCCAATTTTTGTCTTTAGATCTGACCTTACCTACTGATAAATTTAGTTAAATATGTATTAACTGGACTTAACTTTACTTACAGTATTTTTATATAGAGTAAGCAGCTACCTAAGTTATTTATTTTTCACGTTTCTAAACCCAAGTTTTTGGGCTCTTACATTTGAACTGCATTGTGAACATGTCTTTAGGTAATAGGTCAAATGGATGAGTCGAATTTGTCAATAGATAATACAATCGTTTTCTAGAACTGAGCTGACATAAACAAAACAACAGTACATAAACACGATAGTTTTTATATTGTACATATGTTGGTGTTGTATTTTGTAGAGGCAATTATTTATTAAGCGTTTATTTCGAAATAAATTATGTGAATGGGGCTTTGTATTTTTTTGTGTTTGGAGAAGCGCTGGTGGCCTAGCGGTGAGAGCGTGCGACTTGCAATCTGGAGGTTCAAACCCCGGCTCGTGCCAATGAGTTTTTCTGAACTTATGTACGAAATATCATTTGATATTTACCAGTCGCTTTTCGGTGAAGGAAAACATCGTGAGGAAACCGGACTAATCCCAATAAGGCCTAGTTTACCCTCTGGGTTGGAAGGTCAGATGGCAGTCGCTTTCGTAAAAACTAGTGCCTACGTCAAATCATGGGATTAGTTGTCAAGCGGACCCCAGGCTCTCATGAGCCGTGGCGAAATGCCGGGATAACGCGAGGAAGAAGAGGGGCTTTGTATTATGAATATAGGAAAATTGGTACCGATACTCGATTAACATCAAACATCAAACATCAACATTTATTCAGCAAATAGGCCACAAGGGCACTTTTACACGTCAACATTGAATTTACATAAAAACAAAAATAATAACATCAACAATTTTATAAAATAAAACTAACAATTCAATATAACGTATTACAATTACTAAGAGATGTATATGGTCTCTTAATGTCGAATTACATACAAAATACAGATAAAAACACACACACAAAAACAATTGGATTTTCATACAAAAGAGAGAAAGTAATATTAGACTAATAGGTATTTGCATATTATGAAGATTGGACGCATTTCAATTATATTGGAAACGTATTGGTTTGCGCATCCATACTTCCTGCACACACTAATTACTTCAATTATTGACATTGAACGAAACTAGATACATTTTCGGTTACTCCTTGGAAATGTTATACTTACATCTCCATGAGGAAAATTAAACAAATAATAAAATTCAAATGCAATCTCATTTCCAGTAACTGTCTATCTAACGATATATAAATATTTACGCCGCTTAATTATTATATCACACCTCAGATAACCTATGACTTTGTGTACGGTGCTATAGAGACGCTCATCCAGTCTTGTTTACTTTTAAACAAGAAACTGTTCGATTAACACTTAAATATGTTGAGAATTTTAATATTTGTCTCATTACTTTGTAATGTGTTTGGGTATTTCACATTACCTGGAAAATGTCCTGAAAGGGTGAATTTGAAAGAAGATTTCAGGCTGGCTGAAGTAAGTGATAATACTTATTTAGATTTTTAATTGTTAATTACGTTAAGTTTTACAACAAAAATTTATTGTAAGTATGTATATACATTATTCAAGTTATATCACTTTAAATAAATAAAAGTGATAATATTATATTTATGTGTTTGTATTGTATGTAATGCGTATCAAAATTTTCTATAAAACAGAATAATTGGTACCTGTACGTAAAAAAAAAGTACGGCCTATATTTTAGGGTTACTTACAACACACATTATTTTACGTAAATCAATGAATAAAGCTAAAATAATTTACGTCAGAAGGGTACAGTTAAATTCGAGTATTTATGTAAGTTTGTTGTTTGTCCTTCATGTTAATATTTATCTTTTTTATTATTATTTCGAATGTACCTTTATGTAAATGCAGCATGCATATTATGGTTGGCTTTATCCACGTGACAAAAGAAGTGTCACTTTTGAATACCATGTGATTGAAAGAGACAGACATTGTCTATACCACGCTGTCACGGAGAGAACTTCGACCATCATATCCATGCGGGTCCTGCATGCTGCTTTTATTCTACCTTAATAACTCATGTGAAAGCAAAGCTCTACATGCTGGCAGTAATAACTATATATGGCATTTTTTTTTATACAAAATACCAGTCTGTCTATGCCTGAGTGAAAAAGACATACCGTATCGGTGGCTCGCTCTTTAAATTATTTCATGTATCTTTTCAAACATTGAAAAAAAAAAATGTTTCCAGTTTTACAACGACTGGTACCAAACCTATTCTTACTCCAGCGATGGCCACCGCCACAACAACTGCTCAGTACTCAACCTCATCACCAAACCCACTGGAATATACCTGAACCAGTCCAGGGTAGACCGGGGCCTTTTCCATCGATACAGCGTCGGAAGGATGGTCATACCGTCGGACATTGAGAAGCCTGCATACTTAGATATTGAGTTTCAATTTGAAAATGCTCCTAGAAGACGTGAGTGCTTGTAATTAAGATAATGTTCAATTTTAGTCGCATTTGATGTTAATAACCTCATAGTATTTTAATGTTAAATAAATTCTGGGCAAAAATTTCATTTTAGGATCAAGATTTTATCGCTAACTATACTTTTCTTTCCACAACTAAAGGCTGATTTTAGACGGCGCGCGAACTCGGCGCGCCTATGGGTTACGTCCAATTCAACCGACTGATCAAAACCCGCAATGTAATGCGAGTTCGCACGCCGTCTAAATCAGCCCTAATAAATACTCATCGAGACAATTCTAAAAACCCCAAACAAAAGGTTGCGTTTTATAACACAGTTCCTATGGCTACCTCGTGTCTCCATCATCAGATCAGCTCGATGGTACCATAATATTGCATAGTCACCCGACTTACATATGTATGCAAATTTTCAGCTTCATTGGAAGTTCGGAAGTGGGTCAAATTTCACTTGCAAGATTTGACCCTTACAAACATACATGCATAATTATTACATAGTTAAGTATACAGGGTGCTTCCTGTAACAGGAGCAATAAATTAAACTTAAAGCTGTACTCCTCAAACTGACCAACATTTGTTCAGCAACTTTAAAAAAATTTGAATCCTTTAGACTTCCTCTTTTTCATACAAAATAAATATTGCCTTTAATGTACACTGACATCAGTGTGTTTGACGTTACTTGTCACGCTTTTAACGTAACAAAATTTGCAATACATTGCGTCTTAGAATAAACTTTAAAGTGTAATAAAAATCAAACCATGAGATATTTTCAAAAGTTGCTGAACAAATGGTCAGTTTGAGGAGTACAGCCTACAGTTTAATTTATTGCTCCTGTTACAGAAAACACACTGTATATTGCAAGTTAATAAAAAGAGAGTTAATCCATGAATTAGTTCTCCATCATTCATTGCCCTATGTAATGCTTTGCTCATCATTTTAGCTTCAGTGGCCAATTGATGAGCAAAGGGCACAGGCCTCTCTTCTGTACGCCACTTATCCATATCCTGGGCTAGTCTCATCCAAAAGTGTCCGATATTTTTCGAATGTCCACCCAACGAGCCAACGAACGCCTATTAAATATTCTTTTATTTATTTTATTTTTATTTTATTTTATTAGAAGACCAACAGCGGTAACAAACAATATAAACTTATAACTAGGATACAATCATAAAGCCAATAACAGGTCTCCCTAAAAGATACAAAAGGAAATATTACGGATTTGCTTAAGTACTAGACTAGACTACGTTTATGTATGTGTGTGTGTGTGTGTGTGTGTGTGTGTGTGTGTGTGTGTGTGTGTATGTGTACGTGTGCGTGTGTTTGTTATTCATTCCTCCACTTGATTGTTATTAATTTTTTTTGCAATCGCATTTTTAAAAGATTTTTTATTATTGTGCACAAATGGATCGACATCGCTAAACTGATTGTTGTACGTTTTTGAAATTCTATATAATACTGAATTCCTGCCATAATTAGTATGATAGTTAGGTAAACTAAGAAGACGTTGGTGCCTAGTATTTACCTTAGGTGTGAAGTATTTGATCTCAGCTATAAGGTTAGGACAATCCACATCACCTTTGACTATATCAAATAGTAAACCCATATCGAGCTGTGTCTGTGTCATTCTGTGTTTATTTTCAACATTTTTATTCCGTTTCAGTAAAAACAAGGAGATATCCATTCCGAGTGTTGGCAACAAACTACAACTACTACGCTACCGTATATACGTGCGAATATAGCCCTTTAATTGACAAACATTTCAGTGAGTATTACTAGTATAATAAAAAATCCTTCTTTCATAACAGCAATATATTTCTTGATCACAATATTCCGTTACAGTTCAATCTCCAATCCTCTCACTTCACAATCGTCCTCCCTTCACCTCTGCCCGTAACCGAATGCCCGTTAACCGCCATGCCAGTCGTCTTTTATTCTTTCTTCCAACTACCTTCTATTTACAAAAGTCAACTATCAATCACGTTACTTTTAAATTTATTAAATTATAGATTACCAATGATTATTCAACTCTTTATTTCATTAAATCTGTTTCTAATAATTAGTAATTTTAATGAATCTTTCACTCGCCCATCCTGACATTGTGCATGTCCTCATGCACAGTCATACTAATCGCGTCTGTCATCTAATCTTACACTCGGCATGTCAAATCATCGGGCATTCAGTAAGAAAATTATTAATGCTTCATTACCCATTTAATACAATTTCTTTGTCTGTCTATATACATTTTTCTTATTATTTATTGAATTAATCTATATCTTCGCATAATAATTTCAAATCCAATAAATCCATCTAAATATATAAGTTTCTACTCAATGATTATACAACAATATATAATTTTGTTTTTATGCATCAATACATATAAAGTACATTACTTAACATATTCGATTGCTATTTTTTTTTACTCATTATTTCTCGTGGTTTTTTTTATTCCGTTTTTTTTTTCACTCTCATGACACAAACGTGTCTCACAACATACCATTTTTTAATCAAATTTTATATGTAGCACATTATTCCTCTTGTTTTTTGATTCCATATTTTCTCCATTCCATTCCATTTTTTTGTGCTACTTACTGAATCACTCTCATGACACAAACGTGTCTCATCACAACATAACATCCTCTATTTCCGTCTTTTTTTTATCATTACCATATATCCGTTCCTCCATCCATAGCAAATTACCAATTCATTAATTCAATATTTCAATAATTCAATATTTCAATATTTCAATATTTCAATATTTCAATAACTCAATATTTCAATAATTCAATATTTCAATAATTCAATAATTCAATAATCCAATAATCCAATAATCCAATAATCCAATTATACAATAATCCAATAACCCAATAATCCAATAACCCAATAATCCAATAATCCAATAATCCAATAATCCAATAATCCAATAATCCAATAATCCAATAATCCAATAATCCATAAATCCAATAATCCAATAATCCAATAATCCAATAATCCAATAATCCAATAATCCAATAATTCAATAATCCAGTAATCCAATAATCCAATAATGCAATAACTCAATAATCCAATAACTCAATAATCCAATAACTCAATAATCCAATAACTCAATAATCCAATAACTCAATAATCCAATAACTCAATAATCCAATAACTCAATAATCCAATAACTCAACTCAATAATCCAAAAACTCAACTCAATACTCCAATAACTCAACTCAATAATCCAATAACTAAACTCAATAATCCAATAACTCAACTCAATAATCCAATAACTCAACTCAATAATCCAAAAACTCAACTCAATACTCCAATAACTCAACTCAATAATCCAATAACTAAACTCAATAATCCAATAACTCAACTAAATAATTCAATAACTCAACTAAATAATCCAATAACTCAACTAAATAATCCAATAACTCAACTAAATAATCCAATAACTCAACTAAATAATCCAATAACTTAACTAAATACTCCAATAACTCAACTAAATAATCCAATAACTTAACTAAATAATCCAATAACTCAACTCAATAATCCAATCTCTCAATTATCCAATAACTCAATAATCCAATAACTCAACTCAATAATCCAAAAACTCAACTCAATACTCCAATAACTCAACTCAATAATCCAATAACTAAACTCAATAATCCAATAACTGAACTAAATAATCCAATAACTCAACTAAATAATCCAATAACTCAACTAAATACTCCAATAACTCAACTAAATAATCCAATACCTCAACTCAATAATCCAATAACTCAACTAAATAATCCAATAACTCAACTAAATAATCCAATAACTCAACTAAATAATGCAATAACTCAACTAAATAATCCAATAACTTAACTAAATAATCCAATAACTCAACTCAATAATCCAATCTCTCAATTATCCAATAACTCAATAATCCAATAACTCAACTCAATAATCCAAAAACTCAACTCAATAATCCAATAAACTCAACTCAATAATCCAATAAACTCAACTCAATAATCCAATAAACTCAACTCAATAATCCAATAACTCAACTCAATAATCCAATAACTCAACTAAATAATCCAATAATTCAACTCAATAATCCAATAACTCAACTCAATAAAACTCAACTCTACAATACTCAACTCAATAATCCAATAAACTCAACTCAATAATCCAATAAACTCAACTCAATAATCCAATAACTTAACTAAATAATCCAATAACTCAACTCAATAATCCAATCTCTCAATTATCCAATAACTCAATAATCCAATAACTCAACTCAATAATCCAAAAACTCAACTCCATAATCCAATAAACTCAACTCAATAATCCAATAAACTCAACTCAATAATCCAATAAACTCAACTCAATAATCCAATAACTCAACTCAATAATCCAATAACTCAACTAAATAATCCAATAATTCAACTTAATAATCCAATAACTCAACTCAATAAAACTCAACTCTACAATACTCAACTCAATAATCCAATAACTCAATAATCCAATAACTCAACTCAATAATCCAAAAACTCAACTCAATAATCCAATAAACTCAACTCAATAATCCAATAAACTCAACTCAATAATCCAATAAACTCAACTCAATAATCCAATAACTCAACTCAATAATCCAATAACTCAACTAAATAATCCAATAATTCAACTCAATAATCCAATAACTCAACTCAATAAAACTCAACTCTACAATACTCAACTCAATAATCCAATAAACTCAACTCAATAATCCAATAAACTCAACTCAATAATCCAATAACTTAACTAAATAATCCAATAACTCAACTCAATAATCCAATCTCTCAATTATCCAATAACTCAATAATCCAATAACTCAACTCAATAATCCAAAAACTCAACTCCATAATCCAATAAACTCAACTCAATAATCCAATAAACTCAACTCAATAATCCAATAAACTCAACTCAATAATCCAATAACTCAACTCAATAATCCAATAACTCAACTAAATAATCCAATAATTCAACTTAATAATCCAATAACTCAACTCAATAAAACTCAACTCTACAATACTCAACTCAATAATCCAATAAACTCAACTCAATAATCCAATAAACTCAACTCAATAATCCAATAAACTCAACTCAATAATCCAATAATCCAATAACTCGATAATCCAATAACTCGATAATCCAATAACTCGATAATCCAATAACTCGATAATCCAATAACTCGATAATCCAATAACTCAACTCAATAATCCAAAAACTCAACTCAATACTCCAATAACTCAACTCAATAATCCAATAACTAAACTCAATAATCCAATAACTCAACTAAATAATTCAATAACTCAACTAAATAATCCAATAACTCAACTAAATAATCCAATACCTCAACTCAATAATCCAATAACTCAACTAAATAATCCAATAACTCAACTAAATAATCCAATAACTCAACTAAATAATCCAATAACTTAACTAAATAATCCAATAACTCAACTCAATAATCCAATCTCTCAATTATCCAATAACTCAATAATCCAATAACTCAACTCAATAATCCAAAAACTCAACTCAATACTCCAATAACTCAACTCAATAATCCAATAACTAAACTCAATAATCCAATAACTGAACTAAATAATCCAATAACTCAACTAAATAATCCAATAACTCAACTAAATACTCCAATAACTCAACTAAATAATCCAATACCTCAACTCAATAATCCAATAACTCAACTAAATAATCCAATAACTCAACTAAATAATCCAATAACTCAACTAAATAATCCAATAACTTAACTAAATAATCCAATAACTCAACTCAATAATCCAATCTCTCAATTATCCAATAACTCAATAATCCAATAACTCAACTCAATAATCCAAAAACTCAACTCAATAATCCAATAAACTCAACTCAATAATCCAATAAACTCAACTCAATAATCCAATAAACTCAACTCAATAATCCAATAACTCAACTCAATAATCCAATAACTCAACTAAATAATCCAATAATTCAACTCAATAATCCAATAACTCAACTCAATAAAACTCAACTCTACAATACTCAACTCAATAATCCAATAAACTCAACTCAATAATCCAATAAACTCAACTCAATAATCCAATAAACTCAACTCAATAATCCAATAATCCAATAACTCGATAATCCAATAACTCGATAATCCAATAACTCGATAATCCAATAACTCGATAATCCAATAACTCGATAATCCAATAACTCGATAATCCAATTTTCATCATATCGTTATATTACTGCCACTTAAGCGTCAGTTGCACCAACCACAATTGACGAATTGATCAACAGCAATCAGCAGAGCTCTGCAACGAACTTCTTAAAACCAAGGATACTGAAAACGAATCAATACACGGTTATAACGAATACTTTACTAGTGTAGGCCCAACCTTGGTTATTCAATCAACACCAGCCAAAATGATCCCGCCAACATTATAAGATATATAAGATTGAAAAAAAATCCCGTCAGTTTGTTTCTCTTATTATTATAATAATAATTAGAAAATTGTAGATTTCCCGGATACGCGGAACTGTCCTGTCGGGCCGCACACGTGTTAGGGTTAAAGAACAAGTCGGTTATTTTAAACAAACTACTTTACATATACTTGGATTTACTTTGTTTCTAATCTACATTAACGACTCGACTTTCTTATATCTGACCAATGCAGACGTTGTGCTACGCAGATGACACGGCAATACTATTTCACGGTGCTTCCTGGGATGCAGTAAGCGCCTTCACAGAAAGCGGCCTAGCTTTGGTGACGAACTGGCTTCAATACAATTTGTAACTCTAAACGCAGACTAAACGAGATATGTGTGCGTGTATAAAACAGCTGCTTCCGCCTCGTGGTCTCTAAATGTGTCAAAAGTTTATTCGTACCTATTTAATATTAGGTACCACTGGTACCTACCACACGTCATGTAATTGTAAAACAATAGAAAAATTTCGTCTATAAAGTACTTAGGTGTTATTCTGGATGAGCAGACTGACAACCGACAGAGGAAGATGAGAAACTCAACTTTACAGCGTACATTCAAACCACAGTTAAATAGTGTCAGGAAATAACCTAACACTCATTTAAATATCTTCGAAATGTCATGGATATACCACAGCGCAAATCAACCTATATTGCCCTAGCTCAACCCATTATTATGTAGGTAGGTACTAATATCGGTGTATAGCGTATAGCGCATCGATCGTTATTGTTGTTTTTTTTTTTTTATACTAAATTATGAACAAATACTGAAGAAACGTAACTTAGTCTTTCCTTTACCAGCGTTAACGTCACATTTTGCCAAAAGAGGAAACAACCAAGATCAAAACTTATGAATTAGGCTAACGAGCCCCATACAACTAACTTGAGCGAACTACAGCACACCACAGCATTGCCTGGACAACGATTCCACCCCCATAATCTGTGAACCCGTACCTCGAGACAACTTTCGTCAATACAAATAACTTTAAGGTACTGTACCAAAATATTCGCAGTTTAAGCAATAAACGACATCTATTAAAATCTACAACTGAAGACGACAAAGATATACAAGCCATACGTTCCTGTCTTGTGCGGCTTCCACGTGAAAGCGATCTTGGCCGTGTTGTCCTTCCGTGTTGATCTTCGAAGCCATCTCTCATTGCCTCGGCCGTGTCTGCCGCTGCTGCGGCTTCGCCGGTTGCGACTCCGCCTGTTGTTCCCCGGGGACTGGCGGCGGTTGCGACTTCGGCTTCGACGTTCTTGTCCATCATCAGATTTCGATTTTCGGCCACGCTCAAGAGTTTTCAAGCGCCGCCTGGATGTTTTTTTCCTCATGGTCCATAGTCTGGAACTCGAAAACAACACCAGCAATGGAAGAGTTCTAAATCTTTGGATTGTTAATAGTACTTAGACAAATATAAATTGTTCTTATTAAGCTAAATTCAACTGTTTTATTTGTTTATTTACTGCTTCCGGGGTCTAAATGCGGGACGTTTAAAACAGATCCGTATCCCGGTACGGATCCGGAACACAGGCTTTTCGCAGCGAGAAAATTCTAGAACTGGTACAGAAACGGAATCTAGAACAAATTCTGGATCCGGCACTGATCCGATACCAATCCGGCACGCATCCGGTACAGATCCGGCACGAATCCGGCAAATGATATACATGCGGTATTAATCCGGCACAGATCCGGTACCAATCCGGCACAGATCTGGTACCATTCCGGCACGGATCCGGTACCAGTCCGGGACGGATCCGGTACGAATCCAGCATGGATCCGGAACTCATCCGGCACAAATCAGGTATGCATCCGGCACGGTTCCAGTATCCGGCACGGACCCAAATCCAGAAACGGGACCCGGAATACGAAACGGGCCGCGTAGCCAAGATGCCAATCGCTTACGCTCCGTAGCGATCGGAATGCAACTGTCACTGTCGCGCTAATATGGAAGAGTGATATAGAGACATAATGCTTTTCGTTGTCGAAGCGACAGCGATTGTAACCCCGGCCAGATCGGCGGGTCGGTAACTACCAGTAAAAGTATCATTCCTACTTATTTACAGTCTGAGTAGTTTATAATTTCGAAAACACTTAACCCCGCTATATAATACTGACGTATTGATACGTGATATATTGAAAATATGGTAAAAGTTGTAACCAAATAAGCGGTACATACATAGACTAAAAGAATTCGATCTACACCTGTAAATAATCATAAACGTATCTGAACTATTCAAAATAAAACGGTGTTCCAAAGGTTTCACGCTACCCGCCATGTAACGAATGCTTTAATTATATTATGGATAGGCATTACAGCAAACACTAAAAAAACCTAACTGTTGGTCTTGAAGATAAAACTTGCAGTAGAATTGCTCTCAAGTGAACGAATAGGCCGAAATGGGTTTACCCAATTATTTTGTTCTTGATAAAATTAACGGTGTCTTTATTTCTAAGCGCCCGTTAAACATAAACTTCCTAACATAGGAAATATGAAATGATAATTAATTTCAACTAAACAACAACCAATATAAGTGTTACTAATATATGTATAGGTATATAATCATAATAATTTTACACCACTGTTACTATTGTAACAAATTAATTGGGTAGTTAAGATTTAACTCAATCAGTTCTAATATTAATACCTACATAATATAATACATTCAGGAATACCATACTGACTTGTAGGTACATCCCACTTCTGATGTATAATAAAAAATCCTTCTTTCATAACAGCAATATATTTCTTGATCACAATATTCCGTTACAGTTCAATCTCCAATCCTCTCACTTCACAATCGTCCTCCCTTCACCTCTGCCCGTAACCGAATGCCCGTTAACCGCCATGTGTAACGGTCAAGAATGACTCTCCCTATAATACACTACACTCTAACCCTTCTAACCCATATATCTAAAACAACCCTCAAAGCAAACCTACTTTACCTAAGAACATAATTTGTCTCTGTCTTGCATTTAAAACTTTTGGCCATAAAAGTGATATGATCGTCTAGGAAATGGTAGGACCTCGTAGCTGTACGTAATAACCCCTGGTTCTTTTACAAAGAGGAGAGTTACAAAACTATAAACCCGGAAACTAACCTAGCTAAATGAAGAGCACAGTAATAATTTGATATTAACCCATAGGAATCAAACAGTAGCATAATAAGAAAGGTTACTAATAAAAGTAGGTAAATGAGAAATGCAATGTACTAAAGAATATATTTTAATAAAGGTAAGATAACAAACACAATGATAATTTATTTTAGAATTAAAGTATTGTAAATATTGTAATACTGCTTGCAATTGATAATGAGCTTTCTGTATACTAGTAGATAGCGATGAGAAGTTCTATCTCACTGAAGTAACCGTAGTCCATCTAAATATAGTGGAATGAATAATGGAATATATATATATGAATAATAGAATATATAAATAAATAAAAATATTTTTTTGGTAAAAATTCCCCTACTCCTATTGGACTCCGGATAACATTGAGGAGCATTTTTCCTGGGATAAGCCCTGTAAGTCACTACTCAAGGGAAACTTTATATTTACAACCTAACAACATCTGAATGCTATTCTAGATGCCACCTCAATGCTTGATGGGGTTTGGAGTCATCCTAAACCAATCCCTGTGGGTGATCCCGTTGATTGGGCTTCCTTCCCCTACCTCCCTATTCCTAGGAGTTTAAGACTCAGCGAAAGGCTAGATACGTTTCACAAACCCTAAGTGGTATCTGAGGAAAAGAAACGTAAAGTATTCCGTCAGCCACTCTACCTACTTCTTTTCACACTAAGCTAAGAATACTGAACCCATAAACCCATCCCATAAGCTGTAAACTATATTAGATGGCAGATCCATAGATAATTAAACCTTTAAATATAATATAGTAAATGTGATAGGCCTTGGCCTATTTTATAATCATGACCTTAGTCAGGAATACAATTCATTAGGTTTAAGTTGCGTGAATCGACTGCGTTCCAAGTATACAGTACGACTCCTAACTTTACGTTGCGATCAGTTAGTGCAAAATTAACCATAAAATGTTCACCTGAACAATTTGTCAATAACCAATAAAGGTATAATATAGATCGTATCTACTTCATGCCATCAATAGGAATCAAATATTTCAAAATGTTAATAAGTCTTTAGGTATGTAGATAATAATATTTCTTTTCATGTAAATAATTTCAATAGGTAGTGTATCAATCTCTATTAAATCGAGAACAGATAAATAATATAAGTTGTAATTATTTCCACATTTGAGCCATAATTACCAATATCGCACTACTAATTCAATAAAATCATTTTAACTTCATAAAAATAATGGCTTGTAATTATAGCCTCTCCCGCATTAAGTATTTCTTATTCTTCCACTAAAATATCAATCAGATAGCGTATTGAACAGAGCAAGAAACTCAAAATCATAATATTCATATTTAAGAAAAATATCGTAACTTTCATTTATTCACTTTAAATATCAGTCACTTAACACAAATATCACCCTTCAGAAGACACCATTCTTCAATATAAGTAAGTACAGTAAGTAGCAAACTAATTCGTTTCAACTTCTATTCATATGTAGGTACTTGCGTCGCAATGCGGCATGAAACATGAACGTTCCCTTTCTATGCGCCTTTATGCTTAATTAACACTCACATCATAATCTTCATTTAGAAATATATCACTGATAAGTATTTTAACAAGTAAACACTATTCTCATAAATACGCAACGTTAGTACAGAATTCCATTCCTTCCAAGAAATATCGAACCAATTTATTTCCATTAATAAACTACGCTAAGAAAATATTGTATTCGTATATTAATAATAATAAACTAATAATTAGACACCGACGTAAGTTAATCCTAATAAGTTAAGCATTAATAAAACAAAATGTTAGTTAATTTCACGGACGTACGATAATGACACAACCTTCGCGGCTAATTCACTTATATCCTTCCAAATTACCTTGTGTTATTAAAAAGCGTTGGTACAGAATACCATCCCTTTCAATAAAGATCGAACCAATTTATTTCCATTACTAAATTACGGTAAAACTCGATGGCACGACACATTCACTAAATATCCTTCCAAATTACTTTCTGTTATTAAAATACTCTAGGAAAACATCGTGTTTGTACTTTATAATTATGGAAACAATTAATAAAACACTGACGCACGTATTATTAGATAAATAAAGCTAAATAAAATATCTATCGCCACGTACACACTCGCGCGATCATCCCGCACGGCAGCCATCTTATGTCTCCTCGCCGCGAATGGAAGCTATTTATTTGTTAGTGAGAAATCTTCGTAAATTAAAACAAACTGTAGCGACGTTGGCTTCAGAGAACATTAAAGGTAGGTATTATGTTTTTACTGTGTTATTGTGTTTTAAGCGGTAAACTAGGATTATTATTTGTTAGTTATCCACGCGTACGTAATTCGAACAACTAGCTAACACAAAATCGGCACTGAGAAAAAGCTTCAAGTAATTACGCACTCAAATGATAAAGGCACTGTACTTAGCTTGGGTTTAGATGTCCTAGATCTTCTATTATCTGACGCTGCCTATTTCAAACTCCTTTTTATAACTTCTTCTAGTAAATCACTCCGTCCACGGACAAACTTCGAACGTACTCTTACGAAAGTCAGACAACGAATGCCCCGAGGCCCCCGCGCTACTGCTTTTTGTCAACCTATGTGGCTCGCGCCTGCGCAGAACAAACTCACGCCGCGTTCTACACTGCTACAACCCGAGTAGTAAACTATGGTGCAACTTTTGTATCAAAATATGTTGACTTCTATTGATTCTTAACTATCTCTTGATTATATTATATTTTGTTCAAAGTATTTTGCCTTTATCATCATGTATGTCTATAGATATCAATAATATTCCCCACGGTTGTTAGCTTTTAGGGCTGTCGTAATTTACTCACCCTAATTTAGTGAAAGTATTTTAACTCCCTATCGCGCTTTTATTACCTTATATGGCCATGCGTCCTGCGTTCGCTCTTTTATTACCTTATATGGACACAAATCATGTGCTAAGCTTCCTGGCTTATTATTGGTCGGTGATAATATGGTGCAATAATTCGACTGCGCGACCGAGTGTCGACAAGTTTTGTGTTATGTTTTATTTAATTTTTAAAATAGTATTAATTTGATGAATAGTGAGTGATTTCTGTAATAAATCAATACATCATGAATTCATACGACACATAATTGATTATATAAAAGAATATAAATAAAACCATATTAATATGTATATATAGATTTGTACGGGACGGTAATATCGTACCGTCACAATTGCCCCCCCATTTGAGCATAGAGTAAAGGTTTAGTAAACCAGGCTCGGAGCTCAAATGTTCATAATCAAAACCAGGTATTGTTATTTTAACCCTTTGATGTAAATGTGGTGTGTAAAATGACCATTACTAGAAAGGAAACAAATTATCCAGCACGAATTATAAACCCACAGAATTATGACCCATGAGTCCAATTGTTTTCAGACAGAATTTCCACCCTCATTGAGACACTTGGTTGTGAGGCAAGTGAGCCCTAAATAGCAAAGTTATCGCGCTTCATCCGGAATCTGTAGCCACATTGCCCGGCAGGTGATTCCACCGCTCACATTGCCCGAACGTCCAGAACCAACGAAAACCTCCTCATATCGAATGGAAAGACCTTTGCGGTAACCTCGAACACTTTTTCCCAGTGGTCATAATCCCAGTCCACAACCCATACAGAACAACCGGTTCCTTCCTTTCTTGGCGAATGTAGTACTCTATTTCCAAGCAAGAATGCTAGCAGTATTTTGAACTCTTATTTTACGTTATAGCTCGGTTGCTTTCCACTCGATTCCTTTTTTTTTATACTCGTGTAGAACCCAACCAAACTCTCCATGCACCATCTGAAGTTCACGTCTGGACAATCGGTCGTAAAAATAGTCAAACATGTGTATTCACATATTTAACCAAATCCACGGCCTGCACTAACCGTGAAGCGGACGGACCGCAATTAAGAGTATAGAAGATACCCTTAAAAGCATCCGACGGGTTCGCCGGCGTGTGGCACTACATACGGACAGCAAGGTACTCCTGGACAACCTCAGCTACGCTTACTACATCAATAATAACTTTTGTTTTATTATGTTTAAGTTATTATTATAATTATTTTCTAGACTCTAATTTACAAAATCTAAGTATGGTGTAAATTCATTACTTTAAAAAAAATATAAACGAACAGTTTATATTGGCTAAGCGCCATTCTAATTTATATTGTATATTCAAAATTAAAATATGATATGCAATAAATCTTTATTGTCAATTAGCATTAACCAAGACTCTCTATCAGATGCACACTGTACTCTCAATAGGTAGGTCCGCCTCGAGCATCTACAGCAAACGCATGGTTCTTTTTTTCTTTTTCCACACGTAAGTGTACAACCCGGATCCCGGATCCCTCCAGACAGGTTTAAGCAAACTATATCAAAACACTACTTCTGCAATCCCACGCGTTCATAGAGGTGTAACCGTCGATTATTGATAGCTTCTTGTTGAGTATTGTGTTATCAAAAAGAATTTACCTATAAAAGGTATAAATTTAACCTAACACCTAAATTCTCTTGATAACACACTGTTGTTCCCCTTTCCCCGTTTGCAAATAACAATAACTGTTGTCAATATTCTATGACAAGCAATTTTCAAGAAACTCTCTCATACACAAACATACTTCCACTCATTCATTCATCTCCACATAACATTCATCAACTAAGTCATAAACATACTATATCCTTTTTCATACAATCACCTTATATCCTTCCTCACTCGCTTTTCCATACAGTTTCATACAAAATTGCAGATCTCATCTGAATACCGACAGTGAATAACAAATTGTCCCAATTAGTTTTTTTTTATACCAACTACGCTTTGCTATATCATTGAACAAATTAACATGATGTTATATTACACTACAATAATTTGTAATTTACGCTTGATGCTTACGTTTACGCTTACACTTATTGCAAAACAAATTGAACACAACACGCTGATATAATTACGCTGAATATTCATATAGCCAGAGCAATCGCAAGAATTGATCCCCGACAGCCATGAATCAACCCCTACACATATGAAACCAAGACTTGCCGTTTAACAGAAAGCCTCAGCCCCACACATGCATGAGCAACCCACAACCATCAACAACCAACCCCACGCTACTCCAACTATAGTAGATTACGCCTTATATGCTTTAAAATTTACGCTCAATAAATTACGCCAAATATTTTTTAAATTTACGCCAAATTGCCTTAACTAAAACTTCTATAATGAAAATCGTTACGCATTATGCCACTTAAATTTTGGTATTCTAACTACGATAAGAATCTGATGTTCTACTTACAATCAACCGGCTACTAATTCTCTTAACTTGACTACAAACCGCTTTCTCTCTCTCTCTCTTCAATTCCTCTTGTAATAAGGTGAACTTGTTTAGACCTCTTCAATAGTTCCTTCCCGTACAATATTTTATTGTATAGGTAGCTCCTCCATTTCAGTAAAACCTGTTCATTATAAATTAGACTTGGATTGACAGTATTATGATGTTTTATTTTATAAGCCGTAATTGTAACTCTACCCAGCAATATTGGTTTGTATACCCTATTCATATAAATATCTAAGAAATGTAGATCTTTTGAATGTTATCCTTTATTTTTCCAACTTAAGTACTCCACTAGCATGGCAAGTATTATGACATTGACATCAGTAATAACTATTGAAACCTGTTGATTCGTAAAGTGGAACTTATTGAAACTTTTCGTTGAACTTATTTTTGTAATACAATCCCTATCTGTTAGTTAAAAGAATATATGATAACAACATACATACGTCCACCTACACTACAACTGAACTTTGAGAAAAGCTAATTTATTATAAATATCTATAAACACTTGCATACATGCCCCCCTGCGAATTAGACTTAACTACAGCTGTCGCATATTTGGCTTAAATATGAACTACGATTTTCAAATCATTCGCTAAACTGAAAAGGTTAATAGACTGAAATACTTTACTTTCTCTATCCTTTAGTTATGCTTAATGTTATTCCAAGAATTTGATGAAATTCTGTAATTCCTAAAGCCTGTGCATTTTATTTCTTACATACAAACATACCTACATACGTACAACCAACTATGATAAATTTAAACTTGATTAAAACTATACTTTAAATATCAGAAACTAATTTTAATTAAAATGAACACAATTTAAATTTAAGTTAAATGTTATATTATGGCCCAAGACAGTTTAAAGACAGTTTGATTAAAGTTTAAATATCAGATAAGCATTTATGTAGAAGACAACTATTATTTTTGTTTTAATATTAACATCGAGGTTTTTTTTTAAAGATTCTACTGGTCCACTACTATATGTACTTACTACACTACTACTATTCCTTGCTGACAGTAAGATTGAGTTGAAATTTGACAAAACTATATTTTCCTATTTCAACAAATTACGATTATATGAGCAAACGAAAGCAATACAACATAAAAGTATGAACAAACTAATGAAGTTACTGATAAGTAAACTAAATCAAAACTATATATGCACTTGAAAGTTAAAGGTAAAACTTCTAGATATGGAATCCTATGTTTTATATACATTTTGTTTTTGTACATGAAATGTACCGAAAAAAATACAGAAACTTTTCTATCAAATAATTTACCGTTAGTTGAAATTTGAAACACGTCGATTATGCAGCAATATAAACCACGAAAAGAATCTAATTTACAATAATTATAGCAGTATTAAACCTGTAGAAAACCACATTAACATACAAAGTTACAAAACAAATTGAAATTACTATTAACATGCGCACTTACCTTTTTATGGTATTAAAAAAATACTGTACCATTCTATCTTCATCTATTCTTACCAATCCAATCATCTCTTATACCCTTCAAAACAATTGTAATGCTAGTTTCACTTCTTGACATTACTCACAGTTTGCCTTGAATCATGCCTGATAGGTTATGTTTCCTATGCCTTAAAAAGGGAGAAACAAATTAAAGGAAAACCAAATTAAACATGATAGTATACGAAAATAGAAATATAAGAATATTACAGTAAATACACAACACAAATAAATCCCGTTTATATATTGCAACTTCATTCGTCAAATTCGCAGCTCTTTCACGTGCCCCCCCTTTCAGTAAAGTTTTGACCCACATTTATACACACAACAAGTAATTACGATAAACTGAAAATTAAAGATTATAATTAGAGAGAAAATTAAAGAAAACATAGTAAACATGTAACTCTCAACTCCTTGCATCCATAACACGGCAACAAATTGTGGCACTCGCGTGCCACTAGCAAGACAGAGTCAATTAACTATTTACGTAACCGCATATAAATATAAGTGAAGCTAGTTTTATCCTGGTCACGGCACCAAATTGTAACGGTCAAGAATGACTCTCCCTATAATACACTACACTCTAACCCTTCTAACCCATATATCTAAAACAACCCTCAAAGCAAACCTACTTTACCTAAGAACATAATTTGTCTCTGTCTTGCATTTAAAACTTTTGGCCATAAAAGTGATATGATCGTCTAGGAAATGGTAGGACCTCGTAGCTGTACGTAATAACCCCTGGTTCTTTTACAAAGAGGAGAGTTACAAAACTATAAACCCGGAAACTAACCTAGCTAAATGAAGAGCACAGTAATAATTTGATATTAACCCATAGGAATCAAACAGTAGCATAATAAGAAAGGTTACTAATAAAAGTAGGTAAATGAGAAATGCAATGTACTAAAGAATATATTTTAATAAAGGTAAGATAACAAACACAATGATAATTTATTTTAGAATTAAAGTATTGTAAATATTGTAATACTGCTTGCAATTGATAATGAGCTTTCTGTATACTAGTAGATAGCGATGAGAAGTTCTATCTCACTGAAGTAACCGTAGTCCATCTAAATATAGTGGAATGAATAATGGAATATATATATATGAATAATAGAATATATAAATAAATAAAAATATTTTTTTGGTAAAAATTCCCCTACTCCTATTGGACTCCGGATAACATTGAGGAGCATTTTTCCTGGGATAAGCCCTGTAAGTCACTACTCAAGGGAAACTTTATATTTACAACCTAACAACATCTGAATGCTATTCTAGATGCCACCTCAATGCTTGATGGGGTTTGGAGTCATCCTAAACCAATCCCTGTGGGTGATCCCGTTGATTGGGCTTCCTTCCCCTACCTCCCTATTCCTAGGAGTTTAAGACTCAGCGAAAGGCTAGATACGTTTCACAAACCCTAAGTGGTATCTGAGGAAAAGAAACGTAAAGTATTCCGTCAGCCACTCTACCTACTTCTTTTCACACTAAGCTAAGAATACTGAACCCATAAACCCATCCCATAAGCTGTAAACTATATTAGATGGCAGATCCATAGATAATTAAACCTTTAAATATAATATAGTAAATGTGATAGGCCTTGGCCTATTTTATAATCATGACCTTAGTCAGGAATACAATTCATTAGGTTTAAGTTGCGTGAATCGACTGCGTTCCAAGTATACAGTACGACTCCTAACTTTACGTTGCGATCAGTTAGTGCAAAATTAACCATAAAATGTTCACCTGAACAATTTGTCAATAACCAATAAAGGTATAATATAGATCGTATCTACTTCATGCCATCAATAGGAATCAAATATTTCAAAATGTTAATAAGTCTTTAGGTATGTAGATAATAATATTTCTTTTCATGTAAATAATTTCAATAGGTAGTGTATCAATCTCTATTAAATCGAGAACAGATAAATAATATAAGTTGTAATTATTTCCACATTTGAGCCATAATTACCAATATCGCACTACTAATTCAATAAAATCATTTTAACTTCATAAAAATAATGGCTTGTAATTATAGCCTCTCCCGCATTAAGTATTTCTTATTCTTCCACTAAAATATCAATCAGATAGCGTATTGAACAGAGCAAGAAACTCAAAATCATAATATTCATATTTAAGAAAAATATCGTAACTTTCATTTATTCACTTTAAATATCAGTCACTTAACACAAATATCACCCTTCAGAAGACACCATTCTTCAATATAAGTAAGTACAGTAAGTAGCAAACTAATTCGTTTCAACTTCTATTCATATGTAGGTACTTGCGTCGCAATGCGGCATGAAACATGAACGTTCCCTTTCTATGCGCCTTTATGCTTAATTAACACTCACATCATAATCTTCATTTAGAAATATATCACTGATAAGTATTTTAACAAGTAAACACTATTCTCATAAATACGCAACGTTAGTACAGAATTCCATTCCTTCCAAGAAATATCGAACCAATTTATTTCCATTAATAAACTACGCTAAGAAAATATTGTATTCGTATATTAATAATAATAAACTAATAATTAGACACCGACGTAAGTTAATCCTAATAAGTTAAGCATTAATAAAACAAAATGTTAGTTAATTTCACGGACGTACGATAATGACACAACCTTCGCGGCTAATTCACTTATATCCTTCCAAATTACCTTGTGTTATTAAAAAGCGTTGGTACAGAATACCATCCCTTTCAATAAAGATCGAACCAATTTATTTCCATTACTAAATTACGGTAAAACTCGATGGCACGACACATTCACTAAATATCCTTCCAAATTACTTTCTGTTATTAAAATACTCTAGGAAAACATCGTGTTTGTACTTTATAATTATGGAAACAATTAATAAAACACTGACGCACGTATTATTAGATAAATAAAGCTAAATAAAATATCTATCGCCACGTACACACTCGCGCGATCATCCCGCACGGCAGCCATCTTATGTCTCCTCGCCGCGAATGGAAGCTATTTATTTGTTAGTGAGAAATCTTCGTAAATTAAAACAAACTGTAGCGACGTTGGCTTCAGAGAACATTAAAGGTAGGTATTATGTTTTTACTGTGTTATTGTGTTTTAAGCGGTAAACTAGGATTATTATTTGTTAGTTATCCACGCGTACGTAATTCGAACAACTAGCTAACACAAAATCGGCACTGAGAAAAAGCTTCAAGTAATTACGCACTCAAATGATAAAGGCACTGTACTTAGCTTGGGTTTAGATGTCCTAGATCTTCTATTATCTGACGCTGCCTATTTCAAACTCCTTTTTATAACTTCTTCTAGTAAATCACTCCGTCCACGGACAAACTTCGAACGTACTCTTACGAAAGTCAGACAACGAATGCCCCGAGGCCCCCGCGCTACTGCTTTTTGTCAACCTATGTGGCTCGCGCCTGCGCAGAACAAACTCACGCCGCGTTCTACACTGCTACAACCCGAGTAGTAAACTATGGTGCAACTTTTGTATCAAAATATGTTGACTTCTATTGATTCTTAACTATCTCTTGATTATATTATATTTTGTTCAAAGTATTTTGCCTTTATCATCATGTATGTCTATAGATATCAATAATATTCCCCACGGTTGTTAGCTTTTAGGGCTGTCGTAATTTACTCACCCTAATTTAGTGAAAGTATTTTAACTCCCTATCGCGCTTTTATTACCTTATATGGCCATGCGTCCTGCGTTCGCTCTTTTATTACCTTATATGGACACAAATCATGTGCTAAGCTTCCTGGCTTATTATTGGTCGGTGATAATATGGTGCAATAATTCGACTGCGCGACCGAGTGTCGACAAGTTTTGTGTTATGTTTTATTTAATTTTTAAAATAGTATTAATTTGATGAATAGTGAGTGATTTCTGTAATAAATCAATACATCATGAATTCATACGACACATAATTGATTATATAAAAGAATATAAATAAAACCATATTAATATGTATATATAGATTTGTACGGGACGGTAATATCGTACCGTCACACATGCCAGTCGTCTTTTATTCTTTCTTCCAACTACCTTCTATTTACAAAAGTCAACTATCAATCACGTTACTTTTAAATTTATTAAATTATAGATTACCAATGATTATTCAACTCTTTATTTCATTAAATCTGTTTCTAATAATTAGTAATTTTAATGAATCTTACACTAGTTTTTAAACTCCAGTATCAAAATAGCGTTGAGTTTTTGTTTATAAACTAACTAAAATGTAATTCCTATAACTACATATTAACCAGTGATCGTATATTTTCCAGCATTTTTGGTGCAGCAGAGTGATGTTAACGGAATTGGTATAGATAATTTCAACTGAAATGGTAAAATAAGGTTAATTTTAACGTAATTAACGCTAATTAATTAGTTAGCATTATAGTTGAAATTATTTATACCAATTCCGTTAACACCACTCAGCTGCACCAAAAATGCTGGAAAATGTACGATTAATAACCATACGTCGGACTCCAGCGGGCATTTTCGTGGCATGTCAGAATGATAGGTAGGGTTCGCAAATCAATCAATTCACTTTCGAGTATTTGTACTTAGTATTTGGTACCTAGTATCTATAATGTAACAAATAAAGCAAATCTTTCTATTGATTAGACGGCACTCTACCAACAAATATAAGTATGAACAACAGTTATAATGACGCATGTCAGCTATCTATTTGTTTTTTAAGTGGCCACTTCAGTGGGCTATCAGTCATCACTTCAAAGAGTATTTACACATTAAAGATGAATAAATGATAACGGGTAACTAATTTAATTAACTATGTTACAAATACTAGGTACATTATAATACTCGTAAGTTAAGATTTTTTTGTAAACCTTACCTTGCCCTCAAACTGCCCCCTATAGTCCGACGTTTGTTAATAACTATGCCATACCTCGAAATTAACGGAATTAAAAAAACACCTTGTATATGTGTTATGTATATTGTTTGAAATTCTGAAATCAATCACGAAAATCTTTGGAATACGTCATTTAGTAGCATTGCTACATAAATATTTGCCTTTAAACAATTGAAATAATTATTATTTTGCGGCGGAATAAATAAATTTACTTCACATAATTTTCTTCTTCCTTTATTCTATTAAATTGCTAAATTAATGTTGTTATTGTGTTCCAGTTTACGTCTGGGTTCTATCTAGATCCCATCTACTCAACGAGGTGTCACTGGCCCTCGCTACGAAGCCACTGCAGCAGATCGGAGTGGATCCTGCCAAGCTGGTGAAGGAAGATTGGTCTAAATGCCAACCAAAATATTATGAGGATCAGGCTACTGAGCCTATGACCTTTAGATATCCCGTGCCGATTTAAATAAAACCTTACTCTAATGTAATGGCTCCTCTATACGATGGGCCAGCGCCGGACAATCCAAGGGACGCATTTATGCGTTAGAGGGAGCAAGTGATATTGCTATCACATTCTACCGAATGGCTGCGTCCCTTGAAGTGGACGGCGCTGGCCCATCGTGTAGAGGAGCCATAATGAATCTAAATTAATGAATAAAGTGAATAAACTACAATGCTAAGGGCCTGTTTGACAATGTCCAAGTAAAGTCCTGAATAAGCTAGGTACTTGTCACTTAACTGACGAATAAAATCATGTGCACGTAAGTCAATCTAGTAGGAAATAAAAACAAATTGTACATTTTATTTAATTTTGATAATTATGAACCATAGTAATTGTGCGTATACGTGAGGGAAAAAATAGAGCGATTGTGTACTCGAAAGTTTTTTTTTTTATCTAATAGTGGTCTTAAATTATATAATTATTTATCTTATATTACGTACTTATAGGTTTGATTAAATTATAAAGTTTTGAGTATGTATATTATGTATTGTATGTATGTATGTACAGTTACACTAAATTATTATTTACAAAATACATGATATTATTATTGGATCATAGCTTATAATGTCTCAACTCAACTATGTGACATAAAAATATATTCTATAATTAAAATATAACAAAAAATAACAACCAAATCTAAACAACGTATGCAGCTTTAAGTAAATAAGTTTATATACGTATTTAATTTGGTTTGTTATATCACTTTGTACTAAAACATCAATAATATACATTATATAATAAGTTTGCGTTATTTGTACACAACGAACTTACCGAATAAATACTATTTTACGGTTAAATATTAGTTCCCGACTTCCCTACTCTACTAAAGTACCTATGTAATTATATTAGGTACTACAAGGGAAAGCGTTCACCTGTTACTATCATACCAAGTGTCAGTCATCACGAACGAGTATGTTTTATCTTGTCATTACAGCGCGATAACACACGTGTAGGCTGAAACCACAGACAAAACATCCTCCAGACTTAGCATAGTCGCGCTACCCCCCTCTGCCACGCATACGGTAATTTTACTCCATGTTCGAGTCGAAAGTGCCTTTGTGTGACGTCCGTGTCTTTGAACGGACCACTCACGGCACGGGACTTCGCTCACCTCGTCCCGCGAACCCCCGCATTTTTGGCATCATCGGTTGCATGAAATAATTACTC
This sequence comes from Cydia fagiglandana, assembly GCF_963556715.1. Classification (NCBI taxonomy): domain Eukaryota; kingdom Metazoa; phylum Arthropoda; class Insecta; order Lepidoptera; family Tortricidae; genus Cydia; species Cydia fagiglandana. Next base: position 7,873,143 of record NC_085949.1, on the reverse strand, counting down.
TAAACTCGGTCTAGATGATTCCTAGTCTATGGCTGAAATTTTACAAGCTGTACGTTGATTCCTCTATGTGCGCGGGTTTCAAGCAAAAATTTCGACTTTTAATAAAGCGTTCCCATAAGGATACACAAGCACGTGTATCCGTATGGCAACGCTTTATAAAAAGTCAAAATTTTTGCTTTAATTAATAATCGTAACAACTCCCCGACTCTATAATTCTGATTATTATGAATTTTATACAAATTATTAAAAAAGAAAAGACAGTGAGACTCGAACTCACATCGAGAACCAAGATGACAATTGATTATGTCTGATATTTGTCGAAAAGTCATCTGAAAAGTAAAAACGTAAGTATACTGCGTCAAGCAAATCTTGTCAGTAGCAAACGGCGGCAAATTTGAAAAATCGCGGGTTAGCAACACTGTGTTCGAATAATTCGAAAATCGCGTGTCATCTGTGTTTTATCTGTGGAATGTGGATCGTGAATGACAGTCATCATCTTGTTTGTTTACAAATGGTTTACAATGTTTACATTCTGAATCGATTCTATTTCAAGAGATATTTCTGTTGTGTCACCATTAAATACCAATATATTAAACAAGACTGTGCTTAATTAAAGCTAAGGTGCCTACAATGCCTACAGTGCCAACTGAGAAATCTAATAAAATATGAAAATCCAGTATGACATCTACCTGCTGAAGCAATGATTTTATTCATACATTCTTGTTTAACGGCATAGTCCACTTACAATTTTATTTTGAGATCTTCAAATTAGTTAATCATTTTTATCAACATCACACACCGCTTTTAAATTGTCCGTCCTTACGTATTATACTGCGTCAAGCAAATCTTGTCAGTAGCAAACGGCGGCAAATTTGAAAAATCGCGGGTTAGCAACACTGTGTTCGAATAATTCGAAAATCGCGTGTCATCTTTGTTTTATCTGTGGAATGTGGATCGCGAATGACAGCCATCATCTTTGTTTACAATCTGAATCGATTCTATTTCTAGAGATATTTCTGCTGTGTCGCCATTAAATACCAATATATTAAATAAAATTGTGCTTAATCAAAGATAAGGTACCTACAATGCTTACAGTTCCAAGATATAAATCTAATAAAATATTAAAATCCAATAGGACATCTACCTGCTGAAGCAATTATTTTATTCATTACATTCTTGTTTAACGGCATATTCCACTTCTAATTTTATTTTGAGATCTTCAAATTCACCACACACCGCTTTTAAATTGTCCGTCCATACCATTTAAATGCCATTTAATAACAATTTCGAACATTTTCAATAGAGAATCCACGAGTGACAATTTGAATTGACGTACGTAACAGGGCGCGCTCAGCGGAAAAAAAAGTTTTGGTTCGATGTACATTGTACATTGCTGCTTTTCTTAGCGCAATACTACTCTTTGAGTGTTGCCCTACTTTAGTTTGCTTTACATTGCTACTGACAAGATTTGCTTGACGCACTATAATAACAATTTCAAACATTTTCAATAGAGAATCCGCGAGTGACAATTTGAATTGACGTACGTGACAAGGCGCGCTCAGCGGAAAAAAAAGTTTTGGTTCGATGTACATTGTACATTGCTGCTTTTCTTAGCGCAATACTCTTTGAGTGTTGCCCTACTTTAGTTTGCTTTACATTGCTACTGACAAGATTTGCTTGACGCACAGTGTATTGAACTTCGGTGCCAGTACCTATACTTATACCGGGTGTGGCCTGTAATATGAGCAAAAAATTAAACTGTAGGCTGTACTCCTCATTATGACCAACATTTGTTCAGCGACTTTTAAAAATAACTTGTGGTTTGATTTTTAATACACTTAAAAGTTTATTCTAAGACGCAATGTACTGCGAATTTTGTTATGTTAAAGGCGTGACAAGCAACGTCAATCACAATGATATGGCGTGGCGATGGCGTCCATTGAAGATAATATTTATTTTGTATGAAAAATAGGGAGTCTAAATACTTAATATTTTTTAAAAGTTGTAGAACTAAAGTTTCACCGTTTGAGGAGTACAATCTATGTTTTAATTATTTGCTCATGTTACAGGCCACACCCGGTATAACGGTTTACATAGTATCCATAACGACACCTGGGGCCCGATTCGGATTTTGAAATAGACATCTATTAGACATCTTGTAGACATCACCAAGATACGATAACGATATGTTTAAGATCTAATCAAATTTGACATTTGCGCGTAAAATTTAGTAGACCGATTAAAAAAAAAAGCGAAAATGTGGTGCATTCATAAATTACTGTCTAAGATTCTTCATCGACATGTGTTACAACTGCTTCAACATGCGCGGTCCAGTGGAAGCTGCATTTCTCCTGCTCCACTCTCTCCAAGTACGCTGCACTGGCAAAGGGGATGGAGCTTAGCTCGCGACGCGCTTTATCTAGCGTCTCGGGGTCGAGAGTGGACGAGCGGGAAGCGATCCAGGCTGAAACTGATAGGAATAAGATTTGAATTACGTATTCAGACTATATTGATATGCACTGATTTAAACTTTCACGATTATTAAACATTATCAAACTGCACAACGGGACTTAATCGCGTATTTAAGTTTTAAGATTTACCTCCGACGTTTCGAGGACTTCTTCTCCGAGGAGGAGGCCTTCTCCGAGACCACGGGGACAACGCCGTCCTCGAAACGTCGGAGGTAAATCTTAAAACTTATATTGATATGTAAATTAAAACTTATCAGCATCTGCGTCATACTTGATGCAGCACCATAGACTAGGAATCCTCTAGACCGAGTTTAGAGCAATTATTTCATACAACCGATGATGCCAAAAATGCGGGGGTGCGCGGGACGAGGTGAGCGAAGTCCCGTGCCGTGATTGGTCCGTTCAAAGACACGGACGTCACACAAAGACACTTTTGACTCGAACATGGAGTAAAATTACCGTATGCGTGGCAGAGGGGGTAGCGCGACTATGCTCAGTCTGGAGGATGTCTTGTCTGTCTGTAGTACTTAAGCTTACTTAGACGGATTTTAGCTATATGTATATAGTTATTACATTAGTTATAAAAAAAAAATTGAAATGCATTCCGAAGTTAGGACCTTTTACAGCGTTCTTAATCATTGGGGGACTTAGAAAAAAAATCACCTCTCTCCAAATTAGGTACAATGTCCGAAGCCTACATACAAAAAGTATGGACAAAAATTGTGCCATTATATATACATTATATACACCAAAAGGGTGGTAATCGAAGACAATATTATGGCTCGTCTACACGATGGGCCAACGCCGGCCACTTCAAGGGACGCAGCCATGCGGTAGAATGAGATAGCAATAGCACTTGCTCCCTCTAACGCATAAATGCGTCCCTTGGAGTGGCCGGTGTTGGCCCATCGTGTAGTGGAGCCATTACACGTTATACTTACTATACATCAGGTTCATTTCTTCACTGTTCCTACAACCGTAAATAACGGCGTAATTGGTATAGTCCGTCGTTAGTACTGATATTGGTATACCCATTGGATCTGAAATCAATTTGACGATAGCTTTAATACATTTCAATAGCAGAGCTGCAAGCTGTAGTACCAATAAGTAATATATGTGTCGCTTAACTTCAAACTCGGGTAAATCCATTGGACCCTCTCAGCAAATATCTACTCTATTACGTTTTCTTAATACCAAAATCGCATAATCTGACAGATGGACTGGACTGGATTTACCCGAGTTTGAAGTTAAGCGACTCATATGTACATTTCAGTTACGGGATTGGAAAGCATCTTTGTTATTGCTACTTTCGAATCCAAGTTTTTATAATCGAGATAGTACATACGTACTTAGTTGCTAGTTAATTTTAAAACAGCGCGGCAAGTAGGTATGGTAATTCACCAGTAACTGGCCATTTTTAGTAACTGGCCGCCCTAAACTAAAAATGAATTGTATTCACCTATAAACAGAATTCATTTTAGTATAGAAACAGAAACTGTAATAATGACAAGTAGCAATTAAAAGCATTGTATTATGTGTAGAGTTAAAGGTGACTCAGCTCAGGTAAGAAAGCACATCAAATTGTATGCAAGCATCTCATAACAATCAGTCAGATTCATATAATATGTATTCTCATTTCTTTTATTGATTTGATTTTCTTTTCCTTTTGTAAGAATTTGATATGTTTTCTGAAAGAGCTACGTAGGTATTTGTATAAAGTTATGTACTCACTGAGTATAATTGCATGAATTCTATAGTATAATTTAAATTGTATTTTACTTAATTACTCGTAATGCATTTTAATTATAAGATGTAATAATGTTTTGAAAAGATTTGTCCCGCCGAGTTTGTTGCCGGTCCCATATTGGGATACCCTCCTCCAATTGAGGGGGGATTTAAATCTTCTCGGGGCAGAGGTGTACGGTTGGAGCCGGTAAATGTTTATTTGACATTCATAAGCGCATTGTAATATGCCTACTTGAATAAACTATTTTTTATCTTTTATCTTTATCTATAGGTAAGGTTTCAATAACTGGCCAGCTTTCAATAACATGGCCACCTTATACTAAAATGAATTATATTTATAGGTGAATAGAAACCATTTTTGGTTTGGGGTGCAGAGTTACTAAAAGTGGCCAGTTACTGGCGTATCACCCTACCACATATTGCATAGTCGAGCGGTTGATCGGTGTATTACAGTCCTGTATTATAGATAAATAAATAAATAAATATTACAGCACATTTTTACACAAATTGACTAAGCCCCACAGTAAGCTCAAGAAGGCTTGTTTTGTGGGTACTCAGACAACGATATATATAATATATAAATACTTAAATACATAGAAAACAACCATGACTCTGGAACAAATATCTGTATCATCATACAAATAAATACCCTTACCAGGATTCGAACCCGGGACCATCAGGGTCACTACCCACTAGGCCAGACCGGTCGTCAAAAGTAGATATATATCAGATGTTCGAATCTTGCTGCGTAAATACGCGCTTGCACTTGCCGGTTGTAATGTATTGAAACGTGTGACAATAGCACATCGCAATCAGCGGGTTACAGTGTACGTGTACGCTCTAGTAAATCGTTAAAGTTTTTACTTCTGTAGTAACTGCTTTACTTGTACTACTCATGTACTACTAAATTATGTTTAAAACGTACCGATGTTACTCTCTTGTATGACGAAAACAGCCTCGTCTCCAGCAGAATACGTCGTGTTCACATGAAGTACGTACTCGATGCCGTCTTTCACGTACACATGCTCGATTTCAATGTGTCGCCCGCACGCGCTTATGCGTTTATACGCGCAGTCGCCTTGATCCTCGTACCAGGTCGGGAACCGCTCTATTTCGTACCAAACTCCGAGGAACTGGAAAGAATTATAGGCTTTCTTTAACAATGAAAGACTTTGACATGTATTTGATGACGTAGAGAAAAGAAGAGAAGTTGTAAAAAATAGGCCACTTTTTCCATACTAATCGAAATCAGCATAAGTAGGTACATATAGGTACTTATTGTAAGTTTTTCGCCACCGTGCCTACCGATTATCAAACTTAAAAAAAAAGTAAGTATCTGTATAGTAAATTTTTCCTGTCTTTCAGTTCATTCAATGATTACCTACTATTAGATTTTTTTAAATTTACCTGATAATATAAATATTTAGTAGGTAATGTACCTAGTTTATTAATGAGATTGCCACAGTTCGACATTTTCTGTGATTAAACCTAATTATTATACTTAGCCGCCTATTAGCACTGCAGAACACAAAACAGACGGTGACCTGCGACTCGCTCTCACAAGATGGGCCCCCACAAAAAGCGACATCTAGGAAAGAAGCGATATCTTTAATATATGAACCAGCTACGACATACCTTTTCCAATTCGAAATACTTCATGGTCTTCACATCAGGACATGTTCCAAACTTCAATATTTGCGCCACACACAAACACTGGATGAAACAAATGAAAGCTAATACACAACAAATAATTTTATCCATTTTATTGACACTACCTACTAAAACCAGGAAAGGGTGCTGTGTTTCATCTCTGGTATCGTGAGTGGGAGTTAGATTATCTACGTTTATCTGTACTTTTGATAAGGTTAAGATTAAAATGACAAGTTGATGTTCGATTACAGAAACTGCAGGTCATTTACTCATACGGATATGTTTATTATCCGGCTTCAAAAAGCGTGAATAATACTCAAATACATTATAAGCATATGTATTGCCCACCAATCGGATTGCCACGGCATAATGCTGAATGGGGAAATTTTCCTATTTTAGCGTCCAATTTTTTTTTATGTTCGCATGTCTTTTTATTATACTTATGTATGTTGTAGCGTTAAAAAATATATTTTCATTCAATCAGATCATTGACGGTCAGGTTAAGTAGGTAAGCAGGGACACAGCAACACGTACGAGTATTAGAAACACTTCTGCGACTAAAAATCACAGTACCTGTTAGCAAAGAGAATAGATAGTATACTTAGAGGGATCCTGTCATAGTAAATTTTGTAGTCACTGTAAATTTACTGCCATCTATCGACACACGACTAAAACTCAAAATAAAGACGTATAAAATTATCAAAAAATGTTTATATATGGATAAATGATTTTATTATTTTTATATCATTTTGACCCATGTTCATTCATTGATATCTTTGTGTTAAAATTGTTAAATATGAAACGGTGTCGTCACGCCATCGCCATCTAGCCGAGCATAGGCCAAAGGTGTGTGCGCCATCTATCCGAGAATTACTTTTTCTTGATTTCCGAGGCACGTTTTTTTCTTAGACTTTATTCGTCTTATACGAAGTTACATATGTCTTTGCTGTTAGGTACCTACCTACTAGATATAGGCATGTATTTTTGTGATTGTGACATTATGCGAATCATACCTACAGAGTTTTAGGCTAATCGTATTTTGTTCCAACAAATGGAATGGACGTTAGATGTTTTTTTTCTGGTCTGTAAATAAACAAGAAAGGATGGCCTTTAACTTCGTTCATTGTTGGAATTGACAATAGAATAGCCGGCGCGTGATGAGAGAAAAAGTTGTTCCGTTTATAAAGTGCTTCCGTTAAGAAGATAAATATATTCGAATACTTGACAAACTGAAATATACATAGTAAGTATATTTAAAAGAAGACCAAAGAGAATACACAATAATGATATATCATAATCTTATTGCACATTACAGAGTAACAGCAATTAACAGCATGGTTGCAAGGGCGATACAAATCTTAAAATATAACTTAACCTAGAAAAAAGATTAACATGCCCTGAAATGGGTACCTATTCAAAATGAAAATAAAGAGTAAGTATTCGTATTTGCCACTGCCAATATTAGGTATACCGGTTCGATCTAAAACCTTTGTCCCTTTTCTTATTATAAGTTATTTGATTGAGCATTTGAGGGAAAAGTATAGGTACGTAAATTAAGTATGATGTGATAAGATAAATTGAGCGATGCTTATAAAACTATGTCGATGTTATAGATTAAAATGTACTAATTATTTAAAAAACTAGTAATTGTAACTTAGTTGCTGGAAGTTGTATTAAATTATTATTCTATTTATTTATTTTTCGTCTTAAGTTAGGTTATTTATAATATGAATATAAAAGTAAAATATTAAAACACTTACAAAACAATAAAAAAATACATATAAACACATTATAAAAAACCTTTATTATTATTATTCAAAGCCCACTGTGTCCCACCTGCTGGGCAAAGGCCTCCCCCCTCTTCCTCCACTCGTCTCTAACATAAATTAGAAAATGTATTAGATTATGTATTAAATTAGTAATTGCAAAAATTAAATTCCGTTCCCGTAATATTCATATTCTAGCTAGGACATGGAAATAAATGTATACTTACGTACTTCGCGTAAATAAATGCCTAGATTACGTCTCCTTCTTTAGAAAGAAAATCTTTTCAGTGACAATTATAACACTGCGGGCCCGATTCGGATTTTGAAATAGACATCTATTAGATATCTTTTAGACATCACCAAGATACGATAACGATATGCTTAAGATCTAACCTGTCAAATTTGACATTTGCGCGATTCTGGAGATACTCTTGAACGATTTCCACAGAATATGACTTAGAGATCCAGTTCACATCTAATAGATATCTTACTCTATCTAACGTAAAAGTGACATTGGTTGCCCGAATTGCGCTGCAAAAGAGAACTATGTAGTTGATATCTAAACTATAACGTATCTAGAATGGATCTAGTACGTGTCGTCTCTTGTGAATATCTTGAAGTTCGAATACGGCAGTAAGTCATCAAGCATTCCAAAGCCAACATATACTTACTCAATTAAACAATTTACTACCCGTTCATCACTTAACCTTTCGATCACTCACAAAAAAACAATCAATATAAAGGACGTTGCTTTTTATACCCGCGTTCAGTACCCGACCAGCATCCAACATTCGTGGGCGTTAATACTGTGACAGGGTTCCAAAATGCTCGCAATCAGTTTACTTTTGGTACTTTGTGTGTTTAACGTAAATGCTGCTAGGCAGAATGTGAGCTGCCCCGCTGTGAGCACTAGAGAGTTGGATTTGAAAGAAGTAAGTATTATTTCAGAACGTCTTTTATAGCGATATTATCGTCAGATGACAAGCAAAAGTCACTAAGTACCACCACAAGTTCATAGCCATAGTGAACCATATTAGTACTAAAAGAAGGTCGATCTTTGGTTAATTTTTTTTTGTAATTACCGACTTTTGCTTGTCACCTGACTTTATGTTTGTATGTATGTATGTATAAGCTCTTTATTGTACAAAACACAAATCACAAATTTATGGTACAGGATAGGCTAAAAGGCGAACTTATCCCTTTAAGGGATTTCTTCCAGTTAACCTTTGAGTAGATGAGAATTGAAGAAGAACGGTAGACAAATGTAGCACTGAGTACAATAGACTTATTATAGAATTTTCTTTATTATAGAATTATTATTATAATATAATACCAAAAATTTGTGTAACTTATGGTTATGCTTATTTGTAAATGAAGTTTCCTCCTATTAAGAGCCAACAGGAGTGGTCATTCCTCCATACAAACGTACTCCTCGTTTTCCTCCGTGGTTTTTGAAGCTAGAGCAATGATTTTTTCAACACAGATTAATATTGTCAATATCTGTGTCAGACCGTTTTGCTTTTTTTGATATTTTTGTTTTTTAAGGCGCTAGAGCCCTTCAAAAATGGCCTAAATGGCCTAATTGACTATGCCGCAATGAGAGGCGTGGCATTCAAAATTGATATCAATTAGCCAAAAAAGCAAAACGGTCCAACACAGATAATTTCATAATCATTTAGATTTCCAAATTTGGTTACGATTGGTTAAGTTTTGGAGGAGGAAACAGAGGAGTACGAAACCTCGATTTTTGAGATTTTTACGCAGGATTTATCGCACTACTTTTAGGTGCCGCTTCCGTTAGCGAGACGGGTATATTTACCTAAAATATTTAAAACTCAGCTCCTGTTTCGTCTTAATCGAATTTTAAAATCTTAACATATGGCATACCAATAAGCACGAACAAGACTCATAGAAACAATTTCATATAAATATCAAATGAAGTTGGATTAAAGTTTTAATAAATTAATAATTATGATGGATTAATTCGGTATATAGACTATTATAGACTAAGAGAGGTTTCGATCACTTTATTGTACAAGTTATAAATAGTTTATAGTTAGCTATGTAGGTTGTAACACCGTCATAAATACTATACATAGGTGATAGGATTTTCCCGATATCATCAGATAATAATTTAATTAACAATTATCTTATAAAAGGTTTATTATTACTGGAAGTTTGATATAAATTGTAATCTAGAGATTACTAGTTTTAAGTATGTTAACATATTTAAAGTTAACATCAAGCGATTATATCTTTTGTTAATACGTACTGAAATTATATTTTTTTGTCTTTAAACTTTTTCATTAGATAAGTACGTGTTATTGGCGACATTTTTAAACGATATCTCGTATAATATAATTTATGAAAATAAATGATTTATAATACAACCTAACATGGCTATTTAGTAACTACTCGTACGATTATTAACGGGCTAATTCATAATGTTGTTTTCTTTCTCTTTAATATTATATTTCTGCACTATTGCAAGTACCTAGTACATTCTTCTAATAGACTGTAGCAAATGGTAGCCCCTTAAGCACAGCGCATATAAAGCATGGCTATGGTTATGCTTTAAGTACTTGCGTTTTTATACAAAGTACTGTATTTTTTACAGTTTAGGTACATTTTGTATTTTTTTACCAAAATCATTATGGCTTACTATCTTACCTCTACGGATCAGATTAAGTGTTAAGGCAACTACATACGAGATGCATAATACACTTATGAGTGCTACTTTACTGCATCTGGTGCGTTGGCCTTATTTCGTGCGAATTGCTGCAGTTTCCACCTTAAAAATATAATAACTCAAATGTGTTTTTTAGCTAGACGGGAAATGGTACCTAGCGGGCGCGGCAACCGACTTACCTCTGGAAGGAGACTGCGCCATGGTTGTGTTCAACCATAAAACCGATAACACCACAGATGTTTCCATCAGTTGGATCAAGAACAACACTATTAGCTTCTACAACGGCTCGGTAGCTTTGATGATGGACCCGAATAGCAGCACTGGTGATCTCCTGCAGATAACTTATACAGGTAATGTCTTAATTGTTGATCTTGATATAGGTATCGAATTATTTCTCATGCCATTTTATATTAGTAATTTGCTAACGATTCATCCAAGTTTTCGAAAGCGACGATAGGACCGAAGATGTCCATGAGACTAACCCAAAATACGCGAACATACTCTAGGTATTCCTTGACTAATCACTCATGCTATTTTGGAACTACAGACCTAGTCAGCTAACTTATATTGCTACACTCTCATGAGTCAGAACATCGTCTGGACTCATGTCCAGAAAATGTTATTTAAAATCTGGATAACAATTATCAATATGTTAAGTTATCAATTACAATATTTGGAGTGATTTTTATGTCTTGTTCCGATTGATGTGACAATATTTCTCTCTGCGGGAACAATTAGGCTAAGCGTATGCTGAGATGCAGGCGATGTAGTTCACGCAGCACAGAGCAGAGCACATTTTGTAAAGTATGGAACGTCGTAAAGATGCAGCGTGCGTAGCTAAAGGACGTTCCATACTTTACAAAATTTGCTCTGTGCTGCGTGAACTGCAACGCCTGCCGGCTCGATTCGGGAAATGAATTAGAGACTCACTAGATATGAAATAGTAAAGATATGTGACGTTATGGGGGCTGGCGCCGTGATTCGGGAAATGAATTAGAGATTCACTAGATATGAAATAGTGAAGATATGTAACGTTCCACGGAAAAAGGTACCTTATGGCGGCTGGCGCTCACGTCACAGCGCCGCAATAATATTGGAGCGGCGTTAATAATAGCGTAAGGGCCAACCGCCATAAGATATCTTTACCCGTGGGACGTCACATATCTTTACTATATCGTGTCTAGTTAATCTCTAATTCATTTCCCGAATCGCGCCGTGCGTCTCAGCATACGCTTACCTTTATCGGTTCTGTAATCTCAGTGTTTCAACAAACGAACATGATTCACTTAATAGCCTATTAATGATATACTCTAGTAGTAATGGTGTCGAGTACTATCACTTAGCTTGTTAATATTTGTTGCAGATAAGCAAAGCCAGCTGTATTACTTCCTCGATGTAAACTATGATCACTATGCGGTGGTGTTTTCGTGTTTTGATAGTAATGATGGCAGCAACAGCAGCACATGTAAGTAAAAATAAATATTATAGGACATTATTACATACACAAATTGACCAAGTCCCACAGTATAGGGCTTGTGTTGTGGGTAGTTAGACAACGATTACTACAGGTTGATCCAAACCTTGTATACCAAATTTTTTAGGGTTCCGTACCTAAAGGGTAAAACGGGACCCTATTACTAAGACTTCGCTGTCCGTCCGCCCGTCCGTCCGTCCGTCCGTCTGTCACCAGGCTGTATCTCACGAACCGTGACAGCTAGACAGTTGAAATTTTCACAGATGATGTATTTCTGTTGCCGCTATAACAACAAATACTAAAAACAGAATAAAATAAAGATTTAAATGGGGCTCCCATACAACAAACGTGATTTTTGACCAAAGTTAAGCAACGTCGGGAGTGGTCAGTACTTGGATGGGTGACCGTTTTTTTTTTGTTTTTTTTTTTTTTGCATTATGGTACGGAACCCTTCGTGCGCGAGTCCGACTCGCACTTGCCCGGTTTTTTTTAGATTCCTCACGTCGTGGGATATCAGAATTACCACATGTATGTTAGCCGATTTTTCGTAGTTTTCGAGATATGATTTTTTTAAGTTTTGTTGACTTTGCTTTGCTTTTATGCCTACTAATACTTGTTTGTGGTATTTGCACTGATATCACGAAATATCGACGGGGAAGTGACCCATAACTACCCGAAAATTTACAAATTGTTTGTTTACTTTTATTTAAATACCTAAAGATACAGATTACAGGAGTACCTAGGACATAGCACAGGTTTTCATTTTTGCTTACACGAGACATCATTACTTATTTAAACTCGTTACTTATTGAGTAAATCTACAATAATACTTATTCTAGAACGTCGTAATGAAATGTTTATTTGTTTCATTTGTTTGTGCCGGTATAACGCGGCAGTAAAAACCAATTTTCCGCATGGACGGGGGCCGTGCTCTCGGACGGAAAGCCGCGTGATGCTGCGACTCAATTATTTTTTAATTAGTATGTTTCATTAGTTTTTTGCAGGTTACTTAGAGGTTAATGAACGGACGTGATCATGATTATTTAATCTAACGCTATTGACGTATTAACCTTTAAACAGGAGGTACCTACTGTAAAATCAGATAATTATAGTCCTTAAGTCCTTAATTATAGTCCTTACATGGTCCAGTTTTTAACGTTGATTCTTAGCGAGCCTTTATGACTTGTACTATTAGTTACATTTATTTTGGAGTTTATATACTTACACTAATGCACTTTCTATATTATATACTCAACATAATTTGGAACATACCTATACATAGTTAACTGGAACTTGAATTTGAACCATAGTTGTATAAGCTGTGGTCTAAAGTTACCTGATTTTACGGTGGTAATCTTTCTCTTTTACTCCAACGAAGGTGTAATTAGACAGAGGGCCCGATTCGGAATATGAAATAGACATCTTTTAGACATCACCAAGATACGATAACGATATGTTTAAGATCTAACCTGTCAAAATTGACATTTGCGCGATTCTGGAGATACTCTTGAACGATTTCCACAGGATATGACTTAGAGATCTAATTCACATCGAATAGATATCTTACTCTATCTAAAGTAAAAGTGACATTGGTATTGGTTGCCCGAATTGCGCTGCAAAAGAGAACTAGTTGATATCTAAACTATAACGTATCTAGAATGGATCTATCGTGTCGTCTCTTTTTGAATATCTTAAAGTTCAAATACGGCAGAGAGAAAGATGCCCGCAATTTGCGAATTTCGATTTTCACGGTCATAGCCCTGTCTTAATCTAGCATTTCCAATTGCAGATGAACTCTGGAAGCTCAGCAGAAGCCCGCACCTTAAAGACCAGGACGCGGACAAGATCAGCAAAGCAATAACAAGCTACAACCTGCAAGACACCCAGTTTGTCAATTTCAACGCCACAGAAGACACGTGCAGCGGAGGCAGGGACATACATCCCTCTATAGTTATTACCTCGGCTGCGACGCTTGCACTATTTAGAAGATTTTATTGAGTGTAACGAACTTGTTGCCAAAAAGCCGCTCCCAAACGAAGTTATGACATATGAAAAAAACCGGGCAAGTGCGAGTCGGACTCGTGCACGAAGGGTTCCGTACCACAATGCAAAAAAAAAAACAAAAAAAGCAAAAAGAAGACGGTCACCCATCCAAGTACTGACCCCTCCCGACGTTGCTTAACTTTGGTCAAAAATCACGTTTGTTGTATGGGAGCCCCATTTAAATCTTTATTTTATTCTGTTTTTAGTATTTGTTGTTATAGCGGCAACAGAAATACATCATCTGTGAAAATTTCAACTGTCTAGCTATCACGGTTCGTGAGATACAGCCTGGTGACAGACGGACGGACGGACGGACGGACGAACAGCGAAGTCTTAGTAATAGGGTCCCGTTTTACCCTTTGGGTACGGAACCCTAAAAACGACATGTTTAAATAACATAAAACTTGGCATGCACATATTAACGTAACATATATATGTCTGATAGGGTACTAGTTTTCGTTGCTAATACAATTTTTTTTATAGCCTATATTGTGTCCCACTGCTGGGCAAAGGCCTCCCCTGCCTTTCACAATTTTTTATACAATGAAAATAGAGCGAGGAGTTTTGTATGTAAAACTATTCGCTCTAATTTAATCAAATATTAAATATAATAATTAAATTAAAACTAGTACCAGACATAGAAATAAATATGACTCACGCTAAACCGGGCTGTGTCCGGGACGAGGCGTCCGACATGTCATTTTCTATGACGGCTAATCGGTGATCACGTGGTGCTTTCCATAGAAAACGAAACCGGCAGCTCGGGCCCGGCCCCGGCCCGGTCTAGCGTGAGTCATGCTATATGTATATTTTACGTAAATGTTCATGCCATGCTTTATGTGTTAAATTTGTTAAAGCATATTGTTTTAAAATGAGTATGTCACTTCGAATGTACGGCGGCAAGCTAGCTTCGCGTGACCGTTAATTCAAGGGTCTCCAAACTGACCCGTACAAAGAAAGTGGTGGAGAATCGATAATTTGGGTAACCCATAGTAATTGCCACAAAATAGTAATATAACGAATTTATCGAATTTATTTCAGGTCTAGTGCGGCCCTCGGGCTAAAAAGTTTGGATACCTCTGGTTTAATTTGACATTTTCATTTGTCTCTTCTTACTTGTCTTCCGATAACGCTAAGCCCCCATTCGCACGACAGCTTTTTCAACGCGCGTTAAAAAAGCGCTTGTATCTGTCCGCAGTCTAAATTCGATTTAACGATTTAAGGCTTAAAGTTGAAAATCCAATAACGCTTGATAGATATACAATAGTGTTTCATTTCGTTTTCTGCAAATGGAGTGTCATTTTGACTAAGCCCCAGCTTCGTTTACTTGGTTAATGATGGCCTTTTATTTTTGAGGTTTGTGTTTGATCTCTTGTTGCAAAGAAATTGGCGTGAAGCAAGAAATACGTAGCACGGGAAGAATAAATAAATAAACTATTAAGAAATACCGGGTGTGGCCTGTACCTAACACGGGAAAATAATTAAAACATATATTTTACTCCTCAAACGGCGACACTTTAAAAAATTATGAAGTATTTAGACTCCTTATTTTTCATACAAAATAAATATTATCTTCAATGGACGCCATTGCCACGTCATATCATTGTGATTGACGTTGCTTGTCACGCCTTAAACATAACAAAATTCGCAATACATTGCGTCTTAGAATAGACTTTAAATTGTATTAAAAATCAAACCACAAGTTATTTTTAAAAGTCGCTGAACAAATGTTGGTCAGTATGAGGAGTACAGCCTACAGTTTAATTTTTTGCTCGTATTACAGGCCACAGCCGGTATATACCTAGAAGTATTAGAATATAAATGTTCAGGCAGGAGAATTGTGTCTCTCTGTCGGTATGTGTGTGTTTAATAAGGTAAGCAAGAGAATTATACTCTATTTATTGGTACATTCACCTTAAGAGGCATTCACCTATGTATATGAGGCAGAGTATATTCAAAGGATAAAATGTTGTAGTTAATAAATATTTATTCTTTAAATAATAAGGCTTAATGTACAAAAAATATGTTGTTAAATAATAAATTTAGTCAAACGATAAGGTATTTTGAATATAAATATCCTTGTTTCCCTCATATCAGAATATCATATTTCTAGATAGGGCATATTATAATGCAGTCAAGAAAATGTTTAGGTACTAGTGGATGATAAAAGGACGAACTAAATAGGTAACCTATCCTATAGTACTTAAGACGAAACAGGAGCTAAGTTTTACATATTTTAGATAAGTATACCCGTCTCGCTAACGGAAGCGGCTTCTAAAACTAGTGCGATAAGGACAAGGCGAAAAATCCTGCGTAAAAATCTCAAAAATAGAGGTTTCGTACTCGTTTCCTCCTCCAAAACTTAACCAATCGTAACCAAATTTGGAAATCTAAATGATTATGAAATTATCTGTGTCGGACCGTTTTGCTTTTTTGGCTACTTGATATCAGTTTTGAATACTACGCCTCTCATTGCGGCATAGTCAATGAGGCCATTTTGGCCATTTTTGAGGGGCTCTAGCGCCTTAAAAAACAAAAATGTCAAAAAAAGCAAAACGGTCCGGCACAGATATTGTCAATCTGTGTTGAAAAAATCATCAATTGCTCTAGCATCAAAACCCACGGAGGAAACAGTCGAGTACGTTTGTATGGAGAAATGACCACTCCTGTTGGCTCTTAATACCAAAGTATAAAATCTATAAAAACTAAGATAATTATCATGAAATCATGATGGTTTATCATGAAATGCAAACAACTATTATTGTCCATATAATTTTAACTAATTCAGAGGTGCCACATATCTTTGTAAGCAATTTTATCTTTGGTTAAGAACATCAAAGATTTTTTTTATTCCACTTGGACTACGAACTTTTACAATTTTTGTAAATAAATTTACAGTCATCGCCATCTATCAAATGGAAGCTTAACTATAACCTGGCTTCTTCCCTTTACCTGCCTCTACAATCCAGCAGGCGTGTAGTGTGTACAACTGTGCATTGTGATACCTACGTTCGCGGCAGTTAGTACAATGATTAGGTAACAGATGGCGTTAAAATAAAAAATAATTAGTTTCGTACCTTTAAAGTTTATTGTAAAACAATAGTCAGCGGACTGCTGTATGAATGTCCTAAGTCCACCATATAGGAGATATTGCATTCTAAATCAATAGTTTTACACAATAGAATTGATTTTATATTATTCCAAAATCGAACTAAACACAAAAAATGCAACTGAATACAACTGAACAACGACAACAACAAATTGGCTGTGACAGTTGAAATTTTCACAAATGTTACCGCTATAACAAAAAGTGTACTTCACGGAACCCTCGGCGGGCGAGTCCGACTCGCACAAGTCCGATTCTTTAAAAAAATATTTTGTGCATGTTCTTACTGTCTATCTTTCTCGTACTACACGTAGCAATGCTGTAGTGGCTGTACCGGACATAGGCCATAACATAATAGTTACTTTGGGCAGGGGTGTGAAACTCCTGACTTCGGCCAAACTCGGCTCCGCTCGGCTCAGCATTGCTCCGAGCAATTTTTAGGGTTGGCACCAATTGACTTCCTTTTACGTGCACGACCACAGATAAGATAATCACTTGAATTTTGACAACCCTAAATAGCCGAAAAGGATAGTGTCATATGTTAGAAAGGGATAGCATGATTCGACCCTGAACCGCTGTCAAACTTCGGTTTTGTAGGAAGTTTCCTTTCTGTACTATTATTTATTCTGTGCTTTGGGTCGAACTCAAACTAGTAAAAAATATCCTTGTAGTAGATAAACTAGTGACGAGTTCAGTCTTTGTATTGATATTTTATTGGGACTTCAGTTGTCCGTAGCCATGACCGTGAACATCGCGCGAAACGGCGAAATTAAAGGCAAACAAATTAATTCGCGATAAACCCTAAACGGGTTTATCGCGAATTAACACAATATAAAACTTTGACGCAAAATTTTTGTATAATTTTTAATTTCCTTAAGAACCACTTCGGATACCCATATACTTAAGGGGCCCACTGATTAACAGTCCGTCGGACGGTATCGGCCTGTCAGTTAGAACAAAATTTTGACAGGCCGATATCGTCCGGGCGGACTGTTAATCAGTGGGCTCCTGTTAAAATTACTATTTACCATCATTCGTATTTCATTACAATCTGGCCATTTATCACGCCTTTGCATATCTAAATCCACGTCCAATCGATGGAAACCGTTTCATCTTATGATTACATCCAAACAGTTTTCGCAATTTAGGTTTACGGCTCCTGCCGGCAACTTTCCTGTGAGTTTAGGCGCTCGTTGACTTTTATGGGAGTTTTTACACACCCACGAATGGCAAGCCTTCGCGTTGGCCGATCGTGCCAACTTACTTTACCACCGACTTTGAAACTTTTAAACCGTATACATGTGAGTTTAAAGTAGTTTTTTCATCAGTTTTCTGTTTGGGAAGGGTTGGTTAAGTTAGTTGTTGTATAGACGAGTTGATTACGGTAATGTTGGGAGGTGAAATAGTGAAGTGTTACAGCGTTTTCTTGAGACGTAGGTCCACTGCTGTAACGATTGATCAAGGAGATACAGTGCAATAGATTCAGAGAAAATTTGGGGTTCGACTTGGATTCGGAGAAAGCGCATAGGGTAATTATTTTATTCAGTTGAGCTTATTCAGAACTGGTTGCCTTATCCAAACTTATCGGACTATAGTCCGGCTCTCAGTTTTCTGTACTTAATATTGAAATTTTAATTAACCTAGCTGACAAGTATTTATTTAAAATAATTACAAAGTGATTTGAGTAATTGTAATAGATTGAACATACCTACATTCCAGTGAACGAATATGCGTTCACTGATACATTCGGATTGACCTAAATAAATTCAATATGCCGAATACAGATTAACACATTTATGTTTTAAATATATTTTTATTATTTACGGTGTTTCACCTCAGTTCCTACACGAGAATAAAATACAATTATTATTACCAATATTCAACAAAATATAAAGACCACCTACGCATGTATTTTACTCTGTTTTGATGTGAGTTTCTTTGATCTTCCATTTCATTGGCGCGAAAAGCGTTGTGCCTGGAAATTCGAGTGCGTTTACTTCGTTTTTGCTCGCTCGTTGTGATATATCTAAAATTCAAACCGAATCTCACGTACGAGCGGAAGCATAGATAATAAACTGTGGAAGCGACATACATATAGTCCGTTTTTTTTAGCATTAGAAAGAACTTCGCAGAAGTTCGCTTGTGGTTCTAAATCTGGTACTTTTAGCGGTAACAATTTGAAGTAAATTATATGTATTGACCATGCTACATTAGATAATTCAATAATTATTAACAATTAACGAGCCTGATAGAAACTGCACGCTTGCTTCTGCGGAGTTCTTTCTAATGCTAAAAAAAACGAACTATAGAGATACAAGTTTTTGTAGTATTTCTGAATATCTACATATCGAGTGCAATATATAGTTCGTTTTTTTAGCATTAGGAAGAACTTGCAAGAAGGTAAGCGATCTTGACATGCCTTTTAATTGAAAATTGCTTTTTCAAAATCAAAAACTATTACTTATGAAAGCAGAAGAATATAAATGATTGTATTAGATTCATAATTGTTACATATTTGCCGTAACTTATTTTTAAAATGTGGTTTTCAATTAAAAGAGAGAGAGAGAGAGGGAGACAGAGAGAGATAATCCTGATATAAAATTCAGAATTAAAATACATTGAAGTACGTATATTACGTCAATAAGTTTAAGTAGGTATAACTTATACTAGTGTACTTACTTACTATGGGTAGGAGCGTGGGTCTTATGAAGTTTTGTGAGCTGCAACTTCAGTTTCGTAAATTTATAAAAAAAAGGGATACCATACATCATACATGGAACTGTAAATGGAAGTTAACTTTCAAACACACCTGCGTTTTTCGAAATTTAAGTACAAAAAATAATTTAATGGTTCCCAGTTGCTCTTCGGCAAGACATCCTAAAAACAAGAAAATCTGCATAAATCTGGCAAAAAATGTAAAGCTTTAGAATTAGGCTAGCGTGGGCACTCAATCACACTTGAGAGAGGTGAACTATGCCTAGCAGTGTCACGAATATAGGCTGGTGACGTTAAATAACAATGTGATGAATAATCCCATAATATGAGCCTTCTAGTGTACCTATGACCGCGCTACGTCATACATTTAAATTAAAAACTTGTCCGTTAGCACGAAATTCATTATGAACAGTGTCAAAGCCTCGTGTTCGCGGGTGAATTTAATATTCGCCACTAGTTTTGCTTTAAATGGAACACAAAAATCGCTGAGATTAATTTTTGACAGTGTTAGATATCAGGTATATTAATTAGTTTAGTATCGCATTCAAAATTCATATATTATATTTTTCTTTGTCATTGTATCTTTAAGCATCGCTTTTAAATTGGCAGGTATGTACATTGTACACCGAGAGAGAATAATAGCAAAAAGATAAGGCACTAAGCCTGCATTTCGCGATCCAATCTTGCAAGCAAAATTAGGACTTGGTGGGGAAAGAATATCGGGTTCATTCGAACCACGTAGAAGTTGTATATAATAACGTCCTAAAGATTTAAAATTGCTATTATTTTGAAATTTAGTAAAAAATATTTGATAATTTGAAATTAATAACTATAAGCGAGACATCGCGCTATGACGTCGGGACGTCGTGTAATAAATTAAATAGGTACCGTGGAAGGAATCGTGAGACTGAGTGTGCCGAGTGAGTGGTTAAATCAAAGGAAGTCCAATCTATCATAATTACGAGTTGTTTTAATGGTTGTGCAGGCCGCGGAGCCAACATGCCAATCGCTTGCGCTCCATAGCGAACGAAACGCAACTGCCACTATTGAATAAGGCGGTTGTCACACTGCCGCCGCGTCTGGAAGAGTGATAACCTAGAGAGACAAAGCGTTTCATTGTCTTAGCGCAAGCGATTGTCACCTTGGCTAGGCCGGCAGAAATGAGTTTGATTAAGTATTTAATTTGTTATCCCGTTTTTTTTTTTAAATTTAATATTATATTCTTTTCAAAAATCTATTTGTTTATTAGTGTCCACATTACGCATTCACATTTTTACGGGCAAAAACTTAATAATCCAGGAACGCCAATACAACACAAATATGAAATGAAACATGTCCCCAATCACCCCGCGGGGACGCGGGGATGCTATTGTCAATACGTACAATTCGCAGAATTAAATTAATGGGTCGATACGGATATGAAACATCGAGTAATATTTTTGTTCAGTTTTTGGGAAACTTTTCTATGCGCGCAGTATTGAAATCCAGTCTTTTTGGAGCTGTGATTGGCAGACAAGGGTTAATATCGGGTGAATATTGAAACGGAATTGTCATACGACAGGTATGCAATAGGTACGTTATGAAATCGACCAAATCTCTTGAATTCTAGTGCCGTGACTGCATATCTCCAAACAAAATATTCAAGTAGATACATAAATAAAAACATGTCAGACAATTCAGGTATACTTAGGTATGAAACGCGACAGTCGTGTATAAATCGACCAAGTCTTACTTGTACATACATATTAAATTATTACTATGTTTATGTAGGTAGTGGATACTATACAATAGAGATGCAACGGATAGTTGTTTGGCCGGATACCGGATATTCGGCCTGGCTATCGGCTGAATATCCGGTATCCGGCCGCCGAATATTCGGCTAGCGGAACTATACCTACATTTCGGTTTTTCAGGTGCGCATTCTGCAGGTTTGACCTGTTTCCTAGTGGTCTAAGATCTCACATATTACATATATGGTCGACCTTCACCAATTTGTCTGACGGATGAAACTATGAAAATTTGAAAGAAAATATGTTCCAGAACATAAATAAATAGGGTTGCCTAAAGAAATATGGTCAAGGCTATTTTTAAGAAATTTGTGAAAACTTGTATACTTTCCATTGAAACTTATTTCGTTTGTCAGACAAATCGGTGAAATTTGCCGAAATTTTTTTTATTTCAAACTTTTTTTTTTAAATAGCCTTGACCATTTTTCTTTGGGAAACCTGTTTATTTATGTTCTGGGACATATTTTCTTTCATATTTTCATAGTTTCATCCATCAGACAGATTGGTGAAAGGTCCCATATATATGTGGGATCTCCTATTATAGTGAACGTTCGCGTGGACTCATTTCTAGGTTCGAAATGAGTGCGCGTACAAGTCAGTGAAATGTCTAAATTGTTTTAAAATAATAAAATTAAGAGACAAGTAAGATTATGACCGTGACTGTTTCTTAAATCTAATTTGTTTACTCCGAAATTAAGCAATGTAAATATCCGGTATCCGGCCGGATATTAGGGCACTATCTGGTATCCGGCCGGATGTTAAAATAATGGCGGATAGGCCGGATACCGGATAGTAACCGAATATCCGGTGCATCTCTACTATACAACCAGTATACATTTATCCTCCTGAGACCCAAAAGCATTTGTTTTGTTTTTGATTTGAAACCCTTAGTTACTCAATGAAACTTCAAAATAGATTGTGGAATATGTAGGTACAAAATGTTGTACGTAAGGTCTCAGGGGGATATTGGGAACGTGCGAAGTCGGTGGCGCTGATCGTCACAAACACAGGTAATCTTACAGAATGTCCGACATTAGTACTAGCGGTAGCCGCTTGACAAATTTTACTTCATAAGATTTAACGTAGAAATTCCGCGAAAATGAAGGCAGCACCAGTCGTGCACATAGCGAATACCTACCTATCTATAATTGATTATTCTTAAATATAAATAAAAACACTACGTATGTATATGTTAAGTTGTGTTATGTTTATATATATATACCATACAATACAACTCCAATGAATACCAAGATTCAAACCCAGAACCATCTGCCTTGCAGGCAAGACGTCGTTACACAAAGATACACAAAGACTGTTAAAATTTTCAACAGCGCTACATTAAACAAATTATACGGCAGCAAAGCCTCCCATCAATACTTGAAGACTTAAAAGTTCCCGAGTGAAGTTGTACCGTTTTAACGACGTGAAGTTGCCTTAATACCTATCACCTGCGCCGCAATTAATTTCCTTATAACGTCTTAATTGAAAAGTTTCATTTTTAAGCCAATTAAAGTACTTAGCGGGTGTTTTGTTTGAATTTTGGAGCGTTATTAATATTAGCATGCTGAACTTCTGATGGGTATACTCATACTGATTGTTAAAAGAGGATATAATTAATTAAATTAAATTAATATTATTTCCGGCGATAAGCCGAAACTCCATGAGTCTATCGGCTCGATTCGGAAAATGAATTAGATTTCTACTAGTCTTCAACAAGTTACGACATGGATAATTTAAAGATATTTGTAAGATAGATATGTCAAATTTGACGTTTCCGCGATTGTTGAGGTCCTCTTGAACGATTTCGACAAGTTATGGGCCCGATTCGGATTTTGAAATAGACATCTATTAGACATCACCAAGATACGATAACGATATGTTTAAGATCTAACCTGTCAAATTTGACATTTGCGCGATTCTGGGGATACTCTTGAACGATTTCCACAGGATATGACTTGGAGATCCAATTCCCATCTAATAGATATCTTACTCTATCTAACGTAAAAGTGACATTGGTTGCCCGAATTGCGCTGCAAAAGAGAACTAGTTGATATCTAAACTATAACGAATCTAGAATGGATCTAGTAAGACGACACTTACTAGATCCATTCTTCCATTCTTGTGAATATCTTGAAGTTCGAATACGGCAGTATGACTTAGATATCCGAGTCACATCTAGTCGATATCTAATGTAGATCTAGTTGATCTCTAAATCGTCTCTAGATCTTGTGATTATCTCGAAATCCGAATAGGCCTGTTAGAGGTAATATTTTTTAGTTTCCGTTGGCATTCTCCATCTTAAAGGCCTGTGCACACCGGCTGCGTGTGCGTGACGTGCACGTGTGCATGCGGCGTTGTAGTATACAGATCGTTATGAGAGACGGCACACCGATTGCGTGATGTGTGCGTGTGCGGCTCCAACATTTTAGCTCGCGCGCACGTGTACGTTACGCACACGCAAGCCGGTGTGCACAGGCCTTTATAATCAGATGTGCTGTATTACGTAAGTACTAAAATATATATTGCATTGTTATCTAATTTTCATAAGTAGATTCTTACCCATTACCTAGTTTGTTTTACTGCAAGTGGTAAGTAAATAAACATGCAATTTCTTACTTAACATAGGTACTTAGGTACCTACGTTTGGTTTACATATTTGTAGAACTTGTTAATAAAAAACATTTAAAAGAGGAAACATGCTTTACCTCCGTTAGCAACCTGTACAAAAAGCGCACGTTCTCAATAAGAGATTTTTCATTACAAGATGCATCTTCACACTCTCTGTAATATACTACTGTTTCTCGGTTCAGTTACGTTTGCTCTCTAAGATATGAGATTACATGAGTGTGCCATCAAGTATAAACGTCTGTAGTTAAGATATTAAATATCAACACTGACAAAGCGCCAAAAATACGTACACACTGCCTTAATGTATGGGTAATATGGTATAGGTTAGATCTATGATAAATTTACAGTACAGCGACCACGACACATTACCAAATTCTATTTTCATAATTTTTAGACATAAGTACCTGGACGTAAATAATATATTTATTACCTACTACAAAAACTATTAATAACAGATAGAAATGTAACAATTAAAACTTACAAATTACTCATAAATTTAAATAAACCTAAGAAGAATAACTAAATGACATAACAAATACAATATTACCCCCCACTCAGATTACCTAAAAACCATTTACAATTTATGTACATGGTATAAACAAAACATTTTCTAAAAGTTAACCAATATACCTAACTACCTTATTGTTAAAAGCTATTATTTTTCTTTGTTATTGAAGCCAATAACAAAATCGGCTTATGGTTTTAGATAAAAATGTTTATCATTTGCAAATACAGAGACTGTGGAGCATATGAGTTTTCGGGATGAGAAATAAAACTTGGATAATTTTGACTACCAGAGGGAATTGTATCTTAACAAAATAGAATTTCACAAACGATTGGAAAATACTGACTTATTTTTAAGTTCATTCATAAGCTTTCTATTATGAGCTACCCGCACTTAGCCTTGATTATTTATCTTTACGCTAGGTTTGGCACTAAACCGACACGTAACACGATTAAAAAGATGATTATCTACCTATTTTATTAATAACTGGATCTCATGAACACCAGAGGGACTTTTTACACCCTCTCTTTCAAAACACTTTCCGCTTTTCAGATAATGTGCGAGCCTTTACTATGTGCGAGCACATAGTAAAGGCTGGAGACCTCTATACTCCATTTTTTTGCCCCGCTGCTCTGTCCACGTAGCCGGTGTACAAACAAACGCTGTAGGAAAAAGGATTAAATCGATCCAGGCCGCATAGCCAAGATGCCAATCGCTTATTCTCCGTAGCCACCACTATGATTACCTACCATAAAATGTGGGTATGATGATGCCAAACCCCTCCCGCTCAAACTCCCGTACACCGCACCGCATGCGCCGTTAAGTGGGTTAGGTTAGGTTTGAACTGCGATCCTCACAGAACCGAACAAAAGTGGGTTAGGTTTGGTTAGAACTGCGAGTCTTACAGAAACGAAATGCTACTAGAAAAGTGGGTTTGATTAAGTTCGAACTGCGATCCTCACAGAACCGAACTGCTATCAGAGAAGTGGGTTAAGTTAGGCTAGAACTACGACCCTTACGGAAACGAAATGCTACTAGAAAGTACTGGTTTTACCTCCTTTTCTACATAGTGCACCATCTACCATAATCTTTCACCGGGCCCCATAGAAGTCGGTTTTTTTTTCTTAAAAATTATTTAATTATAACATCTACTACAACATCTATGTACAAAACATTAATAATATTTTACATAAGCTACCAAAATTCACAATAAAATACAGTAACTTCCATACACTTACTATATAGTTGTATACAGCAACGCACATGCTTTAAATTTGAAATATTCTACACGTGAGTGCAGTGGTCAGACGCAATACAATGGTCGCCGAAAAAGCGAAACAAAACATTTTCATCCCGACCCGACGTATCTTGATGCACATAAATCCTTCACATCGATGGGAAATACATGTTTTTTGTACTTCTTACCGTGTGCATTGACGAACGTGAAACATGGGGAAAGATATGAGAGGATCTATTTGTGTTATGGGATTCCGTAGTAACTACTTTTCGTAAATAAGAATTAAGTACCAGTGGGCCGCTTTTTGAATTTCGATCGCTCGATTTCGTCACTCGAAAATGGGTGGGTTTGAAATACAAGCAATTGAAATTTGGAATCTACTGGTATTGACCACTCCATTTCAATTATATTAGTAGAATTTAAACGCCTAGTAGTGGAAATATTATTTAACGAAATACACAAAATCGAGTGGTCGAAATACAAAAATCGGCCCCCTGACCTCGCATGTATAATACAAATTATTATATACGTCTACTAATAAACGTCTGTCAAATCTAACAAACCGTTGATAATCGTTTGTCCCTCTCTGTCCTTTTTACATTTTTGTTAGTTAGAAAGAGACAACATTTAACAAAGGTTTGTAAGAGGTTGCTAAGTTTTATGAATAAGTGGGTAAAACTTGAAACCGATTTAAACAAACCTTTCCGAAAACTCTTAAATTCGCCCAAAGCCTTCTCCGACAGACATATCAATCGATACTGTCTTAAAATATGAACCGGTAGAATCACAAAAATTGTATTATTGTTTGAATGAACTGATTGTTAATTTTTTTAGGATAGAAAAAAATTACTTTGCATAAGGACCCTTAAAATACTACTCCAATCTTGCAACGCAGTATGTCAAAGCCCGCTTCGCGTGACTGGGTTCCAAATATGAACTTGTGAATACAGTGGCGGCATTTAGAAAACAAAGGATGAAAACCGAAAAAAAGGAATTCGGGAAAATTCGACCAATGTAAATATGCGAAGCGCGGTGGCTACGACTTCTCTATTTATTTTTCGTAGGGCTGCGTGATTTTCCACGCAGGTACAGCTTTGAATGTCCTATAGATTTTAGCAGGTGGAATTTCGATTGTGAATGTTTGCGGTTATTTGGATAGTACATTTTATTTAGTTAATACCGACTTGAGTGAGTAAATAACGGGGTAGGGAAAGCATATAACAAAGTGAAACTTCATTCAAGATTCACGGGAATTCGAGGGATGAAGGCTTTACACTCCCGGGAGTGAGTATCACTGGGATGTTTCACAGACACGTGGGACGTTTTTTCGCTGATACATATGTTAGGAGAACTGGTGCATAAATGTAAGAGCTTGCGACTTTCAATCCGGAGGTCGCGGGTTCAAACCCCGGCTCGTACCAATGAGTTTTTCAAAACTTATGTACCAAATATCATTTGATATTTACCAATCGCTTTTCGCTAGTCGCGCTAGTCTGAAGCGCCGGTGGCCTAGGAAGCGCTGGTGGCCTAGCGGTAAGAGCGCGCGACTTGCAATCCGGAGGTCGCGGGTTTAAACCCCGGCTCGTACCAATGAGTTTTTCGAAACTTATGTACCAAATATCATTTGATATTTACCAGTCGCTTTTCGGTGAAGGAGAACATCGTGAGGAAACCGGACTAATCCCGATCAGGTCTAGTTTACCCTCTGGGTTGGAAGGTCAGATGGCAGTCGCTTTCGTAAAAACTAGTGCCTATGAATTCTCGGGATTAGTTGCCAAGCGGACCCCAGGCTCCCGTGGCAAAGGGATAACGCGAGAAAGATGATGACATATGAATGTAGGTAGGATAAATTTTGCCTCTCGCGTCGAATGATGGTACCTTAGTAAGATGGTTTTATCAAGTGTATTTTGGTTGGGCTTAGTTAAAAAATAATTGATATTTTACTCTACATATTAACATTGAACTGTCATTGGGACCATCACGACACGAGAGCTGTAGGTATATAACTCTTTTGATATCACGACAAGTCGCTTTGCCAGATTACCTACAACGTGCTACGGCGTAGGCCCATGAATTGATACGTATGCTGGCACAAGGAGATCGCTCCTGTGGGGCTACCGCGAAAACCGAAATTCGCAAATTGCGGGGATCTTTCTCTTTTACTCCAATGAAGGCGTAATTAGAGTGACAGAAAAATGCCCGCAATTTGCGAACTTCGATTTTCACGGTTATAGGCCTGTTTTAACAATTTGATATGGTTTTCATATTATTTTGATACAACCTTGAGTCAGCGTGCACCGAATCAGTGTTAAGGATGACGCACGTTAGACCGGGCCGTGGCCGGGCCGGAGCTTCCGGAGCTTCGTTTTTCGT
Organism: Cydia fagiglandana; assembly: GCF_963556715.1. NCBI lineage: Eukaryota > Metazoa > Arthropoda > Insecta > Lepidoptera > Tortricidae > Cydia > Cydia fagiglandana. Next base: position 7,844,953 of record NC_085949.1, on the reverse strand, counting down.
GAAAGCACCACGTGATCACCAATCAGCCGTCATAGAAAATGACATGTCGGACGCCTCGGCCCTGGTACGCCCCGGGCACGGCCCGGTTTAGCGTTATCCATCCTTTAGTCGCCAACGCTGACTCTTCTTCTTCTTCCTCGCGTTATCCCGGCATTTTGCCACGGCTCAAGGGAGTCTGGGGTCCTCTTGACAACTAATCCCATGATGTAGGCACTAGTTTTTATGAAAGCGACTGCCATCTGATCTTCCAACCCAGAGCGGAAACTAGCCCTAGGCATAGGCTAACCTAATTGGATCAACACGAAATACAATAAGCCTCATAAGGCCTCAGATGCCTGTATCATCATACAGCTAAAGGTTTTATTAAAATAAGATCGAAGCCTGATACAATTTTTTAGACAGAATCAGCTTCAAGGGTCCTGCAGAGTAGCATTTTAAAATAACTGCACATAGCAAAGTTTCAAACATGCTTTATTTCCTCAAAAAAACTTCTAAAGTTTTACTCACAAACTTTTGCACTAAAAGAATCATATCCTATCTTAAAAACAAAACACTTCACAAACCCTAACTCACACACGGCAAATTAAAAACAGTCTCCAACAAACTGCCGTATTCGAACTTCAAGATATTCACAAGAGACATTATCCATTCTAGATGTAGATGTAGATGTAGTGTAGGGACGCCTGGCCGGAAGCAGGCGGGCTGTCGATCGCGTGCCGCGTTCATTCAGCCCGATTCCCTGGAGTCGGAGCTTCAGGTTACTGTCCCGGCGGCATTCCCTCACCATTCTCCTCAAATCTTCTTGTTTTCCTGCAGAACAGAAGGACATCTTTGAGTTCGACGTCCTTTAGTTCGTTCTCTTTTAGTGTGTCTTTGCCGAATGTATTATATCGCGGTGCCGCATACATAATACATTCCGCTAGTAGGTGTAAGCTAGTCTCCTCCTTACCACAGTGTGGACAGGAGGCATCTCTGCTTATCTCCATTATCTTAAGGTGTCTATTGAGAGTGTTATGACCTGTAATGATACCTGTCAGAAGTCTCAGACTGCTCTTACCTAGTTTCAGAAGATACCTGGTTCTCCTGTGATCTATGCCTTTGATCATCATCTTCGACTGTCTACATCCAGTTTCTTCTTCCCATTCTCTTTGTGCTTCCATCTCTTTTACCTTCTCTATGACTCCCTTCGTGACGTCCGCTGACATAGGTAGAGCCGGTTCCGGACCAATGTGTTCCGTTTCCGCCCCCATCCTTGCCATCTCGTCCGCTTTCTCGTTACCCGTCACTCCTTGGTGTCCTGGTACCCATGCCACCGTGACGCTTCTTCGTTTGCCTATCGAGTTGAGCTCCTCCCGACATTCTCTCACAAGGGAGGAGGTAACCGATGTTTTCTTTAGTGCCTTCAGTGCTGCTTGGCTATCGGTATATATTACAACACTCTCTTTAATTATGTGTGCACAGCGCGCTATTGCACATACCTCTGCTTGAAATACGCTAGCATACCTACCCAACGGTATTGATACCTTCTCTCCCAGTTTAGGGATTACTATGCCTGCTCCTGCTAGTTTCGTTGAGCTTCTTCTAGAGCCATCCGTAAAACAGATAGCTCCATTCCAGATACGTTATAGTTTAGATATTAACTAGTTCTCTTTTGCAGCGCAATTCGGGCAACCAATGTCACTTTTACGTTAGATAGAGTAAGATATCTATTAGATGTGAATTGGATCTCTAAGTCATATCCTGTGGAAATCGTTCAAGAGTATCTCCAGAATTGGGCAAATGTCAAATTTGACAGGTTAGATCTTAAACATATCGTTATCGTATCTTGGTGATGTCTAAAAGATACCTAATAGATGTCTATTTCAAAATCCGAATCGGGCCGATAGTCTCCAACAAAGTATAAAAGTGGAAGTGGCGCTGATTGTTTGGCTCGAGTCCGCTTCGGCGAGCGAATTGGCTTCGCAAAGAAAGCTGGCAAGTTTTTAACTCGAGTCGCCTTTAGTGAGGACAACAAGGTGACACAGAGATGGGAAGGATGGATAGCACCACAGAATATATAATAGTACTAGGTACAGAAGACTCACTCTCTAACAAATCGTCTGTCACGATCAGCACAGATATGGCCGCTAGGTGGCGACAGCGCCACGCGCGACTTATGGCAAACCTAAAAATTGGGGTCGAACGGATGTACTTTTAGCTACCTGTAGCAAAGCGACGAAATCGCGGAGTGAGCCACGCTTGATAACACTTACAAATTGAAATGCACATACAGTTCCTTAGTAACACAGATCCTATTACCTCGTCTGTCGTAAATGAAATAAAACGCGGCGTGACCAAATAGGTACCTAACATTACTGTTAAAGGTGACACATAAAAAAAATTAAAAATTCAATCTGTTTATTTTCAATTAAGAGGTTACAGAGGTACAATCAAACTCAGTTACAATCTCGATTCATATTGTCGTTATAGTTTAGTCACATTCACTTCATCAGGTTTTTGTTATGTACATAACTTTTTTATTAGATCATAATGTATGTTTTGCTGAAGTAAAACCTAGTTAAAAAATTTCATGGATTCAAAAACAGTCTAAATAGATTTTTAGGGCAACTTATTCTTACAGTTGAAAATGATACAGTGGTAGGAGATTTCCTTCAAACCAGTCGAATCAAGTGATGTAAATCTTTAGGATTCACTATTTATCTACTAAGTGATAAGACATCGCAGAAAAAATACAAGTGAATGAAATAGAACATTGTAACCAAAGCGTATAGATAAAAAGTACCTAGTTTAAAAGAGAAGCTAACAATAAAACACAAAAGCACTCCAATCCCAAAATGCTAACACACATTGTTGCATCACGCAACCGTGTTTCAGAAACGGTATAAAAGAAAAATAAACCGAACTGCACTCGACAGGGACATAGTTACGTTGGTAATCGACGTCTTTACCTATTCAGCGTCTATGTACCGCTTTTCAGATGGCTTTATATTTGCGATACTCGTTGAGAATAAGAAAGGACCTCTTTAGAAAATGGCTTAGTACTTGAACGAGCGCTAACATAGATTTTACAACGTAAAAATATTTTAATTTTTAAATACCTAGGTGCATTTTTGTGCAGGTTTTCTGGAAGGTGCAGAGGTATACGCGTGTGCACAAGCCTTTTTAAAATTGTGTTACTAACTAGATTTACAAAAACTAGGATTTTTCTTTGCGGTATTTTGATGGAAAAATATTTAATTTGTAAACTAAGTATTTAGTTAGCGAAATATCAAAAATATAGGTATGAATCTAACTTTAACGTTGCTTTTCTAGATTACATTATTACAAAAATAACTAAATTATATTACTTAGGTATACAAAGATAATCATAAGTATACCCATCATGGTATAAGCCATAAATTACAATCTAGGGTGGACACAGCAGGTGGCTAACCTGGCACGGAGGTCTGTGTGAAATTGCTGTCGAAAACATTGATGTTTTTCAAACACTTTCCTGACAAATAAATCTTAACAAAACATCAAAAGGCTACCCTGAAAAACATCCCCGAAATTCACTTTTCCATCGAACATTCTCTGCAAAAGGCTCTGACGGCTCCAAAAGAGCACCCCGTAGCTTCTAATTCAGATGTTAAATGAACTCCTTAATTCACCCTCCGTGTTAAAATGCACTTTGGATGAATAAAAACGTCGGGGTGTTGGTCTTTGATTGGCACGAGTGGACCTGAGATTGCAAAACTTTTCTATTATTGGCATTGTATTATATGATAATATGTCACATTGTACCACCGATGAAACACATGTCATGTTTGTGACATTGTATGATTTCCTTATTTTTATATTAAAAAAACATTTATTCAGGCGAAATAAATCCTATTTGTACAGTTTTATCTTCTGCCAAACTGCAGGACAGTTTGTCGGCAGAGGGAACTCCCTCATTATAACATATGTGAAATTGCATGGGGACATGTGATGTACCGCCGATGATGCTGGCGGTAAATGCTAACTATTCGAGCGGCACAATAATATAATCATGCACGTGCTGTAGAGATGGGAAATGGCGTGTCAATGTACGAATTTCTTCGTGACTAGCGTTCTTAGTTTAGGTACATTCGTAATAAACTGTGCTTTCGGGTGATTTAATTATATACAAAATATTGATGGTGTTTTCTAAGTAGGTAGGTAGCTGTTAAACAGTAAATAAAAACTCACGATTAACCCATAATTGGCTTAATAAATAGATTTTTTTTTAATATTCACTTATATGGATGTAATTAGCATATTCTCTGAAGCTATAAGAATCGGACTTGATAGGGCCGATATGTACCAATGTATAAAGGTCCTGTTAAATAATAAATTAAAACAAAAAAAAATAACCCATAATTGTGATAAATGTGATATAAGCTAAATTATAGGTGAAAAAATCTCAACACATTGGAAATTGCCATACATTCATTTAAAATAACTGATTTGCAAGACCGAAGTGATCCCATAAGTGTTCCGTGAACAAAGTTTTGCACGGAACTCTAAAAATAGTGTGGCTTGTCAAAATCAGTACGGATATGATGGCCGTTCTTGTCTACGGTGTTAAAAAGTGACAGTTATTTTATCACGTGGATAAAGATGGATAAAACTATCCATATGAGGCCGGCAGTAAAAGAAAATCCATAGGAATAGCTAGTAAAATCTAAAGTTGATTTTGGCTTATATTGGACCAACATACGTAGACCACAGTTTGCGAGCCGCTGGACGAGGGTGATTCAAGTGACGAGAGAGGCAATAAGACAACCTCGAGCTCCATCGAACACAGCTAACTACTGACAGTCTAGTTTTCTTCTGTCTGTAAATAGAAATTATTAAAAGGAAAATTTAATTTAAGGAAATGTTTGTTCCAATTCTTAAGTCCGTGAATGTTGTATACGTATTATGGTCAATCTTCAATAAATATAAGTATAATTTAAGAATTCACATCATATTTTTTCTTCCATTTTCTTGCAGAAACGCGAAATATCATTTGACATTGATTAGATGGGGGACTGACGGGACTGTTGATGTTAATTTATAAAGACCTAAACAACGTACATTAATTTGCTTATTGTTCAATAAATTAAAATGAAAAAGCGTTCCACATTACTAATATTGTAAGCATTAGGTAAGAATTGAGACATCTGTTATTTCTTATCTACACCAAATGCTAGCAGAAGTGCGTCGGCACTGAACGAGTCAGGCGTCAAGAGGCAAGTGAGGCGTCAGGGTTGCTATCCACAAAGTAATCCAATCACTTCCCCATAACCAGCGTACGACTGACCTCCAATGCATGCATAGATATAACAAACCTGAAGACCATCCTATACTAGACCTCGTTTCCAGTCAAGTGCACGTTTTGCGAGCGAAACTAGTGAGGCGTCAGGGAATACGGGTCCGGTTTGCGAGAGTACCCACTCGTGACGCGAATCTTCAATAATATGACTCTCCTGTCGGTGGAGTCTTTGGGAGAATTTACGAGATTTCGGAAAGGTTAGTGTAAATTGCTTTAAAGTTTTAGTGTTGGGTGTTCTTTACGGTGGCACGTTTACTCGTTTTTTGGATGCCGATGTGAGCTTGAAGGATGTGACAGTGACTTAAAGGAATGAGAGGAATGATGGTCATGTAATATTTTATTTTATTTTTAGTATAAATGGACTCATTTACAAGTAGGCATTGCTGTTAGTAACTAAAACTGTTAAATAAAACTGAATAAAGATTTACTTACAACCTTGCAGACACGGAAGATGCAACCTTTTTGCTGCTTGTTTTTATGTTGGCATTAGAACTATAGATAGATAGAATACTCTTTATTGGGATACCTCAGTAAAAATATACAAAAGAAAAGAACAATGGGTTAAATGAAGAGGCAGACAACAGCCGGAACTACATTTCAAATACGATTTGTTACTATTTTATTATTTAAAAAACTCACTGGACTCATTTTGTGGCGACTGGCGAGGGCACAAAGCCGTGACGAGTGGCGAAAGACGGGGGAGGCTTTTGCCCAGCAGTGGGACACAATAGATATAGACTACTGAAAAAAAAAAACTTTCGAATAGCGAGTAGAAAATACCATCTTAAACATAATACATTTACCTCATTTAAATATTTCAGATCCCTAAAATGACTGGAAAACCGGCAAGCTTCCGCCAGAATCAGATTACAAGCGCAGATGACGGCAAACGATCGGGATTTGCATGCGTAATGTCGCTAAGTGCACTCCCACTGCCGCCATTTTGTTGCGAAACAACGCTCTCGCTTAATACCCCACTATTTGCGGGGCTTAGCGTGTCCTTGGGAAAATACGAAAGATTTTCGAGGCCGCTTGTTTATTGTTTTAGGGCTTGCCGCCTAATTGACCCTTTTGACTTCTTTTTTAGATGTGGATTTTAAACTTTCACGATTTTCGCATATTGTTGAACTTTTTTTTCGGATCTTACGTTTTTTTTTTATTTACAAATACAAATATGTACAAACAAATACAAATCGTTTATTGACCAAATATTATTACAATTGACATCACAGATTGAACTTAGCAGAAAATTAGATTTTACAATTAAACTAATATCCATCGGCCCCAAACTAGGCGCAGCCTGTATCTCGGGAACCGGAAAAATAGATTTTACTGAGAAACTTTAACAAGACTGAATATGAAACTTGCGCTGAATATGTAATTACATTTATTTATTTTTCCTGACGTTTCGTTTTCAGAGTACCTACCTGGAGTACCTGGCTAACGTGTACATCATGATCATATTTTTTAAAATTTCCGCCAATACATTAACCATACACTGTAAAAACAGTTTCTAGTTTGTTCTAAGATTCTCAAAATTAACAGATAGTAATTTAAAAAAATAGGACATTTTGTAGGCCAAATTAGTGATGTCTAACCACAAAGTACCTATATAACGGCATAGTTACAAGGTTACAACAGTTTTTTCGGCGACCGAGAAATAAGATAATAATCTTATTTCTTTTGCAGATCTTTTTGCTCAGCTCTATTAGATGCAGATTACGCTTGAACTCACAGTTATTTTAAAGAAAAAGGGTAGGAAATTACTCTTATTACATTTGCGCGCTAACATTTTTGCAATAAATTGCCATTCGCGGGCAGCATTAGACGGATCCCTCTGGTCATTATCGGAAACGTGTGGATAATGTTCGGAGTCGAACAAACGATGCCGATCGGAATACTCAGGGGTATGGAACCCGGGGGTATGGATGGGGTATGGAATGATAGTTTTATTGATAGCAATTAGTGTAGGAGCATGTAGGTGGGTAAATCAACATTTTAGTGGCACTCGTTGCCATGGTTACGTTAAGTTGCCCTGGGGAAAACAACTCTTCCGGATTTGATTTTGAGTCCGGATACTAAGTATGTAAAGCAGGCCACTGACGGGCCTTCCAAATGGATGCCGTTACAATGGATTCATCCAAATGGACGGCATCCTAATATTAAACATTGTACGTTTTTGACATTCACTGATCGGTTTTGGATTGCAGCCATGCTATTTGGACTGTTGGAAGGCTCGTCAGTGCCCACGTTTAGTGGAACGTGATTTATTATTTGTAATAAACTTTGTTACTAGTGTCTCTTGGACAACGACCGAGAATAATAACGCAAAAAAGTTGATCCGCCATAGAGCGGTACCAATGGCAGAGAGGTAATTTTTAGGGTTCCGTACCCAAAGGGTAAAACGGGACCCTATTACTAAGACTTCGCTGTCTGTCCGTCCGTCCGTCCGTCCGTCCGTCCGTCCGTCCGTCCGTCCGTCCGTCCGTCTGTCACCAGGCTGTATCTCACGAACCGTGATAGCTAGACAGTTGAAATTTTCACAGATGATGTATTTCTGTTGCCGCTATAACAACAAATACTAAAAACAGAATAAAATAAAGATTTAAATGGGGCTCCCATACAACAAACGTGATTTTTGACAAAAGTTAAGCAGCGTCGGGAGGGGTCAGTACTTGGATGGGTGACCGTTTTTTTTTTGCTTTTGTTTTGTTTTTTTTTTTGCATTATGGTACGGAACCCTTCGTGCGCGAGTCCGACTCGCACTTGCCCGGTTTTTTGTACAAGCAATATTCCGGTAATTTAACCTTATACCGGGATTTAAAACTGAATCAGGCTGTAGGCAGGATCGCTACCGATTAGGCTGCCGAGACGTCGTTATAGTTGTGTAATTGTCGCGCATTAATAACATGATATAAAATTACAATATTAAGCGTCTCCTGTCGTTACCAATTAGAGATAGTTAGAGAGAATAGAATATTTTATTGTACACCTCAGTTACAGACACAGAAAAACAATTGATTAAAGATAGAGGCAGAAAACAGGCTGTCTTTAAAATTTTAAGTCACATGTAGTGCTTAATGGGTTTGCTACCTGTACTCAAGACAGTTCTATTTAATTTTTAGTAGCAATAAGTTGAATGAACAAATTGTCAGTTCAATTAGCAACCCTCCTTTTACGCAGTAATTTACCTCTATGTGGACGGACCTTAAGGGTTAAGGTTATGTGGCTAGTTGGGCCAGTACTTCATAAAAAAGAGGACCTTCGTCTTATCCGGAGTTATAGCAGTGAGTGAATTTGTCTTTGACAATTCTTGAAATTTTTTTGCAGGTAATCTAAACTCTACAGCTTACACACGGGATCTATGTATTATACACATATAGGTATTGATACAGTTCTTAAGCAGAAAACGGAAGGCCGAATTGTTTTTAAGTTTAAAAGCCTAACTTGTCTAATAATAGCACCTTGGCATGACTTGCATTGTATCTTGCCCGTTGTATAAGCCTCCTCCTATCGTATCACCTAATACCATACATAACCAATTTTAGACTTTGGGTACTGGACCCCACCGCTATCTCAAAGTGTTAGAACAGCGGTTCTAAAGATGCTAAGCTATATACCTATGTAGTTACAATAATCCTGTCTAATATTTAGGTCTCATGTCTGAGAAATCTCGAATCTCTACGCAGCACTTAAGTCTCCAATAAATTGAAAAGATTTTTAGTTAAGTGGCCGACTTTTGGCTTCAATAAATATGACATAAATAACTATTATTATTGACGAATCTGTCACATGACGTCTGTTTCAAGAGAAAGTGAAATGAAAAATAAATAACTATCCCAATAATTGATCAATTGGTCTGACCTCTGGGCTCAGTATATTTTCAATTTCTTGGTTGATTTAGGCTCAGATTTGTAAACTAAGCTAAATCACAGACGAGTTGGGCTATCAGAATTTAAGGTAGCCGACAAAACTGGTACCTTTTCCCCAAAAGCAAATGTTATCATTGTCTTTGTATGGCAACCTGCGCCCATCCTCCGAAGGGGCTTATTCTTAACGGAGCATTACTTTGAGTGTTATTGTAACACCGACGCCGTATGCGAAAGCGAAGTTTTGTCGTTACTTACCCGTACCTCTAAATGGCTGCCAAGTTGTTCCATAATTAATGAGGTTGTCTGTTTTCTGAGATGTTTTTGTGGTAAATAACGTTAATGGATTATTATATAGAGATTCTGAAATAAAAGGTATCTCTGTTGTGGATCATATAAGCTTGTGTACAATATGTAAGTAGTGATTTTATCGCAGATATTATAACTTTCGTGTTACAAGCATATTTTTCAGTTAGGTATGTATATGTATAGGTATGTAAGTTTATGATCTGCCGGCGTATTATAGACTAGCTGTGCCCGCGGCTCCGCCCGCGTGGAATTCGATCTGTGTCAGTAAGCGGCTAATTTCTAATCCTAATTTCTCTCCCTCTCCCCTGGAGGCGGAACTTGAAGTATAGTTGACAGATGGATATGCTAGAGGACTGCAGTCCAGATACAATATTTTACAATTAGGTACCACAAAATAAAACTACAATCCAAAATCAATAGTTTTGCGATATAAAAAAAAATCGATATAAAAACGCAATTTGATAGACATTTGTACATTTTTACTTTTAGTATGGAAATCAGTCACATCATTTTATCACGAAAATCAACAGTACTACAGCAGTAACGTTGCAACAGAGTAATGCTGCCGCAGTCGCCATAATTATAAAGTCATTGAAAACGCGAGCGAAGCGAGCGCGAAAATTTTTCGATATAAAAACGCAATTTGATAGATAGTTGTAAATTTTTACTTTTAGTATGGAAATCGGTCACATCATTTTATCTCGAAAATTGACAGTGCTGCAGCAGTAACGTTGCAATAGAGTAATGCTGCTGCAGTCGCCACACATCAGAAAGTTGTTGAAAACGCGAGCAGGCGTGTCTGACTCCGCGATTTCGTCGCTTTGCTACAGGTAGCTAAAAGTACATCCGTTCGGCCCCAATTTTGGGGTTTGCCATAAGCCGCGCGTGGCGCTGTCGCCACCTAGCGGCCATATCTGTGCTGATCGTAACAGACGCGTTTTGTTAGAGAGTGAGTCTTGAAGTACTTAGTACAATTATTGATTCTGTGACGCGAGCGAAGCGAGCGCGTAAATTTTTCGATATAAAAACGCAATTTGATAGACAGTTGTATATTTTTACGTGTAGTATGGAAATCGGTCACATCATTTTATCACGAAAATCGACAGTGCTACAGCAGTAACGTTGCAACAGAGTAATGCTGTTGTAGTCGCCATACATTAGAAAGTGATTGAAACCGCGAGCGAAGCGAGCGCGAAAATTTTTCGATATAAAAACGCAATTTGATAGATAGTTGTGCATTTTTACTTTTAGTATGGAAATCAGTCACATCATTTTATCACGAAAATCGACAGTGCTACAGCAGTAACGTTTAACAGAGTGAGAGTGACATTCCATTTCCAACTGCAGCTGCAATACTGTTAATTTTACTATGGAAACGCGTCGCTGTCATTGTCAATTGCCATAGAAAATGAACAGTATTGCAGCTGCAGTTGGAAATGGAATGTCACTTTAATGCTGCTGCAGTCGCCACCCGAATGTCACTTTTATCGTAACTTATAATGTTATTGTAAACGCGAGCGAAGCGAGCGCGAAAATTTATCGATATAAAAAACGCAATTTGATAGACAGTTATACATTATTTTTTACTTTTAGTCCCAACCAGGCGCGAATCCAGGATTTCATACAGAGAAGGGACGGGACAGTTTTCTATCAGCCTAGCTTCGCATAGGGCTCGACATTTAAGGGTCTCAGCGAGGTTGTTTTCATACAGAAAAGATGCAAGAAAGCAGAGCTTTGAATTGACCAAGTGAATTGAATTGGCGAAGTGTGAGCAAGGCAGAAGGCCCAGCTGCGAAAGAGGAAAGCTTGGATTTGGATCCACGCCCAAGTGTAATTAAGGGAGAAGATCAACTTTGCCATATTATGTGTAGAGTTAAAGGTGACTCAGCTCAGGTAAGAAAGCACATCAAATTGTATGAAAGCATCTCATAACAATCAGTCAGATTCATATAATATGTATTCTCATTTCTTTTATTGATTTTAATTTCTTTTCCTTTTGTAAGATTTGATATGTTTTCTGAAAGAGCTACGTATTTGTGATTTCATGTACATATATGTTTATTTTTTATATCAAATTCTATAAAGTTATGTACTCACTGAGTATAATTGCATGAATTCTATAGTAATTTAAATTGTATTTTTCTTAATTACTCGTAATGCATGTTAATTATAAGATGTAATAATGTTTTGGAAAGATGTGTCCCGCCGAGTTTGTTGCCGGTCCCATATTGGGATACCCTCCTCCAATTGAGGGGGGATTTAAATCTTCTCGGGGCAGAGGTGTACGGTTGGAGCCGGTAAAGGTTTATTTGACGTTCATAAGCGCATTGTAATATGCCTACTTGAATAAACTATTATTTATCTTATCTTATCTTTATAAGGCAGAAGACCTCGCGTGAGACCTTACGCCGAACTGCAAAGGAGTGGCTTGAAATCGAATCTATGCATGTAATCACGACTCTTCTACTGCTCGCTCTTTGGCTTCACTCGAAAGCGCTACTTCATAGGATGCTTTTAGTTTTCGGCTTTCACGGGGCCCCTTATAACACTTTGACAGTTAGGTCTCAGGATCGCGGCTAAGGAGCAACTCGGCTTGGCCGACAAATCTGGCGTGCAAGAGAGCAAAATTCGCTATAAAATCGGTAACCTATGTCGAAAAAATCGGCTGGCCGCAAGCCCGAAAGCAAGATTTTTTTCCATGACTTTAAGGGCCTCCGCGTAAGGTCAAATCGAAAGCCTACGTTGGAGATGTTCTTACGTACCCTCACTCTCTTACTTGATCCCTATATACGGCCCTTCGTTATTAGATGGGTACTTGTATGTACACGTATAAAAGTTTCATGTAGGTACCTACTCCACGACGACTGCAGTGCTAATGCAGCCTGCGCTTTTTTTGGCCTACGGTTTTGGTGCCATAAGCAAGTGCTTATTTTGCTTAAAAGGGTTAATCCGGCACTGCAAATGACAGAGGTCAATGTTTTTTTTTCAAAGTAGGTACCCACCTTCGTGGTCATTATTATTAAGTGCTTAAAGTAGGCGATACGTATGAATATAGATTTGATATGGGTGCAATAATTACGATTCATGATAGAGAAAATTAATAATTTTAAATAACTATGCAATTATACGCGTGTTGATATGTGTGTTTATTTTACCTCTACGTAACTATGTAAACTAATTTTTAGTTTTCTTGATTACTTAATGTTTACTCAGTTCCCCAAAAGATGGCACTGTGCAATGAGGGGCAATTAATTTACCGTCGTTTAATTTTGTTGTATTATTAATTTATTAAATCAACATAATTATTCCATTATTTTTGTTGATATATCCGTACTCCCTTTCTAAACTTAGAGTTAATTTGGCAAAATCTTTCCTCGGTGGCTTATTCATGTCACAATGTATTAAATTCAGCGCCATCTGTTAGTTTACCAGGATACTCAATAGTTGTAGCACAACTATTGAGCAATAGTTGAAAAGAGTTTGCCCCTCTTTCCTAAGTAGCGCCATAAGATTCAGGGGCAAACTTAAGTCAATCGAGTGTTGTGGCTACCCCCCCTTTTAGGGGTTGAATTTTTATAGCCTATAACCTGGCCGGGGATTTTCTCGACAGATTAGTAAAGTTTTCATCAAAATCCGTTCAGCCGTTTTCACGTGATGCGCGTTCAAATAAACAGACAAACAGATAAACAGACAAACAGATAAACAGATAAACAGACAAAAATTCTAAAAACTGTTGGAACGTGTTCTGTTATCGATTCTAAGTATCCCCAGCCAACTTTTTTTCAAATATCTTCCAAGTACAGACTTTCGACCGTCTTCAGCTTTATTATATGTATAGATAGAAGATAGCGTTATCCATCTTTATCCACATGATAAAATAACTGTCACAGTTTAACACCGTGGGTTAGAAAGTGACGGACACCGTTTTATCACGCTGTCACGTAGACAAAGACGACCATCATAATCCGAACTGGTGAAGTTTAGCATTCTTGTTTGGAGAAAATATAGACATTTACTTTTTTATTATTTTTTTATAAAACAATGCCACTTTGCGATGGTTTTTGAGATGAATATTAATCGATCAAGATGTTTTTCAAGTACATAAAGTACAGATAAACAAACTTAAAAGTCTGATTGCGTAGTGCATAAATTAGCTAAGCTTTACCTCAAAACCGTCTAACACAAGTAGATATATGCTACCGATATGCATCGTCGAAAATAAAAGTCATTATAAAGGAAGCTTCCCCGTTTTACTTCAGAATACTGCACTTACATGCACCATAAATAAAAATGACCCTTAAGCCCCCCAATTTAAGGGGGCCATAGCTCACGTGCATAAAAGTCTTACGGGCAGATTGCATGGCTCATAACAGATAAACGGTTGTTGTAATTTAGACCCATCCCTGGGTAGCCATCAAAGCAGGTAGACAGATTGAGAACAGTAGGACTAAGAATTTTAAGATAACCTGAGCGAGTAGGGTAGGTAGGGTAGGAGGTAGGGTAGATTAGTGTTGGGTACGTTACTACTACATTTGAGATGAATCTAACCCTTGCTCACCTCTAAAGCCTAAACTAGTTTTTAGGGTTCCGTACCCAAAGGGTAAAAACGGGACCCTATTTACTGTCCGTCTGTCCGTCTATCTGTCCGTCCGTCCGTCTGTCTGTCACCAGGCTGTAGCTCATGAACCATAATAGCTAGTGCGAGTCGGACTCACCCAGCGAGGGTCACGTACTTTTTAGTATTTTTTGTTATAGCGGCAACAGAAATACATCGTCTGTGAAAATTGCAACTGTCTAGCTATCACGGTTCATGAGATACAGCTTGGTGACAGACAGACAGACGGACAGAGGAGTCTTAGTAATAGGGCCCCATTTTTAGCCTTTGGGTACGGAGCCCTAAAAATGTTATGTATACCTGCAATTTAAACAATGCTGTGGTTCTGTTCCAATACTAGACTACCGTTACAACCTCCCCCGTGGAAAATCTACAGGATGAAACAAAAGAGGTCCCTCAGGATAGGTTTGGAGCGCACCGATATTTTGTAATAAACTTTGATGAAAAAACCTATACAGATAACGTTACCTACGACTATAGATAGAGGGTCACTGCACGATATTCTTGATTGATTTTGTGGAATTTCAGTAGGCAAGATTGTAAAACGACCAAGGTTAAGATTCATAAAATTTGGGAAATAAAGTTGAGTGTTTTAACGAAATTAAAATGCAAACTCATTACCAATCCCTTAAACCGTAAAATAACTCATTAAAACTCATTTAACTTTCTCTACGTAACGGCATTACCTAATGAATTATTGTTGCGAAGTTTCGTTCACTTTTAACGGAAAGCTAAGCCGTCGGTGGGGGCTAAATTAGCACATTTTATAGTAGACTTTATCCGTCTCATTTTGTATGCAAATCCTTTGAGAACGTCTCAGCTGGATCTCAACAGCCTGAGTTCAGTTGATTTATTTTCGGACTTTGGAAAAAATAAACAATTTTACCGTGTTAAGTGGCCGCTTGTTGTAATTGTGAACAATAATTTTGTTCCCGAGTTTTATTTTGAACTTTAGTTGAGCTGTATTCCGTTGAGACACAATGTGATTTAAGATGTATTGCATGACTTTTCCAAGAGGCTTTTATTATTAGTTTTCGAGTTTTGTAGGTACCCACCTAATGAATATGATTGGAATAGATGAAAACAACATTCTAAAAGAAACCTTCTATTTAGGTAAACTACAACCTTTAAAGTTAGTCAAATTAAGCTAAATTTATTTTCCTTTTCATTATAATTCTATTGGATCCATTTTTAGTCGTAGTAGCCTGCATTACTTAGTAGTATTCAGATAGATATGTGAAGTAAAATTTTATGTTTCGATGTTTTAATAAAAATGGGAATGTTTATAAGTTTGTATTTATCTATATAAGTATGTATATCGTCGCCTAGTACCCATAGTAGCTACAAGCTTTGCTTAGTTTGGGACTAGGTTGATCTATGTAAGGTGTCCCTAATATTTATTTGAGTATTTTATATAATGCTGACTAAGACTCAGATTGATTTTGAGTAAACATCACTTCAATCAGAGAGAGATTCGCCCAGTATGTGTACACTCATCTATCATTTCCTGGTAGGTAGGTATACCTACTTATATGGTTTTCAAGAAATTAAGTACATGCCAATAATAAAAACTAAGCCATGAAAGTTTTGCTCTTAAGTACCATTATTGTTATTGCTATCGCGGTAAAAATATAAATAAATGATTTTTTATTGATTTGAGCGGTGAGTTTTAGCGTCCCTTACCAAAAATTCACAAGATAATATTACTAAACGTACGACTTTCATGTCTTTTGGTCCTCCAGAACAAAATCAAAAAAGTCAAAAAGTCTAAAGTAGGTATTAGATTTATTATCATAATTATATAACAAACTTAATACAAGTGCCTAAAAAATAAATTAACTAAAACTAAACCTAACAAAAAAAATAAAAATCCCTAAAACCTACCTTCTAAGCCTAGGCCCCTCGGCAAGGTGCCCATCGCGCAGGCAGCATTCCCGCGCTGTATAGCGATAGCAATCCTTTGCGCGAGAAAGCTGCCCGCGCGAGAGTCCCCTGTTGCCTCCCTTAACCGCTTACCTAGCTCCTTAAGGAGCCCACGCGCTCCTCTACCTCAAGTAGGTATTTATTTGTCCAACATATGTATACATACATAAGTACAGGTCCCATATACATCATCATTGTATCACTGTGTTGCACCATAAGGCGTACAATTTTTCATTTATGGACTGTGACTGCATGCTAACATTAGAAAAGTTAAACTCTTCGAGTAATTGTTGCGATATTTGCTTCAATAGCATCAGTAGGTAGCCATTTAGGCTTTATCTCTAGCCTCAAGAGTGTTGGAAAATTAAAAACTTTCACTTTACTGATATTCATACAATATTCACAGTATAAAATCACGCATCTCCAAATGTTCCATTTCAAATGCCGTCATCGGATCCTAACGCAAGGGGGCGTGACATTCGCATCACTGCCATCAGTCTTGGCCTGACAAGGCGATTCCACCGTGATGGATGTGGATAGTTAGGAGACCATACAGTGGTAAGGAATACTATTATTACGTAAAGATGTGACACTTGCTCAAGCTTATTTGATAAAACGGAAGTCAATCCTAGCAATGTACAAGTTGCAGAACATTCTCAAAAATTCAGTAACATCCTCGGGAATTTCCGGAAACTTACACGAGAATTTAAATTAAATTTCCAATGAGAACACTCCCTATGAGAATTATCAAAAAATGTACTATTAGTATTATTTTAATAAATTCGTAAATAAGACAGTAAGTTAAAATAATTGATAACGGCGGTGTCTCGACTTCCTGAATTATTTTGATGGTTCTTAAAGTTTAAGTTCTGAGAACATTCCGTATGGAAAATTTCGCAACTTTGGAAACTTCTCCTTGGTGCATTGCTAGTCAATCCATGTACTTAAAAAAAGGTTTGTTGTATCCTTTTATTGTGTAATATTTAAAACTATCAAAATATGTTTGTCTTGTCCTGTTGTTGGTGAGAAATTATTATTCGTTTAATTTTTGTAGCAATCATAATAAAATAAATAGATTTATCTTTATTTTGGGATGGTACGTATAGGTATCATATACTAACTCAAATGACTGTGTTCTGTACCTATCTTAAAAAAAATCATTGTCTGTAAAGCAGTGTTGTTAAAAGACTAGTCTTGAAGACTTTTTAACCTTAAAGACTTGCAAACCTTGAAGGTTCAAGCTTTGAAGACTCAAGCGTTAAAGGTTTGAGCTCAAAAACGGTTCAGAACCTTAACGACTCAATCTTTTTATGAGCTCTTAAGGGTAAGTCTTTAAGACTCGGACTTCATAGAGAGCTCAAGCCCCCGAACCTCGAAGGCCTGAGTCGAGCGTTAAGAGCTCAAACAACGAGCGTTATAGGCAGAAAGTATTATTGTGTATTTATTTTTAACCCTTAATTTGACCATGTCCGTTGTGGCGGTCTACCTAGTTTTTAGAGTTCCGTACGCAAAGGGTAAAAACGGGACTCTATTACTAAGACTCCGCTGTCCGTCCGTCCGTCACATCACCAGGCTGTATCTCATGAACCGTGATAGCTAGGCTAGACAGCTTAAATTTTCATAGATGATGTATTTTTGTTGCCGTTACAACAACAAATACTAAAAAGTACGGAACCGAAAGCTTTTAAGACTTAAATGCTACAAACCTTATAGACTTAAACCTTCAAAGCTTAGAAGGCTTTAAAGCTTGAGGCCTAAAGACTCGAGATTTCTGTGCTCGTAAGCAGTAATGCGAACTTATTAAGTTGAGTCTTATAATATGGTCGAGGCTTCTTTAAGGTTCGAGGCTTTTAGACTCAGAAGTCGCGACTCGAGTCTTGTAGTTTACGCCTCGAAGCTTAAATTCACAACACTATTGTAAAGTCGGTTTACAGACGATAATTTTGCGTGATAACGTCATAAGAAAACATTGATGAAAAATTGCATACTTTACCATCGAGATCTGTCCACAACGTTACCATGGAGATCTGTCCACAATGGCACTTTTTCGTGCATGCTACCGGTGTTCATCGATTTATAAGACATTATCACGTCAAAAACTTGATATACCTACTCATTGTCAAGCTCACCGGAAATTGAGTAGGTACCAGCTTTAAAAATTATGAATCCTTTGATTAAACTGTAACATCCAGGTAGTAAATCACAGAGTGCCGGTGAGATAGCGCAGCGCAATGCGGCGAATGCACATTTCGACGTATCGGCGTCCATTTGCGTTGTATAACTGTGTTGACGTTTTATTGCGTGGTAAGGTGTGTGGTGCAGTGTTGACGGGCGATATTTATGAGCTTTGGATTTGTGAAGCGTCCACACGTATAGCGATACGTATGAGTGAAAATTTAGGGACTGGTTATTAAATTCGGTAAATTGTTATTTTATAAAAAGTAATCGTGTGGGCTACGGAACGCACGACATTTGTTTTAATCAATATTTGGTGCTTGTCGTCAGCGCTAACGATTGGCACGTTGGCTACGCAAGTATTCGTCCCTAATAAGATTAAAGCTTAAGCTCTGGATCTACTCGTTCGACTGAAACGATGTGGGTAACTTTAGGGCCACCCCAAATTATAATCTTTCGAGCGTTCGCGTCTAGTCAGCGCTATGGAAAATGGCGTCGCGCGTCGCTGCGCTGTTGCTCCGACGTTGCGTCGAGTAGCAACCATAGAGTTGACCAGACGTTGACGCTCGGGAAGACGGGAGACGCTAGTATGTGCTGGCCCTTAAAATCATGCAGCAATTGTTTTTTTAGGGTTCCGTACCCAAAGGGTAAAACGGGACCCTATTACTAAGACTTCGCTGTCCGTCCGTCTGTCTGTCCGTCCGTCCGTCCGTCTGTCACCAGGCTGTATCTCAAGAACCGTGATAGCTAGACAGTTGAAATTTTCACAGATGATGTATTTCTGTTGCCGCTATAAAGATTTAAATGGGGCTCCCATACAACAAACGTGATTTTTGACCAAAGTTAAGCAACGTCGGGAGTGATCAGTACTTGGATGGGTGACCGTATTTTTTTCTTTTTTTTTCTTTTTTGCATTATGGTACGGAACCCTTCGTGCGCGAGTCCGACTCGCACTTGCCCGGTTTTTTTTAATAAATTGGTGGGTGCATAGTTTTATTTTTGCCCTTTATAGACAGTCAAATATTTTTGTAACCGTATCTGTAGTCTGTATCTTTAGGTATTTCAAAAAATATTAAACTAAATCTACCCTCAACTGCCTTACGAGTAAGAAGCCATTTGAAACATTACATGATCAAATAATGTAGGTTAAAGTCAGGTCGTTCAGTGACAGATCCAGGTGGTTTTGTATTTGGTTGGTTAATCAATAAATGTTATATAACTACCTGAAAATGAACAAATTATTGTAGATTTTAATTTAAGTATACCTAAAGATACCGAGTAGGTATAATCTGTAAAATGTCTAACGTGCTTGCAGCAGATCCTACTCGTATCTACTCCTGGTATACAAGCTTCTCTAGTCTCGCCCTCCACCTCCAACTTTATGTCATAAACAAGTAACATCTGCTTTGTCTTATTGAGTTTCGAACTCAATATCGACTCCGGCGGCGGCATAAAACTGATGCATTCTTGCCGTCTGCAGCCTTGCAAATGGATGAGTTCTATCATAGAAATTTTACTTTTATGAAGAATTTTAAAAGTCGAATGAAAATCCTATTTTCTCAAAACATTTTAATATTTTTCACGCATTTCTTCAATTATAACTTATATAATACTCGTAATTATAGTGAAACAATATTAACTTTTGTTATTACTTTATATCACCAAAGTGATAATTTTTCTTATTTATATTCAAATATTATGTATATTTCACTTATTAGCAGACATCGTACATTTTCCAGCATTTTTGGTGCAGCGGAGTGGTGTTAACGGAATTGGTATAAGTAATTTCAACCCTAACGATTAATTAGCGTTATTTATGTTAATATTAACCTTAATTTACCATTTCAGTTGAAATTATCTACACCAATTCCGTTAACACCACTCTGCTGCACCAAAAATGCTGGAAAATTTACGATGTCTGCTTATTAGTCTACTTATTGTTTTACTTATACTCGTACTTACTTATTACTTGTAAAAACGTTAAATTCACTTTTGAGAAGCAATTGCTAACAATTATATGGACAACATAATGAGAGTCGGTTCCGTATAGTCGCAGTAACATTTCCTGTTATATATCCAGCCTATATTTTTTACGTACTTACTTTACCTACATATCTACTTAATTTTACAAATTCTTCACCCAGTCACACCCAGTAGGTAGTGGCAGTCGATATTGCTTTGCCGTCGTTTTGTGTCGATGCCTTTGTATGCTACATCTGCAATTATTGATTCCTGTCATAGGTAAAGTCTTTGCTTTTATTTTTCGGTCGCGTATTAAAAATCTGGCTTTGAATGGAGGTACATTTCAACATAGTTTTGTTGTTTTATGTAGGCAGATCAATTCTTAATTCTTAGAAATCTTACATATCATGTGATTTAAATGAAGACTACGGAGACAGCAATTTATACCGATTCAAATTAAATTTTTTTGCTCCCTCTCTCTCACTGTATAGTTGTACTTATAATCAGGGTGCATAAGGCATATTGCTGGACTAAGGCTAATCTGATAAATATGAATTAAAGACAAATTAACTTTTAAAAAACTTACACTTTACTTACTTACAGTTTTGTTCCAAAATCAGAAAAAAAGAAGTGTCGAAATATACGTGTTAAGCGACTATTGTTCTGCCTATCTGTTTGACTACCTACTATGACTACTACTTATAGCTGTGTAGTAGATATTCCATTGACGCCCCTATTCGTATTGTCTACCGCATGTACCGTATCTCCAGTTATCGATTTCTATAGGTGCAGTCTAATCGAGTTATGCGGACGTGCCAGCACCCTTGAGGATGTACCCTTTGGTAAAACAAAGGCGTAACTCATGTGACGCTCATACTTAGATTAACCTTTGTCTAGCTAGATAAAGTATTGCATCTAGTGGCGTATTGATATTTGCACTTTATGCTTTTACTGTCTAGACAAATGCTGCTCTTAGCTGCTAACTTATTTATTTATTTAATCTTTATTGCACAAAGAATAACCTTATAGTACCTACAAAAGGCAGACTTAATGCCATTAGGCACTCTCTACCAGTGAACCTTAATACTAAGCAGAGAGATTGTGAGCGGTGCTACAATTACAACAGCAAAAACAATCAATAAATCAATTAATTACAACGAACTTGCTGGATTCGTATATTGCTTCTAAAATGACTACCTTGGTCCTACTCATATACTAAGTAAATATATTTCACTTGCGACTTATTTATGGCCTATGGGTCTCCAATTTTGTACGGTAAGGGTGTGTTAACAGTCATAGCTCTCAAGACTGGGCCCATTTACAGACGTTGTAGTGTAGACTAATATTATTATTGTATTGTGTTGGACTTCAATTATCAATTCCCTTACCGTCCGTGACATTCTAAGATCTCACCAAAGGCACAGCCAGAGGTGAAGGATTAATTTGTTTTTAAATAACCATATAATTTTATTTAGACCGCATACTTTCAGACTGACAGCATGCTTATTTTCCACCAATATAGTTTAACAAAGGGAAAAAAGACAGAGCAAAATGACAATCAATGGCACTAACAAATTGAATCTTTGAGATTTAAAGGGCAAACCAGAACATAACAAGAAGTTGAGCCTTTTTGACAAATATCTTCTAACAACGACCGCAATCTTCTAGAAAATTTCTTGACCAATGTCTTACAAGGGGTTTTTTTTAATTATTTTTAACCATAATTCTTTGGTCAGTGAAAAGAAATCCTTCACTAAAAGTATTAAGCGAGCAACGCGAGGCATCCACTTCAAAAGGAGCTCGTTACAAAGAGAAAAGGAAATAATATAAATTTTCCAGAAAAAAGGTAGGTATGGAATGTTAGCTAGCGCAAAGTTACTGTATAACGTCAAAGAAAGATTTCTTGGTGGATAGTTTGGAGTAAGTATAGAACAAGTTATGACAAAGATTGGCGGATTAAAAAGTTTAGCTGTTGTCTTAGTATTTTTTTTACTTATAAACATGCACCAGCCGTTTATTTAACGAAGGTTATCTATGATAACTTTTCTTTGGTTTCCGTAAACCGAAAATCTACAACGTGCCAGATTGCCTGTCAAATATCAAAATTGCGACCAAAATCGGAACGATGTTAAGGGTAACATTCCATCTGACCGAAAAGAAAAAATTGAAAAAATTACTCTTCTGGCAGGCAGGCGGCTCGCAGACGTATCTGCATGCTTAAAAAATTATTTAGATATACTCTGTCAAGCCATTTCGGACAGTAGAAAAGAGCGGCAAATTTAAAAAAAAGTAAGGTGCGAAGGGTTATCGTCCCATAGAAAATTTGAATTTCACGCCTTTTTCTACTGACAAACTTGTTTGACCGGTAAAATTTTATACCTACATAAAACTATCAAAAAATATATTACTGTATTTTCGAACTGAGCCTTCGACAGCCAATATTTTTATTATTTTCGTGTAGCGGCTCTTTTCAATTTGAACGCTGACAATTTATTGTGTACACGGGAGATTTATTTCGTACATACTAGCTTTTGAACACACGTTTTCACGATGTTTTATATAAAAATCAACCATCAATGCAATCTCTCGTTTGCCTATGGATTTAAAAATTCTGGCTAATCCTTTTTCACACTTTTTATATATTTTCGTTTTTTTTGAAAACCCATATATTTGATTTAATGATTTCTTACATGTATATGGCAGTTCATAAAATTGTCCTTGGTATTTTTTCTATATTACTAATAATACTTCTTAAAACTTTTATTAAACTGGGATGAAAGGGATGAAAGTACTTTAATACTTGAATTGATTTTAAGTTACCTACTTACTTTGTATGAAAATCTGTAACTATTAATTACTATTTAACTTTATTCCGGGTAAGTCGTTAAGACTCTAGTTTATTTTATATTTTTTATAAGTTTAATATAAGAAGAGGGGGGAGGCCTTTGCCCAGCAGTGGGACACAGTGGGCTCTGAATAATAATAAATAATTTTAATTAAAAATGTACATATTTCACCTTATTATGATTCCATCTTCCTCATAAATTCACTTATGCTAAGGCTTATTCTTACATCTGTCCCTATGGCTCCAGCAATGCATGTAATTACGCATTTCCATACAAGACCGCAGTGAAAGGAGGAAAAGGAAAGAACGCAATGCCATTACTACGGCCATTTTGTTAATGCATTGCAAACACCCTAGGCCGATTCGGTATTACAATTTGGTATGGTTTTAATCATATCTTGATATGACCTTGACTCGTGTTATCAGGCTCACGCGCACCAATAAGTGCGAGCGAGATGCCTGACGTGATGATTCCTGGAGGGCGATTGTTATTTAGAGTCTGTTCGGAAAGAGGTGAGTCATGGAATGTATTGGGCGCCATACATTTCACGACTCATCTCTTTTCGATAAGACTCTAACAATTTGTTGTGGTTTTTAATTGGTTTTGATACGACCGTGACGATCGTGATTTTCGTGCATAATATATCACGCACGAGCGCACGACTTCGACTTCATTATGTCTTGTATGCATCAAAGATAAAGGTGACAGTCCATTTCACGACAGCTGCACTACTGTTCATTTTACTATGGAAATTCACAAAGACAGCGACGCGTTCAGTACCGGTAGTGCATCTGCGGTTAGAAATGAAATGTTACCATACACTACACCGGGCCGAGGCGTCCGATATGTCATTTTCTATGACGGCTGATCGGTGATCACGTGGTTCTTTCCATAGACAACGAAGCGCCATAAGCTCCGGTCCGGCCCCAGTCCAGTCTACGCGTGAGTCAACCTTTAGGGTAAAATTCCATTTCCAACGACAGCTGCACTACTGTCAATTTTACTATGGAAATTGACAATGACAGCGACCCGTTCAGTACCGGTAGTGCAGCTGCGGTTAGAAATGGAATGTTACAATTAATCAGCGTCAGCGAACTCAAGACCGTATCAAAATGATATCAAAACCATAATACGTTGTTTACTCGGAATCGGTCTTTCGTGCTCACGACGAAAGCCTTCGTACTTGTTGTGAGGTGCGGCACAAGGAAAGCCTATTATACATATTAAAGGTATCCTTTAGTTGGAAAGGTGAATCAACATTCTGACTCCATTTATATGTCATAACGAAAAAATATAATGCAGTACTAACATTTTCTTGATTAGGTATAACTGCGACAGAATAAAACTCACCATCTAAAAAATTATATACTTGGTCATTGGTTGGTTGGTTTTGGTCATTGGTAATGGATGGAAGTTGAATATTTCTTTAATTATATTTTGAATTGTACAGTGCTTTAGTTTATAACTGTTATGTTGTATAACTTTTTTGTAATAAATAATAATAATAATAATTCCTCTTTCTGCGGCCCTGACCACCGGCAGCTTGGGCCCTGCCCCGCTGCTGGCGGCACCCTAGGTTAGGTTTTTTATAATGTGTTTATACTTATTGTTGTTTTTTATGTGTATTTGTATTTTACTTTTATATTCATGTTATAAATGACCTAGCCTAAGAAGAAAAATAAATAAATGAAACATAATAATTATTAGAACGTATGGACATTTATGATTATAGCTATCTAAAATAATTTAAGTGACAAAATTCAAATGAACGGTTTCCTCATCTTGGTACTTATATCGTTAATATAGGTTGACCATAACATAAACCCATATAATGTAAACGTAAATAGCCGAAGACGCCTATTGACCGATGAACCACCTTCCGACATTATCTTGAAACAATAGGTAAGTTAGGTATTAAAATAAAAAAGCAACTGCACAAAGAGCTCAAATTTTCGCCACAAGATATCCCAGTCCGTGAACCATAAGTTTCCTCCGAGATTTTCTACGAAATAAGGAGGTAAAAGTACGTACCTACTTATTTTAGGTACTTTTTATACATAAAACCCACCAGAAAAATATACCTCTCAATGTTACATAGGTGAATGTGAATGAAAGTCAAAGAAACTCTCGCTAGCTGGTGCATACTTCGCGTAAGCACCACATAAACACCGAAGAACTCTTCGCCTTTGATAGCGAAACGCAAAAACAGAAGACGCCTTGATTTTTCACGATGTAAAACGATTTTCACGCTCCAAAAACTGCTTGCTTGTAAAAGTAAAAAAAATATTTTGTTTCGCGCAAACGCTTTTGCCAGCGCGCCGGTGGTTGAGAGGTGCTTCAATATTGAATGTTGGGCGCGCGCTCCCATGTAGGTTAGTGGTACTAACATCGGACACTGGGTCGCATTTGAAATAAGTAATGAAAATCCTTGTGTTTGTGAAGGTGTTATGAACTATTACGTCTTTCGTCAATGTCTTATCTTTATCGCAATTATTTCAGTCATTCAATGTAAGCGACATATGCTCGGAGAGCGCTCTTACAAGAAAAGTCGAAATAATGCAAAATTGATGATACTAGTCGACGAAATTCAGGACTTTGTGCTCATTATTAGAAACAATGAGTACTTGTTCCAGTCAAAGCGTCGTCTTATCTTTTTAAATATCGTTGTAAATATTAGAAAAAGGACTTATTAAATTAGTAATGATTTTTTTTCTGATGGTCGTTTCCGAAAAACCGCGTGAAGCACTGAACGGCAAGCTCTTATTTGGAAATGTTGAGAAGTTTACTCTGCTAAACCTGGCTATTTTGTATTACTAATACCCTGTACTTTAGGCATATCAAACGATATTTTTCCTACATACCTTTGAGAAAGAGAAAATCAAAGTAAAACGAACTCAATTTTCTCTCCGAAACAAGTGTCAATTTCTACGAAAATCTACTTAATATCGAAGTCATTTTCATACTCAAGCAATCTGCAACGTTTGCTTATACTGTTGGTATACATTAGTGTTTATGAAATTCTACTATAATTTTTTGGCAATTTTTTGAAAACTACTCTATATTACCGATGACGCGCGCTCGCCAGCTCAGTGCCGCGGCAGAGCTTGTACAGGCAGGACGTGTGTCGGTCGGCTCCGCACATTTTCAACGGCGACGTCGAGGTTTTTTATCATTGTGTGCGGCGGGCGCCGTGTAAAACGCTATACTGTGTGCGTGTAAACCGCAACGAGAGACTTTGATCCTAGCACTGTTTTTATAGTATTATAATTTATAATGGTACAGTTTAATAAACTACCGGACAGGATAAAAAATATTTGAAACGACCTGACATTCTATATGTATTTATTTGACTCAAGATAGTACTCAGGGTCTGATGATGGAGCCGGAAGGTGGTCACCGGTACCAATCAACCATGCAACTAAACCACTTCGTGTTTAGGCTCGTTTTATTCGTCTTAACAAGATCTTTGACACAAAATAGTACTCAGGGTCTGATGATGGAGCCGGAAGGTGGTCACCGGTACTAATCAACCATGCAACTAAACCATTTCGTGTTTGGGCTCGTTTGATTCGTCTCAACAAGATCTTTGACACAAGGTAGTACTCAGGGTCTGATGATGGAGCCGGAAGGTGGTCACCGGTACCAATCAACCATGCAACTAAACCACTTCGTGTTTCGGCTCGTTTTATTCGTCTCAACAAGATCTTTGACACAAGATAGTACTCAAGGTCTGATGATGGAGCCGGAATGTGGTCACCGGTACTAATCAACCATGCAACTAAACCATTTCGTGTTTTGCTCGTTTGATTCGTCTCAACAAGATCTTTGACACAAGATAGTACTCAGGGTCTGATGATGGAGCCGGAAGGTGGTCACCGGTACCAATCAACCATGCAACTAAACCACTTCGTGTTTAGGCTCGTTTTATTCGTCTCAACAAGATCTTTGACACAAGATAGTACTCAGGGTCTGATGATGGAGCCGGAAGGTGGTCACCGGTACCAATCAACCATGCAACTAAACCACTTCGTGTTTGGGCTCGTTTGATTCGTCTCAACAAGATCTTTGACACAAGATAGTACTCAGGGTCTGATGATGGAGCCGGAAGGTGGTCACCGGTACCAATAAACCATGCAACTAAACCACTTCGTGCTGGGTCTCTATTGTTTCCCAAATAGTTTTAAGTCATAATGTATTGTTTGTCCGAATTTTCGTTAGTCATAATTGGTTTTTCTCAGAAACGCGTAACTTTTCAGGATTGCCATAAAACAAACCTAACCCAACCTAACCTATCTATAGAATAACCTTAGGAAAATCCTGAAAAGTTAACGGTTTCAGTTTTATGACTAACGATAATATGACAAACAATACATTATGACTAAAAACTTTATGGGAAACAAAGGGACCCCCTTCGTGCTTGGGCTCGTTTGATTCGTCTCAACAAGATCTTTGACACTAGGTGATACTCAGAGTCTGATGATGGAGCTGGAAGGTGGTCACCGGTACCAATCAACCATGCAACTAAACCATTTCGTGTTTGGGCTCGTTTGATTCGTCTCAACAAGATCTTTGACACAAGATAGTACTCAGGGTCGGATGATGGAGCTGGAAGGTGGTCACCGGTACCAATCAACCATGCAACTAAACCACTTCGTGTTTAGGCTCGTTTTATTCGTCTCAACAAGATCTTTGACACAAGATAGTACTCAGGGTCTGATGATGGAGCCGGAAGGTGGTCACCGGTACCAATCAACCATGCAACTAAACCACTTCGTGTTTTGGCTCGTTTTATTCGTCTCAACAAGATCTTTGACACAAGATAGTACTCAGGGTCTGATGATGGAGCCGGAATGTGGTCACCGGTACTAATCAAACATGCAACTAAACCATTTCGTGTTTGGGCTCGTTTGATTCGTCTCAATAAGATCTTTGACACAAGATAGTACTCAGGGTCTGATGATGGAGCCGGAAGGTAGTCACCGGTACCAATAAACCATGCAACTAAACCACTTCGTGTTTGGGCTCGTTTGATTCGTCTCAACAAGATCTTTGACACAAGATAGTACTCAGGGTCTGATGATGGAGCCGGAAGGTGGTCACCGGTACCAATCAACCATACAACTAAACCATTTCGTGTGTGGGCTCGTTTGATTCGTCTCAACAAGATCTTTGACACAAGATAGTACTCAGGGTCTGATGATGGAGCCGGAAGGTGGTCACCGGTACCAATCAACCATGCAACTAAACCACTTCGTGTTTTGGCTCGTTTTATTCGTCTCAACAAGATCTTTGACACAAGATAGTACTCAGGGTCTGATGATGGAGCCGGAAGGTGGTCACCGGTACCAATAAACCATGCAACTAAACCACTTCGTGTTTGGGCTCGTTTGATTCGTCTCAACAAGATCTTTGACACAAGATAGTACTCAGGGTCTGATGATGGAGCCGGAAGGTGGTCACCGGTACCAATAAACCATGCAACTAAACCACTTCGTGTTTGGGCTCGTTTGATTCGTCTCAACAAGATCTTTGACACAAGATAGTACTCAGGGTCTGATCATGGAGCCGGAAGGTGGTCACCGGTACCAATCAACCATGCAACTAAACCACTTCGTGTTTAGGCTCGTTTTATTCGTCTCAACAAGATCTTGGACACAAGATAGTACTTAGGGTCTGATGATGGAGCCGGAAGGTGGTCACCGGTACCAATCAACCATGCAACTAAACCACTTCGTGTTTGGGCTCGTTTGATTAGTCTCAACAAGATCTTTGACACTGAAGATACACAAGGTTTGATTATGGAGCTGAAAGGTGGCCACGGGTACCATCTATCATGTAACTGAACCACTTCGTGTTTAGGCACGTTTTATTCATCTCAACAAGATCTTTGACACAAGATAGTACTCAGGATCTGATGATGGAGCTCGAAGGTGGCGACGGGTACCTGTCTATCATGCAGTGTTGGCATCAATCTGAACTAAATCAATCCGGATTGATCAATAGAATTGACGCGTCAATCCGAATTGACCAATCCGAATTGATCAATTCGAATTGATTTAATTCTGATTGACGCGTCAATCCGATGGAATCAATTGGAATTAACGCATCAATCCTCAATTCGGATTAAATCAATTCTCAATCTAGATTAACCCCTTCCCCTTCCCTAAGATAAGAAAGGGTCCCTTTCCCTTCCCTAAGATTAGTTTTCAAAGGTGTCCTTTTTTAGGGACTTACTTACTGGACTTAAAGTCGATATCTGAGGTTCCCAGAGGTTCGAAAACGTGTTCCTGATGTCAGTATTGACTGATGTCCCTTTTAGGGAAATTTTTCGAAATTGGCCAATTACGTTCATATTCGTAATCGATGTCGACCATAGGTTCCGAAAAATGTTTCTGACGTCAGTATTGAAGGATGTCCCTTCCATTTCGGGACATTTTTTTAAATTGATCGTTGGCACTTTTAAACGATATCTGAGATTTCCAAAGGTTCCGTAACATGTTTCCGACGGCAATACAGACGGAGTTTCCTTTTTTTTCTGGACATTTATGGGACATTTCTTCGAATTAACCGATTGCGTTCAAAATCGATATCTGAGGTGGCCAAAGGTTTCGAAACATGTTTCTGACGGCAATACCGAAAAATTACCTTTTTTCAGCAGGGTGGCGTAATGCAGGTGGTAAAGTAAGTACGCGGCTAAAGTGTAGAATCTAAATATTGCCGTTGAAACCATATTTTGCACCTCAGATATCGATTTTGAATGCAATCAGTCACTTTCAAAGAATGTCACTAAAATGTCCCAAAACAGGACACCTTTCAATATTGCAGTTGAAAAAATGTTTAGAAATCTCTGTTTACCTCAGATATCGATTTTAAACGCAATCGGGTAATTTCTAGAAATGTCCCAAAAAAGGACATCTCTCAATATTTCCCTCGGAAACAAGTTTCGAAACCTTTGGGCACCTCAGATATCGATTTTGAACGCTATCGGTTAATTTCAAGGAAAGTCCCGAAAATGTTCCAAAAAGGACATCCTTCATATAGCCGTCGGAAAGATGTTTCGGAACCTTTGGTAAACTCAGACACCGCTTTTGAACGCATTTGGTCAGTTTCACAAAAATGGCCTAAATAAAAAGGACATTAGGTAGGTACATACAAAGTAATCGTCAATCCGAATTGACGATTGAGGATTGACCGATCAATTCGAATTAACTATTAGTAATCGTCAATCTTCAATCAGTAGATTTAGAATTAGTTTCGTCAATCGTCAATTCGAATTGATCGGTCAATTCTCAATCGTCAATCGTCAATTCGAATTGATTTTTTGCCAACACTGCTATCATATAACTGAACCACTTCATGTTTGGGCTCGTTTGATTCGTCTCAACAAGACCTTGGACACAAGTTAGTACTCAGGGTCTGATGATGGGGCTGGACTGTGGCCACGGGTACCAGTCTACCATGTAACTGAACCACTTCGTGTTTGGGCTCGTTTGATTCGTCGCAACAAGATCTTTGACACAAGATACTATTCAAGGTCTGATGATGGAGCTCGAAGGTGGCGACGGGTACCAGTCTATCACATAACTGAACCACTTCGTGTTTGGGCTTCGTGTTTGGTTTATCACCTAGTGTCAAAGATCTTGTTGAGACGAATCAAACGAGCCTAAACACGAAGTGGTTTAGTTGCATGGTTGATTGGTACCGGTGACCACCTTCCAGCTCCATCATCAGACTCTGAGTATCACCTAGTGTCAAAGATCTTGTTGAGACTAATCAAACGAGCCTAAACATGAAGTGGTTTAGTTGCATGGTTGATTGGTACCAGTGACCACCTTCCGGCTCCATCATCAGACTCTGAGTATCACCTAGTGTCAAAGATCTTGTTGAGACTAGTCAAACGAGCCTAAACATGAAGTGGTTTAGTTGCATGGTTGATTGGTACCGGTAACCAACTTCCAGCTCCATCATCAGACTCTGAGTATCACCTATATAGTGTCAAAGATCTTGTTGAGATGAATAAAACGAGCCTAAACACGATGTGGTTTAGTTGTATTGTTGATTGGTAATGGTGACCACCTTCCAGCTCCATCATCAGACCCTGAGTACTGTCTTGTGTCAAAGATCTTGTTGAGACGAATCAAACGAGCCCAAACACGAAATTGTTTAGTTACATGAGAGACTGGTACCCGTGGCCACCTTCCAGCTCCATCATCAGACCCTGTGTATCATCTACCTATAATTTCTTTCGAGTAATATACGTTCATAAGTACGAGTATGGGGCTATTCATAAATTACGTCGTTTCAAATGGGAGGAGGGGGGGAGGGGGTCTGGACATCGGATGATGGTAGCATGACGAAACAGTCATCCGAAGCATGATTTTTGGATGATTTGAGGGATAGGGGGGTCAAAAATAGATGACGTAATTTATGAACAGCCCCTATGTACATTTGCACTGCATTTAGTATTTTCGTACTTACCAAATAACAGTTTTAGGACTTTATAAGTTAAGTACAGTTAGTGTTGTTATGGTTGATTTCAATATGCTTCGCGAAGGATCAAGAATGTTTAATCCATCATTGTAGTGCGAGTATGGTAGAAGGGATCGGAATACTGAGCTCGCATGGCCTGCCGCAGCGCGTAAAATACCTAAACTCGCTCAATCCCGAAATGTAATAGCACTCTTAAGTAAACGGTTTCTCACCAGGTTAGGTAGCTATGCACCCCGATAACGGTTTATGGACTCCGAAACGAGTCGTCTAATTTTTTTAACAACAAATGAGTTAAACAATAACTTCTAGTTATTTATGGTGGTTGTATGTGTATGACGATACCCCAGTGCCGTTTGCTCACGCTTAAGCCTTCTTATAAGCGAGGGCAGTTTAGCCTGCACCGAAACGTCAGTAAACAAAATAAATTCACGATAGACCAGTTACCGATTTAACCATGTGTTCAAAACGCGAAAGTTTTAAATGCCATTTGGAATGTAGGTACTTAGGTACAAACTGAGCTTAAAAGAATGCATGTCAATATTGGTAACAATGGTAACATATATCGAAATTAAATTGGAGGAGCATTAAATTTATGTACAAAAACCATGTCTCTTTTATATATGAAGTTCTAGCTAAGCCTCAATTAAAAAGCAGTTTGTTCTTTTTACCCGTATAAACTCATATTTCAAGCTTCTAAAACTCTTCCATTCCAAGTATTGGTACTATATCACGAAATAATAGTTTATTATCATGGCTCGATAGCACTTTTGAAAATGGACATAGTGTACACCTGTTTTCGCGTGAAACATGGCCACTGGTATTTTTTATATGGCTTAGGATTTATTTCTATGTTCCTGGACAGAACAGAATGAATGGGCGTTTGTATCATTCACGGTTGTATGGTTTGGAACATTTAAATTTACGTTCGAATACTATAAGGTTTTGATTTGAAAGGAATAAGCAACCGCACCATTTGTTTAATTTTAACATTTCTGATACTTATATTTTTGCCATATTTTTATACCAAAACCTTATATACATACGCAATTAGGGTATTTTAGTGATTCAAATATCTTTAGCGTTACTAATTAATCGTTTCTAATTAATTAATTTGTACGAAAATAAAAAGTAGGTAGTAATAGTAGTAAGTAAACTCTTTATTGTACAAAAGCGATTTTCCCTTTGTGGGATCTCTTCCAGTTAACCTTTGAGTAGAAAAGTTTATATACATATAACATGTAGCAGATTTTTGTAATAAAACTACAACAAACAAAATAAGTGTATTTGAAATGAAGTTACTCTTACCTTTACTCGCAAAAGTTGTCTTCATTAACTTTGATTGCCAAAGTTTGTAACTCTGAGACGAATTATCAGTGATCTGTTAGCCTAAGTCTGTTTTATGTTTGGAACTGATTATATTTTGTACACCGGCTGATTGTTTGAAAGTGACTCCAACTAATTTGTTTCAAATTAAAACAACTTAAGTCACATCATGAATAGGTATTAATTACGCACTGTTTTGAATACTGAACGTGAACATACATTAATCCTGGATACACACTAGCGAGCTCAAGTACCGTAAAATGGGGTGAGTAGGGTCAAAACTGACATTCAAACCTCGATAACATTTTATTTTTACATATGAAAACTGAATGGTGTATATAATAAGTGTCTCAAACCTTCTCTCCCCATTCATAACCCACCTCTCCCCGCGAAACCTACTCACCCCGTTTTACGGTACTTAGGTATCAGTACGATTCTTTCTTCTAACAGAAATTTGGACAATATGAACTTTTGACATTTATCTCCCGTGATTCGTAAGTTCGAATTGGCATTCAGTATTTTACCGTTGACTCTAAAAGTGACATTCCATTTCCAACTGCAGCTGCAATACTGTTCATTTTCTATGGAAATTGACAATGACAGCGACGCGTTTCCATAGTAAAATGAACAGTATTGCAGCTGCAGTTGGAAATGGAATGTCACTCTAAGGTTTGAAGTGATTGTGTGAAAGGACCATGGGCAACTTTGTATGGAGCCTTGCCCCAAAAGCAACAGAGTTGAGAGTTAGGTCATTAGATAGGTATTTCTCTGCACTTCATTTCGTTCTATGGGCACCAAGCGGAACTCCATTGCAGAACGGAGATATTGGTATTTTAGCCAAAATGTTGTCACCCTTATTACCTAGGCAATAGGGTCCAATTAAGAAAATTAATTGCTGCAGGGTAGATGTTCGCGCACCGCCGGGCGTATTTGCCGCGCTCGCCCGGCGGTGGACTCTATTGCCTAGGTAATAAGGGTGACGACGTTTTGACTAAACTACCAGTATCTCAGTTCTGCAATGGAATTCCGCTTGGTGCCCATAGACCGAAATGAAGTACAGAGAAATACCTATCTAATAACCTAACTCTCAAATCTGTTGGTATTGAGGCAATTTTGACGCATAGTTCTTTCGAAGAAAAACGTGGTTTATCAGAATTTTAAAATCCATAGGTAGACGAGAGATTCCACCGACAACGACGAAGATTGGTTTGTGAGAAACGATAAGTTTGTACGAGTGTCATAAACGAGTAAGTGATGTCTGTGAGATACGATAAGTTTATACGAGTAAGTGATGTCAAAATAAGATCAAATTTCGACACTTGTAATTCGATAACGTTATTTGTAAGTTTGAATCAAAGTCCATTCCGTTAAAGCACTATTTAGTCTCCCTCAATTTTTAATATTCTTCAGTCATGTTATACATACTAGGTACCTACAGTCAACGACAGCAGCTATATACAATGAAATGCCTAAACATCCATTTAATTAAACTAAACACTGGAGCATTTACCCGGAGGGAAGGTGAGGTCAGCCATCGTAGCCTTTAGCCATACATCACACCTATTATGAGGTTGGGTCAATATTAGGCAAAGATAACAGAGTTTAGGTGTGACATTTGGTAACCTAACATAATATATTGTTGAACTCTACGGTTATTACAGACAACTGAATGGGAAATAAAGTGACTAGCGAAAAATAACATTACTTATAATAAGTGGATCTCGGGGGCCTATAGTATTTTACAAACTCGATGGGGTCACATAAATACAATTGGTCGTTTTTAGGTTAAAAATTATATGAAGATGAACACCTGTCACCCTACTCATAGAGTTTGAAAAACTTAAGCCGTATGTCAATCGTTTATAGAAAATGCCAATTAAAATTTGAATACCTGTATCGGCATTCTCAATTTTCGTTTTTCATTTGTCAATTAATGATTGTGTTTTTGGCTACCGCTCTTCTGAAGACTCCTCTTCACGTTGGGCCAACGCCAACGCCAACGAGGGACGCATTTATGCGTTAGAGGGAGCAAGTGATATTGCTATCTCATTCTACCGCATGGCTGCGTCCCTCGTTGGCGTTGGCGTTGGCCCAACGTGAAGAGGAGCCTTGAAAGAGTGACGGGCTAATTTATAATCACATTAAGGGCCACTTGCACCATTCACTAACCCGGGGGTCAACCGGATAAGCCTGGAGTTACCGTGGTTACCAGTACAATTTGACACTGGGTTAACGGTTTAACCGGTTAACCCCGGGTTAGTGGGATGGTGCAAGTGGCGCTAAGGGGTTAAAATGTCAGTTAACCCTGTGACGCGGCTAATGACTTGAAAAGTAATCTATATAGTTTAAAAATTTCTAACACAACAACAATGATTGTGTGTCATACTCGTACTTCAGCAGTACAGATGGATTGATGGATTTTCTCGGAAACGTTCGTATTTGTCACCCCCTACACCTCCTAGACATCAATCAACCTCAGTTAGGTAATTTTTGTACCAAGACTGACTGAAATAACAAGACACGTTCGTACGTTTCCGTGAAAATACGAAGGAAAATAATTATGCACTGCATCTGTAGGTAATAAAGTGTTGTCGTGTCTGTGTTAAAATAATCTGTGTAACCCGTTCTCAGTCTGCAGGACACGATAGGTCCGTGGACAATAGACGCCACTGGACTGTGAAGCAGATAGGCACCTTAAATTAATTAATGGAAGGGTAGATACGCATCTTCATGACGCCTCTGAAAGGCTAAGTCTTTGTTCGGTGTATTGTCTCATAAATTTGAGGTCTGACTTAATAGGCTGTTCTAATAGTGAGGGTTGTGATGGACAAAATGTGATACCTCCAGTTGAAAGAAATTAAGCTATATTTCCTGAACACCCAACCGCAAAATTGCATGGCCACTTTATAAAAGAATTCATTCATACTATTAGAAGTATTAGAACAAATTAAATTATTTTCAGAAAATAAATTATAACTGAAATAAATGTCATATGTCATATTATACTAAGAAAAAGTGACCAAGGCCTCCAGTGCCCCAGGCTGGAATCGAACCAGCGTCCTCTGCTATAGCGGCAGGTGCCTGTGCCATTCGGCCACCAGGCCACAGCGGAATAGGTCGAACTCATTCATAACGTGTCCATCCAATTTTGTAGCTCGCTGTATATGATTTTTTTTGTAAACACTAGTAAGTAGGTAGGACATATTTCAACACAGGTAATGAAGAATATAAGAAATTAAAATTGGTATTGTTATGTAGGTGTGAGCATCAGAAAAAGAAGTCTAAAACTTTGACCCGGTAGACCATAAATGGGCAATCTGATATTTGATTCCCGTTCGAAGCAAGCCTCGAGTAACACGTGATTTTCTACAATCAGGGCATGACCCAATCAAATACCTATGACCGGAGATTGCCCCGAATTACACAATGAAACAACTAAACAAACGATCATATAAAAGCTTATAAATACCCAGCGTTTTTACCACCATTTCAGTCCCCCTAATTCCCGTTTGTAAGCCGTAAGCGCCACAAAACAAAAAGACTTAATGAGTACAGAGTTAACGGGACTTTACTGCTTTTGGGCGGTAATATAGGATTTTCCGTACACCGAAAACATAACTTTATTATGGCACCGATACAAATATACCTAACAATACGTTAGTGTAGGATGTATTGTTATTTTTATGGCCGCGGCGCGACCCATAAACTGAGCCGTAAGCCTGGTTAAGTGAAATTTGTGTTGGCTCCAAGAATTTTTGCAGTAAAGTGATTCTTAGTGAAAATTTATTATTCGGCCAGAATCGTTTACATTGATTGAGTGTGGCGTGATTAAAGATAAAAGATAATTCTTCTAATAATTTACTTAAGTAGATTTGTTGAAATTACATCATTGAGAATTGTTAAGGCTCTGAGGGCCTACCGCGAACCACGTTCGACGTGTTGCCTCTCTGTCGCACTTGTAAATTCGTACGTAAGTGTGAGTCAACAAGAAACTCTTAAGAGGAAAGTGGAGGACCCGCGCGAAATCGCATTTCCATACGAACTCCTCCTTTTAATAAAAATAAAATAATATGTACTCGTATATGTATAGAAATGTACTTGGTCTACTCGTCGTATTTATAATATAGTTAGTAAATGGTGTTAAGTACAAATTGTCAAATTAATGCAACTCTAAATTTGT
The DNA here is from genome assembly GCF_963556715.1 of Cydia fagiglandana. Lineage (NCBI taxonomy): Eukaryota > Metazoa > Arthropoda > Insecta > Lepidoptera > Tortricidae > Cydia > Cydia fagiglandana. The sequence continues at coordinate 7,807,944 of NC_085949.1, read as the reverse complement.
CGATCGACAGAAATAATTTTTTGTCGATGATATTTAAAGTTAAATAATTCGCGGCATTACGAAATTTATTCCACCAACACAACAAGCATAAGTCGAAGATACGGCGAAAAAATTAATTACCATAAATTTACCTAAATAAGGATCCGTATCTACCCAATATGAATAACTTAAACGAAAAAACGTAATTCAAATATTTGAATTTAATTTTTCATACGGACGTGCTATGAAAAACAAAAGATAAAATTATAATGAGAGTCGGAGATTGTTCTTTATTGCGTTTTTTACTTTAATAATCTTACACACAAAAATGTGGATTTTATAGTTAAACAAATTTTCATGGTGTTCAAATATGATGCTGATAAGAAATAATGTGTCAATAAATATATTTTGCAATAAGAAGTCAACTCAAAAACCGGCCAAGTGCAAGTCAGACTCGCGTTTCTAGGGTTCCGTACATAAGTCCGACTCACGCTTGACCGCACATTTCTAATAGGTTTTCCTGTCATCTATAGGTAAAGAACTATTTAGTATATTTTTTTTTTCAAATTTTTAGACTAATACTTTCGGAGATAAATTATGTTCTTAAATAACTTCGACCCTATCTTTGTTGCTAATCTTTGTTATTATAATAAAATAAACCTCTTTCTCAAAAAATATATCAGTCGCTTTGAATACTTATTTTCAAGTTTTATGTAGTTACTACAGCTATATAAAAGCAATCTAAAGTATATTTTGCCAAAGGAACGGGTATCCAGTAACCAGTAAGCGAACTAGTTTAGAACAAAACTTCCAAGTTTGTGTCACTGTAATCCCCAGTTGTATACAATATGTAAGAGTCGTTGCAAGTTTATGATATGCTCGGCTACTGGCCCTCTTGTCTTGGACTTTGAGACAAAATACAACAATATACATATATTAAAACAACGGCACATCATAACGGCGATACTGATGGGTCTATTAAATATATTAAACGGGTCGCTCAGGTTTCTTAAGTCGAAACTCGCTCGATACGTTTCGCTCCATAACAAAAAGGCTCAACTAAAGCGCGCGTTATCAGACCAGAAGTATTCGACCGGTAAACCCTTGTACAGTAGACGAGCATTTGCCCCACAGGGTTACAGCGTTTCTACCCAAAACGTGAACGTGGCATATTTGCGGCATTTGAGGTCTTCGGCCTTGAACCAGGCGTGACCAATACCACTGCTGTTGCTCGGAAGGTGGGAAGGCGCGAGGGTATCTACGCATGTAGCAACCTACTTAGACTAGATGCTGTCTCATTTTCCACGGCACCAGTGTCATAATGTCGGGTATCTTGCCATCGATTGTCCCTTGCAGACCGACGGGTTCGAGTACCAATTGCCGTACTTTGACGATGACAAGGGCCCATCGGATGTCATCATTGATGCTGAGGTGTTGTTGTTTCTGCCGCCATGATGTTTATGGCAGTCCAACATGGCACCACAACGGCAGCGAAGAGGAACGCTTGTTGCAGTCCCTATATGCGCAAACAAGTCGGTCGAAAGGTGGAGTCTTCTAGTTAACCTATACTAGATGGTGAGGGATATATTTTTATCTTTATCTAGTCTAGTCTATTAATATTTATAATGAACAAAACTAATTGTAGATTCGTATTTTTTTCATTTTGGTTCGCTTGATAAGAAACACCATTGTCTTTAAATAGTCACACAACTTACTAAGTACAAAATCCCCCCGACACGCCCTAACCAAAACTCCAACCACCTTATATCAAACTTATCCTTGTTCGTGGTACATTAACCGGCTCAGACTGACCTGTGCCGCCAAGTCTAATAATAACTATACATTATGGTACTTTATGGTCTAGTGACTAAAGTTCAAAATTGTATAGATATTTTTTGAATCAACTGTGTTAAAGTTGGTGGAATGTTAACGTCGCCATACTCGTATATAGTTAAACTAGTTACAAAGGACACCAAGTTTGTAGTTTGATGGACTGTTAAGCTCGGACTTCGATTCTAGTTTCTGTTTTGTTGTGATGAGTTTTTGTTTCGTGTGACATGGAGTTGGTTGGATGAAATAATGGGTTTGAAATAAGAAAAAACCGGGCAACTGCGAGTCGGACTCGCGCACGAAGGGTTCCGTACCATAATGCAAAAAAAAAAACAAAAAAAAGCAAAAAGAAAACGGTCACCCATCCAAGTACTGACCCCTCCCGACGTTGCTTAACTTTGGTCAAAAATCACGTTTGTTGTATGGGAGCCCCATTTAAATCTTTATTTTATTCTGTTTTTAGTATTTGTTGTTATAGCGGCAACAGAAATACATCATCTGTGAAAATTTCAACTGTCTAGCTATCACGGTTCGTGAGATACAGCCTGGTGACAGACGGACGGACGGACGGACGGACGGACGGACGGACAGCGAAGTCTTAGTAATAGGGTCCCGTTTTACCCTTTGGGTACGGAACCCTAAATAGAAATTATAATACCTGTCATATAAGATATAGTATCTAAATATCATATACATATATAAAATTGAAAAACCAGAACGGGATAAAAAACGAGGGAAGAAGCGAGATGGCGCCTTACAAATTTCTAAAAAAGTTTTTTACACGTTTCTCGTATACGACGCACGTATGATAAGAAAAAACTGTTCCAATCTATTATCTAAATATGAGAATAGAACTAGAACCTAAGAACTATCGCTTTCGATGCGTATTTAATTTACAATAAGGAAATGAAATTTTCAAAACAATCTTCATTTTACTACGATCGACCATTTTCGGCAACTCTCGGTTCGTTTCGTTTCGGTGTAAAGTAATCTAAATTATGTTTGTCATGTTGGTATACAGTTATTTCTACGTGTTTTTATACGAAGTAAAATAAAAAGTGATGTCAACCTCAACGTCAACCTTAGTCTATGATCCCCATACGAATGACTTATATATGCCATTTATGACTTATCAGTCAAATTAATATTGTCAATTATCATATTATTAATAATTTGTATTTTGTAGTTTTAAATTTCTTTTAGAGTTATATTATTCAGAATGACTTTCATAGCTTCTGCAAACATTGTCATTCGTCCGGAGAACGGGCTGCCGAGATGGGCCAAAAATACAAAGTTGATAGCAAGTTATAATGTAGGTAGATAAAGTGCAATTTCAGATATTTTTGAGCGAAACGACCTGGTGAAAATAAGCAAATGTACAGTCAGCAGTCAGCCAAATATCGTAATATAACTTTGTTGCCATAGAAATAAGGATGTGTCCCGATATAGTGGCGGAATATTGAGATACAAAAGTGGCTAAGCTTACATTCGCTCGGACACTTAGAGAGTTTGGGAGAGGATCGTGCCGTGAGGAGAGCGTACTTGGGACAACGAAATGGGTGACGCCCAATTCGACGTCATAGGTTCCGCTGGAACAACGTTGTTGCTCAAGATCTGCTTATCCTTGGCCATGGCGACTGGTGAGAGCTATCGCAAGACCGAGAAACATGGTGTGATCTGGTGTCGGAGGCCAGGACTCACATAACCGTAGTAAGTAATGTTAGTATTCAGAAAGGGAAATGGGGATTATGTACGTTTGTATCAAAAGTACGCGGCGATTTATGGGCGGTGGTCGTCCATATTCGTCTTAAGGCGGAAATTAATCTAATGAACGTTTTTGCCATTAGGCTTATAAAAATAAATAATGATTTTATGTTGAAACGAGTTTTAAATAAATAACTACGTAGATGAAAAAATACAATCTTGCCTTTTATCAAATCACATCATTTTTTTCAGATAATTTGCGAATTATGTTATCCAAATAACGGCTACAAATAAGAAATCCCTTCCACAGTTATGAACTTATGAACCCTGGCAGGGTTGACACACTCTTTATTTCATTTACGCGAGCGGAGCTGCGGGCCCGTCTAGTATATATATATTTTTCTTAGTAAAGCAATTTATTGATACAAGGGGTACATTAGTAATTACAAATAAAGCACAATTCAACACACTTAAGTATTACAATTTAAAACACTACACCCAAATTACAAAACTATAATAAATAACATCACATAATTACAAACTACATTTCTACAAATTACATAACATTAAAAAAACACAAGTCAAAAACAAAGCAGTCAACAGTCAGTCAAATATCCCACCCCGCGTCATCCCTGGCGCAAAGGTGCCCAAAACGCTTGCAAAATATATATTAAAATATAGTAGCTATAAGAAATTTAGAGGCCAATTCGAATGTACACTGGCATCAGAATGACTTCTAAATGATGTCATTCAGATATTGCCGTTACTATTTAGCAGTACATTCATTATAAAAACTACATCACTCTTATTTTAAATAATATTGATGATAATATTTATTTTGAACTACGAGTTCGCATGTTATGTGGTTTGTACCGACAAACATTATTTCATTATTAATGCGAAGTGAAACATTAAACTCTCAAACTAAAAATATAACCGAGCTGAAATATTTAGTTGGAAATTCCCTAGAAACATTTTAGTTTCACCGGCTTAGAGCCGCTGAACTTTCTACATACGAAGGATTAAACCCAAATGAGTTTTTTCATGGAAAAGTAACAGAAAAACTGAAAATGAAGTTTAAACAAAAGGAAACGCTGATAAACCTTTTTGTGGGTCCTTTTGGGATAGTTTGTTATTGTTTTGCATGCGATTTGTTTGAATAAAATAGTTGCAGCAACATATAGATTCGTCAAATGGGATTTTAGTCTCATAAATCTCGGTTTGTAATGTGTATGGGTGGTATCCGTCATATGTCATATAATATATAGCGTATTTACTAATGTTCAAGTAGGTACATGTCGCAGTCAAATTGCATTACGTTTCACGTTTTTAAATGGAAGGGGGCCGTTTGTAAATGGCGGATTCTTACAATTTGCCTGCGTCATACATATAGTACACTAGGTAATGTTTCCGTCTTTTGCTCTGCAGCGACTGGAAACAGAATTCAGAGCAAGTGGGATTGAACTATGGTCCTGATCTCCTTACGCGGATTAGGGATTTCTCAAAGATCTTTGAATTTCCTCGCTCCTGTTTACACTAAATGCATTATGTTTTACAGCTCTTGTCGATAGTTTGGCATGTTATAACACTCTCAACTCTCATTAAATATTACCACAAACCACTTTCAGGACAACTTTACGATAAGTGGCGTTATCTATCTTATTATAACAAGCGGTGTACAATGAGCTGAAGAAACGCCTGACTACCCTAAATAGAAATTTGTTTGTGGAAGGTTGCAGGGGGATCAGGCCAGGTCAGTTTGTAAATATATCGGGTGTGGCCTGTAACATGAGCAAATAATTAAAACATGGGTAGATTGTACTCCTCAAACGGTGACACTTTTGTTCAAAAACTCTTAAAAATTATGAAATGGAGTTTAGACTCCCTATTTTTCATACAAAATAAATATTATCTTCAATGGACGCCATCGCCACGCCATAACATTGTGATTGACGTTGCTTGTCACGCCTTAAACATAACAAAATTCGCAATACATTGCGTCTTAGAATAAACGTTAAAGTGTATTAAAAATCAAACCAAGAGTTATTTTTAAAAGTTTCTGAATAAATGTTGGTCAGTATGAGGAGTACAGCCTACGGTTAAATTGTTTGCTCGTATTACAGGCCACACCCGGTATATTTATTTGAAAGCACACTCAACTTGCTTTAACTATAACCAGTGACATAAATTTAAATAGTGAACATTACCTATTTATTGACGTTATAATGCATGCCATAACCTATAAGTAGGTTAAAATGTATGTCGTATTACAAACTTTGCCATGCCACCATGTCAAGTAACAAAGTGGAATTACGCTCCTGAAAGTGGTTGTCGTTTAGAGATAGTTGTATTTCGCAGATGGATGAGTCGACGTTGAGTAAACGTTGCAATGTAGTGCGACAGTCACCTTTATAAGGGCGGCACGTGACCGCCTGGAGCAAGGAGGTTGCAAAGGTCGGAGACGACACAAGAGGATAAAAGTTATGAGATGATTGAGCTGTAAAGAACATACGCGGTTGATGTCGCCCAAGTGGCGGTTTAGGTTTACTATTTTATGGTGTGAGGTTTGAATATATGTATTCCTAAAATAGACCAGTTATTTAACAACAAGACTATGAGAACTTAACAGCATATGTTAAACCTTGATGATTATATGTAGAGATGCCCGGCCGGTAAGGCTAGCACACTGACATTGACAGCTATTTAAATCCAGTTAAATAGATCATTTCTAGTTATTAGAAATCTGAAGGTAAATATTTCCGGTATTAAATTGAAACACACTAGCAGTAGGTTGAAGTGAAATTATAGAAAAATTAGAACTAGTGGTTCTGTGACCTCGCGAACCCCCATGGCTTCGCCATTTCAAAATATTGCCGAACACTGAATCGACATGAAACATATTTCATTCATGAACCTGCTCACAACATTTCATGAGAATCGGTAAAGAAATGCGCTCAGGACCGCGAACCACGGGGTGCTATGGACAGGAAACCTCCCAGAGCGCCAGGTCCCTTCTCATTCCTCTTGATCTAATTGATCCGGGGGTAAGGGAAGTGTTCTTGGACGGTGCACCCCGGGGGCAACGGTAAATAATGTCTTGATTTTCAAGTGATTCCTTACCGGTGCTGCCAATGTCCTGTCGTGGGGGGGTTGAGGGGGTTCCGCACAGGGTGTCCTCTCAATGAGGGAGAGTTCACCCGAGTGTGTGCTGGAGGGGGCCTTCGGGCCGGGCGGCTACTGTCGCGGATGGGGCCTTCAGGCCGGGCGCCTTCGGGCGCGTGAGGGCACAGGAATGCCGCTGACCTGTATAAAACTGCGGTCCCCGTAACTCTCTAGGCAGTGGGCCTATGATGACGGCCGGGGGGGTTGCTACCGCTGGCCGGCGCCGGCGTGGTGGCCACGAGGATGAACACCTCTATAAAAAATCGTTAAGACAACCTGAGGAGGTGGAACCCGGGGTTTTTCCATCTCCTCCCGGCGTGGAGGTTGTCATGAGGGATCAGTGTGTGGTGTCGCCCTGCATACTACCTTCGAGAGGGGGAGCTTCGGCTCCAGGGCCTTCGGGTCTAAGGAGGGGACAGCCTCGGCTGTCGGCAGCAGGCGGTGTTCGCGGTAGAATGCTCTGCGATCCCGTGTTCACCGTCACTATTGCTGCGAGACGGGCATACCGTGGAGGGTTTAGTCGGTATTTGGCCCCTAGGCCACGAGTCCGACATATCCGTCCTAGTTCCCCGGCTAGGCGGAATGCCTAAATGCATTACTCCACGTTAAAAAAAAAAAGTACCGCGAACCACATTCGACGTGTCCCTCCTCCCTGTCACACTTACGTACGAATTTACAACCCTGTCACACTTACGTACGAATTTACAAGTACGACAGAGAGGCAACACGTCAAACGTGGTTCGCGGTAGGCGCTCTGTAGAGAACATCCGCACCTACGAGAGCATTGTCCAAGCTGAAACGGAGAACTCCGCTAACGCCCAGTCATAAAATGTGTTTGCTGTAAAACTAATGACTATGGGGTTTACCGCTGAACTGCGGTGCCGAAACCACAATCATTATTACGCTATTGAAATAAACACTTTCTACCTTTAGTTAAAATTGTGGCCTCACTCTAACTTGTCAAAGGCTGGGTTCTTGAAACAGAACTGTAACTGAAACCTCAAGTCTTTCAAGTTGAGATTTGAATTATAACTTGTTTTTTACTCCTAGAGAGCCCTTTTCCTCGTCTGAGTGAAAGGTTTTACGGATGTAGTGCATAATTGTATTCCATCGATTTTTTTGGAAAAAACGTTTGTATTTGTCATGCTACTTCAGTCAACCTCAGTACTTTTGGTACCGAAACTGACTGAATCAGCAAAACACGTTCGTATGTTTCCGTGAAAAAACCATGAAAAATAATAATGCACTATATCTGTAGTAACCATTTATCACTTTTCTAAGCAGACATAATTATTATTAGGTATCTAAATAGATAAGCTAGTAATTTTTTTCTCGATGTTGATGTCAATATTGTCAATGTAGTTCACATCCTTGTCTCACCAGTGAAAAATGAGCTTAAGAACTGATTTGGAATTAATGATGACTCACGTTAGACCGGGCCGAGCCCGGGCCGAGGCGTCCGACATGTAATTTTCTATGACGGCTGATGGGTGATCACGTGGTGCTTTCCATAGGAAACGAAGCGCCGGAAGCTCCGGCCCGGCCCCGGCTCGGTCTAGCGTGAGTCACCTTTAATTGTAAACACGGGCTGTCTTCTCAAACTGTCCTAAAAGCAAACATTGAACTTTGTATTGTTTAGGGTTTTGCAGGTTTCCGTGCGGGTTGCCTATGTTCGCGTAACATAAATAACAATTCACCGGGCTCAGATAACCTCTAGCCGCCCAGAGACCTATAAAAAGGTCTCCTGTTCCATTCTAATTTGAACTTTGTGTTTACGAAATCAAAGTTTCATTTCGCTTGGCAAGGTTTGACGTATGGGCAGCTAGAGCATAACATTGAGATTTTTATTAGCTTACGAGTATTCTTGTGGAAATGATTACCCGACATTTTATAGCAAGAAAGTACCTCAGCTGATGAACTGATGATCCCTATCAATAAATTCGTTACATAATCTGTCTAAGAGTGACATTCCATTTCCAACTGCAGCTGCAATACTGTTCATTTTACTATGGAAACGCGTCGCTGTCATTGTCAATTTCCATAGAAAATAAACAGTATTGCAGCTGCAGTTGGAAATGGAATGTCACTTTAAGTCTTGGAGTGGTATTCTGATTTTTAAATCTAATATGGTTTTGACATGATATGATAATACTTTTATGGTCAAGCTTATTGTGCGCAGGAAACGCACTGAAATTTTTGCTATTGTGCTAATATTGTATTGGTGCGAGTCGTAGGAAAGTTGTACAATACAAATACTCTTTATTGCTCTTTCTCTATTGTTTAATTTATGCTCGATTGTTCTTTGTTGTATCAAAACTTAAAAAGTAGAGATTTAAAATTTAGAATTTGCCTTTTGTGAGGCCTGCATAGACTCATAAGTATTTATTTATGGCTAGATAATTTCAATGTATAAAAAAAATTAAACAAAATCTTTTATTTCGGACAACATATCCATATTATATACAACATATATAAATTACAATACACAAACATAGAGGTCCAGAATTTCACAAAGTAAATTAAATAATAAAAAAATCAATTAATTAAAAAATAAAAATTTAAAATTAAATTAATTTTGATTCTATACAAGTTACATTATTTCGTGAAAGGCGGCACGTAGTTTGCACCAGTGTCTAGATGACTTACGACCTCTGCTTACCTAGTAAGGTAAACGTATTAGTGCTCGACATGCTAATGCCCAATAGATGACTCCTTGCTGTCACCTCTTTCGACAATGACTTAAGTTTCTCTAAACCTGATTCTCACAGATCCCGGTGTTTTTGGGTTCTGTCAACTCAGAATCACTAGCATATTCAATTCTGATGATAAAATAAAATGTCCCAAAAATTTGTATGAAAATTGTGCATTCCACTACGTCACGCACATACAAGTGAAATTTTTTCGAAACAACACCATGGTGAGCCATATCATGGATATTTTGCACATAAAACGAAAGTCACATCTAGTTATTATTATTTAAGCTTACACACACATAGAAAACATTTGAAATAACTACGTATTTTCGATAAAAAAAAAAATAATTAAGGGTCAACGATCAGTTGTTTTGACAAATTGACGTTCAACTGTCACTGTGACACTGCGCATGTTTCGTTCAGAAACCATTACTTTGGGTGCGCTCATACGATTCAATCATTGCGTTTAATTATTGCAATAGAAATATTGGTAACAATGGAAAAACAGTGTGGTAAATGCGGCAAAATTATTAAAGGGCGACATTTTCTTACCTGCTCTAATTGTAAGCGCTTTTATGACCTGGAATGTTCAAATACTAAAAAAAGGTATAATCTGATGAACCCTACAACAAAAAAAAATTGGAAATGTATGAACTGCTGTGAATTGAGTCCAGCAGCCACAAAAAATCAGACTTTAACCCCGGGAAGCGCATCATCATCAGGTGGTACAGACTTAAATGCGGTAGCAAAAAGGAAAGGAAAGGCGAATGAGGTAAAGTCAGTAATGCCAGAAGAACTTCCACGATCCACGCCAGATAAGGAAATCGTTGTAAATATACCAACTCAAAACTCTTTTTCTTCCTTATCATCGGAAGACGAAAGTGCTGATAGCTCATCAGATGATAGCAGGCTGAACAGGAGTTGTGCTGATATTAATAGATGTGAATGTGATAAAGTTTCAGACCTGGAAGAGAAAATATCCCTTCTACAGACCCGTTTACTATCGGCAGAAAAAGAAATCGAAGATATTCTATCAGAAAACTTCGCCCTTAAAGAACAAATGTCCCAATATAAAATAGAAATAGATACGCTGAAAAATGTATGCAGATTGACTTCATCACCATCGACGTTAACTAAGAAAAATACCCCTATGAAGAATCGTAGCAAAAATAAAAGAGATGCTAAGCCTAATATTGATCAAGAAATACAAAAGGATCAAAAGGAACTTCTAACTTCTGCGATTTCACCGAGAGCTGACGTCGCTGACAATTTATTGAAGAATAGTACACAACAAGATCATATAACTTCGGATACGGTGAAACCTTCCATCGAGACTAATCAGAGAAAAATATACATATTTGGCACGCAACAGTGTGTAGGTTTAGCTGCGAAACTTTCTGCGTCAAGATTTAATACCCAATACGAACAATACAAAATATTTTCTATTACTAAACCCTTTGCGTCGGCAAAAGAAGTTCTTAAATCATGTCATGACTTAAATGTGTCAAAGCAAGATCACATAATAATCTGTGCCGGGGAAAATGACTCAAACCCAGGAACGTTATTGTATGAACTATCAGGCGCTATTAAACGATTAGAAAACACTAATATTATCATGTTAAAAGTCAGCGAGAACCAATTTCTAAATAAGTGGAAACTTAACAGGGTTATTCGATTGTTATGTAATCAGCTTCCACACTGTACATTTTTAAACTATTATAATAAATTTCTGAACCAAGAAAATTATTTAAAAACAATATGTAAAAAAATTAATGTAATTATCGATAGTATTGACTACGATAACAAATTCATACCTGTGGCTAAAAAACATGGCGTTAACCAGACGATGAAATTCAACACAAAAACGACTATTGTAAATAACCTGATTGAAAATACTACCCCAAAAAAAGGGAAAATTACTTATTATTTCCCTATTATAAATAAAGAAACATTCAATAGTAATAATGATAATGTCAGTGTTGATGCTAAAAGTGTAAGTGTAGAGTTTTTTCGAGAGCAAAGATCATGAAAGAAACAATACAACAATCCATTTGCTACATCAAAATATTCAAGGGTTACTGTCAAAATTAAACCTTTTAGAACTATGTCTAGCTGAATTTTCTAATAAAAGTATGCCAATTGATATATTGTGCCTAACTGAAACATTTGTAAAACGTGGCAGCGAAAGTAACATTGTCTTAAAAAACTTTAATGTTGCTGCAAGTTATTCTAGAGAAAATAAGAAAAGAGGCGGAGTTTGCATCCTTTTGAGAAAAGGGATAGAATTTAAACTGAAACCGTTATGCCAAGAATCGTCATTGGAACGTGTTTTCGAATGTTGTGGTATAGATGTACCTAGTTTTAATTGTATAGTCCTTTGTATCTATAGAGTTCCAACCAATCAACTAATACATACATTCTTCCGATACTTAGATAATGTCCTTCATAAATTAACTTCTAAATCTAAACGTAGATTAATAATTGCAGGAGATCTTAATATAAATACCATTCAAGAGACTAAGTATTCTAATATGTTAACAGAACTACTAAATAATTACAATTTAACTTTACATATTAAACAGCCCACTCGCTTAACATCCTGTATAGATCACATAGCTAGCAATATAAGTGATGCGGAAGGCGATGTATACCCGGTGCATTTATCCGATCATGACACGTGTCAAGTCCTTCACTTTCCAGTCGTAAATATCAAAAAGAAGAAAAGTCAAGATCATTGGTACATAAAAAGAAGAGATTTGTGTAAGGAAAATGTTCTAAAATTCAAGCAATATGTCTCGAGTCTATCTTGGCATGATGTTTTTTTAGAGAATGATTTAAACCTAGCGTTTGAGACATTTCATGACTTCTTGACTCTTCTATACAGGCTCTGCTTCCCTGAGTTTAATATAAAAATTAAAGCTAATAATTTGGGACCCAGATGGATTACGAAAGGTCTTATGCAGTCGAGTAGAACAAAAAGAAAACTGAAAGCCATATGTTACAGAGTTCGGTCAACGGAAAACAAATTAGCTTATAAATCATACACCAAATTATTAAAGGTTTGTGTACTAAAATCGAAGCAATTAATTAATAGCAAGTATGTATGTAAGGCAAACAACAAATGTAAAGCTGTTTGGGATATAATTAAGGACAAAAATGACGGAAATATCACTAGGCAGGATATCGAATGCATTAATGTTGATGGTGCCACTGTGAGTGATCCGTTACAAATAGCTAATCGATTCAATGACTTTCTCATAGACTCTACTAATGTACAAAACAACAGTGCCCTTAATTATAAAGATACTGTCTCAAAAATCCGAAGCATAAGTAATAGTTTATTCTTAATGCCATATACAGAAGATGAAATTATAAAGATAATTAAGTCACTGAATAACACGAACTCTGTGGGATTTGATCAAATAACAACTAAAGTATTAAAAGAATGTGCTGAGGAGTTAGCTTCTGTCCTAACCCACCTTATTAACTTATCATTTTTACAGGGTACCTTTCCTGAACGCCTAAAAAACTCCGTAGTAAAACCCCTACATAAAAAGGGAGATAAGCAACACCTACCCAATTATCGTCCTATAACTTTGGTGCCCATTCTCTCTAAAGCATTCGAGAAAGCTTTTATGAACAGGGTTTCGCAATTTTTAACTAAGCATAATATTATTGCCAAAGAACAAAATGGTTTCCAAAAGCAAAAGTCAACTGCACACGCTGCCTTCTCTCTTATTCGGGACATTACACAATATATTGATAAAAAGATCACAGTTGTAGCGACGTTTTTCGATATGTGCAAGGCTTTTGACTTTGTAAACCATACAATATTGCTCCGTAAATGTGAATGCTATGGAATAAGAGGCAATGCTCTAAAATGGATCGAGAGTTACCTAAACAATAGAGTACAGTGTGTCGAACTAGATAAAATCAACGGAAATAACGAAATTGCAGTTTATCGGTCAACATATAGACAAAATAAAAGTGGAGTCCCACAAGGGAGTGTGCTAGGGCCCCTCTTATTCCTTATCTATATTAACGATCTTCCTAGAGAGACATCTTATCCGATGTCACTCTTTGCTGACGACATAGCTGTTATCATACCAGACGAAGAAAAGACAAACTCATATGAGGATAAAATAAATGACACAATAAAATCTATTGACATGTGGTTAAATAAAAATAATTTAAAAACCAATGTCTCGAAAACCTGTTACATTCAATTTCATAACTACAAAACACAAAAAGTAGACCTTAAGATACTATGTCAATGTGAAGAAATACAACGAGTAGATGAAACGAAATTTCTAGGAATTACATTAGACCAACACTGTTCTTGGAAAGCGCACATAAAAGTTGTATGTGATAAACTTGGAAAATTTGTTTTTGCTCTTAAACAAGTGAGGTTGGTCGCAGGAGAAAAGACAGCACTCCTCGCATATCACGGCTATGTAACATCAGTCTTAAAATATGGTATTCTTATATGGGGCAACTCAACAGATTTTATTAAAGCTTTTCTTATACAGAAAAAATGTGTAAGAGCAGTCTGTGGCTACGGACCCAGGGACTCCTGTAAACCCTTATTCCAAAAACTAGGACTGCTTACACTAACTGGCCTATACATTTTTGAATTAGCATGTTACGTACGGAAGGAGCTCTCATCATATACATACAATAGTAAATCGCAATCAGCGACTTAGACAAAAAGACGAGAGTAAATTGGTAATGCCATCATGCTCAACTGCTTTATTTAAAAATAACTGTTACGGCATGAGCATCACTGTATATAATAAGTTACCAGAAGAATTGCGTAAACTGCAAGACACATTATTTATGACAAAATTAAAGAAATGGCTGATAAATAAATGTTTTTATACAATAAATGAATTTTTGGACGAATGATGTAAGTAGGTATTATAATTTGATTAATGAATTTGGACATTAAATATTTATACTTAATGTGTAATTATGTAAAATGGTAATAAAATGTATATTCAATTTAATTTATAATAGAAAATGGATGTACTGAATGTAAATAATTGATTGTTAATGTACATAATGTAAATAGTTTAATTTTAAGATCAATATTTGCATGCTGCCCTTGGCTAAACATGTGATACTGCCTACTTATACCAATTATGTCAACTTATGTACCATGTTTAAGCAAATAAATCATTATCTTATCTTATCTTATCTTATCTTTTCATACTAAAACGTGACGTAATGGAATGGACATTTTGGGACATCTTTTTTTAATGGTGGGATGGAGAATGCTGTCGATTCTGAGTTAGAATGAGCCCAAGAACATCCAGATGTGAAATAATCAGGTTTTCAATATTTATTTCTGAATACACACCTTACGTTTACCTTAAGGGCTTGTAAGTTGTTTGAGTCTCATCAGATTCATCAATAGTAACCTTGAGCACAAACCAGTGCTCCAACCGTAGTTAGAGCGTGTATACGCCCCACTTAGCACCGCTTAATTATTCAGCCTCTGCTCGGCCGGGCCTTGTATTACGACCGCTTGCTGAGTCTTAGACAAACCAATGCTAAGACAAGATATATTCAGACATGAAATTGTAGAAAATTAATGAGGGCGCCACTTTCTACGTAACTATCACATTTTTGACGTAAAATGCTTTAAACATGCTACTATTTTATGTCGCACTAATTATGGCTGGACACGCTACCGCGTGTCTAGATGTAGCAATTTGACGATTTTCATCATGTCAATTGATTCGGTTTTGTGTGAGAATTAAATGCCTGTATCGACTGCATTAAGGACGCTAGACCGAGCTGTGGCCGGGCTGGAGCTTCCAGCTCTTCGTTTTCTATAATGGAAAACACCACGTGATCACCGATCAGCCGTCATAAAAAATGACATGTCGGACGCCTCGGCTCGGACACGGCCCGGTCTAGTGTGAGTCATCCTCTACTTTGCTCGTTTTTTTATCCATTTATTTTCAATATATGTGTTAGTCATCAATGTCATCATCAATTGGATATCAGGTAACACATAAAGTAATACCTGATATCAAATTTATACTGGTTCTAAGGCAAGAGCTTTCTAAGCAGATGAAATACATTGCCTGCTTTGTAAACAGAGACGTAAATGTATAAAGGCCCGCAATCAATTAGAATATACGCTCACGGCTTGAATCCTTGATAAGACATTGAATAAAGCCCGCCAGTTAGGCTGTACAATCTTTAATCTTAACTTGATAATAGTTATCAAACGCAACTGGTACAAAAGTCACCTTTTATTTCAATATAATATATGTTTGACCTTTTTACCGTGGAGATAAACATTATTTAACAACGCAACGTACCTACTAAATAAGTGAGCGATTGGGCAGATAAAGATTGTTAAGCAAAATGCTTTTAATTGAAATATAAGTATGTACCTATAAGTAACTGGACTTATTTGCGTTAGCATCTGTATACCCTGTCCAATTTCTAAGATCAAGTTCGCCATACATTTACTATGGCGTATTTGATCTTAGAAAAACGGACAGACTATAACAGTGGTGTGAACTTCGTTATCATTACTTACTAGCAAAAAATATTAGGGAATGCAAAAATAGGAGAACAAATAATATTACTCACAACTATGCAATGCAAACTATTTCTACAATTTCCCTATACTCAGTTATCCCAAAAGCATTACCAGAGTAAATAATCTAGCTAAATTGATTGATACACACTAGTCCAAACCCGAATGAACCATTATTGCAGCGATAACATGAAAATGGCCCCTATCGATAACATATTATCGAGTAGGCTTTTCTTTTAGGGCAGAGACCTGCTGGGAAGCGAGAGCGGGGAAAATATCGGTGGTTAAAATACTTGGTAAAAGTTCGTACCTATTTGTACTATAATTTGGCTGCTAAATGCACAATAATAATTTTTGCGTTACAATGTCAAAACGTGGTATCATAAACGTCTGTTAACTATAATGGTAACATTCCATTTCTAACCGCAGCTACACTACCGGTTTTGAACGCGTCGCTGTCATTGTCAATTTCCATAGTAAAATAATGAACAGTAGTGCAGCTGTCGTTGGAAATGGACTGTCACCTTAACTAGCAGTTAATAATGGTTTATCTTTATCTGTCATTTTGACTTTTATACTAAACTTGTTAGCCTTATTTAGGGAAATGTCCCAGCGCCTCATTGACACCTCAGATGACCAGAGGGATGGCAGCTTCCTCGGCCACAGGATAAACCTGGCCATCCAAAAAGGAAACGCTGCCAGCCTTCTGGGCACCATAACGGATGAAAGTGACCTGGGGAGCATTTTTTACTTATAAGTTTAGTTTAATATTTGTTAAATTTTAGTTTTAATTTTAACGTTTCGTTTTTTTTGCGTGCTCTTGTGTTTCTCATTTTGGGTTACCGTAAAGTAAAGTAAGTAGTTTTTTTTATTATTTTGTTTGTTATTAATAAAGTAAGTGCGAAAGAGACATAATTAAAAAAAAGGTTTGTTACTAAAATACAAATGTAAATATGTACTATTCTTATAAGTTTAGTGTCATGCATTTATATTTTTATGTTGCAAGTGATGTAGGCACAATCAATAATAACATAAATTCTTAGACTACTCATATCAACACAGAAGCAGAAACTCAAATAATTTCTCATATAATTTTAAATTGCTAATATTTTAGGTAGGTATAATAATAATCATTTACTTTCGAAGCAACAGGTATCATTTAAAACTAACTAAAGCAGCTCCCATCCTTACTTCTTTATCACCGCGGTCCACTGATATACGGGCCGTATTAAAGCAATATTAGGTATTAAATAGAGACGTTACGAATAGACGACAAAGAGTGGTGGAGGGATGTATGAAGTGTAGCCGGGAGTAGGTATGGATTATGTAAGGCCCTTTCTTGAAAGGCCCTTTTATGTTAAAGAAATGAAATAATGCTTTGTAGAGCTACTACATTTGTGTATCTACTTGTAACAGTGGATATTAGATACCTAGTACTATTATTACTAGCGAATCAGTGAAAGGCACAAAAAGTACATCACTTTTTGAGGAGAGAAAAGCTTAGGGTTTGGCTTTCAATGTATTTACAATTTTACACGTATTTTTTACAGTGTCTAATGTCAACTATTATTTTGAGATTACAAATATTAAGTACAATCAATACTTGGTTTTGTTTACAAAAACAGTCTTATTATTGTTTTATTCATAAAGCAGATCAATAAAATATATGTTTTTTTTTAATGCCAATGTTCTCTTTAAATGTAAATATAAATATTAATCTGTTCATCGCAACTTTTTATAACAATTCCATTATTTTTTAAATCTGGTTAATAATATTTATCTCATACAATGACAATACGTTAAATAATTCATAAAATTTTTACAATAACATTTTGATTCGAAACTCCAACGTAAGTACAGGCTTAGTAAATACAGATTTAAATTAAACACTTATTTCGTTGAGTAAACTCCAGTCCTCATTCTATGAATGGTTTCAAACTTTGATTGATTAAGTTGGACATTATTGTTCTTGGCTGTTTTGTGAATAATCGTTTTCGGATTTATCATTTTGAATTGAATCCTTAAATTACGGTTATCATTGATATAATAATTATTTCAGAGTCTTTGTAATAGGCATAGATATTTTAAGGTATTGTTATTTCATGCTCTACAGAAGTTTTATTATCAGACTGCGTTGAAATCAAAATTGGTATTTTATGGTCCTACACTGGCAGTTATATAACGTAATAGAAAAAAATCATTTATTTACATGCAAGATAATTATATACAGTGGTACTACTAAACGAAATTAATAACTAGCTGAAATCCAAAGGCCCCTGAGGCATTGTACCAAGGATGCTGGCGACATTTCCTCGCTGTCGCTGTCCTAGCCGCCAGCTCTTCGGTCCCCAGGCCCCGTAGACAACATGCCAATCGCTAACGCTCCGTAGCGAACGAAACGCATCTGTCACTGTCGCACTAATATGGAAGAGTGATAGAGAGACAGAAAACGTTTCGTTGTCGAAGCGATAGCGATTGTCACCTTGTCTAGGCCGCCAGTTACGTTCAACCAGACCCTTCGCGATTTCTGCGAACAACTTGTGCACGCTGGGACCCCATGGACCTAGAGTTTGAACTCCAAATGGTACAAAATGGTACTATCTAACATAATGTAACATTGTGTGATAAATATAGCATGACATAACACTATCAATACTATCATGTTGTCCCAGTCACACGATGTTAAATAACTTCCAGTGTGAGACCACTGTTACTTGCTGTAAAATTACTAACATAAGATTTAAATAAAAATATTTGGGTTGAAGTGAATAATTAACATAAAATAATATTTACTTTTTTGAAGTAAATAAAATACTCATCTCATGTAGCGTTTTTAAGTTGGTGAAGTTAGTAGCGTTTTATTTTCGAATTTAATCAAACTCCTCAATTGTTAGTATCAATAAAAGCCAAATTGAAAGACTTCTTACATCAAGTTTATGATCGTTTTCATGACTCTTTTTTATTGTTTTGGTTTTTTATTGCTTTGGCATTTGGTCTTTTTTATTATAGGTATTGCAGGTTCATTATTTTCAAGTTATCATAATCTTGCCTTTAAAGTTTTAGTGTAGTTTTTTTGTTGTTATACAAAAATTACCATTTGGTTCTAGAGGAGAAATATATATATTTAACTAGGACACTAATAAAATTAGGTAATACATTCAATGCAATGATGGTACTAACTAAACACGCTTAGCTTTAAAAAAATATGTAGTGTGCAAGGATTTGTCCTTGTAGGTTATGTTGCATGTATTTTGAAACATGTCCTACATGTATCAAAATACATGTAGGACATGATTGTTACTTTCTTACGGCCCGATTCGAGAAATGAATTAGAGATGCACTAGATATGAAATAGTAAAGATATGTGACGTTCCACGGAAAAAGGTACCTTATGGCGGCCGCAATAATACTGGAGCGGCGTTAATAATAGCGTAAGCGCCAACCACCATAAGGTACCTTTTGTCGTCATAAAGAACTTTAGTGTTTTAGTGCGTAAATATAACCTGACACCTACAGATGTAGTGCATAATTATCATCCATCGTTTTTTCACGGAAACGTACGAACGTGTCTTGCTATTCCAGTCAGTCTCGGTACAAAAAGTACCGAGGTTGACTGAAGCAGCATGACAAATACGAACGTTTCCGTGAAAATGCGATGGAATACAATTATGCACTACATCTGTACATTGGATATTTCTACACCGTGTTTTTATTGAATTCCGTTAACTTCGGGGTATGGTTTAAAATACGTTTAAGAGAACTAAATGGCTAAGAGAAGTAAATATACAAAAAAAAATCTTATTCCTTTAAAAAAAAATTAAGCTTAAAAAGTAATTAAATGTAGCATATAGCGTTGCTGTAAGACGGGCATTACATTTAACTCAACCAAACAATTGAAATCTGTGACATATCAATGTCATTTCGAACATCGATCGACCGAGATTGTACTTAAGTTTAGTAGCATATGTATGAACTCATTCTAAACACTAATCAATATGTAAACCGGCCCTAAGGCAAGTGTACACGCTTGTAGAGGCCTTATAGGAAACAAATAAAATATTGATTATCTCCGAAATGGAGTTAATTAGAATATCAGTGTCTTTGAGAAAGTTACTTGATTTAAGCTCAGTACGGATATGATGGTCGTTCTTGTCTACGTGACAGCGTGATAAAACGGTGTCCGTCACTTTCTATCCCACGGTGTTAAACAATGCCAGTTATTTTATCACGTGGATAAATATGTATAAAGCTATCCATAATACGCCGGCAGGAATGCACCCTTGAAATTAACGGAAAACAAAAAAAAACACGGTGTATCTTTTGCTTACATAAACTCAGAAGAAACTGTGTAGGTATATTAGCTATTTCGATATCCTGCTTGAAAATTGCAGCTCGTATTTGTGATTATTTTCTTAACTGTTTGTAATGCAACAGTTGTTCCTCGATCCGTGTTTTTTTCTAAAAGACATTAATTCCTTTACATTAGCATCGATTTCGATTCTCTTTTATAAGCTTTCTAATTGAACCCTTGAATTAATTACGGAACCCTTGTTAGCCAAATGAAAATAATGACCGTTTGCATCCAAACGTAGGTACTAAAAGCTTTGCCGATAAGTGGAAAAAAGTTCGTTCTTTAATATAAACTGGATTATATTGTTACCTTCTATTTATTACTATGTACAGTCAAGGAATTTAAATTCCGACCCATTTCGTACTTTGTCACAGTGACAATCAATATGAAAGCCGCTAGAGACCTCATACGGTTGTCACTGTGACAAAGTACGAAATGGGTCGGAATTTAAATTCCTTGACTGTACTTACGAAAAAACAAATTGGAAAATTGTACACTGTAAGTTTTAAATATATTTTTCTCTAAATTCGATTTGGAAAAAGTGCCAATATTGGCATAAATAAGTCAAATGAGGGCAACTTTAGAAACTTTTTAAATGTTTTTTTTTGCAAATGCGTATTAAGAAGGTACTAAATTTGGTCCGATAGAGAGGCAGATAAAGAAGTTTTAATTTTGATTTTTCTCAGCAGGCCAACTGGTTAGAGTACCTACTCATAGCAGTCATAGCTAATGCTTTACGGCGTGATTCGGGAAACGAATTAGAGATTTACTAGATATGAAATAGTAAATATATGTGACGTTCCACGGCAAAAGGTACCTTATGGCGGCAGGCATTTACGTTATTATTAACGCCGCTCCAATATTCAGCCGGGGCAATAATACCTTTTGCCGTGGAACGTCACATATCTTTACTATTTCATATCTAGTGAATCTCTAATTCCTTTCCCGAATCGCGCCGTTACTCAAAACTAAGCTTTAAAATGATAAAGAAATTATCTGCGAGTCGGAAAAAGCCTATTTTATCGCGCAGTTACCAAATATAACGAAAGAAAGAATGATCGCGCTGGAAAATATTATTCATTCGATCGATTGATACTTGCGAGTAAAATCATTTGAACACGTGTAGAAAAAACGTACAAGCAAAATTTAAACAAATAAGGTACAAGTAACTTCAAAAGCGCGTAGCTATTTGAGTGGCCCATTGTACAGGGTTTTAAAACGATGGCGATGTCTGTAATCACCGGCGCTTTGTTCCCTCCTGCTTCAAATGTTGATAAATATTTGTATTGTGTTGTATGCGTGTTAAATGTATTTTCCCGTGTCTTTGAACATAAGGGTTAAGTATAAGTGAATTGGATCGACTCAATTCATTTATGCAATTCATTAAAATGAGGTCAAAAAAGGTTTTTTATCACCCTAATTTAGTTTCCCACTGCTGGGCAAAGGTCTCCCCTGGTTTTCTTTGGCATTTTGACCCTGTCGTTGGCATTTTCCAACGGCTAGAATGCATCCAAGTCGTCCCGCCATCTCCTTTTCAGTCTGCTGCACTCAGGCCTGTGCCTATGGTGTTCCATGGGTCCCAATCCGTAACCATTTTGGCCCACCTTTCCGGGTAAAAAGAGAATATGTAAAGTGAAAATACTACCTAACATCCATGCAAAAAAATATGCTTGTCTGTAAAGTTGGTTTATGGACGACAATTTTGCGTGATAACGTCATAGGAAAACATTACCATTACATTACGTAAAGTTACCATGGAGATCTGTCCACAACGTTACCATGGAGATCCGTCCACAACGTGACACTTTCTCGTGCATGCTACCGGGTTTCATCGATTTAAATATAAGACGTCAAAAGTGAAAGAAATCGGGAACGCGAGATTTAACGCATTTTCAGTCATGTTATTAATTGGATATGATCTGTCAGCTGTCAAAAGTGACATTTCTGGTTGAAGAAGCAACAATATAATCACAACCTTAAAATAGGTACATAGATATCCTAATATCAAGCTACCGTCTAATTGCGCCGTGTACGGTTGTCACTCGTCCCGGCCGGGCCCGCCTTTTGCTCATTCCGCCTTAAGTGCGCGAGATCTGTGACTACCCTTAATTAACTGTGTCCTGTGTCGAAATACACTGTGCTCTGTACGTGGTACAGTCGGCCGGCCATGTTACGTTGAGAATCTACTTCTTGGGCCACTTGCACCCGAGGTTAAGCGGTTAAACCTGGAGTTACCATGGTTACCAGTACAATTTGACAATGGGTTAACGGTTTAACCGCTTGTCCTCTGTTAGTAGGATGGTGCAAGTGGGCCTTATTCAATCAATTCCATCTTTCTGTTCCATACAATTGCTGTTGTCTCTCTAAAAATGTGTTTGTTGATAATCCGTGATGAAACGGGTTACAAGCTTTTTTAGGGTTCCGTACCCAAAGGGAAAAACGGGACTCTACTACTAAGACTCCGCTGTCCGTCTGCCTGTCTGTCCGTTTGTCTGTCATCATCAGTCCGTTTGTATCTCATGAACCATGATGAGGCAGTTGAAATTTTCACTGACGATGTATTTCTGTTGCCGTTAGTTATAACAACAAATACTAAAAATATAAATATTTAATTGGGGCTCTCATACAACAAACGTATATTTTTTTTTGCTTTGATGCGTAATGGTATGAAACCCTTCGTGCGCGAGTCCGACTCGCACTTGGCCGGTTTAAATCCGATCCAAGTAGTTTTAGCAGTTTCATTTTGCAGTTGCTACATAATGATAAGGCAGAATTTCAGGCATGAACAAAAATATAAATACACAATACGGTGTTGGATTTCAAAAACATACAAGTTTATTGGGTTCACTACTCCTTTATATCCTTAGCGTCTATTGAACTCTATTTCCAAGGCTTGCCTATTTTAAGAGATGTCAGCGCCATACCTCGTGTCCTTGAGATAGAAGCTAGCTAAATTTATTTCGTCTTACACGTGAATAAATATCTAAATGATAACACCGAGCGTACTTAAATGTTATAACGGGTTGGCTCAAAGTAGGTAATGAGAATTTTTGTTTTCGGACATAAAAACAAAAAGACAATGGCCAATCAGTTGCAGATTTCATGAAAATTTTTAGTCAGTTAGCAATTGTGAATGATGGCATGATATAGATAACAAGCTAATATGCCGAAATAAATAAAACAGTTATGGAATGTGAATAAAACGTTGTCCAAAGCATGACGCAGAGGGTTTGAACACAGTTATGAAAAATCGGGTGTGGGAGACGTTATTGTATATATAATGTTTTCTTGTAATTTAAAATATGCTCTTGTTTGTCATTGTAAAATTTCAAAAACCCATAGATATATTGTCTTTTTTTTATATTTCCGAAAACGAAAATTCATTACTGTAAGCCAACCCGTCATAAAGAATGCAGGTAGGTACATACGGTTAATGTAATAACGAATAATGACGTATAGATATTGTGTTAAGATCCTGCTGATTATGGCTGCCCCTACTGTGACTTTCTTTGAATCACTAAACAAATAAGTTTCGTGGAGTAACTATCGAAATATGACTAGATCGAGATATGATTAGAAAACGATGGAACGATGACAATTTATTTTTCGATTGGATGTGTTTTTGCACAAAGATTAATCACAATAATTTTGGAATATATTACTTACCGATATTATTGCGATTTACTTGCGTACTTACTGTTGTTATTTTGTCAGAAGTTATCTATTTAACTACTAATGTTATAAAATAAATGTAAAAGTTTGTATATTTAGATATCTGTTCCTTCTTACGCAAAAACAACTAAACGGATTTTAATGATATTCTGCATGTAGTTTATAAAAATAATTCATATCTCGGAATAGGTACAAAATAGGTTGCAATTGCGTTCAAGAGAGCCTCTTCCGTAGGCGGTAGAGGCTCTCTTGAACTTGTATTTGTACTATTGCTGTTGACTGTACTACACGCCCAGCGAACGATCATTTCTCGCTCGCTAACTAGTACAGTTGGCGAAGTACAGGCTGTGATATGTGGCATTTATTAGCCCGCCTAAACGACTGCTCCTAATCTTGGGTTAACTTGCTTTAAATTAACTTGTGAACTCGTTAACAATCAACTACAAATTGAACTGTTTACGTGGTTAAAGAATTTATGTCAGTCTCATGTGGATTAAAAATAATACAATATGACTAGAATGAAAATGTTTGACTCTCAAAACTTGAAAAGTAGTTAACCATATGAAAACTTGTTAGGTTTAGTAAAACACAATTTTTGTTTTACACAATTTAAGGAGACTTAGTTTTTTAACAATCGAGATCTAACACTAACTTACAGCCGTATTCGAACAATGAGATACGTCAAATACTAGATATTGAAACGATATGGATTAGATATGTCAGTGTCAAACAAGTGTCAAAATTGACATTTCTTCAAACAAAAACGTCACTTTTGACACTTGTTTGACAATGACATATCTATTCCATATCGTTTCAATATCTAGTATTTGACGTATCTCATTGTTCGAATACGGCTGTTACACAATAATAGTAATTATTGGACATTCCAAAATAATAAATGAAAGGAAGACTATAGTAGGTACTTACTATTTTTCAATCTTGGCTCTACTAACCTAGAATGAAAGTACCTAGTCTAATGTTCTTTTTCTGTACTAATATTTTTTTTACGCTCTTAGTCCGTCTATCACACCGTAGCTAAAGAAATATCATTGAAGTAGTAAAGTAATTTCTGTACTATGTAGACAAGTATTGTTCCACGACGGATTGACCTGTGTCATGTGAAAACGAAATAGAACTAGTTTGTATGCACTAATAAATGTATTATGAATGTAGGTACCTACAAATAGAACTATAAATTTAGTACGTGAGAATATGGTAGGTACCTACAATTAATGCATGCGTAAGGGGACTTTCTCGTAGCTCGTAAGTTAAAAAAAAACTCATTATGAAAAGTATAACAAAATGTGAACTATTTTGCCAGTGTATTGTAATACACTGGGGGAACATACACCAGCCGCGTGTGTGGCCGTGGGATCCTCTCTCGTATAGGGCTTTACAGCCACGAACGCAAGTGTAGTAACCAGGATGCTGCTTAAAACATCTGACACATATGATAAAGGCCTATTATTATATATTGTAATAAGTAAAAACTTAATGCTATTAAAATTACTTATTAGATAAAGTAGTTTAGAAGACGAGATCGGTGTGAGTGGCTCCCTGCTAATGTCGGACCCATTGTTTTTAATGTAGGTAGCAATGTTTGGTTTGGGCGTGGCACATTCATTGTAATCACCCCGCAGCCACATTTACATTGTTACATGTTGTGTCCGAGGCAAAAACGGCTTATTAGGATTCCTTACATATTTGATACTTACGCCACAGAATAAATAATAGTACTAGGTACAGAAGATTCACTCTCTAACAAAACGTGTCTGTTACGATCAAGACAGAATGGCCGCTAGGTGGCGACAGCGTCACGCGCGGCTTACGGCTATAGTTCGTTTTTTTAGCATTAGAAATAAGGTAAACAATCTTGATGTGTCTTTTAATTGAAAAATTATGAATCTAATACGACCATTTATATTCTTCTGCTCTCATAAGTGATAGTTTTTGATTTTTAAAAAGCGTATTTCAATTAAAAGACATGTCAAGATCGCTTACCTTCTTGCAACTTCTTTCTAATGCTAAAAAAAACGAACTATAGCCACCAAAATTGGTGTGGAAAGAATGTACTTGTAGCTACCTGTATCAATGCGACGAAATCGCGGACTGAGCCAAGGCTGCTTACGCGTTGAGGGAGACATTACATTAGGTATTTATAGCATTGTAAGGACCAACGTGATGCCTTGCCTGTGTGAACTAAATAAGTCTAAAACTATTATTTAATAGTTTTAGTAACACAAAACTTTGATGAAAAAAATAAACTGCCCACCCTCCCCCACCACGCATAGCATCGATATGCGACATTGAAAAATTTATTTGACCTTGGAATTTATTGCGTGAAAATAAGTTACACAATTGAGTAACTTATATGCACATTAACTAGTTATTATGCAACTATTATTGAACCTATGGTCAAGGGGTAGCGATATTATGTTGACACAGAGCTAATCAACTTAGATGTCAACATGTGCCCGCCTTTGTCATGTCAGTTAAGGATATTAACGAGGAATAGAGAGATACGTATGTTATGTATTGTCCAGTTTACATAACCAGGTAAATGCATACAAAGTTAATATACATACAACTTAGTTAAATAACTAACCTATAAAACTTAAAAACTAAATCTAAAAATAAATAAAACTAATCTAAAAATAAATAACTACAATCTATTCCCCTGCGGAATGGTGCCGTAGATGCTGGCAGCATTTCCTCGCTAATATGTATATGGCAATACGTATTCCTTGTGCGAGGAAGCTGCCAGCTCTACGATCACCAGTGGCGTCTGCTATTAAATACCGTCAATTAAATGCGTACCTAAATGACATATATAGGTAATTTGAGCCACATTCGAAGAAGAGGACTTATTGGAGCACGCGGAGAAGCCTTTTAAGTAAGTACCTACTGGTATATTTGGATATTATATTAATATATGTAAGTAGGCGTGTTAGGTTTGTATCTGTATGGGCTTACCTACATATCAGAAGATAAGCTATATGTTATTACTTATGTCACGTTCGTGCTGAAACGCGGCTTATTTACATGAAAATGTGGATGGGATACACTTGACTAGTTTTGTTGTAAAATGTCCTAACCACAATTGGATATTTTGTTCCAATCGGACCTAGGTCCACTGCGGTTGGCATACAGTGGGCCATTAATTGCGGTCACACCCTTTTAACTGTCGTACTTACTGTGTGTTAAATAGGGTTAACTGTTCTATATATCATGATGTAAACGAATATTTAGGCATTACTCTGACCTTGAGACTTAAAACAGTTTAAATCTTTTACTACCTTGATACAATATTTGCTGTTACTATAACGAGTATTTACGAGATTGCTACGAGACAAAGATTTGCTATGTTACAGTGACGATGCTTCGAACTTATGAGTAGGGCAAGCGGAAATCTATTAGGCTTGCTTTTGCTTCGAGACTTATAAATTAAGGTCCTCAGGGGGCCTACCCAATTGAAAATCTTATTCGTGTATAGAATACGCCAAGTGAAACAAATAAAAAAAATACGCCACTTTTCTTCGCATCTGTCATTCCGATACATTTTTACTTTTGGGCTGGCGTTTGGCCCCTGTAGGTCTTGCACAGGAGCACCGCCACAGTATTTCACCCGCGAGATGGACTACCCATCCCTCACTAATTAATACAGTTAGAAAAAGCCGGGTAGTCTATCTCGCGCACGAGATACTGCCGCGGTGCTACTTAGCTAAGCCTACTGAACTGAAGTCCCAAGATAGAAAAGCCAGTTGAGTTTAGGACACGTCACCAAAGCTATACTTATACAACTAGCAATGTTACGTTATATACGCTAAGCTCTTCTGCAAACAGACCGAGTGTGTGGGAGTTACGATCGCTCAAGGTCATTTTCTATCAGCCTCTAATGTCCTTTGAAAATATTAGCAACACGGACTGGTGTGAGTGACCTTTAGTATCCCCAACAAGAAATTGATTTCAACTAACGCACACTGATAGAATCTCTTTAGCAAAAGGCATGTCTGACTAGCAGCGATCAGCGATAATGGTGCAGCGATGAGCGAGTATTGTCTTTGCATACGAAGAAACAAAAAAACGATGGCAATATGATAATTATGAACAGTTAGTCAGCAATCAGTGATTGCAAGTCTTGATGAATATTCTGAATTCAAAATGTATGTACCTACACGTATCTTTGTAAAAGCAAAAGCAAATGTAGTCTCTTACAGAGACCTATAGAGCCTAGCCGAGGACCGCGAAAATTGGCGCATACTCCACCGACAAGAGCCATGCTCTTATAATGATGATGATCTTTCTTGCGCCAAATAAAACGATTTACAGAATTTCTCTGATTCTATTAGATTAATTGATCTGATTTTATTAGCCGATAAGAGCGTGCGACTTGCAATCCGGCGGTCGCGGGTTCAAACCCCGGCTCGTACCAATGAGTTTTTCGGAACTCATGTACGAAATATCATTTGATATTTACCAGTCACTTTTCGGTGGAGGAAAACATCGTGAGGAAACCGGACTAATCCCGATAAGGCCTAGTTTCTCCTCTGGGTCGGAAGGTCAGATGGCAGTCGCTTTCGTAAAAACGTCAATTCTTGGGATTAGTTATCAAGGTGACCCCAGCCTCCCATGAGCAGTGACAAATGCCATGATAACGCGAGGAAGAAGAGATGAATTCCTCTGCCGCCGCTGGTCAGGCACTCGCCTTATTGGCGAAGTTTCTCGTCGTCGGGGCTATCAATTCCGAATTAACCATGCACGTGTGGATACGGCTGCATATGTTTGCTGGAGTCCTTACTTACTTCGAATTAATTGTATATTAATAGATCCAGACGTTGGGGAATGTAGAGGTATTTAAGAATACAAGCATATAGTTTTGAACGTTTATAAAACTACCTACAATAGGATTTATTGTACTTGCTCGTATTTGGATTTCAACTATTACGTAATTAACGACCGGTCTGGCCTAGTGGGTAGAGGCCCTACCTGTGAAGCCGATGGTCCTGGGTTCTAATTGGCTTATTTATTCCTTATGTGTGATCTCAATATGTATAATAAAACCACAATTAGGTACAATAAAAAATAAATAAAAATAAAAATAAATAAATAAGGTAAAATAAAATGAATACTGAAATGATTAAAATTTACATAAAAAAAATTAGGTACACTTGTTTATAATTTTCATCGATTTGCATAGGGGTGAAACATGTTCGCCACAAAACAGCTAGATGTACTTAAATTAGCCTAACACCACAGAATAACTAATGTGTTTTAGCGCAGAGTATTCATTGAATGTGTGATATTTGATTTGAACGTATTTGTGGTGGCAGCTACGTGTATTCGTTTATAACGTTTGCGGTAAACATTGCTCCAGCAATGCCGTAGTGCCATATAAGTGTTCGGTTTTAACAGATATATGCGATGCTGAAACGTTGGTTGATTCGAACTAAAGGTATTTTCCACACCATGTTGCCCGTATAAATAAAATAAAATGGATTGTCGCCAATGCGTTAGAAATAAATATATAAGTTTAGATTTAGTAACTAGTGTGAAAACGATTGGCATCTTGGATCTTGTCACAGAATAAATAATAGTACTAGGTACAGAAAACTCACTCTCTAACAAAACGCGTCTGTTACTATCAGCACGGTTAGCACATGATGGGCGCGACAGTCGACAGGCGAGAAAACGCCGCGACATAGAGCTCTCTCGCGAATCGGTAGCATAAGATCCGCGCGACAACCCGCTCTCCCGCGGACATATGTCAAAGCGACAAAATTTTGTCGCTTGACAGTTCCACGCGGGATACTCTCGAAACTCGTAGCACAAATGCACTTTGGGCGACAAAATATCCCGCGTTTCAACGTCAAAATGAGAGAAACTGTCTTCGAGACATTAAGCTAGCGAGACGCTCTCGACTCAAACAAAAAGTAAGTTTTCCGTGTTTTCTTATTAAATACACACTAGGTATTGCATTTAATATTATTATGAATCGTTATATTGTTCGTTATATTGTGAATTCGTTACATACCATTGCGTTATAAATGTTATGAATTCAACAAAATTGTATTTCTTTGTATTTTTCAGAATGGCCTTTTTTCTTTTAATCAATGAAGAGATCCGGCAAAGGAAACTTCAGCGGAGGAGGTTGCGGGACGCTAACAACCCCTTCGAGTTGCCGGATCAGCCGGCCTAGCCAAGGTTACAATCGCTATCGCTTCGACAACGAAAAGCATTATGTCTCTCTATCACTCTTCCATATAAGTGCGACAGTGACAGTTGCGTTTCGATCGCTACGAAGCGTAAGCGATCGGCATCTTGGCTACGCGGCCAGGAATTTCAGCATTTATACAGAATAAATAAGGATATGGGCCTGTACCTGATTCGGCAGCTCGAAGGGACATTGGGAGAGACCGCCGCTCACAGCATCCCCGTCCATGTCCAGGTATGATTCCATTACCTTTTTTTACTCCAATTTTGATGTAGGTATAGCTTACTATGATGTCAAACTTATTAGGTGCACCTAACGTCGCCCTACATTAAATTTGTAAATGGAGATACAGAAATGTAAAATAACCGTCTATTAAAATCTACAATTATGTACTTACTAATAAAAAAAGAATAATTAAAGAAAGACGGCAATACCCAATAGGTAGTTTAATTTGAAGATCATGTCTAAAAGCAGTAAATAAATAAATAATTTGTGCAGGTTTTATCATCTGTGATGTTCATGGCTGCCGGGAGCTACCAGAGGGGTGTGGGCCAAGACCACAACCTTTGCATGGCTCAGACAACCATGTCCAAATATCTGGGCAGGGTCGTGGATGCGATCAACCGACAGTGAGTAGTAACTTGAACACTGCTTAAGTTGAACAAAATAGATTTTTATATAAGTACTTAACTGTATGCAATTTATTTGTAGATTGAAAAATCGGTGGATTGTTTTCCCTGGCACCGAGGCTGGAAGGCAAAATGTGTCCGCCGGATTCCGGGAAAAATTCGGAGTCCCGGATGTACTGGGGGCAGTGGATTGCACGCATGTGGCCATATTTCCACCGCCGCGGCCACATGGCGTGCAATTCATAAATAGAAAAGGAATTCACACCCTAAATGTGCAGTTGGTGAGTCAAGTCATCTTTAACCAAATAAAATAAATACCTAAACTATTGTAGTTGGTACCTACGCTTTGGAAAGTTCTGAATCTAACATCAAAAAATTTCGTACCTTCCTCAGGTAGCAGACGTGGATTGCAAAATATTAAATGTTAATGCGCAATTCCCCGGCCGAGTGCATGACACATATATATACCGCCAATCAGTTATTAGAGACGAAATGCGCCGCCTACACGAACAGCGCATAGGGCGTTATTTTCTTTTGGGTATGATTTATAATTTAATTACAATTATTTCTTTATTAACTTAAATACAAGTTGAATTGCATTACAATATTTATTTGATATGTATAACTACAGGAGATTCCGGCTACCCATTAGAGCCCTGGCTGATGACGCCGGTGTTGCACGCCGACCCACACTCGCCACAGGACCGCTACACGCGCTGGCACTGCCAGGCCCGGAACGTAGTGGAGCGCACCAACGGCTACCTCAAGGGTTCTTTGAGATGCTTGGGGTTGGACAGGCGCCTCCACTACACGCCAGAAAAATCCTGCAGCCTGATTTATGCGTGCTGCACCGTGTATAACATCATGAAGTACTTTGGGTAATATTTTTATCAGTACCTATAGCTATTTGTAGGTTGAAAATCTCGTACGTACCTATAATATATTTACTACGATTATTTTGCAGGGTCGAGTTGAGGGAAGAGGTAGCAGAGCCAATCGAAGACGAAGATAACTACGGCCAAAATTTTGATGACGCTGCGGCGCTTATGCGCGTAGCAAACGAACGCCGAGAGCGATTAATTATACAGTATTTTTCTTAAGGAAAACTTTCATTTCAGCTACATTATCTAAAACCTTACATCAAGGGTATATCTATGCAAAGTAAAACTATACTTAAATTGTACGCGCCTCTATATTATTCTGTTTTTAGTATTTGTTGTTTAGCTAAGTTTTTAGTGCTTACTGAGTGGAGACCATTTCAGCCTCAGATCTTTATCTTTGATATGTCTCTTTGTGTTTTGTATACTTCTTGTTTCACATTTTATGTTATTTTTTTGTTATGCATTTTTTAATGGAATGATGTGTTGCCTGAATAAATATTTTTCTATTCTATTCTAATAGTATTCTATTCTAGTATTTGTTGAAATAAATCATCAGTGAAAATTTCAACTGTCTAGCTATCACGGTTCATGAGACAGACAGACGGACGGACGGACGGACAGTGGAGTCTTAGTAATAGAGTCCCGTTTTTACCCTCTGGGTACGGAACCCTAAAAATAAGTCCCGCCTAGTTTCTTGCGCCGGTGTAGTTATGTTCCAAACCGTGGTATAGGTTGGGAACGATGGTAGGTTTTTTCATTCATAAATGCATTGTAATATGCCTAAAGGCTCCTCTTCACGTTGGGCCAACGCCAAAGCCAACGAGGGACGCAGCCATCCAGTAGAATGAGATAGCAATATCACTTGCTCCCTCTAACGCATAAAGGCGTCCCTCGTTGGCGTTGGCCCAACGTGAAGAGGAGCCTTAAGGAGCATTCCACGGGCTGTCCCGTACAAACGCATTTTATTTCCTGTGTTGCGAATTTTTTTCGGCATTTAAAGCGGGCGATTATATTTCTGTGCATATTTTTGACCATTTGTCATAGGAAAGCAAACTCTTATACCTGCAAATTCGCGTTTGTACGGGACAAACGGTAGACAATTTATGGAATGCTCCCTAAATCGAAAGAATCGGATACCTTCAAATCTACGGGTTTAAAAAAAATCTTCACAATGTATTCATATTATATAGTATAATCATCTAATCAGCCGTTCATTTTGGCATTTGTGTTTGTTAGAAAGAGACAAAATAACATTACACAATAACATAACATAAATAATATTTGTTGTAACTAATAACAATTATGGATCTATATTAGGGTGATTCACTTTTGTATGGAGATAAAGAAGTTGTAATATTTTTCCTGACTTTGCTCACCAATGGAGTCTCCCCACACTAAAAACTATCTATTACAATTTTCAAAATAATCGAATAACGTTTAGAGGTTGAACAAGTTGAAAAGGTAGAGTGAGAACCCCATACATTGCGTGAAAATGAACTATGTTCTAAAATGACAAAATATAATAAACTGATACTAAAATCGAACGAGAAAACTGAATTTTGCCTCTAAAACACGATAATCCTTTGGAAACAGGCGGAAAAACTGAAAAATCTTAATTAGAACATTTATCGAGTAACCAAAATCCAAGTTTACTACTAATTTTAAAATTTATTTATATGTAGAAGGTTCAGTATCACACTACTCTCCGCTTTGATGGTAGCCGCTTAAACCATTTTCTACCCTCCGATGTAGAGTCGTTGGTTATTTGAAAAATCTTTGTTGATGTTGTGCAACCTCTAAATGTAGACCGATTTTAATTTTTTTTAACGTATAATATTTTTTTATCAGTTAGAACAAGAATTCGAGCAAAGGCAGATGAAAATCGAAAATTTGGAAAAATGAAACTCCCTAATCTATATGTCACTGTAAAAGCCCGAAGTACGGCAGAACCTAGGATTTACCGGTAAAAACTAGGATTTACCGGTAAATCCTAGGTTTCGCCGTACTTCGGGCTTTTACAGTAACATATATATGGATTCGAATTAAATAAATAAGTAATTAAAAACTAAATTAAAAATTTAAATTTTCGAAGGGCGTCCGCCGGTTTCTTTTTAACTGCCTTTTCAGCAATATATTTTTTATTCGTTGTTCTGTGACCAGCTCCTGAAACAAATTTCATAATATTAACCAAATAAATGGCTTTCATATAATAGATTTCTAAAAACAATACCTATACTGTTTAAGCAACTAACAGATAGACAGACGTGATGAAACTCTTAAGGATTCTGTTTTTACAATTCTGGCTAGGGATTTTTACATGCCTTAAGGCTAACTTTAATTTTAATAAGATTCAAAGACAGCGTCAAGATACGTGAAAGATAACTTGACATCAAGCTGAGGGGAGACCTTTTCAGTGACGTTTATGTTTTACACTAATAAAAGTGTTGTATGGTGTAAGCGTCCTGAATAAATTTAATTTCTTCTTTGTTCTTCTACTTCTTCTCAATAATAACTAAATAAGTTGCACACGGTGCACAAAGCCTACCTTCAGGTGTAGCGTCTGCTGCTTTTGGCCGGCTACAAACTGCGAGGTGGGCTTGGTCGCAGCATCCAGCGCGCGGGCCGGCCGGCGCCGTCTCTTCGCGCGCGGCGGGGTGCCCTGGGTGGCCGCCTGCGCCTGGGTCCCTGAACCGCTGGGTCTCGGTGAAGACTCGGTGCATGGGAGTTGAGGACTAGCCATGAGAGTCTCCATCTGTAAATAATAATAGTAGAGATGGTAACTCATTATGAATGAAATAAATAACTTAAGCTTAGGTAATAGGTAATTATGGTTTAAGCATTTAATACATATTCATATTTTTATTATACCTACTTAAGGGTCATTCTAAGTTAAGAGGTATATAGTGTCCACGATACATATCCATACTTTATTTAACCATTTTAAATAAATTATGGTAATTTCCCTTAAAAGATTGCATTTCCTCTATAGACAGTCAATCTCAACTAATTAATTAATTCAGTTTTGTCACAATTGCACCTCAAACATGCAAAAAGTCTCTCCCCGCCTGTCCCTTTTTACAACAATAAATCATTAATTATATCCAGATGTAATTCCCATAAATCCGTTAAATTTGGTACACTTCATAGATTAAAACAAATATAGAGTTTGACATAAATAATTTATATATTTATAAATTATTTATGTCAAACTTTGTCCCCCAAATTCTATGTCTCCTACCCTGGCCTTTACCTATGTAAATGTAAAAATATTGTGTTTAAGATTTTAATTATTGTGATTTAATCCCAATAGCAATGCATTTGATCCAACACTAACAACAGTCATCTTTTTGTTCCGATCGTCAGTCATTTTGGTCATTGACATCTTTACTTGACAATGTTGTTTTATAAAAGTGGTATCTCCCCTTATTTCAAAATTATTTATAGAAATACTTAATTTTATTTGTATATTTACTATAGTTTATATAAATACTTCATTTACAATAAATACCTACTTTCACTGAGTTTCAATACCATTCTAAAATGGTAAAAAATTAAAACAATGACTGGTCAGCTTACAAATATACATAAAAGAGTTGTTTCAATTAAAATATTGTATAATTAGATCAACATTTATGAAGTGCCACTTTTTCATATAAGCGATTACCTCTTAACTTAGAATGGCCCTTAACTTACTTAAATACAAATAATATAAGTTAAATAAAAGTGTGTAAAAATGTACTTACATTTTGCTCGCCTACACCGGTTTCTCCCTCCACCGAGAGCCCCACAGCACACTCCCGGCCAATAATGCCCAATATTTGTTGGGAGAGTGCGGAGGGTTCAGGAACCAACGCAGCGTTTCCTGTTTTGGCTCTTGCCATCCGGGCTCGAGCTGCTTCATCTCGAGCCTTTTTTTTGAGATCACGCCATGTCTATAAAAAGACAATACATAAATATTGTTATTTGGCTATAACTCTGATTCTTGATATATTGATACAAAATGATATAATGAACTTGATATAAAAAACGAAAGGAAAACTACTTTTGTATTTAGTACTTACGTGCTTCCATTGCTCCACACTTTTTTGAGGGCCCAGTTCTGTCAACAGCGCCTGGAGTTTGGCCCACTCAGCGTCCATACTTTGGGCGCCGAGTGGGCTGGTGTATTCACCTACGGCGAATAGCGGGTTGGCGGCCATGTAGTCCACCAACCCTTTTATTTGAACATTCGTGCTCCGAACTCTAAAACAGCATTCATAAAATTCAATGAAGGTCTAATATTGTGAAAATAAGAAATTCTCTTTAAAATAAAACGATGGGTAGAACACTATTACGACTAAAATATTAAGTTTGAGATTAGACTTACACTTTTCGCTTCTTGCTAGTCGAACTCGCCATTGTTCACGGAAGATTTGAATAAAAGTAAGTTTAAATTTCCCCGTTGCTCTAAAACTTTTAAAAGTGCCTGTTTAAAATTTGACACTGACATTTCCAACTTAAAAAAAAAAAATTGGCTATCTCTTAATCTTAATACTGCGAGAACGGGACAAAGTTATCGTGGCTAGTGACGTCCGTTTTTAAGGCTGACTATTCACGCTTTTTCCAATTATTTTTGTACCGATTCAGTGTTGCAACAAAAAAAAAGTTTGTTCCATGTGTAAATGGCCACCCCGGCTAAGTCGCGCGCGGGATGGCTTTCTCTCGTGGAACTCTTTTCTCGATGTGCGAACTCATGCTACCAAAATCGAGAAATTGACAGATAAAGCTATAAATTTGTGACAGGCGACTGCTGTGTCTCGCGGCGCGAGTTATCCCGCGGGTAATCATGTGCTAACCGTGCAGGACAGATATGGCCGCTAAGTGGCGGCAGCGCCACGCGCGGCTTATGGCTTATGGCACCAATATTGGTGTGGAACGGATGTACTTTTAGCTACATGTAGCAAAGTGACGAAATCGCGGAGTGGCTACGCGGCCTGGACTGTATAGCGGGCCGTACATCCTGTAAAAAACTAAATAAAATAAGACTTATTAAAACCTAATCGGAAGCGTGGAATGAATTCAACCAATTCCCCGAGTCGGATCGAGGCGATGTCGCGTAAATTAGAACGTCAGCCGCAGACGAGACCATTAATGAGGATGCATTTCAAATCGGTGCAGTTGCACGAATTATTTGAGCCGAAGTGTGACTCCGGCGAGGTCAAAAATCAAGTTTTTTAAGAGTTATGAAAATATATAAGTACTAAAATTGTATAATGTATACTGCGCGGAACACCACGGCAGTGGATACTCGGAATTGCCTAATCCCATTTATCCTAAAACAAGATTACGGATATTCTGTATAGTTTTATCCACGTGATAAAATAATTGTGACTCTTGAACACCATGCGATTGAAAGGGACAGACACTCTCATTATCACGCTCTCACGTAGACAAATACGATTACGACAATTATATTCGTACTAATTCTAATAAAATTAAATAACAATTCAAAAGATATTCATCGACAAAAAACCTATTACATTACAACATTAAAAGCAGATAGAATTAATTAATATTCGAGCAGTTATGGATAAGACACAGAAAACTTCGTTGACTATACCTAACTAGGTTGTCTGGAAGAGATTGCTTTTTAGCAATAATACCGCATGTTTTCAGTGTTCGTACCTATACCTAGCTTTTAAAGGGGCCCACTGATTAACAGTCCGCCGGACGGTATCGGCCTGTCAGTTAAAACAAAATTTTGATAGTTCCAAACAACTGATCGGCCGATACCGTCCGGCGGACTGTTAATCAGTGGGCCCCCGAACTGTATCACATTTTCTGTATACTTTCAACTGTATATAAATAAAATAAAATGTATAATATTACTGCTGTAAAATGTATATATACAATGATCACAGCACAATTTAATTTACTAACACTGCTTATTACTAAAATAAGGCTAGCATTTGCGGCTATTTCGTGTTAGTTAGATTAATGCCGAAAATCCCCTTGTCCAACAACAAAGTCCATTGTTTTGAAAGGCCGACCATACATTATCGCAACGGATATTCAATAAAAGGACAAAGTGAACGCGAATGAATGGCCATAATAAAGGAAACAACGCGCGTGGCGCTTGATCGATGCGTGACCCGTATTTAGGCGGCCGTCTGTCACACCGACACTCTGCCGTATTCGAACTTCAAGATATTCACAAGAGACGACACGCACTAGATCCATTCTAGATACTTTATAGTTTAGATATCAACTAGCAGGCGTATTCGGGAAACGAGATAATTGCAAGATTAGAGACGAACTAGGGATTTTTTTGGATCTACATTAGATATCGACTAGATGTGACTTGGATATCTAAGTCATAACTTGTGGATATCGTTCAAGAGGACGTCCAGAATCGCAGAAACGTCAAATTTGACATATCTCTCTTACAAATATTTTTAAATTATCCATATCGTAACTTCTTGATGTCTAATAGATATCTAATTCATTTTCCGAATCGAGCCGTAGTTCTCTTTTACAGCGCAATCGGGCAACTAATGTCACTTTTACGTTAGATAGAGTAAGATATCTATTAGGGGTTACTAATGGATTACCGAAATGTTTTTGCAAGATTTTCATATCCCAAACAATCTATCCCAAAAATATAAAAGCCAACTAATCATTTCCCAACTAAACAAGTCGCATATAAATATTTTCCAAGAGAATGATATGCAAAAAAATATTTTGACATTTCCTTACTTTGGCAACATTTAGTTTACCAAATTTTAACTACTCGAAATTATTACTTGCCAAAGAATACAAAAACCGTAACAAAACATGACAAATGTTACAGTTATCAAACCAAAAATTGCCAATTTTTATTTGAACAAATTGTAATTACTCCTAATAATGAGTACATGATGTTATAGTTAAAGAGTCGTACTTACTAGTATTTTACTTTAATATGTATTAGTGTAGATGTAAGAGCTTCGGTGTGAGATACTTCCATATTTGGGTATATGCTGAATATAAACTTCATTACGTGGACGCATTTTGCGCTTAATAGCGTCACCGCGTGCGCTTAGCCTAATGCTCGTCCGGACATGTTCGCTGATTGACAGCAACTAATCGTATGTGCACACAATTTATATACGGCACGATTCGGGAAATGAATTAGAGATTCACTAGATATGTAATAGTAAAGATATGTGACGCTCCACGACCAAAGGTTATGGCGGCTGGCGCTTGCGTAGCATAGCGCCGCAATAATATTGGAGCGGCGTTAATAATAGTTAATAGTAGTACAAACAGAAACACTGTAAATTGTTCATCGATGGACCTTATTGTATTCGTAATAAGGTTTACAGTCAGTTAACAGTGCGGGGAAGGCTCTTCAATGTTGCCGGTTTATACCATAAACCTTGTAACTTTTTAAAATTGGTTCCTAAAAGATTTCTTAAAGGCTCCTGAAAAGTCTTAAAACTGCTTGCCCATTTTTGCGGTACCAGTGCTTCATAAAAACAGCGAAAGCGGTAAATAGCAAGTGCAATCTTCGGAACGGATATTTGCTACGGAGTGTAAACGCTACGCTGCTACGCGACTACGCCGTAGGGGCAGCTTACTCGTAGCTATACGTCGGTACATTATAGTGGCTCTTAAAGAGAGAAAATTCATTATGGACCAGCTTTATATAGTTTCCGACGATGGCTGAGCTTCTTTTTTTCATAGTAGTTTTTTTTCTTGTCTCGATAACTTAATCAAGAAAACGCATTCTATATAACTACATTGACTTAACTTCTGACCCCCTTATTCATAAACGCGCTACAAACCTCAATTAGCTAATAATCGTTTGTCAGTATCTGTAATTTTGACTTATGTACTTATTGGTAAGAAAGGGATAAAACTTAATTTAACTAAATCAGGCACGTAAAATTTTATGAATAAGGAGATGAATGTAGGTAAAAAATTTTGTAGATATGTTTTTATTATTATTTTATTAAACATCTAAATAATTTTATACTTGGTTAAAGTATAAACGAGGTCGATTTCAATCGATATTATAAGCTGTAACCCGAGAATTGTAAATACAATAAACAAAGTTCCTAATGGATGGCAGATTCAATATCATTCTATTTTTGGCGCACGGACAAGTAACTGTTTGTAACTGAAGATGAAAAGTTCATTATATTTTGAATTTAAGAGACAAAATTTTCAATGACAGTTTTTGTTTTTTTATTTTTTGTGCTTTGGTGGATTTAAAAACTAGTCACCTTTTGACCACAGATGTGCGAGGATGCGTTGCGTGGGATGTGACTCTCAAATCTGACAACACAGTGTATTATTTTATGTAGGTAGTTGGTCAAACCAAATTTGACAGTAATTTAGAACACAAAACTACACTTATCCTTTTCTTTTGGGTGCTAGTACTAGTGTAAGACAAAAGACATACGATTCTTTGTGTCTATGTTTGAAAGGAGATAGTCCTTTGACAAACTAGGGTCCTGATTCGGATTATGAAATAGACATCTATTAGACATCTTTTAGACATCACTAAGATACGATAACGATATGTTTAAGATCTAACCTGTCAAATTTGACATTTGCGCGATTCTGGAGATACTTTTGAACGATTTCCACAGGATATGACTTAGAGATCCAATTCACATCTAATAGATATCTTACTCTATCTAATGTAAAAGTGACATTGGTTGCCCGAATTGCGCTGCAAAATAGAACTAGTTGATATCAAAACTATAACGTATCTAAGAATGGATCTAGTACGTGTCGTCTCTTGTGAATATCTTGAAGTTCGAATACGGTAGTCATTATTTACCCGAATATTATTTACCTGCGGGCCACTTTATCCAAGAAGTATGCCATCACGTCCGCATCCCAAATATTTCAGGAGCAAACTAGCCGGGTATAGCCATTTTTACGCGCGCCATCGCTATAGCAAATAATATTCACAACACACGTACAAAGTGAGGTGCGTTTCCGTTGTACGATTTTATTTATAAAAATTTACTCATTGTGTACACCGATGCGAGCAGGCCCACGTCAGGTCCCGTGAGGGCCTTGTAGAATCGCTCGTATGTGTGTGTATTTATATGATTTGTGGTAACGCCTGGTAGGTAACTGAATTGTCAAACGTCGACTTGCCAATCGCTGCACAATGAACTAGGCCTTACAGCGCCATCTTACTTAATCTACTAGCTGTACCAGCCTGTATTTTGTCTTACTCCTCTACTATTAATAAATCTATGATACAAACTAAATTCGTGCTGAACCCCGCGTTTCTGCGGAAACAGAAGTCGTGGAATGTATAGGGCCCAATACATTCCACGACTCTTCTTTCCGAACAGACTCTATTATCATCACACCTATAGTGTGTGTGAGTGTAAACTGAGAACGGTGAGAAATAGAGATACTACTCCTAAAAATACGTGTGATACCTCATTAGATTCGTTATGATGTCTAGAAAAGTGTATTTCGAATAAATTTTTACCTAGTAGTGTGTGCGGTAATACACGCTTCGAATATATTTTTCTAGGTATCATGACGAATCTAATGAGGTATCACAGGTATTTTTAGGAGTAGTATCTCTATTTTTCACCGCTCTGACGTCACACGAAGGTACTCTAATATCCCGTCCCGCCCAACAACGGGCACCGAGCACAAGTCGTTCGCTCCGGCCATCTGTTCACGGCTACGTGACAACTCCAGAGACGCGACATGTGCCGCTGACGGCCGATTATGTAACTTTGAGATACAGCCGATTATCACTGTCGCTAAACGGCTTAGCTCGCATAATTACAACTTGAGACAAATGACGATGGAATGCTAATTTCGACTGTTTAGAACGCAGAGGGCCTACCGCAAACGTTCAATGTGTTGCTTCCCCGTCACACTTACCTTGGAATTTACAATTGCGATAGAGAGGCAATATGTCGGACGTGGTTCGCGGTAGGCCCTCAGACTCTAACATCACACGGACGAACGTTGTTGGACGGGACGGGACGGGATGTTAGAGTAGGTACTCTCCCGTCCCGTTCCGCCCAACAACGGGCACCGAGCACAAGTCGTTCGCTCCGGCCATCTGTTCACGGCTACGTGACAACTCCAGTGACGCGACATGTGCCGCTGACGGCCGATTATGTAACTTTGAGATACAGCCGATTATCACTGTCGCTAAACGGCTTAGCTCGCATAATTACAACTCGAGACAAATGACGGCGGAATGCTAATTTCGACTTTTTAGAACACAACAGGAGCCATATTCTGTGTGAAATGTAACAAATTAATTTTAATGTTTGAAAACTAATTGGTATTATATTTAAGTAATTTAACTTAAATACGTCTTAAGATTCTTATATAACGGGATTATCTAACACCGATGAGCAACGTAAATGTATGCCATCTCATAGTATGCTAAATAAGGCTTGTGTTGCAGTTCCTAAATAAACAACTATCTACATAATATATCATACACAGATACAAAAGATACAAATATGAACTTTTTAAAATGGAAAACGCATAACTTAGGAACAAATATAATACAGTGACAGATAGACAAATAAACGCTTCAAACCGGGATAAGACTATCACTTGTATGGAATCCTCATACTATTTGTCTTACCCCGGGCAAATTAACTATGTTAGTCTTACCTTAGAGCAAAATAATTCGTTCTCGAATAAATTGCAAAATATGACTAACAACTCGGCCAGTACGGATACGGATATGATGGTCGTTCTATGTCTACGTGACAGCGTGATAACACGCTGTCCGT
Source organism: Cydia fagiglandana (assembly GCF_963556715.1). Lineage (NCBI taxonomy): Eukaryota > Metazoa > Arthropoda > Insecta > Lepidoptera > Tortricidae > Cydia > Cydia fagiglandana. Next base: position 7,765,513 of record NC_085949.1, on the reverse strand, counting down.
CACTTTCTATTGCGGTGTTAAAAAGTGACAGTTATTTTATCACGTGGATAAAATCATCCATAATACGCCGGCAGGATCCTTATCATACACAGAGACGAGGTTAATTAGCAAGTCCTTACAAAGCCAGACAGTTCACAGTCTAAACATAGCCTACAGGCCCGATTCGGATTTTGAAATAGATATCTATTAGATATCTTTTAGTCATCACCAAGATACGATAACGATATGTTTAAGATCTTACCTGTCAAATTTGACATTTGCGCGATTCTGGAGATACTCTTGAACGATTTCTATAGGATATGACTTAGAGATCCAATTCACATTTAATAGATATCTTACTCTATCTAACGTAAAAGTGACATTGGTTGCCCGAATTGCGCTGCAAAAGAGAACTAGTTGATATCTAAACTATAACGTACCTATCTAGAATGGATCTAGTACGTGTCGTCTCTTGTGAATATCTTGATGTTCGAATACAGCAGTTTTAATTGGAAACAAAGCATGTACAACAATAATGCTCCGTATATCCATTATCATACCACGAGAGAGCCTTGACATGTTCACAAGCTTATTCAATAGTAACTTGTCTATTGATATTATATAGCCTTTCTTGTCGTATAGCACAAAAGCCTATAATGTTTCAATTATAACTTATACCCGGCCTATAATCAAACTTCGCTCAGCGCCATAAGGATGCCGTAAGGAAGTACGGACTACAGTAGGACTTAGGAATTAATTTATTCAAAGATTATAATTTCGCGACGACCGGTCTGACCTAGTGGGACCCTGCCTGTGAAGCCGATGGTCCTGGGTTCGAATCCCAGTAAGGGCATTTATTTGTATGATGATACAGATATTTGTTCCTGATTCATTGGTTGTTTTCTATGTATTTAAGTATTTATATATTATAGATGTCGTTGTCTGAGTACCTACAACACAAGCCTTCAAGCCTGTGGGGCTTAGTCAATCTGTGTAAGAATGTCCTATAATATTTATTTATTAATTACGTTAATATTGAGACGTACCTGATATTATTTAGGTAAGGTGTTTAAAAAAAAAATGTTTTTCTCTCCTATTTAACTTTTAGAATTTAAAAAAGTACAACATAGCTATAGGTAAAAGGGTATACCTATGGTTAATATAACGGGGAAATAAGGCCTACATTTATAAGGAGAAGCGATTTCAAGCGGTCGTCCACTTTTCTCTTAATGGTGTCACGGTTTAACACCCCTCACCCCGTATCCACGACTGAGAGAATTCTAAACATATTTTCATTACTATTTATCTAACATTCAAACCGCTTAAATGTCCTTATGGCATCCTTTATTATAAGTATTATAACTACCGCGTTCAGAAACGTTGGTAAACAACCTTTTCCATAATTTTGCATGACCTCTTTGCACCGAAATGAAAGCTTGTCCACAGATCACGTTGACTACTTTAGTAGATACGCAACTTAAAAACCACTGTTATCCATAGTTCTTGTTCAACGTATATCTAATGTGCACGGAATGAAAGCGATATACAATCGTTACTAACTACCCTCAAGGTAAATCGATTAAATATAGGTGCCTTTCAGAGCATCTTAACGGTACCGACCTCAGAAGAAGCTAAGAAGATATATTTATATGTTATAGATTTTTTTAAACGGTACTATACTATTCCATAAGTAGACATGTAAGAATACTAGTATAAGGTACAATGGGGCTGACATAATCATGTAACTGATTTAAGTCCCTAAATATAATAATATAGAAAAAAAAAACGTATATCTAAGGACGGGCCTTACGGGCACTAAGAATGGTGCTAGTTTAGCGGTGTGACTCATGAATTCGAGCCAATCGTGCGGTCTAATGGCTCCTCTACACGATGGGTCAACGCCGGCCACTCTAAGGGACGCAGCCATGCGGTAGAATGAGATAACAATATCACTTGCTCCCTCTGACGCATAAATGCGTCCCTTGGAGTGGCCGACGTTGGCCCATCGTGTAGAGGAGCCATAACGCGACGAGTTGTGACCAATCGCGCGCGTGATACAAACTCATCAACCAATCGTTATCGTAGTTGTACCAGCTGATTGTCATTAAAAGCAATTGAACTTATGGTTGATTCATGCTAGAACGGATCGGGTCCGGGCCGAGGCGTCCGACACTTCGTTTTCTATGATGGGTGATCGATCATCATTGCTTTCTATAGAAAACGAGGTATCGGACGCCTTAACCTGGATCGGAACTGTTCTTGCATGGTCATCCTTTGAACTTTAATTATTAGTACATGCCAAAAGTTTATATTTACTTACCGAGGTAGTTAAAGCTATTATATAATGCCCTGTAACCAACATTTTTTAAACGAAAAAGACTTCTGCAGGTCTAAAAATTTTTTTAATAAATAATCAGGTGCCTCTTCGCTCCATCTGTCCTCCTAATACACTTTGTTCGTTTCGTTCGGCGTTTGTCGGTGTACAATTGTTATCTTGACGGTCTACGAATATTTTATAAAAACACTTTAAACTCTCTTTGTTTTGTACACGCAGAGGCGACGAAAGTTTGGAGAAACTGATTGTGATTGGACACACCGAAGGCAGGGGATCACGCGGTCGTTCACCAATAAGATGGACCGATCAAGTTGAAGACTCGTCTTCCTATGCTTTCTACACGGTCGTCAGAGACGCGTTGGACAGAAACCGGTGGAGACAGATCATCCGCTCCAGATGCAACTGACCACGATCCTCAGACATGAGGAACCGACAAAAGAGAGTAATTACACGATCGGGTTGAATGAATAAGTGATTTTAATATGTATCGTTCGTGTAATACCTATGTATAAACTCTTTATTGTACAAAACACAAATTTATTGCACATGATATATGGTATATTTTATGATTTATGGTAATATCTTAATGGTCGCGTACTTGTCGCTTTTGTCTTTGCCGTTAGAACATTGTCTTTTGTAATCTTCGCCCAAACCAACACGTCTCCAGTCTAACATCCCCCTAATATCCCCATTTAAGAGATAACGCCTGCAGATAATAATAATTACCCCCGCTTTACCTACTTTACCGCTGTTCCCCCATTTGTAGTTAGCCTAACTAGTAATATTTGACGGTAAAGTTAAGTGCGCTGTTATCCCTTCCACTGTGAAAAGGGTTGGATAATTTAGGTATAATAGTTTTTGTAATGTTACATTATTATAGCTATAATTCCTAATTGCGATATTCATTTATTTAATTTGTATTGTGTGTGATTTTTCTAGTTCGGACTATAAAAGTTTAATAGTAACCAATTAAAAATAGTACACAAATGTTTTCCAGAACGCCCGTCAGTAACCTACATATATTTTGGTGGTGGGTTTAGGCTTAATTCTTTATTTTCAATTTAATTTTTGACACAGAGAATAAATATGTTTAAAAAATTAAATTACACACTTACCTATCTAAATCAATTTCAATAAATAGTAGGGGCGCTGATCCATTCATTTGTATATGAATGTAGTACAATTGTTGTATTTTTTAAGCCATAGCTCCTAGGAAAAAGTTCGAAAAAGGTTAGTTTTCGTTTACAAAATCAATCAGTTTTTCAAATAAGATATACCTACTTGGGTGCAATTGAAAAACTTTTGCACAAACATGTATCATTTCAGACTTGAATTTTAAGAACACTTATTACGTAGATACCATTTGGACAAGTTGCACTAAATATTATACGTATTGGGAGCCGAGTAAAAATGACAATTGAAGATCAGCCATCTGGCGGCCTAGCCAAGGTGACAATCGCTTGCGTTTCGCTATCGAATCGCTTGTGTCTCTCTATCACAGTGTGACAGTGACAGTAACATTTCGTTCGCTACGGAGCGTTAGCGATTGGCATGTTGTCTACGGGACCTGTACCATAGAAATAGCAGTGACCAATAACAGTGCACGACAGAGGCGACTGTACTCAACCGCCATTAAAACCACAAATCTTCACAACGTGTAAAATAGCTTCAAAGCGATTACGGGCTAAGAAGCCACATATTCACACCAATTAAGATTCCATACGTGTCAGTTACCATTCGTTCTGTTTGAGCGTCTGAAATACGCGGGTATTGTTCAGGAGGACGTGCTTTCCTTTTACACATGTCGGCGGCGCGAGAGAGAAGCTATGAGCGAGTTTTGAGAGATTTTTTTACCTCGATAATATCTATATATAACTAATCTCTGAATATTTAGAATCGAGATAATTGGAGACGAAAGACGGAATTCCAATCCTCTTTTCAGAGCGTCATATAATATTTACTGTAGGTTGTGCAATAAGCTTGGCACTCTGTCTTTAGCCCGTGTTCTGGGTCGATAGCTCTTAGGCTCAAAGTTTGGTTCCAAAATTTCACTGTGAAATTTTGGATGGTTATATTTTAAGATATTTACTAGGATACTGCCGGCCTAGCCAAGGTTACAATCGCTATCGCTTCGACAACGAAACGCTTTGTGTCTCTCTATCACTCTTCCATATTAGTGCGACAGTGACAGTTGCGTTTCGATCGCTACGGAGCGTAAGCGATTGACATTTTGGCTACGCGGCCTGTACGTGTAACTATAGATGGTCAAGCAAATCTTGTCAGTAGAAAAAGGCGCGAAATTCAAATTTTCTATGGGATGATATCCTTTCGCACCTACATTTTTTAAATTTGCCGCCTTTTTCTACTGACAAGATCTGCTTGACCCAGTATATATCAACTGATGTAAGTTTAACTAAATACGACATGTCACGTGTCACATGTGTGATAATTGCATCTTCTTGTTTGAACACGTATCAGTTCATTAAAATGACCTATGTCTATGTTTCTCTTTTTTTCAGGTTAAACGTACTCATAAACAAACCCGCTACCGCCTGTTACACACATCCCACTTTAGAACAAAACGGTCGACATAATTAAAGGATATTTTGCGTAGACAATAGGTAAAGTCCCCGCACGCAGAATTTTAATTCTAAGCGTTCGGCCTTTTAGATTTGTCGCAGGAGACGTACGTGCCCCGAATTAACTTATCTCAATTGTTTTTCAGAGCCCCGTGACCTTAGTATAAAAAGGACTCATGTATTATACAATATTGTTGTCGGATACGACCTTTTTCGGAAAGATAACGACGTTTTCGAATATTTTTAGGGATTTCGTTGGTTCAGCGCTTTGTAGGCTTCCGATTTGCATTTTAATGTATCGATTGTTAGGAGGATTTTTACCGAGAGGAGGATTTTTGTATTTTTTAACGAGAATAGAATAGAATAGAATAGAAACACTTTATTGACAAACTATGAGATGTAAGGAATAGAAAAGATATATATTTAATCTTCTATCATAATAATTATAATCACCTAAATTAACAATAATTCTGCCTAATCAACTAAAATTAGTATTATTTTTCACCCAGCTGAACTAAAAAAAAATCCCATAAAACACCAACTGATAATTTAAATAATTTAAACTCGGTTAATAACACAAGTTTGGTAAAATTGTTTTAAAAAATTCATGCAAGACTCAAAAAGTGCCGTAAGTTCTGTACCGTTACACATAACAACGGTATCAGTCATTCATATTATAAACTATTTGAATTTATTGCGCCAGAATACTCGTAAGGGCCACGTGCACTATTCACTAACCAGGGGTTAACCGGTTAAACCCTTAACCCACTTTCAATTTTTACTGGTAACCATGGTAACTCTAATAATGGCTAGTGGGATGCTGCGAGTGGTGCAGTGGTGCTAAGTAATGTAAATAATTTCTGTACGTGGTGAAGTATAATTGTGTTGACAATTTTGTCATTATCATTGTATAATATGCAGGGTTAGATGCATTGCGTAGGTAACTTGCTTGCTGACGTTAGTGTCAAATTAATTAGTAATATCTGGGAGACCGGAAAACATATAAAAACTCAAAAATGCACGTTTTCCAGAGTTAAGACTTAGCAAGATCGATTTATCGCCCCGAAAACCCCCATATTGCAAATTTCATCGAAATCGTTAGAGCTGTTTCCGGAATCCCCGAAATATTATAAATAAACAAGAATTGCTCGTTTAAAGGTATTAGATTTTTTGGGCATATAACTAATCAAGTCAAAATACTTCGTAAAAATAACGCGTCAAATGATATTTAAAACATTTGGTGCCACTTCTTTTACCCATTCATAAGTGATACCTACTAAGTTGTCTCTGGCGTGGAAAGCGTTAAGCTGTTTACATCGCACGTGCTCAATTGGCGGCACAACGTACTGTTGTGCTGTAAGCAGGTGGTTGCCCTAAGCCGCGACGTCGGCAGCTTTTGATCGTGTGATCACTTAATCCTACCTAAGAGCCGATTAACGCAACTCAGACGTAGAGCTACTGGAACTACATACGTCTAGCACAGAATAAATAGTACTAGGTACAGAAGACTCACTCTCTAACAAAACGCGTCTGTCACGACCAGCACAGATATGGCCGCTAGGTGGCGACAGCGCTACGCGCGGCTTATGGTAAACCCTAAAATTGGGGTCGAACGGATGTACCTTTAGCTACCTGTAGCAATGCGACGAAATCGCGGAGTGAGCCACGCCTGCGTCTAGTAATTTTACTACGTTCCGTGTTTGTATTGCCATTTAGGGTTTTAGCTAAATTGGACATTCCATAGAGTAAGTAGTGTAAGTACCTACGGAATAACCCACTAATCTAAGACCGTAAATGGCATAACAATCGCGGAGCGTGATGGTGCTTCAAAGGCGCGCGAACTCGCATGCGATTTTAGTTACATTGCGGACTGTTGGTAACGTCCAATCCAACCGACCGATCAAAACCCGCAATATAATGAAACTCGCATGCGAGTTCTCGCATCGTCTACCTACCCCTAATAGTTAATGCCCTCTCAAACATGCATAATGTCGAATACAGTCCGTTTTTTTATCATTGTTTTAATGAAATGAAATGAAAACATTTATTTTCAGGCAACTATTGGCCCATAGATAAATATCTTAAAACTAGCATACATATTAATACAAAATATATCTTAAAACTAAAAACACAATTATGGCTGCGATGCAGTTCGCAACCCCGCAGTGTCAGGGAGCCGGCCGCGGAACCGCCGGAACTTGACACCCTTCGGCCAAAACTCCTCCTTGGTGAAGGTCGCTAGATGTTCAGTCGGAACGCTCAGCACAAAAGAATTAAAATTCACATTGTTAATGATCAATAATACGGTAATTGCATGTGCTTCAATCACATTTACCACTACCTAGGGCCGGATGATGACGTCAACTTATCTTTAGCACTCAGTATGTACGGAGTCCAAACCTGTATTTTGATATGAGACCTCAGCCTTACATTGTTAAAGTAATATGTAGGTATATTGTATAGGTTTATTCGTCCATGATTTAATTAATTGGCCTTAAATTGATATTGTCAAACTCGATAACTAAAGCAGACATGTTTTGAGAATACGCTTTTAAAGTTAAGAGGTCCACAAATCTTACTGACTCACTTCATGAATGTGTAATTGTGTCAGCCCAGCTCCCAATAGGTACACATTCCTCATCCCACGGCTCATCTAGAAAGTTTAAGTCTCCTTGAAGCAAGTTTGATTAAACCGCCGGAAGAAGCCCTCGCACGCATCCTGGCGGGAAACTACCGGTTTCCTTCGAACAAGTGATAAGTTTTACTGACAAACTCAATCATCTTTGCATGCATGACACCCCACGGGTGTTGGATTCATGGCAAGGTCGTTCAATGGGTATAGTTTGCTTTTGAAATAGTTTGCCCCAGTTCAAGATCCTTATCACCCGTATTCGCGCAACAAGGTGGTAATCGTTAAATAAACAATCTATATTTTGGACTTAAATAGGTCGGAGGTCGGATTAATGAATTGAAGTCAAATTTAATTCTTGGTGTAACTAAAAATGTACGCGTAAGAGATTCATCATTAAACATCTAAAAACTGATTGAATTGAACATTCAGGTGAATACAATGTGCAAGCGCTCATGATATCTAAAAATACAATGATCTGCATATTTAACATTTTAATAACCTTCTCCACGAACGTACAAATAACTACACAATTTAACATTCAGTGAACTTTTCTTAGAGCATACATAAATATAACATTTGTCAGACTCTAAAAACTCTCTCAATCTAAGAATAGGTACCCATTTAAGGATGACTCACGTTAGACCGGGCCGTGTCCATGCCGGAGCTTCCGGCGCATCTTTTTCTATGGAAAGTATCACGTGATCGCCTGTCATGTCATAGAAAAGTAAGCTCCGGAAGCTCCGGCCCGGACACGGCCCGGTCTAACGTGAGTCATCCTTTACCGTTAGCTAGTTTGAGGGTTACCTACGGAGATTGTTGACGGTTATCAAGTTGTAGAATTGTACAAACCTTGTGGAATTGTTGTAAAAGTAGCAAGATAAAATAACAAAATACTCAATGCAATATTGCAAGATAAAGTAACAATAGTTTTACAAGGGGGCAAAGTTGTTGTTTAACCGCTCGTGCTAATATTGATACCCGAGCAAGCGAAAGATTCCAAAATTGAACCACGAGCATAGCGAGTGGTTCGTAAAATGGAATCTTGAGCGTTGCGAGGGTTTCAAAGCACGAGGGTTGAACAAAATTTACCCCCGCGTGAAATACAAAATTTTTCACCACAACAACCCGAAGCAAATATTAAATTATAAAATGTCAAACAAAATCAAACCAAATCAAATCCAAATGAATGTTATTAAATATTTATCATCCAAAATCATCATTTAAAAGTCAGTTCTACCAGCAACATAAGAAAACAACTCAAAATATGCATTTGATTACTTTGCCTCACATGTGAATAAAATGCAACTTTTCTATCAGTTTTTGAAGTGCCAAGTAAGCCTTTCCCAGCTGGTGTGGTGAAAAATGATGTACGTCCTTGTGCTTGTTGTTGCATTTGTTTTCAAGCATAACAAATGATAACAAAAGGTCTGCGGTTTTAAATATTTACATGTAAATTCACGTGTTTAATTTGGAGTTGGCAAGTGCGCGGTGGCACGCGGCCAGTTCAATTGTATAACTAATTCACATAGTCTAATTTTTACAACACTTCCATGTCAGTTTGCAAAGAGATTGCCTATCGTATAATTTCTCTTTTGTTTTTGTTATGTGCCCATCAGCAGGAGAATTGTTTCATCAGCACAACGTATCAGCATTGCGATACAGCGAGGAAATTCCGCCAGCATCCTTGGTACAATGCTTCAGGGGTTATTAATTTCGTTTAGTAGTACCACTGTATATATATGTCGCAGTAAGATAGATATAGCCGTTATATAGTTATAACCCTAGGGTTATAATTATATGACGTAACATAGTTATATGAAAGCGATTCATTACTATCTTACTAGGTATATAACTATAATACGGCTTTAGATTAGTGATATAGTTATATTACTGGATTAGGTTTAGTGATATAGTTATATTACTGGATTAAGTTTAGTGAAGTAATTGTAGGTAGCAGTGCAGCGGTGCGGCGGAGGTATAGTTATATCTCTAGGGATATAGTTATATGCCGTATAATACGTATTATAATCATATTCCTAGTAAGTTAGTAATACTTATCTTATTAGGAATATGATTATAATACGGTATTTGACTAAACTAATGTGGTTAAATGGTTATAAATCTGCCAGGGAATCAAAGAAAACAGTAAGTATATTCGTTTTTATTTTTATTACAAAATCAACTTTGTTGGTTGCAAGTAGTTGTTGTTTTTAGCAATATTACTAATATATAACGATATTAAAGAAAAGGTGGCGAAAATTCAATAAATATGCACGAAAACGCAACCGTGACGTGAACGCCGAACAACTGATGCCAGCTGACTGCTTGTGGCAGCGACTAGCGAGCGACGTGCGGGGAAGCCCCCTCCGCCGACTCCACCGCACCCCCGCACTACACTGCTACAATTATAATACTGAACCTATTCCAGTAATATAACTATATCACTAAACCAGAAACGTATTATAGTTATCTTACTAGGAATATGATTATAATACGGCATATAACTATATCCCTAGGGATATAACTAAACCTCCGCCGCGCTGCCGCACTCCTAATACCTACAATTACTATCTTACTAGGAATATGATTATAATACGTACTATACGGCATATAACTATATCCCTAGGGATATAACTATACCTGCGCCGCACCGCTGCACTCCTACTTACAATTATTTCACTAAACTTAATCCAGTAATATAACTATATCACTAAACTCAAGCCGTATTATAGTTATATACCTAGTAAGATAGTAATTAATCGCTTTCGTATAACTATGTTACGTCATATAATAATATCCCTAGGATTATAACTATATAACGGCTATATCTATCTTACTGCGACATATATATATATTGTATGCAAATAAATGATTTTTATTCTTTCATCGGTGTGATGAAATTATTTATTGACTACTAGATACTGAAAGGAACTTTCAACAATGTCTTGTACAGGTGTTAAAGGGTCGGGAACGCTCATGTGACACTCCTAGATTTGCAAGCATTAAAAGATACGGTAACCGCTTACAAATTGATCAAGCAAATTGTATAGATATTTGCCAACGACGCAGTTTAAAAAAAAAAAATATTTTATGTAAAACTACCTCGGCTTTTTCTAAAAACATAGGTTTTCTACATTATATATATATATTATGTATTTAGTACCTAATTCAGAATGAATCGCACTTATCGACTTTGCAAAAAGATACATCACATTGATCCTAAATTCATTCATTATTTCCCCCAGATAAAAGGCTTACCTTTTTTTTCAACCCTGTCCTACACATTTAAAAACGTATATTATCATAACGCTAATGTAGTCACACACCACACCTCGTTGAGATTCCAACAACCCAAGCCCTTTTACGCGTAAAATTCTCCCAAACGTCACAAAGACAAATCGTGGTTCAGTAATGTAATTTCCGCGGAACCTTAAAACTATATACGGAGACGGTGGTTCCGTCGCGTCAAATTGAGATGACGGAGGGCCGCGCATCGCGACCTTATGACGGGTATTCGCGGTCATGATTCCGTGTTCGGCCTAACCTACTTAAGTCACTAAACTGAAAATCGTACTTAGATTCCAAAAAAGTAAGACAATGTTGCCACTTTTTACTAGCGCGTCTTGTATTTTTGTAAAAATAAGTAAATAAAAGTACTTTTTTAAATCGTAGGAATAAAATTACCAATAAATAAATTATCTTAGCGTGTTTATTTATAAATGGGAATTTAAGTAAGTACTATATTACAAACAAATTATTGCAGTTGCAACATTGTCTTACTTTTTTGGAATCTAATTACGATTTTCAGTTTAGATAAGTTTTGCAGTAGACACATATGAAACACAAGAGGCCTATCAAATATATTTTTTTTAATTATATTTCCTTAGGCCATGTTTGGCGGGAAAACATTTACTTTCTTATTAAATCTACGTATTATAAAAAATAGATTTAAACTTTGTATGAAATGAAAATATTGTTTTAAATATTCGTAAGTCGTCTCTATCCCACACCGACATTTTCAAAGTTCAAATATATTTTTTTTATAAAGAATTGTTTTTTGTCCGGTAGGTAAACATTACAAGCACGTTGCTGACTTTATATAAACATAATATATCTATCCGACCAACCGATCCTACTGCCACAAAATATAAAATAAAATCCAAAACGCGATAATTAGCGTCCAACACGTCCGCATCAACCGGCACAAAACCGCAGGCCTCCACATTTCCCATTTCTGCCGCAATTCGCTCCGTTGCTTTTTTTCCTTCTATTTCGTATAAAACTAATTTTGTGCTTTGTTGACTTTCCCTGTGTTATTTCATTTTTGGCTCTTGCTTTCGTGTGAGCTCCGCGTCGATAAGGGACTCGGCTAATTTGTGTGATGTATTGATATGGCTTGCGATCCATTCTGTTACGTCTCTTTGATTGTACCTCTGTTCGCTATCTTGGTTTTCTCCTGATTTAAAGCAATTTAGTGAGAAAAACGCCATTATTTTGGTGAAGAAGCTAATTATTTTTATCAATGGAAAATTCCTTTTGTACATACAAGAGTTCCTCATTTAAAAGCAGGGTTTTTCCTTATACGTATTAAAGGATGACTCACGTTAGAGCTTCCGGTACCTACTTTTCTATGACACGACAGGCGATCACGTGATGCTTTCCATAGAAAACGATGCGCCGGAAGCGCTGGCCCGGACACGGCCCGGTCTAATGTAAGTCATCCTTAATATGTACCTATATTTATTTTCCTTTGAACATTTCATTGTGTCACACATTTAGCAACAGAATTGATTGACACTGTTTTGCTTGACCAATCATAACATTAATTGGAAAACGAATTATACTGTTAATTGTAAAATTGACGTTCAAAAAATCCAATATCAAATTATTTCAGACTGGTTTTCCGATGTCTGTTACGGACTTTTTGTTTTCATTTGTATTGCTGAAGCTCTAGTTCATTATATACCTACGAACAGTTATTTTTTAAAATCGGCCTGAAATACTTATATTTTAAGTAGTTATAAATAAAACTAGTGAGCAAAACCTACAACAAATAGCTAAGCAAACATCTGCATGAAAAACTGTTTTCAATAATACCATAATCCTTAAAACAAAAACAAAAGCTCTCAAAAATGCGTGCGAAAATCCGGCAAAAAGCCTTTTCGGTACTGTTTGCTAATATTCGTTTATGGCACCCAAATAGCAGATAAAGCACAGTTTGCTTTTCGCTAATTTGTTCAACACGATCCTGTGCAGTTAAAAACCTGGTATGTGACATATATGTCTATTAATTAAGAGATGTTATATACCTGAATTTGTAGACACCTACGTAATAATATATGTCATACAAGTGTGCATGGGTACATTTAGCTCTTGCTAAATTAGTGACTGTTTTGAAAACTGTTTATTTATAAATATTACCAAAATACAGCTTTTTAAACGCCGAACTGAATGGACGGCGTCAAATTAATGTTCATTGTTTTTTTAGCATTACAAGAACTTGAAAGAAGGTAAGCGATCTTGACATGTGTTTTAATTGAAAAACGCTTTTTAAAAATCAGTAACTATTACTTATGAAAGCAGAATGAATATAAATGATCGTATTAGATTCATAATTGTTACATATTTGTCGTAACTTATTTTTAAAATGTGTTTTTCAATTGAAAGACACATCAAGATTTGTTTGATATTTTACCTTATTTCTAGTTAATGCTAAAAAACGAATTATATATAGTAATGGAATACCGTCGTTGGCTTCTTTTGAGTATGAAAATAAAAAAATGTAGGTACAGACAGTACGTTTTATGAAAATATAACTATAATATTACCAACATACTATGTCAACATGTTTTGGACAGGCAAATATAGTGTTTTGGTAAAAGTAAATCATTTACTGGGTTTTGGTTTACCGCAACCAAAATTTAACACAAAAACCATTGTTCTGTTAGCAGCAAATAAATCAGATTTTTCCGATTATTTAGACCATTCAGCGTTTTCAGTCGCCGGTATTTTTGTAATTTTGTTAATTAGGGCAAGGTGCGGTCAGAATTTTCAATAAAAAAGGCGAAGATATATTTTATATATTGAGAAATAAACACAGTGTAATATACTTAGTATGATAGGAATAGGATGGGTGAAATGAATACAAATCAAATCATTTGATTGCAGAGGTAAGTATTGTGATTGTATAGAATAATATCAAGTAGTTTAGAAGCACTTAGGAAAAGCCTGTAAGTTGGCCTGAAGTTTAATTTCAGCCCCGTCGTCGTGATTTACGGTTCAGGTATGGATTTTGCCAACTTTTCTTAGAAGTTAATCCGTTACTCCGTCGCATGCAGCATCATGGATGTATAAGGAACATGGTTTTGGATAAGGCTTTATCCCCGTATGTCCCTGCGTACGTGTAGGATAAGAAATTCATTTTCAGTTTTGTAATCTTGACCTGTCGCATATCTTAACGACTGGCCGGACATTTCTATTACCGAGATGAATGGATGTCCCAGCAGTGGGACACCGTAGGCTTATAATAATAAATAATAATAATCTTATAGAAATAAAGGGAAGTTCCAAGTTCAAAAAAAGGTTATATGTATAGGGAAAACACCAAATCCAGGAATTACTTTACCTATTCATAACTTAAAAACATTTTAAATTGTTCTTTTAAAAAAAATATTATTCAAAATATTCCAGGATGATTTTGTTACATACTTTGACACGTAAAAATTACAGGAAGGAACAAAATTATACAGTTGTACCTATTAATGCATTTGAATAAATCTGTTAAAAGTATTAAACAATTAAATCTATTTTCATGAGCGTATCTGCATTGCAAGGAGAGATATTTTCATTTCTGCGTCTGTTACTGATACATTTGACAATTCCAGCCAATACTTTTGCAGCAGGTACCTACTTGGAAAACGTGACTATAAGAGGAAAGAGGTGTTATAACATGTAAATAACAAGATCCTCTTGATCTTCGAGACATGTTTATTGAAATAATACTAAGGTGTACAGAGCACGAGTGTTTCTAAAAATAAATTCGGGAATTGCTTTTACCTTTTATCTTCGTCGTATTGTTTCAATACCTATATCTGTATGTATATCTGTTACAGAAGGCCTACTATTCCGTCTCTGAATTTCTATCCGAATGAAGTTAAATAACTTAGACATGCATAATTGTGTGTTGTGTCCCATATTAGTGCAGCATTTTTTATTTATTACCTTTATTTTATTGTTAATTTTTTTAATATTATTTTTTTATTTATTTTTTATCTTTCAAATTGTAATATTTGGCTAGACTTATATCGACCAGGATCTGAACCGAAACTCTGAAAACTGATGTAATATTTGAATTTTTAAATACTTAAATTGACCAAACCTTAATTTATATTAATTATTACTATCTGTACATATTATTGTTAATGTTATTATCTGTTTGACAATGTATAATCATTACTGAATAAAGGAATATGAATATGAATATGAATAATATATCTTCTGTGTATTTCTTTTCAATTTTACTGTGTACTACTTTTTTTACTAACTCTTTTCTTGACTTCTTAATTCGTCATGTTATTAGTTACATTTAGAGATAGAACAGCTCAGGCCGCGTAGCCAGGATGCCAATCGCTTACGCTTCGTAGCGATCGAAACGCAACTGTCACTGTTGCACTAATATGGAAGAGTGATAGAGAGACATAATGCTTTTCGTTGTCGAAGCGATGGCGATTGTAACCTTGGCTAGGCCGGCAGTGCAGTTTGGTAACTTCTGGACAAACATTTGCCTCCTCCAACTTTCTTAGTTCCGGTGACACTCGGTGGCAATGACGCGGGAGATTTATGTGCAAATTCACTTAATGCACCAAGGCTTCCGTTTTATTAGTTCGCATAAAAATTGAACTTATTACTAAAGTAATAAAGACATATTTTAGTGACGTTTGTAGGTTAACGATTTGCTTTGTATTGAGGATCATAAATTGGCTTCGGTAATTGTTTGCAAGTTTTTGGATATTGAAATTTAAAATGTAGGTGATTTACCACTAGATATTAATTTGAGACAGGCAGTGAGCATGCGATATCCGTAGTGAGAGTGATTTGAGTGGCATATTTAAACTAATATTGTCTTCGGTTACCGCGACAGTTACTCATGAATTAAAACTATTTAAATGGATTATATCGCACATATTGAATACATACTACATCCCGACGTTTCGAACCCTTTACAGCGCTTGTCGTCAATGGGTGACACCTTAACCTTAGTCAAATTAATTTGATGACAACATAATAATTATATATTATATGGATTGAACGTATATAGACTTATTTTCCTTAAAGAAAATAAATACAAGACGGCTTAGATCGAGTTTCCGTAAGACATTTTGGTACAGGTGTTCAAGTCGAGCTTCTTCAAAAGAAGGTACACCTTTTCTCGCTCTCAGCAGAGCACAGCACTGTGACCTACTTTACCGAATGCATTTGCAACGTCAGCGTCAAAGTTTATCACTGATTTAATACTTTTACGTTGCCCTTTTGTGATATTTGCAAAAAAACAGAAGCCATTTTTCAATATCGGATTGTGCAGCTATACGTATTTCCCAGTTTATTTTTAAACCCTAATTTGCTTACAAACTCGTAATAAAATCGCATATCGGATATCAAGTCGCCGTTTTCCGATTCGGTCAAACATCAGCCATTAATTGGCGTACAGTTTTGCAATGTTTCCTCCGGCTGTATCAATTAACAATTTGTATCGAGGACATTCGAAACTTACTAATTGGCAGACCGGGCAGTTGGTCCATGGAAATTAGACGAGTAACAGTAGGTAAGTTGAACCCCAACTAAGTAAATTTGGGACCTGTGGGACATGAGTTAGTGTCGTCCTATATCTACTGGTTTTGGGACCCTGATTGTACGGCGACTAAGTTTTGTTCACTAAGTACCTACACAATTAATATAAATATTTAGTAAAGGACTAAGACTAAGTACCTAAGGGACTCGAGAAAGAGTTAATTTTGAATGCATTTAATTTAATTATTAGTAGGACATTGACCAAGCATCCATGCATTTTTATCTGAATTAGATATCTCGTTAAGTATTTACCTACTATTTTATGTTATTATTGGCTATCATGATAAGTACTTATACTTTTCTTTACTTAAGTACATATAAAAATGTGACGCGTATGTACTAAATAGTACTGCGGTCGTATTTTGTGAAGTACCTAAATGATTTTAAATCTAAATCCATGTCATTTAATTTTAAAGAGATGTGACCCGTTATTTGGCAAAGAATGAACAAAAGTGAGCCCGCTGAGCTGGAGGCACCAACATTTTTTACCGTTAATTACTGAAGAGGAAATGCAGAATTCGCAAGTTCGGCGACCTCTTTTTTAACCCTTCCTATCATTAACTTCCCTCCATTCAAATCCACTTTTTCCTATGAAATATTAAATAACAGAAATGAAAGGCCATTAGGACTGGCACCTACTTCTTATTTTAGTCACAACCCTTAGCAATTAGCATAGGGGTCCCACCCCTTCCGTTCGGCAATTCAAGCCTCGCAGATGTGAATATAAAGTAGCTATACTGTAATTAGGGTTGTGTACGTATGTATTACAAACTAATTACGAATCGGAGACAGTTTTGTATACGGTAGCGGAGCGGTAATGTCTCGTGCGCTCCGTGTACAAATAGTGGCGATCTGTCGTTGCACAATTAGATTCTAACTACCTACGTCTCCTGTTTGGGGAGTGACAGCAGAGGGCCTACCGCGAACCACGTTCGACGTCTTACTTTCCTGTCACACTTACGTACGAATTTACAAGTGCGACAGAGAGGCAACACGTCGAAGAGGTGGTTCGCGGTAAGCCCTTTGGGCAGAGCGCACAGTGCAGCGTGGAGAGCTTCTTCTTCAATATACAGTCAGCAGTATTAAGCGAGCGAGGTATTTAAGTTGACATATAGGTTTGATATATTTTTTGAACGAAAGCATTTTTTTCCAAAAACCGTTGGATTTTCGGATCTAATCGAATCACACCTAAGAGCTTCCGCAAGAACTCTTTTTCAAAAACCAATGAATTAAATATTATTGGGTACCTATTAAAAAACCAAGTTAGGTTTAGTGAAAATTTGCAAAACGAAATATTGAATAAAATAATTTCGAGTTTGCGTTAGAATACTATTGTTCTTATACAATATGTTTAGTAATATTTTTTTTTGGATTAGGTATAACATTTTGTCTGATTTGTCTTCAAATTCCATCTACACAGTACTCAATTTATTTCATATCCCAAAACCAACTTCGCTGAAACATGTTCTCACCTAAAGCAAAACCCATTTTCCAAAACCTCTCGGCGAATACTATTCCTGTATAAAAGAGCTATCAAAACATTTTGTTTGAAATAAAATCGTTTCTGTGAGTACGCGCCAAATCGATCTTCCGTTCAAGAGCCGCTCAACTGAGTATATTTATAGTGCACTAGTCTCTGCCAGACAGAGTAGGTCAAAATTGTGTAACTTCCTCTCCTCGCACTACACCAAAAAGAACCTAATGGAAAACTGTGGTAGTACGTCGCGAGTGCAAACATTGATTAATTCTAACGTTCCATTTTCCAATTTTTCAATATTGTTCTGTGGGAAAAATCATTTATTTACTAACAAGATATACAGGCTGATTTCGGAGTCGTGGGGCAAGAGAGCCAGACATCATACAGAATCCAAAGATGAGCCTAATGATGTTGTTAATCATTGCAATTATTGTTTATCAAGAATAATGATGATTATTTTCCAGATGACAAGTAGGAAAAAACATTTTTGCATACAATTTGGTGACCCTACTCAATGTGACGTCTTGTTGCTTTCCATACAGCGTATGTCAAAAGTCATAGGGTGACCATAATTACTTAGTATAACATTAATTTTACTTGAAAAATAAGAATAATTAAAGTAATTATGTTTTAATCAAATACTACCATGTGATAAATGTGGATCATTTACAGAGTCAGAAAAAGTGGTTCTGGATCACGACCCAGAAATCACCCTGTATACAGGGGTATACTAAAAGAAATTAATAACTAGATTAAATCTAAAAAAGGCCATTGAGGCATTGTACCAATATTGTTCTGTTAGTTTCTAAAGTTGGCGTTGTAACCTTTATAATCGGGTACGTGCTAAAAGGTAGTTAAGTTAAGTTTTATTTAATAAGCAGCACCTTCCTACTGTCTAGGCAATAATTATAGTATATTTTAAATCGTTTACTATAGATAAATTATTGAAATTAATTGTCGGATTAAGATGCAAAGAACTCTATAATCTTCCATCTAAGTGTATTGAAACTATTGACAAACAAAGGTTACCAAACGATACATAAAAGCAGGGATTTTACAGATTTTTATGGCCTCATACTTGCATGGTATTCAACAATTTTGTATTGTGGTGCTAAAATGCAAAAAACTTTAAAATTATGCAACGAAAATTTTTCAACGTCTCCCAACTTGCAATTTCCAGCGTTCCCTAACATCTTATTTTAAACGCTATCTTCAAATTAAATATGCCGGGGAAAGTAAAATTTTGAAACGAAATCATTTTAAAAGCAACCTGCATCAACGGCAAACATCTATTTTGGAAAGGAAATTGAATTTCCTTGGAATTTTCTTAACATTCCCGATTGTTTCTAGATTACACCGTGAGATTCTTCTTTCAGGAAATTATTTACAGCCATTTACAATGTAAAATTTGAAGATTGGGTTACTATTATTAGGTACCGAAGGCATTGGGACTGTTAATTTTCTTTGGCATTTATGGAAATTTATCATCTTTTTTGAATTAACATGATTTAGGTTTGAATTAATGGTATTCCCGGCAGAACCCCCAGTTCAGAGACAGTTAATAGGTAAGAAATTTATCTTTTATATTGAATAAAAAATCCTCTAGGTATTATGTATACGTAATAACCCGGGTTTAATGAAAACCCATTTTTCCTAAAAACTAGTTTTTCTTGGAGCCTTGATGAAATAGTTATTTACGATACAAGTGCGGAAAAGAGGAAATTCGAAACGAGTGGCGATAAATTAAAACGCGACCGAAGGGAGTGTTTTAAATCGACGCGAGTTGCAAATTACTTATTCGCACGTATATCGTACAACGTTTTACAGTACATATGGCCCTTTAAACGTTTGACATACACACGAAAAGTGCTGTTTCTCGCACTAGTGCGGAAAGGTAGGACCATTTGTACTGTACCATTTGTAAATTAGTTATTACTGATTTTTTTCAGTCACAACTACTTTTCGCAAAGTTAAAACTAGTTTTGACTAATTGTTCTATTTTTAAAGCTATAAACTATATACATAATAAAAAAAAAATTATTTCTGTAAGTTATAAAATATGAAACAGTTGGTCCTGATTGTTTAGTCACGGCTAACTTGCCTCTTGATTGACAAAACAGCTTTAACTGAAATTAATTTCGATTTTACCTACCAGTTATAACTAGTTTTGGCGTTACGGCAAACTAATATAATTTTTTTTAAAAACGATTGAAAGTTACAGCATATTCTTACACTAATTGACTGAGCCCCACAGAAACTAGTAGTTTTCTTTTAAAACTAGTTATTTTGGTAGCACAATATACGACGAAACCAAACTTCTTCTTCTTCTTCTCGTGTCGATGGTTTCGTTCATATTAAGCGGGACCAGAAGGTAGCGACGCTTTAACGCCCTAAGCAAACTGCTCACCGAGAAATACTTCTCCCACTCACACTCACACCTGCGGGCGCAGCACGGTTCCATTTTTATCGACTATCACTATGCGCGTCCCCTTCGCACTCACATACTTGTTAGAACGTGACAGGCATGGTGACAAGGGATAAAAACGCGACCGTGCTACGCCGCCTGGTTACTATATATTTAAGTATGTAATGTTTAACTTAAGGTATAAACATGTCGACATGTTTTATAAGCCCAGTACTATGTACCGAATATTATATTATATTACCGATTATTAAATGTAGTAAATCACGATCCGCACTCATTCTTAACATTTTTTCTCATTCCTTACTTCAAAGAAAATCGTCAGCCTTATCCGCACGATTACTCTCAAGGAAACGCGGAAGATATCGCGGAAGTCTTAATAACCCAAAATGTCTTATATTAAGCGGGACGTTAAATGCCCCCTAAATTTAATAAGGAAACGGTTTAACTGTGCAACATCTGGTTAGGCAAACGCATGTGTACCAACCTAGCGGGGCAAAATTCATAAAACGCCTTAATACTTACTACCGCAGTGCCGTCTGTAGCTGACTTTATGGTGCCTCGACGGGACAGAATTCAAAATTAGAATTTGCCGAATTTAGGTATTTTATTGCGCTTGGTTTGTATTCGAAACAGGGCATGGGTATTTTATGGTAGGGGGTATTACTGACCCCTGAGTTTAGCATTTGTGCGTATAATGAAACGCATATTATCTTCTGTCCGTTTGGTTCATCTAATAATTGGCATGAGTCAATTAATTAAGGCTTTTTAATGTTGATTAAAATATTTCCCAGAGTTACTTGAAAATAATGTATACTTACTTAAATCAGTAATTAAAGTAAAATGCAAAGTTAAGTAATAAAGTAAAATGCATTTTATTACAACCAAAAAAATTTATTAAGTATATTAATACATTTTGGTTACAAAATAAATAACGTTTTTTTTTTTCATTTTACGTTTCTATAAATTACGACCTATCTCTTAATATTTATAGTGGTAAAACATTCTTATAAGGCCGCATAATCCTAAGCGAATGCAAACTATGGGTTCCCGGGTACGCAATAAGTTTTTACGGGTACCCCATAAAAATGTATGATCATAGTATTTTGTACGCTCTTGTCTGGATTGGCGGGGCAGACGTTTTGGTTTTATTTATTTTCTATAGCTGATAGAGGTCGGTCATGATTTTGTAAAATTTTCTTTGCTTCTGTAAGCCCGTATTAGAAAAACCGACCATGTGCGAGTCGGACTCGCGCACGAAGCGTTCCGTCCGATTACGCAAAATACGGCAAAAAATTACGATTGTTGTATGGGAGCCCCACTTAAATATTTTTTTTTTTTTGTTTTTAGTATTTGTTGTTATAGCGGCAACAGAAATACATCATCTGTGAACATTATCACGATTCATGTTATAGTTACAATCTGATGACAGACAGACGGACGGACGGACAGCGGAGTCTAAGTAATAGGGTCCCGTTTTTTATCCCTTTGGGTATGAAACCCTAAAAAGACGGTTGAAGGGTATTATTAGTACTGTGGCCGGCCGATTACTTAGCTTCAATAGAGCTGAGTTACAGTTCATATTGCCTTCTTTTAGTGAAATTTTTCAGGATTTCCAATCAGGCTGAAATGGGAAAAATTTTGTATGACGCAGCAGAAAGTGGATGGTTTAGGAGATTGTGACGTGGCATAAATACTACGAAAATATATAGGTACTTAATTTTTTTTTTATTCACGTGGCATAAGTAAATATTTTTTAACTAAGTTTTATACGCTGCAATACAGAAATAACTTGTCTTAATACATGTATGTATTATCTGCCCATAGATGGTTTAGAGAACTTTTCACTAACCTGTAAAGAATAAGCGTTCAATCAATTATTATTATTTTTGACTTACAGTTTTAAAATAGAAATAATGAATATTGAATCGTATCAAGATAGCCTTTATCCGTCGTTTTCACTGTAACAAATGCCGCGTTGACCTCTTGGCTCGCGCGGGCCTAACCTCCCCCCTTAACCTTGCATCTTTTCAGTACTGGGGGGGAGGGTAGATCCGGGTGCGTTGGTCCCGTTGCCCTCAAGACTGGCAAGTGACCCCGGCTCTAATAAGGGTATCCATCAATCAAACCGGGCTTTAAATGAGAGTTTCGCTTGTTCAGCTTTTATGAAACCTTTACGAGTATAACGTCGGCACATTTTTATTAAGTGAAATTACGTAATACTTTAACCCTTGTAATGTTACGTTTTTAGATTGAAAGCGTACTTGATTGATGCTTAAATTTACATGCATTTAGACAGAAATTTACATGCGTAGACGAAGGATAAAAATACAAAATAATATGTAAGATACTTATTTATTTATATTTAAAGTTTAGTTTTTCATTAGTAATTAGTTTTATGTTTAGTTTATGTGTTATTGTAAATATATTTGAAATGCATTTGAAATATATTTTGGTCTAACTATACTAGCGCTCGAACTCACTTTTACCGTAAACATATATCCATTGCAAATGCAAACATGGCTGAACAATTAAAACTTACCTAAAGTAGGTCGCATACCTGGTATGAAATTCTGCAGAATCTTCGCAACTATGCACACTTAATGGTTCTAATAAGTTAATAAGTTACGACTACCGTATTCGAACTTAAAGATATTCACAAGAGACGACCCGTTCTAGATCCATTCTAGATACGTAATAGTTTAAATATCAACTAGTTCTCCTTTGCAGCGCAATTCGGGCAACCAATGTCACTTTTACGTTAGATAGAGTAAGATATCTATTAGATGTGAATTAGATCTCTAAGTTATATTCTGTGGAAGTGGCAAGAGTATCTCCAGAATCGCGCAAATGTCAAATTTTACAAGTTAGATCTTAAAGATATCGTTATCGTATCTTGGTGATGTCTAAAAGATGTCTAATAGATGTCTATTTCATAATCCGAATCGGGCCCCGAGTCTCGAGCTCATATAGTGCTACAGTAAATTCCTGCTGCATTGCATCTTGCTTGTTTGAAGTAGAAATGTTTTTTCGATAAAAACCGTTTCAAACGAGCATCAAAAAACTATACTTACTGAGTATATCTGTGGCATCGGTCTATTTATGCACTCTTTTGCTGCTTTAAAAGAACCTACGAGATCCAAACAGGTGTTGTACTAGACTAAAGACTTGTCTTGACAACTATAAGGTAGGGTTTTAAAGGTGTGTGTACGACCCTTTAAATGAAAAATAAAAGTACGGGAGTAGAAGAAATAAATTATCACTATAATTAGTAGTAGTACGCATTAAATTAGTTATGTTTTACTTATTTTCTCTTCGCAAAGCGCTTTTGTATTTTTTGATGTTTACACTACCTCCAGATCTGTTTTTATGTTTTTATGTATGACTGTATGTGTTTTGAACAATAAAGAAACACTGTATCAAATAAGACCGATTAAAACAGCAAATGGAAAGGTAATCCCATTTTTTTGCGAATGCAATAACCATAGATTAAATAGGCGAAGCTGGTCTAGAATTGCATTAGCCTTTAGGCTCCTAAAGTTAAACATTACGTTAGGCGATACATATGCATTTAAATGCTGCTATTTTCTTTATTTCGGTATTTGGTATACACACAGAATCATGTTTTGATAGTGTATGTAGCGTATTTCGTATGATCAATTTAATATAGGTACTGATAACGTCTACATCTGATGATAAGAACTTTTAACATTATGTTCACCATTTTTACAGTCAATCAGAAAGTAAGACAATTCATAATTTTATTGTGACAAAATTGACAACAGAAAAAATAAGTCACCTATTTACGATTTTGAATTTATAATTCAGCATTATGAAAATAAATTACATATTCTACTCGTATAATGACTTCCATTTTTCATTTTTAAATGATCTTATTTTTCTTCTAGAAATCCTGAATTCTAAAAGTTAAGTCTATTACAGTTCTAGGTGTCAGCAGAATTATTAGAATTATGCTCTTTATAGGTATCATTTTAGAATTTATATTGGATATGTGCCCGTTCAAACTAAGGCCCCGTATGTTTCCGAAAAACTTGGAACAAAGGATTTTTAAAGCAAGAGCCGAGTAAAGTTTTTTTTTTAAATTAACTTTGTGTGATTTAGTTAGATGGAATTTTGTGCTTCTTAACATCGGGCGTTGTGTTGTTTTGAACTTTCATGGAATTAAAAACACCCGTCTTAATGTAATTGAATTGGTTGTTTTAAATCATAGCTGTTTCAGCCAGATGGGCTAAGAGGAGTAGAAAAGGAAAATGCACACCGCAATATTGTTTCACATAACATACTCACTTGTTGTGTCTACTGTCTATATGCACATAATACAGACACAATGTACTCATTCATCAAACACGATCGATTTCATGCTTACCTACTGCTACCTATGTTAGTATCTAGTTGTTATGGGTTTCCCGCAGACTGCTTCGCGCGTGTGTTTTAAAAAGATTCTTCAACGTATGTACCTAGTACCTACTTAGGCAGGTACCTACCTTAGATAATTGAGGTGGTTTTATCGCTTTACTCCGTGGAACGTTAAACTTACAGCCCTATCCGAACGAAAATGATCTCATTCTGTTATCTCGTAATTCGCGCGTACTTGTCCGTGTCCGTAATTCTCGTTAGCGAGACGCGTAATAACTAAATGACATCATTCAGATATCATTCTGATGTTACTGCAGGTTCGAAGTGACCTGTTGCATCAAGAATCACTCTATCAGTAGGTGAAAACCGCATGAAAATCCGATCAGTAATTTTTGAGTTTATCACGAACATAACAGACAGACGCGGTGGAGGACTTTTATTTATAATTTTCTGCAGTAGGTATTTTTTATAACGGCACTCCGTACTATCAGTTATGATTAAATTTGTTGCCCGTACGTTATACATGTCGGCGGCCGATCGTAAGATCAGGCATATCGTGAAATTCCTATGCATATCGTGAAACGTGAAAATCTTTGACTCGTTCCCTGAGTCGACGGAGCCCCGCTACGCGGGGCTCCTATTTCTGGGCAGTTTGCCCTCCGGGCAGCTGAAGCAACCTAACGACCTATCTTACCTATACCTATATGGTTTAATGTGACTATCCTCAAAACAATACACAGGAACATTACGATCTGCCTGATCTTACGATCGGCCGCCGACATACATATTACGTTTTATTTACTTTACTAAGGCTTCAGGACTTTCTGCGCCCTAATTTTGACGTCTTAATAATTCAGTATTTGGCCTAAATTCCCATGTCGTACATTTTGTAAATGATAATTTCTCTTCCCTTAGCATAATATCTTGCTCAAATCAAATACACGCGGGTGTTCCAGACCTCAAAACACAGGTACCATTAATTCGAGATTGATTAAATGTGTGTGTCAATATGAAATTTTGTGTTTGTCTAGCGCACATATGGGAGTACAGTCTGCTTAAGAATTTACGAAATAGCTTTTATTTAAATATGTCCTAATGTTAATCTTGTTATAACCAGAGCTCGGCAGGGGCGAGCCATTTTGACGTCACTTATGTCAAGTGTAGATATTAATATAGATACACCTTAGAAAGAAATATTAAAATAATATTTTATTAATTATAATTAAACTAAAATGACAATGCCTTATACAAATAAACTTTAATAGTAGCATATGGATGGACATACATATTATTTGAAGAGGTTTACTAAAAAAGTTTTCTATAAAATTCATTTGTTTTAATGGCGACGTAAAGATCATAGCGGAAAGGCAGCCTAAATAAAATAATTTATTTAGTTATTAAATTACACCACATATACCATCGAATGACAAGGCATGTCCATGTTGTGCAAACTCTGAAAATAGCTCACCCTCGCCGAGCTCTGGTTATAACGGCCGGTTTGCTTGAAGTTACTTGCTAAAAATATTATGTGATAGGCGCTTTGTGCTGGCCAGCTAAAAATGAGATTTGTTTTCGGTTTTGAGAATTGGCATTTTTTTTGTTTTTTTTTGTTTTTAATTATCATTTTCACTAAAATAGAAGACCTATCTATTGCCTCGTGTACTTCACTTAGGTATATGTACCTACAATGTAGTTATTTTTTGGATGAGAGACTGCTACGATAATTTAAAAGACCAAAAATTAGATCTCGATACGATATGGCTCGGATCTGGCATTGTCAAAAGTGACGTTTCTTCACAAACGTCACATTTGACACTGACTGATCCTATCCATATCGTGTCGAGATCTAATTTTTGACGTTTATTAAAATTGTATCAGGCCGTATTTATTTTGATTGTTTTTTTTTAATTATACCAAAGAGAATTAAGTAGACAATTATACACCTACCTATGTCAAATTTTTACCCGGGTTGTATTTCTTCCATTCTCTACTTCTTCTTCCTCGCGTTATCCCGGCATTTTGCCACGGCTCATGGGAGCCTGGGGTCCGCTTGACAACTAATCCCACGAATTGACGTAGGCACTAGTTTTTACGAAAGCGACTGCCATCTTCCATTCTCTACATTATCATTAATCGACCTTATTAAACGTCACATCGCTGCGGACTCCAATTAGTCATACATAGTTTAGATGTCCTATCGTGTCGCATCAGGCTGTCAAGGAGATGGCGGTGGACAGGCATACATGGAAATTGCTCCAGCGACCAGTTCCTAGTTCTAAAACATAATTATGATGTTGTTGATTCAGAAACTTAAGAAATTGTATTTTTATTGCTTTTAACAATTGAGTGCCATCCGAATTTAACTTTAACCGTTGCTAGTCGAATGGCCAGGATATGTGCATGTATCTAAAATATTTGTAAGATTATAACGGCTTGCTAAATATTCCTCCTGAAATATTCTGGCCGACTGTCCGTATTGCAACGCCTACCGAGCCAGGCGGGCAAACAGAAAACTCAAATATTTATGTAACTTGCGCGTAAGCCGTGTTCAGTGGAACATTTTCAAAATGACGTAAATGCCGTCACTTCCCCATTTAAATACGCACATTTTGTAGGAGGATATTGGCCCGATATTACCTACGCGGCCCTATATATTGCGGCTAAGCGTAGCTCTTATTCTGATCGCTTTAATGAGCACTTTTCCTGGAGAAAACCAGTAAAGCGTGGTCTCCGATTACACACAATTAGTTGGGATTGTAAAGAGATTTATAAACTAGTTTACTTTAGACAAGACAAAGCAAGGACTGACGGGGCTAGGAAAACAATGATTTATGTACGAGGTATTTAGGAATAATAACTAAAATATCAAACTTTATTTGTGAAATGATTATTAGCCCCACTTTAGCCCATATTCCAAAACGCCTTCCGCAGTTAGATGAAATCGTGGATACATTAAATAATTGCTAATACTTTTTTATAGGCGCTACTTATTTATATTTTCGGTACGCTTCGGCCACTATTATTCAAACTATATTTTACATAGGTGTCCCTAATTATTCAATTACATGTTAAACATAACCTGTTAAACTCCCAATTATTTTCTATGGATTAAGCCTCCCGGTGTACATTACAAAATTACCCATTAAGTGGTGGCGCGGTGGCAAAATGGCCAGCCATTTAGACCGCAACAGTAAATTTGGCAAATATTTAATCTGTTATTGCGACACTGTTAGAAATATTAAATTAGGAGGTTACATTAAATACTGTTATACTTTTTTATTTTAAGTTAACTTTTGGTCACAAGATAATACTCGAAATAAAACGATTTTTCACTAATAAGTATGTGTACCTATTTATTTTCCTAGAGATATATTTTGCCTACATTTTTACCATGAATGTTTAGTATCTAAACATTTTTCCTAACGTGCATATAAACAAGAAAACACTTCTTGTTACATGGAACTTTTAACTGAAGCGCCATTTGCATTAAGATTTGCGCATTTAATATGCTAAAAGCCCGCGAAACTGACACAGGCTTATAGTTATGTGCAGAAAAGCTATAGTCAAGCTACGATATACACAGAAGCGTAATGAATGTAATAACAGGTTATCAATTTGATCTAGATTTAATAGGGATATGATTTGTCAGTGTCAAAAGTGACGTTATTAGTTAAAGAAATATTTATTAGTGCATTCGAACTTAATATACATACTTATAAAAACATAATTAAAGAACTAACCTACAAAACTTAAACTATATCTAAAAATAAATAAAACTAAACTTAAAATAAATGATTACAAAATATCCACCTGCGGCATGGTGCCGTAGATGCTGGCAGCATTTCCTCGCTGTATCGCAATACTTATTCTTTGCGCGAGGAAGCTGCCAGATCTACGGTCACCGGTGGCGTCAGCTATTCTTTTTGATAGATCCTTAAAAAGGCTGGACGCGTTCGGACCCCACGGGCCAAGGGTCTCGACACCAAAAGGTACGAAATTATATTCGGGGCCGAGACCCCTATATTTGTTCTTTTTTAATTTTAAGAAATATTACTTTTGACATTGATAGGTATATCCACTTTATAACAAATCTAGATGAAATTCATCATAACCATTCAAAACAATCAGAAAACGCCAATGCATATTTTTAACTCTTATAAGTTAGTTATACATAAAGCACCATAGGAATAATATTTTTTATTTATTATAAGATTCCTTGAAAAATCCTTGAAACTTGATTGGTAGAAAAAATTAAGAAATAAGTCTGTTTCTTAATTTTTACGAGGTGCACATTAAAGAGTTTTTGTTATGTTATATTTGTTATAACACTTGGCATGACAACTTAGCGTTATTTGACTTTAGCTGAAGACTGAAATATCTCGAACACATCAAAGGCAATTTAATTATGGACCTTTCAAACACAGACGTTGAATTAAGGTTGTGGCCACGTTTCGCTAATTACTCTTGACTGCTTCTCCTATTTGCATTAACCAGTGACAAATACCTAAATAACACTTGTAATTTTATACTTATATTACTTCTTATTGACTAGAAAGCCAGTAGGTAGTAGTATAAATATTAAGACGGATTAGGTAAGACTCAAATGACCTGACCGTATGGTCCGTATGTGACGCCATCTACCTACAGACAAATACTCTATGCTGTAGGCAAATTGTATTTTCTCCTTCTTTAGATGATACAACGGGTGGACATTGGCCACGACCGCATATAGGTACTATAGAGTGGAGTCACAAGCATGTTGCTGACCCTTTAAGTATATTATATAAGTGCTAACCTATACCTAATGACTGACAGGTGACATGAGGAGGTGGGTGACAGACAAACTTTGTAACCACTACACTACCCATCGACCTACAGCAACAATCGCAGTATTCTAAAATTCTGGATTTCACTTTCTATAGCCTGTCGGTATTCTACAGGTTGCACTTCGGGGAGTGTGCCCAAGAGCTACACGAGCTTATTCCACCGTCCCCATTCTACCATCGGACTTTTAGACGCACGGCCGGTTTCCATCCATACTTGGTAGATATTCCACCAATTCGCACGAAGCACTTTGCTTCTACTTTCCTTATGCGCACTGCCAAGGAATGGAATTCCTTGCCGGCGTCTATATTTCCGTGTTCTTATAACCCGGCAACCTTCAAATCAAGAGTGAACAGGCACCTTCTGGGCGAGCTCGCTCCATCGTAGGCCACGTCTACGCCTCGGCTAGTCTGTGGCCATGAGTAAGCCCATTCATAATAAAAAAATATATATATAAGGTATCTTCCCTTATAGAAAGCCACATCCCATATTGGTTTACTACAAATGCGAGGGAGTTGATATTTTACTCTAAACTTTCTTCGGATTGGAATTATAGTCTTTAGGTATTTAAATAAAAGTAAACAAACAAACTGTGAATTTTCGGGTAGTTATAACATTTGATGGTTTACCAACCAAATACAAAACCGCCTGAATCTGTCACTGAACGATCTGAATTTAGCCTACATTATTTAGTCATGTAATGTTTTCATCTACCCTCAACTGGCTTAAGGAGCCATGAGGGTGGATTTTGATTACTTTTATTTAAATACCTAAAGATACAGAGTATAGTTTAAGGATATACCCGGGTCCGGAAAATAAACCCAAGCCTCGGTATGTTCTTAATGATATTTTTTCCCTGGCACTAACTAGCCCGCCCATTAATAAATAAAACTATGCGCCTATAAATTAAGCATAGCATTAGCATTCAAACGCCGCATTGCTCGGAGCACTGGAGCTGCAGCGCTTAATCAATTATTAAAATCGTGTTAGTATTACGAATAAATTAATTTCTATCGCAATTTCGATTCACAGTTTAACAATGTTAACGGTGACAGTCGATTTAGTGACGCAGCAACGCTTTTGATGACTAGGTGTATTGTATTCGGGTAGTATTAATACCTATAATGTGGCACTCTTTGGGGGAGGCCTATGTCCAGCAGTGGACGTCCTCTGGCTGATATGATGATGATGATGACTACCTATAATGGGTTGTACCTAAACGCCGTACACGCCGGAAGAAGTTGATAATTCGAGATATTGAAGAAATTACATAAAGTCCAAAAAAATTTCTCGCCATTTATCAAGCTCTTTCCGCCGTGTAGGGCATGTATAGGTTATAAAGAAATTATTTTCTTACTAGGGGTCATAATTTTTTGAAAGGTACTTAAGTAAAATCAGGATATTGCAACATTTTACACCAGAATGGCGGGCGCAATGTGATTTAAATGTTTTTCGTATCTTTAGCTTTAATGAACAAGTTAAATTATCTCTTATTTCTCTTTACTCTTTATGAATAACATCATACTGCCTCATTTGGATTTAACAATTACGCGTAGGTACGGAATATCTGGAAGGCCGAGCTTTGCCCGGAAAACATACAAAAACTCAAAAATGCGCGTTTTCCCAGAGGCAAGACCTAGCTAGATCGATTTTTTGCCCCCGAAAACCCCCATTAAGCAAATTTCACCGTAATCGTTAGAGTCGTTTTCGAGATCCGCGAAATATATATAACATATAAATATACAAGAATTGCTCGTTTAATGGTATAAGATAGGATGATATCATCCTATTACGTACATCACCGTCGTATCATCATCATCGGATGGTATCATCATCGTATTATGTACGTACGTCATCGTATGACGTATTGGGGTTTATCATCTATCGTGTTCACCTTCACCTATACTTATAATAGAACTTGACTACCGCGCCGTCATCGTCAGACTACAATATTGCGACCATTATATTGCGACTAGGTACATATTATAATAAAATAGTCCACTGCCTTTAGTTATTACTCTAAAAATATTATAATGGGTACTAATTAACCCCTTAAATTACGCTGAAAATGTAATAAAGAATCAGAATACCCCAACGAGACTATCAGACGGAAAATAAACGAATATGAAGAGAGACCAAAGTGTAAAAAGTCAGACGGGACTAAAAACAATTTTGCAACTAAAACAACGGCGAAGACCGGGGGGCTTAATAGAGAACTAATTAAAACTTAGTGAATAATATTCCGGCTAAGTCCATCTCAGTGTAATTTGTTGGTTCTAAAGTGATTTTAAGTTTTTGAAAATTTGTTAATAAGCTGAGTTCGCTAGGGGTCATCCATTAATTACGTCACACGAATTTCTAGGTTTTTTGACCCCTCCCCTCTCCTTGTCACACTTGGTCACATTTGGCAAACCCCTCCCCCCTAGTGTGACGTCACATTTTTTCTACGAAATCGCCAAATCGAATTTAGTAAGTACCTAAGTATTATTAATATTTTATCAAAATATTTTTGACGATATAAATAATAGTAA
The DNA here is from genome assembly GCF_963556715.1 of Cydia fagiglandana. Lineage (NCBI taxonomy): Eukaryota > Metazoa > Arthropoda > Insecta > Lepidoptera > Tortricidae > Cydia > Cydia fagiglandana. The sequence goes on along the minus strand of NC_085949.1, from coordinate 7,733,510 downwards.
TTTTGTAACCCAAAACTGCTTAGGAAAGAAAATTAAACGAATAAAAACGATTATCGTTTTAAAAACTTGTTATTTAAATGTACAGCGAATAAAATAATTTAAATAATTTTTTTGGTTACTGATGCAGTTAAAGTGACGTCACAAAGTTTGTGTCTCCCCCCTCCCCCATGTCACAATATGTCACATTTTCTTGACCCCCTCTCTTACCCTAAACGTGTGATGTAATTAATGGATGACCCCTTATGGTTATGAGATTTTGTTCGAGTGTGGCCTCCGGGGACAAAAGATGAGATAAACTAAAAGGCGAAGGTTCATTCAATGTGTAAAGTCGAATGGCGTTATTTATAAACATTTGTCAAATTTAACAAACCTTTGATAATCTTTTGTCCCTATCCGTCATTTTGACATTTCTGTTTGTTAGAAAGAAACAAATTTTAACAGAGGTTTGTAATAAGTTGTGTTATGAATAAGGGGGTAAAATAAATTAGTATTTCAACGTTGACAGCTGGTGTAGATGGCGCTGTACGGCTCCGTGTATTGTGCAGTGACTCGGGTAGTAAAAAGTTACCGTTTTACAAAATTAAATATTACTTACACGTCTCTACATCTTATACATTTAAACGAGCAATTCTTGTATATTTATTCATATATATATATTTCGGGGATTTCGAAAACTGCATGCTCTAACGAGTTCGATGAAATTTGCTATAAATGGGTTTTCGGGAGCGAAAAATCGATCTAGCTACGTCTTATCTCTGAGAAAACGCGCATTTTTGAGTTCTTATATGCAAAGCTGACCGAGCTCCAGATATTAATCAATAATTAGAGATCATAAATGAGTAAAAAAAGAGAATTTAGATGGGAAACAGACTCCGTAGGCCACGGAGGAGATTGTGAACGGAACCTCCTCAAAATTGCGGGTCTATTAACGACTTATTTGATTGTTATTTTTCCAAAATTTCTTCAATACTTATGTGCGTTGTACGTACGTATAGGTAAGTACTCATTTAATACTGTGTAATTAACAAAATAAATCGACATAATTCGCGTCATAAAACTCTATTACGGCTATAGGAATAATTTATACTATTCAAGGTCGTTAAGAATAATTAAACAGATGTTCCTGAAAAAATTACAGGTTTGGTTCATTTGGGGCCAGCAATATTCAGGACACGCGCGCTCATAACGCGGCAGACGGTGCTGATGAGTGGCGCAAGGCGGAACGGATAGCGGGGTGGTTTACCTATTCGTAGGGGAGACCGAGGTGAGTTGTGACAGAGGAGAGTTGTCACAACTCTCCTCTCCTCTCTCGGTCTCCCCTACCGTAAACGTACAGTCAAGTGTAACAAGTGTACAGTCAAGTTTAACGGCCTCCTAGCCTAGTCGGTAGTGACCCTGCTTACGAAGGTCCCAGTTTCCAGGTCCAAGTCCAGGAGGTCCCGGGTTCGTATCCTGGTAAGGGTATTTATTTGTGTGTTCATCATAAATATTTGTTTCTGAGTTATGGATGTTTCCTATGTATATAAGTATTTATTTAAATGTGTAATTAATTATATTTATCGTCGTCTAGTATCCACAACACAAGCCTTATTGAGCTTACCGTGGGACTAAGTCGATCTGTGTAAAAAATGTCCTATAATATTTATTAATAAAACAGTCAAGTGTAAAGATATACCACATACTCTAAAATATGTCCCATATAGCTCTTATGTCAGCAAATTAAGAACTGTGGGACATCATTTTGAGTAAGTTAGATGTACCCATATTCTTAAACTTGACTGTACTGTTCAGATTCATTACTGCTGCAAAAGTGCGGTGCGACTTTGCTGCCGCAAATGTCGGAGATCCGGGAAGCAATATAGATTCTGACATTTGTGGCAGCAATTATATTTTGTGCAGCAATGCAGTAGGCAGAATTATTAGAGTGCGACATTACTGCCGAATGCATTAGTGCCGAAAATGTCAAAATCAATGTTGTTGCCCGGATTTCAGACATTTGCGGCAGCAACGCAGTCTGCAGTAATGCCGTTCTGCAATCCTGCTGCAGTAATTCCAGTGTAGTCTGAATACGAACGGCACCTTAACAAACCCAATTAATTCTAATGTTTTGGCTTAATTCTTAAAGCCAAAACGTCATAATGGTAAATTTTACTAACTATCTAAAGCATTTGGCTAGAAGCTTTCCTTCCGTGCCTTACGCCTAGTCTGATAAAAGTTCGTGTCCAAAATACCGCAATTTGCAGCGCCGCCATATTATTGGGAACACTAATAGTTACGAGATTTTCTCACCTGCCCCTTAATTGATCTGCGGAAAAATGGAAACCTCATCATTACACGCGGGAAAATAACAGCTGGGAGGAAAATACTTGGTTGTATTTAGTAAATTCTTATACTTATTTCTTTCTTTTATATCTTACGTCTAACGAAGCGTAATCGTAAAAGTGCTGAGGAACAAGTATGTAGGTTGTCTCGTCTTCAACTTAAAGGACGAAGCAAAATCGAAAACAAAAGTAACTAAAAGCCGATGTACACCAGATGCGATATTCAGCAAAAATTCAGCTCCCTGTCTGGAAACGGATGTGGACAAGTGATGCTGGTTGCAATTGTAACGTAAAGTATCGCCTTAGACATATATTGCAAGTGGCATCACAGGCCTTTCCGTCTATTGCAGACGATTTATGCATTGCTGTTTAGACAACGGATTTGGTGACTGTGGAGGCCGATGCGTCAGCGGCACGACCTCCCACATTTTTGGCAGAGAAAGTTCATGCCACCTAAGATTCCAGTCCCGGTTTGCTTTCTGCGACAAAAGTGACACACTGCAAGTGACAGCTGACATATAAATCCAAACATTACAAACGGCGTATGCACGCCCTTGTCTACGTAGGGAGGCTGGTGTCATACTCCTAAGCGTCTGCATGGTGTCTATAGTCAGACCGTAAAAAGTATGCAGCGATTTTGATAGCCCACGCAGTACAAGTGTCATTTTAAACGTCAAACTTCTATGAAATTATGACGTATACATAATAATTACACTGCGTGAGCTATCAAATGCTGCAGACTTTGTTTGGTGCGACTCTATTTGGCCTAAAAGATATACCTCGCAATTTTTCAAATTACCTTTAAAATTAACACATCAAGATAGCCTTATTTAACTATTATCAAAGAATTAGGGTTTTAATGTAAACAGTATGATTGTTATTTAAAACCCGAATCGCTTAAAAGCTTTCAACTTAAATACTTATCGGCTATAAACAAATTTTAAAGTCGAACCGAACATAAATAAACAAAAATCCGCCCTCTAGTAGGTATTAATTAAGGCGGGCGTCTGTTGCACCGATACATATTAGATTTTACCAATTTCTGTGCTTTAACTATTGCAATTTGATCATGTAATTTTTTTTTAAAGCTGATCACTGACTACGGTCTGCCGGACGGTATCGGCCGGTCAGTTGTTCGGAACTGTCAAATTTTTGTTCTAAGTTCTAAATGACAGGCCGATACCTTCCGGCGGCCTGTGTCAGTGGTCGGCTTAAGTGAAACAGATTAAGTAGTTGTCTTTTTAATATTTGACCCTTGAAAATGATTCAGTATAACAATTGTAGCTAAGATATTTCCCAAGCCCAGGACGTACTCGTAACTAAGTAGGTACTACATGTGCGAGTGTATAAAATAAGAGTTATAATTTTAAATAACCGGTTCTGACTTTTACGATGTCACATCAGTGAACAAAGTTTTGTAAAGAGCTGAAAGGAAAACATTTCACATGATACGTATTGGGCTGAATAGATGACACGAAGTCACGGAACACAAAAAGTGTATTAAATAGGAGACTATTTAATACACTACACGATGCCTACACTCAATTTCGATCAAAGAGTATTTATAGGTAAATCTGGTTTGTTGAGTAGCGCGATAACATGCAGCTGTGACGCAATTTTTATTTGCGTATTTCAACTATTATATACTTACATTTTTCAGTTTTTGTCAGTTTTAGCCCAGCTAAACTGTGGAATGAACTAATCGCTCGCGGTACTTTCGGAACGATACGACCTTCATCATCATCATCATTATTAGGCCTTGTGCATCTTTACAGATGATTAGGCAGCATCTATGACTTACCTATGTTATCTAGCGACAGCGTCGCTCGTGGCTATATAACCCGATCCTTGAACGGCACAGTCGCCCACATTTGTGACTAATAAAAGTGCATTGAGGATCCGCATCGAGGTGACCCTCATCGAGCATGTGTTTTATTGCCCGTTTCTTTTTTACGACCTTCAAACTCTCATGAAATAGCGTGTTCCCATCTTACCTAAAGGCTGGCATCGCACTTGCCATCAGGGTGTGGCAATTGTCCATGGGCGATTACCACCAATCGATCCGTCTGCTCATTGCCTCCTATATCATAACCAAGTCCAGAGTTGATATTGTGTCAAGACGAATTCACTTAATAATATTCAGTCAAGAGAACACTACGAGAGTTCGCAACGGTGTCAACTGCGGCCTTAATCAAATACCTAAAGCCGGGAACTTTGCATAAACATTGGGAACTGTTTGGGGAAGCGATATTAGGTATCGGAACTAAATTGAATAAACCTGGATTTGTTTACTAAACATCGCTTTCTAATTAATCGGGACGTCCACCGGAAATTCCGGTACTAGCAACAACAAACGGTACCGCATGTACCGCAAGCGATGACCTGAACTATAATTACGGGAATGAAAATCCATTAACACCACAAAGACTTGGTATTAACGATCATTGCATTTGTTCTACGTTTCTGATTCATGGCGGAAATATTGAAATTGAAACACATTGAGCGATTTAGGTACCGGTAAACTGAGGTTACTTTGGATCGTGGGGAAACATTGATCATGGATGATTAAACTATATCCTGGAATTGGTTGCCATCAGACATCAACTCCCCAATCTCAAAAATCGATAAATGTTTCCCCGCGATTCAAAGTAACCCCAGTTTACGGTACATCATGAGCTGTAGTTAGGTTTGTGACATAAGTGAGGTATGGTTCAGATTTGTGACTTTAAAACTCGAAGTTGTGAGTTCGAGTTGGTTGATTAATAAACTAATTATTTACTTTTCAAATTCAAATTACGGTCTTAATAATAAACGTTTCGATGAAGGAAAGTATCATAACATCATCTGCTTATAGGTATCTAGGTTTCAATCATGCATTCGGTTAGGACTACAACCCAAACCCTCTTAATTTTTGTTGTAATCAAGTCAATTGATCACAGACCTGAGACCAAAATCATCAGGGTATGATAATAGGATACTTAATTTTATTGTCCGCATTAATAAGCTGGACATATTATCATACCATAGTCTGAAGTCTGACTACATATTAAAAGTATTCTTAGACACCCCACAATCCTCAACACGTATAAGGTTATCACATATAAGGTAAACGTACTAGTGCTCGTCATGCTAATGTCCAATAAATGACACGTTGCTGTCACCTCTATTCACAATGACTTAAGTTTTAAGATGTCATGTACTGGGACCGCGTCGAGCACTATTACGTTTACCTTAATTGAAAAACTGCAGAGCTAAAATAATTATGTACCTTATGTACCAAAATACAAACACATACAATTGACAAACCGTCTGCCAACATATATATTCCCAGTTATTCCCCACATGCCCCTACACGTATAAGTAATTTAGGCTGTCAGCGCGGTTTACTCGAGATGGCGTCAGCCGCGCCGCTTAATTACAGGGCGTCAAGATAACTGTAATCAAAGGCCTTCAGTCTCTATGCTCAGGCGTCAATTTGTCGCCTTATTACGAGGGAATAAGGTAGAGAATAGTTAAGATATTACTTACTCAGACATCAAGCTCACGTACTTATGTGTATGGAAAATCGACTATGCTTGATCGGTGTTAAACATTTTTAATTAAATATTTCGCCTAATACGATTGTATCCATTGAATCATTCCATTGAGTGTGGTAGCAAACTCCAGAAACATCATTGACGTCGTCGATTTAAGCTTACAACGCTTTGCTTCCAACATTCTTATGCGAACGGCTAAGAAGTGGAATTCACTTCCTGCAAACCTATTCTGGTCACTACAACTTGGATTGTTTCAAATCGAAAGTGATAAGACACCTTTTAGTTTAAGCATGCTCACCCCATCTATACAGGTCAGATTGTGGTCAAATGCGATTCAATAAAAAACCTACTTCATAAATTCATGGAAAATGGAGATTTGATTCCATTGCTATATTTAATATCAAAAGACGCTTTTAGATCCGTATTTGTATTCATTTTTACTATGAACGAGTAACTCAAGAGCAAAAAAAAATGGCCCATTTCCTTTCCTCTTGATCGTATTTTGTGACGATGGATCTCAGTTAAAATAACCAACTAATCAACGTCATTACCTACCTTAAGTTTAAATTTGTTTCTAATGTTAAAACCCGTATTATATTTTTTTACAATTTACTTACCTACTCGTAAATGCGTTTCGAAACAATGTAACAAAAAACTACTGAAAATGAAATCATTTATTTACAAAAAATATATATACAGTGGTACAACTAAACGAAATTAATAACTAGCTTAAATCTAAAATAGGCCCCTGAGGCATTGTACCAAGGATGCTGGCGGCATTTCCCCGCTGTATCGCAATACTGATACGTTGTGCGAGGTAGCCGCCAGCTCTTCGGTCACCAGTTACGTCAACCAGACGCTTCGCGATTTCTGCGAACAACTTACGCGCGCTGGGACCCCATGGACCTAGAGTAAACTACTTGTATTAAAAATCTACAAACTTTTACGAAAAGCCACGCACTCAAATAGTAATTGAATAACCAAGAAGAAGTATACAGATGGCAATGACATAATTGCTGGCCTGAAATTTCCCCCATTGTGCCAAAACTCCCATTGTCGTTAGACGAATGCGTTTAGCGAGTTGTCTGTGAGTTATTGCTATTCTTTGCTGCTCTTTGCTCTGAATTTTGCTTGTAATAGAAAGGCAATTTTGAGGGTTAAAAGATTTTAAAATTAACTTACTTTTGCGTGGTTTAGCTTTAAGCTGTGTGTGTGTTTGTGTGTTTGTTAGCTCGTAACTTGAACTAACAAACGCGCGCTATTGCGACCTAGTTTCTAGTTAATAGATTCCAAAAAATTGACGATGTCACAACTCTCCTCTGTCACAACTCACCTCGGTCTCCCTAATCAAGTAATGTAAATAAAGTAGGTAACTTAAGTTGAGCGCAACTGCTCTAAAGGTTATTGATAAAATAAAAGCTGTAGTGAATACCTGTAGTATTATAAAATCTCTAGAGAAATCACGTAAGTTACCTATTTAGCAATTAATTGTTCCTAGAACTAGACTACCGATCAATGTCTCCGGATTTTCCCTGGAACTATTGCCTGGGTCCCCTGGGTACGAAAGTTAATGCTATGAACGAGGAAGACTTTTCTAGTAATGAATCACGATAAAATACGTATATAAATTATGTCAAAACGTCACTAGGTACGAGTACTTATTACAAGTATTGAAACCTTTGAAAACCGCATGTTAATCAGTTCAGTAGTTTTCGAGTTTATCGCGAACATATAAACACACAGACAGACGCGGCGGGGGACTTTGTTTTATAAGGTGTAGTCATGATAATAATATGAATGAGTCTCACGCAACTGTTGTAAGTATTGAAAACCATAATAAATTCAGTTTTCAGTAGCTGAGTCATGTTAATTATCTGAAAAAAAATTCTTTAAAAAAATATAGCTTACTTATACTTATTCTGGAATTTTCAAATTAAAAGAGTAAAGAGAGTAATTTCAAAATGATTAAAGTTTGAAACACAAACATCTATGGCCTTTGCATTTATTAATCTAGTTTTTTTATCTACGCAAATATTGTAACGGTGCGTGTAACGAAGCGTTACACTATCGACCTTCATACTATTTCTGGCACCATACAAATTCTAAATTCCTTTTTGAAATTCAAATCCTATTCCAAATTCCATTCAATGATTTTTATTTTCAGTTCGATCACATACTTTGATCGATAAACATCATTTTATCTAACGGACTGTACTTCCCAAGTTTCTAAACACGACCGTTTAAGTGTGATTTTTATTAGTAAACGTAATAATTCATAAGTGCGTGCAGTTCAGTATAGTGCTCGTTTTGTGGCCCTGCACACCTTCCAGATATATATCTACATCATCACCAAGGCACATATTGTAAGTTATTTGATTTCTAACCTTCTGAATTACGAAAGTATTTTTATACATACCTATCTGTTAACACGTAACCTGTATTGTTACAGGTGCCTTTTTATTTAAATAATAAATACCCCTCATCGCTCTGGATCCTGCCTTTTCATTCCCATCATCCCTGTGAGGCTCCTCTACCTGCCCCCTCACACTGGCGCCATCAACGTGCTCAAACCCGGACCTGACAAGACACCCACCCGCCCTACGACGCTGAGCAGCCCGTTCCAGTTCCTCCGTGCCAGCACCTGCTCCTACCCAACAACCGCAACCAGCTGTTCCAGACCTACATTTTTCATTTTTCTAACAATTTTTTTTTTATATTGTTTGTAATTGCTAGCTTTAAGATCTTTTCAAAATTCTAAAAGGTTATAGTCGACCCAACTCAAATTTTCGCAATATCTCTCGGCCTAACATCATTTTATTTAATTTTCTATTTTACAACCAACCTTTTATCTAATCCACAACCGTTTAACCAAAATTCCCCCCTTAAATAACCAATTACATATACATCTGTCATCATTCATCATCTTATACCAATTTATCTATATCTATTTTCTAATCCCTATTATGCCAGCGTCCAACGCTTTTTGTCGCGCCACGTAACAAAACTCTTAACATAGTGATTACACAAAACATCTATCACATACAATTACACAATCCAAGATTTCCACTGAAATCTCACAAATTGGTTTCAATCCTAAGTGTTTTTAAAACTCCTTGGAGTCACTGAAGTGCGAACCAATCCTGACTTACGGCAGTACTGTTGGAGATAATCCGATAGCTTATCCTTCACCCGATTAAATAAATATACACAACTAAGCCTAATATCACAATAAACTTCTCCTTTCGATTCAATAAAAAATAAAATTTAATAACTACATATTTTATTTATAATGATAACATCAATTATTCTCTTCGTGATAGGTATCCACTTTAATAAACAATGAATCCAGCACTATTAAATAAACCTGAACTCATCTATGAGCTCAAACTCAGGAACATTCAGTTCCCAGCCACCGCGCAAGCTGATGATTTAAGACAGCTCCTCACTCCAAATTTATTCGCGGACCCGTGTTCGAATCTCTCCAGCCCATATGATCTTGAACAGGATATCACCGAAATTAGCAGATGCCTCACAATAGTTTCTTCTCAGCTACAGCTTGCGACCACCAACCAAGCGAAGCACGATAGAATAGCGGTTTTCTTATTTCATTTATATAACAGAATAGAACGTCTCCATATTACCACTGAATTATCTCCAGAAATTATTGACAACTATTCGAAAATATGCGAATTTTTGTCAAAATGTCAAACAAAATTTAACATGTCACAACCGTCAACAACAACGTCAACTTACGCGTCAGCAACCTCTTTGATAGATGATTCCACAAATTTAGACCTACTTGCTCGAAAATTAACCAACCTCTCTGAAGCAAAACCAAGCGATTTTAAAAAATTCAACTATAAAGGCGATAGTTGCCCTTATGATTTTATTCGAAACATCGAAGAGTTTGCAATAGCGCGTAACATTGACGACAAACGCTTACACAAATATATATACGATTTTTTATCAGGCACTCCTTTAGATTGGTATAGGTCAAAGAAAACAACCCTTACAGATTGGAAATCATTTAAAACCCACTTCTTAAAAGATTTCGAATTGCACGACCATGACCACAACTTACTACAAAATATACATTCCCGTAAACAAAAACAACATGAACGAATAATAATGTATTTTTCAGCCATGGAAGCCCTCTTTTCCAAATTACATGAACCCCTTTCTGAAAAACAAAAAATAGATATCCTCCGTAGAAACATGAGCCCTTATTACAGTTCCAGATTAGTTCCTACAGATGTTACGTCTATAGACACATTATTCCAATCGTGCAAATGGTACGAAAGCTGTAATACTACCTCTACTTATAGCTCTAGCAACTATACCAACATTCAACAAGATTCTAACCATACCCCCCCTTCCCAACCGTACATACCACCATTCCCATTTAATAAACCGGTCCATACTGTAACAACACCACCTTCTACGTTACGTTACTCCTGTCCGCGTTGCAGAACAAACGATCATTCTTTAGATATTTGTACAAGTAAAAATATAGTATGCTTCCGCTGTGGCAAACAAAATGTCACTTTTGCAAAATGTACAGTTTGCCATAAATTTCCCAAAAAACGCATAAAGGAGAAAAGTAACTTAAATAAAACTACTGCTACAGAATGGAACCAATGGTTAGATACCATTAAATTATTTATGTCATCATACAATACTACATCAGCACTTTTCACTCAAGATCCATACGATGAACGACCTTATGTCAACATCCAAACAAATAATTTAACTTTATGTGGCCTCTTAGACAGTGGCAGTGCGTTAACTATTTTCGGAAATAATTCCCATAAAATTCTCTTATCCCACAATTTTACCATAAATTACGACCATAAAGTCGTAGGCTCTGTAGCCGACGGCTACCCTATATACTCTATTGGTACAATTCAACTACCAATTTCGTACAAAAATATTGTGGCTATTATTACCGCTCATGTTATCCCTACTATAAAGCAACCCTTGATTCTAGGCACAAATTTTTGGAGAAAATTCAATATAGCTCCCCACATATTACCTGACATAACGTCATATTCTGATAAACATATAGATACCCTAGTTATTTCCACCTGCGACCAACACATCACTAATTATGACAACCTTTCTGAAACTCAACAGTTAATTTCAGATACTATTATTGAAAAATTTAAAAATATTTCAACAGAAACCAAACCCTTAGGACGAACCCACCTCATTGAACATCACATAGATACCGGTGACCATCCACCAATCAAACAGCGATGCTATAGGCTTTCTCCAGAGAAACAAAAAGCTTTATGCAAAGAAGTTGATGAAATGCTAAAGCTTAATGTTATCGAACCCTGTGAAAGCCCATGGCTAAACCCTGTCATAATAACTCCTAAAAAAGATGGAACATGGCGTTTTTGCATCGACAGCCGTAAACTAAATTCGATTACGCGCAAAGATGCCTACAAACTCCCACTCATTTCTGACATTCTAGATAATCTAAAAAATGCTAAATATCTATCATCGATAGACATAGCAAAAGCATTTTGGGAAATACCCCTACGCCCTTCTGATAGACCTAAAACTAGTTTCCATGTACCCTCAAAAGGCATGTACATGTTTCGCGTAATGCCTTTTGGATTGACTAATGCCCCTGCTACCCAACAACGCTTTATGGATGCGTTATTCCCTTCTGAAAACCTTGATAACTCAGTATTTACCTACTTAGATGATATTATCATCATAAGTAATACTTTCGATGAACACATCACTTTACTTAATAAAGTTTACCAAAGGCTAGTACAAGCCAACATTACTATAAACTTCCCCAAGTGTTCATTTTTCAAAAAAGAACTTAAATATCTTGGTTACATAGTTAATGAACACGGCTTTCAAACAGATCCTGACAAGGTTAAGGCAATACTTAACATCCCACCTCCCACAACTCCTCGAGAAGTTAAAAAGTTCCTAGGTACAGCAAGTTGGTATAGACGCTTTATCCCCGATTTCAGCACAAAGGTTGCACCACTAACTAAACTTACCTCCACTTCCAAAAAAGCACCACCATTTAAATGGACATCACTAGAAGACAATGCCTTTAAATCCATTAAAGAAGCTCTAGTCTCTACCCCTGTTCTTGCTTGCCCAGACTTCTCAAAACCCTTCGCAGTCCACTGTGATGCATCCAGCTTCGGCATCGGTGCCATGCTGACCCAAGAATTTGATGGCGTTGAGAAACCCATTGCTTATATGAGCAAATCCCTAACTGGTCCCCAAAGAAATTACTCAATTACAGAAAGAGAACTCCTAAGTGTCTTACTAGCCCTAGAACATTGGCGTTGCTATCTTGACAACGGCTTAAAGTTCACAATCTACACAGACCATTCCGCATTACAATGGTTTCTCCATCTAGATAATCCAACCGGACGTCTAGCCCGCTGGAGTATTCGTCTATCTACATTTAACTTCGAAATTAAACATAAACGTGGTAAAGATCATCTAATCCCTGACGCTTTATCACGCTTACCTTCAGTAGACGTTATTAACTACAATAGTTCTAATACCAATGACGACTGGTATAATAATATCTACGCTAAATGCAGTTCTAACCCCAACACCACTCCAGATTACATAATACATAATAATAAATTATACCGATACTCAAAAACCCCTTCGTTACTCCAATCTGAGTATAATTGGAAAGAAGTTATCCCACTAGAGTACAGAATACCCATTATCACAGAAAATCATTCCACCCCAACTTGCGCTCATTTCGGAACATTTAAAACATACAATAAAGTTAAATTGAAATATTTTTGGCCAGGAATGTACAAAGATATTTCAAATTTTATTGCCAAATGCGAGACTTGCTTAGCTTGCAAACACCAAACCCAACTAAAACTTGGCCTAATGGGTAAACCTAAGCAATGCTCTCGACCCTTTCAATGCATTTCAATAGATTTGATCGGCCCCTTGCCTACTACACTAAAACACAACAGATTCATCTTTGTCGTTACTTGCTGTTTTTCAAAATACTGCCTCCTCTTTGCGATTAAACGTGCTACGTCATCAGTAATCGTTCATATTCTAGAAAACCTAGTTTTCCTAGTATACGGAATCCCACAGACCATAATACTTGACCATGGTCCTCAATTCGTTAGTCAAGAGACAACGGATTTATTCCACTCCTATCAGATCCCAAAAATACACTATTGCGCAATTAAATGCGCCCAACCAAATCCCGTGGAGAGATATAATAAAGTTGTTACCACAGCAATATCCTCATTCATACAGGATGACCACAGGAATTGGGATATCAACCTACATAAGATACAATTTGCTATTAATACTTCCGTAAATGAAACAACAAATTATACTCCTTCTTTCCTTGTATTTGGTCGCGAATTGGTCACATGTGGATCAGCATACGATAAATCTGATCTCACAGATGATATTATATTCGCGCCCAGAGACGAATACGCTGATAATCTTGGTCTTCTCCAGCCTGTCTTCTCCGAAGTACAAGCCCGTCTTTGGAGAGCGCACCAAACCAATTCTTCATCGTATAATAAACATCACCAACATTTCGAATTCAACGAAAATGACATCGTCTGGAAACGAAATTACGCAATTAGTAATTCTCCTAAACACTATTCTGCTAAACTTGCACCCAAGTTTATTAAATGTTCTATCCTAAAAAAAATATCACCCTTAGTATATGTCCTACAAGACATGTCCGGCAAAATGCTCGGACGATGGCATATTAGAGACCTTAAACCTCTCCCCAAAATTCTAAAATAAATAATATACTGTTTTTCCTTAATTAGATTCTTATTTGGCTCAAACTTAGCTACTTTTCTCCTAAGCTCCTAACTTGTAAAATATTGTATATAATGTTATACATTTATAATTATATCTCATCCCCATTATACATTTCGAACTCATTACATTTCGTACATACCTACTTAGTACGAATTTATACGTTCATTTATACTATTTAATTTATATAACGTTATATTACGTTCATATAACGTTATTCAAAGCTAACTCTACCAGAGTTAGAACAATACTTATTTATATATTTCTTCCCTTGACATAACGTTCATATTTACGTACTTAGGTACATACGTACCGTACAGTACATTTATTAATTCCATTAAGGAATTATCTTATGATATTTTGTAGTAATCCTACATTCCATACGGCATTATTTTGTTGAATAAATTTCAACAATCGTACTCTTTCTAGGTACACATTATTGTAGATATTATATGTAGATTCATTAATATTCAGCGGGTGGTTACTGATTAATAAGCCTTAATACTAATGGAGAGCGATTTAATGAGTACGTCCTCTACTTAAAGGAGTACTCTATTGAAACTTATTTTGGTTAAACAATTAACCAAAATTTTATAAGATGATGTATGAATGACCTTTGGTATGCATGTTTAAATCGCCTCTCTTGTATGATAAACATTGTATATAACATCCCCACCTTCTAAATTTATCACTCATACCCATATTCATTACATTATATTTACATTACGGAAAAATCCTTTGGCCATAAGCCCCAGGATTTTCCCTTCCAGGGCGACCCCGGTAGTGTAACGGTGCGTGTAACGAAGCGTTACACTATCGACCTTCATACTATTTCTGGCACCATACAAATTCTAAATTCCTTTTTGAAATTCAAATCCTATTCCAAATTCCATTCAATGATTTTTATTTTCAGTTCGATCACATACTTTGATCGATAAACATCATTTTATCTAACGGACTGTACTTCCCAAGTTTCTAAACACGACCGTTTAAGTGTGATTTTTATTAGTAAACGTAATAATTCATAAGTGCGTGCAGTTCAGTATAGTGCTCGTTTTGTGGCCCTGCACACCTTCCAGATATATATCTACATCATCACCAAGGCACATATTGTAAGTTATTTGATTTCTAACCTTCTGAATTACGAAAGTATTTTTATACATACCTATCTGTTAACACGTAACCTGTATTGTTACAGGTGCCTTTTTATTTAAATAATAAATACCCCTCATCGCTCTGGATCCTGCCTTTTCATTCCCATCATCCCTGTGAGGCTCCTCTACCTGCCCCCTCACAAATATCGCATTATGTCCCCCATCGGTAATATGATCATTACCCTAATATTTTCAAGGAGGTCTCATTCTCCAAATCACCTTGACGGTAATACTCAGCTAATGTACCATTTAATGACGTCATTCCCTTGCGCAGTAATATTCTTTCATTTTTTATTTGAAAACGAAAAAATTTTATTTCAAATTTCATTTTATGAATTTAATCTTAGCTTTTCGACCTAAATTTCTTAAAGTAAGTACATATTATAACATTTATAACTAACTAATAAGGTTTAATAACTAAGGTTACTTAGCCTCATTAGCACCATCCCACTAAACCGTACAATACAATACCCAGTCCCAAATTGTACTGGTAACCATGGTAACTCCAGGTTTAACCGGCTAACCCCGGATTAGTCGGATGGTGCAAGTGGCGGAATACTAATATAATGTCTAAACTAAACATTAGAGTACCTACCGGGCAAGTTCTCCAAAATAAACTGAACACACAAAGAATAAGTACCTACCAGCGTATTTAGATACTAACACATTGAGCTGCGGAATAAACCTGAGTGGGACCTTATTTTTAGGAATACAGTTTCTGCGAAAAATTTTCATAACCTCTAACAGTTTTCATAACCAAAGTATATCTATCACTGTAGTTATAATGTAGGTACTCGTAAGTGCCCATCGCTGTAAACGCTTACCTTCACGCAGGCCGTACGCTTGTTTGCTCGAAAAAAAGAGCAAAAGATCGTATTCCACTCTGGTTAAGTGAGATAAATAAACTTGAGCTTAAATAATAAATCCCCGCTAAAAGCACATTTTATTAATGATTCATTAACCGTGGCCCGATAAATCGCGTCCGTGCGAAACTCGCAGTTTGTGTTGCCATTATGCCGCTACCGCATATCATTACTGTTTAAATACCCAGTTTGATTCGATCATTAATTAATGACGAGACTGTCCGGGGAATTTATTCTGAATAAAATGCTATATGAGTATTGTTGTAATTAGTAACAACTAACTTAAGGGTTAAGAGATCCTTGTGTGAAAACCGAAAGACTTGACTGTCTGTACAGTGAGACCTTGCTTAGGATTGTCGAAGATGCTTTGCTTTATCCAGGTAGTAAATCTTGATTTTAATAAGGTGTAAGTATGGGGATAACTTCGAAAGCGGGTTAATTTAGGAATAGCCTCCAAAAAACTCTACTTTTAAAACAAACAGATAAGAACATTAAGAACTCGAAAGTATTTTGGGAATGTATGTACCTACGAGTAAACAGGAATTTATTTGACTTATTTACAAAATTTATATTGCGCACAGTGTAAATTCCAAAACATTATTCTATTTGTATAAAAAAGTCTGTGGTTTATTTTGATTATTGAGTTAAAAATGATAGTGTTTTAGTAACCTACTGACCTGTAAGTTCGTAAATAAATACGTTAACTGTCAATGTTTTACTTTTCTATTTAGATTGAAAAACATCGTAAAAACAAATGACTTCCACTTCCAAACAACCAGAATGTTGGGTTTTCGCCCAAAAACAGTCGACAACGTCAAAACATTGTTGTTAACATTGCGCCACGTCGGGTCTCGTCTGCGCGCGCGCGGGAGTTGGACAAATTGTGGCAGCTGCGCGTGACTACTGACGACCAAAATACGCACGTAGGGAGGGGAATATCGAGTATCGATACAGCTTTTTGTAAATTTTTATGTTGGCTTGAAGACATCCGAAAGTAGACACGCAGATCGACAAATAGGAATGGGGTAGAGAGCCTGCATTACTTTTCTAATGCCAGACGCTGTTTGCAAGTATTTTCGCAAAAAGACTGGCAAGGACTTGACGGTGTTTCATTTCATCTTATTTGTCTGTCGTATGTCTGTCGTGGCCTCTGAAGGAGATCATAGGTAACGCAGATTTCTTGCCAGGAAATGTCATATATCAGATAAAATTATGTAATGAAGAGAAATTAAGTATTAGTTCTACAGTTTAATTGAGGCGGTTCATCATCATCATCATCTCAGCCATAAAACGTCCACTGCTGAACATAGGCCTGGACCATCTGCATGATGGGGGGTGAATGCCATAATCGCCACGCTTGGCAGGCGGGTTGGCGATCGCAGTCGAGTACACCGAATTTGAAGGACGCTGCTGCCCGTCCACCGGTGGTCTTGGACGTAGTTTAAGGACATACCCGAGTTGCTGTTGAGGCGGTTGGTAAGAAGTTATTAGTGTTATTACGGTCAGCTGTGGACTGATCGAAGATATGGCTGCATGATACCGATTTGTATTAAAAGTAGTTATTTTAGGTAAATATAAATGAAATCAATAGCATATTAATTTTTATACCACTAATTTTAATATCAAATCCCAGCTAGCCTTGACTGATACGGTGTAAAGCAAGTGTAAAGTCTCTTTTTACTATTACAATATTTTTTTACCAATGCTTGATAGTGGAAATCGATATTGCAATATTTAAAGATTAAACCTAATTTGTCATTTACAATAGGTATAACCAAAATTACACA
This sequence comes from Cydia fagiglandana, assembly GCF_963556715.1. Lineage (NCBI taxonomy): Eukaryota > Metazoa > Arthropoda > Insecta > Lepidoptera > Tortricidae > Cydia > Cydia fagiglandana. The sequence goes on along the minus strand of NC_085949.1, from coordinate 7,716,049 downwards.
AAGCTCAATATTCACACAGTTCGACAACTGACCAATCTATCGATATCGATAAACCGCCACCGCAACTATGACAGACACTGGGATTATAACACGGCCATAATCATAACTCAATTAAATCTTTTATATTTATGTGAGTAGTTAAATCAGCACGCTGCGCCAATAAATTCTACTCTATTAGGAGTTCGCAATCCTCACTGAAATGTGAAATAATATTCATTTGATGAAGTAAAATAGTGTTGTGCAAGACATTTAGCTACCTAATTTTAAACGAGTGTGAGGAAAATTTTAAGTATAGTTCGGTAGGTCTTTTGAAAAGGTTGTAAATTTGATCTGAATTTGTTATGTAGGTATATGATGCGTCAGTATAACAGACGTTTTTGGATGAAGAATAAATAATCTGGTCATTACAATACAATAGTAGTAATATAATTTTCATCTTTATATCACTTTAATAGATCCACATAGGGTTAATAAATCAGTAATTCGACTATGACTTTGGTATGGTTAAAGGTAAATAAGTCAAAATCAGAACATCTTCCTTTGTGAATTCTAATCTTGATCCGTTATTAATATCTGTGTATCTCGCTTGCATCAAACAATAATATAGGTACCTAATATAAATATAAATTTCAGAATAAGATAAGATTATTAAAATTCGAATTACACGCGTATTCGGGAAACGAGATAATCACAAGATCTAGAAAGGATATAGAGATCAACTAGATATCGACTAGATGTGACTTGGATATCCAGAATCGCGGAAACGTCAAATTTGACATATCTATCTTACAAATATCTTTAAATTATCCATATCGTAACTTGTCGAGGTCTAGTAGATATCTAATACATTTTAAGAATCGAGCCGTTAGCCGTCTCTTTAAACACTACCCATTTGGCATACGAGCATCAGAGCTACGAAACTTACATAGTTACGGGGCGATTCGGGAAATGAATTGGAGATGCACTAGATATGAAATAGTAAAGATATGTGACGTTCCACGGCAAAAGGTACCATTGCCCCGACTGAAAATTAGAGTGACGTTAATAATAGCGTAAGCGCCAGCCCGCCATAAGGTACCTTTTGCCGTGGAACGTCACATATCTTTACTATTTCATATCTAGTGAATGTCTAATTCATTTCCCGAATCGCGCTAGTAGACGAAAACCCCTTACTTACAAGATAAGACTACTTACTTTTACTTACAAGATTATAACGCAATGAAAATCTTAACGGAATAAAATTCCATCACTAGTAAATATTAATAATAACTGAGAGGAAACTATTTACGATAGAGTAAATCGAGATTTCACATTAAATAAATTTCACAGTCGTTAATAACATGACATAAAATGGCTTTTGCGAGTAGTTTTGTTAACGTAAGGCGATGGTTTATGTGTACAATAAACTACCATAATAAGCTTTTTTAACCGCTTGACGAAAAGGAGGCGGAATTGTTTTTCGAATGATTATCCTAAAATAAGCTCATCTGAAATCTAGAAGTGGTGCGATTTAAATAACTGGCCGTATGCATAATAGCAGAATTTTCCTAGAAGCCGAGAAATAGATTGAGATTAACTAACAAAATTTTATCCAACTTTGTCAATAAATACCTAGGTTAAGAGATATAATTTATGAAACAAAACATACGCTCTTAATCTCTTTAAAAATATATTAGCATTGTATGTAACAATAAAGTTGTAACTTCTAGTATAATAAATAACTAAATAAAATAAAAAAAACATCTGATAATTTAAACATCTCGTCCGCTTAGCTACTACTGTAAAACTTAGATCGCACGAATGTAGTTCAATGGAGTCTTTTCTAATTCCGGACCTCCCCATTATTTACTTTCTATGTTAGTAAAACGAACGATATATTTATTTAACCCGTGGAGCGCCCCAGAATTACCGTAGTATGGAACTCCTATACTATACTGCAAAACGTAATTCAAGACCAAAAAAAGTGAGACAATGTTGCCATTGCAATAATTTGTTTCTAAAATTGTAAATTCCTTTTGATACATAATCACGCTAAGATAATTTATTCATTAGTAATTTTACTCCTACTATTTAAAAAAGTACGTTTATTTATTTATTTGTACATAAATACAAGACGCGCTAGTAAAAAAGTGGCAACATTTCTTACTTTTTTTGGTCTTGAATTACGTTTTGCAGATTAGTTACCAGCACACGTGTGACAGTAGGGCGCTCGACGGGTTAAGGTAGCACACTTTGGACTTGGACTAACTCTACTGGAATTTCCTAGAGTCCTCACGACACAGGCTTGACCTTATGTGAGGGCTACTGCTAATCAAATTGTAATATTTGTAAGTTAAGGGGCCCACTGATTAACAGTCCGCCGGACGGTATCGGCCTGTCAGTTGTTCGGAACTGTCAAAATTTTGTTCTGACAGGCCGATACGGCGGACTGTTAATCAGTGGGCCCCTTTAAGCCTACTTGTTGTAATGAAATATTTTTTTCTATTTTGCATTTTTATTTGTAATTTAACTTGATCAGTTTTATTAAGTGAATTCCAATAGTTACAGTAACAATTTATATTGCCAGATATTTCGCCATAACAGCTGCTGTAGTTCCGTTCCCATCGACTCGATACACTTAATTGTCCAAATTGAACGTGCGTTGTCCGTCTGTCAGGCGGACCTCGACCAATGACAGGAGAGCGCCAAACTACCCACTTAAAACTGAAAGGATGTATATCCCAATAATTAGTATGGGTTTTATAACCTTTTTCAAAGTAAATAGTATATTACAGGGGCCGTGAGGGCGGTTAAAAGAAACACGCAATGGGAATTACATGTGTAGGTATAATTCCCAGTTATATTATAACCCTGTAGTTAGATGACAGATGGGTTGACATTACGAGTAAAGAATGACTCACGTTAGACCGGGCCATGTCCGGGCCGGAGCTTCCGACGCCTACTTTTCTATGATATGACAGGCGATCACGTGATGCTTTCCGTAGAAAACGATGCGCCGGAAGCTCCGGCCCGGACACGGCCCGGTCTAATGTGAGTCATCCTTAAATGAGTACGCGTGTTGAAATCGGGATGATTCAACTTTGAATTTTGCAGTTGCAAGAGGTTTATACTGTTTGCGAATTGCTATTTTTGTGGCAAGTGATCCGTTATTTTACACCAAGTCTTAAGGCTTATGTAAAGTAAAAAGTGCATCTCCATTATGTAGTTATACACCGTGTTTTTATTGAATTCCGTTAACTTCGGGGTATGGTTAAGTACGTTTAAGAAAACTAAATGGCGTAGTTAATTTACAAAAAAAATATTTTTGTTTTTATTACTTACAAATAATATTAAGTTTAAAAAGTAATTAAATGTAGCATATAGCGTTATTGTAACACGGGCATTACATTTAACTTAACCAAACAATTGAAATCTGTGACATAATCAATGTCATTTCGTACATCGATCGACCGAGATTGTACTTAAGTTTAGTAGCAAATGTATGAACCCATTCTAAACACTTATCAATATGTAAACCAGCCCTAAGGCAAGTTTATACCTTATAGGAAAAAAATAAATTATTGATTATCTCCGAAATGGAGTTAGTTAGAATATCGGTGTCTTTGAGAAAGTTACTTGATTTAAATTGAAATTAACGGAAATCAAAAAAACACGGTGTATATGACACCGTAAGATTGTGCACCCGTTGGTTACTTAGGTAGGTTAGGTCAGTTAGTAATTTTTCTACCGTCAGTTTATAATTTAACTAGCGAGATTGTAAACTTACGAGTGTTTACAATTTTACGGTGACAAACTTTTGTACAATCGCCATCAGATATAAGGAGGTATAGTAGCGGCTGAGGTGCTCAAAAATATCTGAACGTGCACTGACGCCTTGACAATAAAGGCTTGTTCAGATATTGGTGAGCGCCTTGGCTGCTCCGATATCTAATGGCGACTGTACTTTGCAAAATACAGTATCATCCAATTGTAACTACGTTTGCGACTTGCAATACAGGGTAAAGAACATAATAAGGTGACCGGTGTTCGTGTCACCAGCAATTACTCCCAAACGGATAATTACCCCACATTCAGGTACTGTATTCCCATTTGATGCGCGAACGCAAGTAAGTTCAGTTCATAGGCGCCAGTGTAACAGGATCTCAAGATCCGTAACAACAATCAATAAATATTATTGAAAGAAACGCGCGGGTCTCGATCGCTGGCAAAGCGAATTAGGGTTGAATACTCTTGGAAATGGTTTTATAACCATTAATGGCCGCTTTTGGACGAAAGGAGCACCTGGCGTCCGTTGGGTGGACAATATTTGGAAGATTGCGGAATACTTTTGGATGGGTTTAGTTCAAAACAAGTGGCATAATCCAAGAAAAGTCTATGCTCAGTATTGGGCGATAAAATGCTGATATTATAATGAGGAACATGAAAGAAATCCACATGTCACGTTCACGACAATCAGTCCCATAAACTCTTTTGCGGTGACTATGTGCAATCAAAGAAATCACTTATAATCCTTTGGCGTAGTCGCCGCGTCGCCTGTGCTTGGTTTGCGATAGGAATAACGCGTCAGTGTTGCCAGTCCATTTCGAATGTGACCCGATAACGCGGCTAACAGCAGCGATAAATGAGCTGTTTGTGCATTAATGTTGCCATGTTAATTGTATGCATCGTCAACCTCAGAAATCCGTAGGTATAAAATCGATATGCCTTATCATTGATTTGTATGTGACAGATCTATTGAAGAGGTCTCCCTCCACTACAGGATAGTATTCGGCCATGTTATTACATGGTTTACAATGGTATCCTGTCTTTCTTTATGGCTCACAGAGATGTTATAGAGCACATTTTTATTAAAAAAAACTCAACTATAAGGCAAGATTGGGATGACTGTAACACTATGGACCTGGACAAGACAACTGGACATTGTGTAAAGATTATACACAGTTTACAAACATATTTACCATAGTTAAAAATTAAAGTTATTTGGATTAACAGTAGGCACACTGGAACTTCATTTTGATATCATTTACGAGTAAATTAACATGTAGGTCTGCTTTATCAGCTATGGTTAGTGTTTATCGCGTATGACTGTGAATCTCTTGTTTCACACGATACCATTGGTCCCTGTTAATTTTGGGTGAATGATACTTGCATGTAATTTTTATCACTAATGACTTCTAGATTTCATAATGGTAAATAATGTGTGTCCCTAACTTTAATAGTAACTTAAAAGTGACAACATTTAACAAACATGACAATAAACTAATTAATCAAGCGCCATCAGAACTAAATATAGATGTAAAAGCAAGCAGACACCTGGCAACTTATCTGACTTCAAGTTACAGAATAATGAGAACCAGCTAATCCTTTACGTTCGTAAAAGTTCTCACGTATTTTTTACGTGCGTAGAAATATTCTTTTTTTTTCTTCTTTCTCGTTGCGTTCTGTTCTCTTCGCGACCACATGACTGTCGGCGCTATTCGGGAAATGAATTAGAGATTTACTAGATACGATATAGTACAGATATGTGACGTCACACGGCAAAGGTACCTTATAGCGGTTGGTGCTTACGCTGATATTAACGTCGTTCCAATATTATCGCGGCGCTATGCAACGTAAGCGCCAGCTGCCATAAGGTACCTTTTGTCGTGGAACGTGTCATAACTTTACTATTTCATATCTAGTGAATCTCTAATTCATTTTCCGAATCACGGCGCCAGTCGCCATACGGTACCTTTTGCCGTGGAACGTCACATATCTTTACTATTTCTTATCTAGTGCATTTCTAATTCGTTTCCCGAATCGAACCGTGTAATTTGTCTTCATTTTGTGAGACCCGACCTCTTCGTTTGCCTGTTGCCTAGAAGTAATTAAAATGGGCCAAAATATGTACATAAATACTATTTGACCTGGGACTCCAAGATCTACAAGGATCTTGATCAAGGAGGAGGAAGGCGGAGGAAGGTCTACAAGGAGGTGGAGCGGCTCCTTTTGTAGAATAACTTCTAAATTACAATAGTAATTTCTAAATTACAATAGGTACATATTTCCATGTTAACAGTTAATGCATCTAATAGGTACAGTTTCGACTATATCATCTGATTGATAGAGTCGAAAAGTGATAGACCACTTTCTTGGCTGATCGTACCTATAAAATACAGGCGATGTTGTTCTAAAATAAAAATTAAAGAGTTGTTTGCGATGTTTTGTTCTTAGTTTAATCCATGCAATGTCTACAAAGCTAACTGCGCGTAATCTTCAGTAACCACGCTGTTGTAAGTTTTAACAGTGCGTCATGAATAACCTAAAAATAAACTATATCAAAGGGAATCCAGTAGCAATGCACCGTACCGCTCTATGTCCTCACAAAGGAGGTGACAGAAGTCGTAAACGCTATGCGACTAAAATTAACCGTCAACTTCTCAATCAACGGGGGATTATTATGGAGATTAACGATTTAATATAGAGGTAATAAAACATTGCCGGATATGTAGTCGAATACATATTGATTGTCATTTGTTTCTTCGCATAATAATGAATTATACCTAGGGCATACTAAAAGCTCCTGGAACTGGCCACTTAGAAAAAATAAGTCGTCTCATATATCAGAATCCAGAAACTCTTAGTATGGCCTACGTATACAGTCGGTCCAACCAAATTGTCAGTAAGTAAGCACAAAAAAAATACTCATCCTTTTCTTTTGAGTGCTAGTACTAGTGTACGTCAAAGATAGTATGATTCTCTCTGTCTACGTTTGAAATGAGACAGTCCTTTGATAAACTATAGATGCCCTATATCTATCAGGGACAAAATTATCCAATCTCTTGCTTAAGCTTCAACGCGATTTTTGCAATGAGAATCGGACCTGTAGAGGAGAACAGCCAAACAGACATACGAAAGCATTTTTGTCGAAACTGAAACAGAGACGCCTCGCTCGGTCTTCGTATTTACTCGTTCTTTCAATGCCAAGCGCCACGTACCTAATACATCTAGCGAGTTCCAGTGAATGTGTTAAAAGTCAATAACAAAGTACCTACTCAAGTAATTTTCGGATGAAACTGTTATTTTTTATTTTTTTTATTTTCTTTATTGGAGAAACAACAGAAGTAAGTACATAATAGTTAATGGTAAGTTATATAATTCAAAAGATGTGCACCTACCTCCTAAAACGCTCTCACTTAGAACTATACATAATATAGGTAAAGGTATGCTACGGTAAACTTAACTAAGCTAACGCACACTAGCGACAAGATGCAATGAAACCAGCTAAATATACGTGTTGCGGCTTCTTTGGTTTCAAACCTGTTTTAATGTTTCCACAGGCACTCGTGACACACCAATTAGGTCCAGGCTTAGGTTAAAGGACGACTCAAGCTAGACCAGGCCGTGCCCGGGCCGAGGCATCCGATATGTTATTTTCTATGACGGCTGATCGGTGATCACGTGCTTTCCATAATAATCGAAGCTCCGGAAACCCCGGCCCGGACACAACCCGGTCTAACGTTAGTCATCCTCAATACTAAACAAACAAAGGCTTTATATTATATTTATATTAAAATTTGTAATCAGTAAATATTACGAGTCTGTAAAGTTATCAATTCAAAAGATTCAAACACATTTAGTTTATTGAAGCGTGACTCACAACATCAAATTCAATGCCTACAAAAGACGCTGGAAATAGTATTTCGTATCAATTTCTATCAAATGTCTTCACAGAACATGTCTGTGAAGTTGGCATATCAAAGTCTAGCAGATCACGTTTTTATTGGAGTTCTATTAGCATGCACCGTAGTTCTAGAGTTCCTGATACTTTTTAGCAATAGTTCTGGCATTTTTACCGTGAAAACCAATACTATGGAATTTTACAAAATGATAAAAGATAAAGATAAGATAAAAAATAGTTTATTCAAGTAGGCATATTACAATGCGCTTATGAACGTCAAATAAACCTTTACCGGCTCCAACCGTACACCTCTGCCCCGAGAAGATTTAAATCCCCCCTCAATTGGAGGAGGGTATCCCAATATGGGACCGGCAACAAACTCGGCGGGACACATCTTTTCAAAACATTATTACATCTTATAATGATATGCTAAGTCCACACACTAGCATATCATTTTGTTACAAATGGGATAAAATAAATATGCTCGCCTCGACACATGGTAACAAAGAGTTCCTGATACAAAAAAGGCATATTTGAGAACATTAACTACAAATTTTAAATAGATTTTAAATTATATGATATGCTAAGTGTGAACGTGTGAATAAAAACGTGATCTGCTAGACTTTGATATGCCAACTTCACAGACATTCACAGAACTGAGTGGGCACTCGATATTTTCTAAACACTTTTCAATGATACGCCCTCTTATTTCTATTTATATCTCTCGCTTCGGAGATCGGCCACTAGATTTTGTGACAAACTCGTCTCTTATTAATTGCATTCCACGTGGCCGCTTCTTCGAGAAAGAGACTTATGGGTTTATGTCTTTCTTGATGAATTCAGGCATACGATTCACGAGACCAATCTAATTTTACCCCTGGCTTTTCTTAGAAACTCGTAATGTATACGACGGACGGCGAAAATTGTGTTAATTAAGAGCTCTCGTTATAATGGCGCATTCACGCTGTGACAGCTTGAAAATTGCGTAAATAATAATAGGATTTTATGTTTATGCCTAAGGTTTATTATTAGCTCTGAAATATGGAATTACCGAGGACACTGTTCTTAATAAAATAATATTTTTTAAAGTTTTTAACATGTAATCATTTATTTTACGATACTTATTTCAGATTACATTACATTTTATACAGTAATCCATCAATACGAAGTCGAAAAAGTCCAGTATTTATTTGAACAATTTCATAATAACACGAATTTACATTTTTAAATACAAAAGGGCGTTAGTAACTTTAGTTACATATTGAGATACGACATTACCTAGAAAAAAGTAGTTCCACAATGTTATTCCTACTGGGCTCCGAGTGCATCGCTTCGTAGGTCCAGTGAAATAATTTAAGTTCCGTATCATTTCGTATCTTGTCACTGTGACAATCAATATGGAAGTCGCTAGGGACCTCATACAATTATCACACTGACAATGTACGAAATGGTATTAAATTTAAACATTATCTTCGTATTTGATTTCGTACCAGTAGCCTTAGAAACCAGCGGGCCTTGGTGTTCTGATGCTAAAAAGTTTATTAGAAAGTTAGGTCAACGCCTACGGGAGAAAAGCGGCGACCCCAGGTCCGGCGCATTTTTAATCCAGCGTATTTCGCTAGCCGTGCAGAGGGGAAACGCCAGCAGCGTGCTAGGTACATTTAGCCGGGTACCTATGGCCTAATAGCATATAATACCCTTAATTTTTATATTTACCTAGTTATAAGTTTGTAAATTTCTGTATCAATTTAAACTAAACTAATTAAATTAAATTATAATATTGCAATATTAAAACTAAAGTTTACATTTTCATATTTATCTGTATATCAATAAATGTTACACTAAATTCAAATTCTTTGACCGTACCAATGTTGTGAGTTTGACCTTCGAGGCGTTAACAAAAAGACTCGACTTTTCAGAAAACTCGATACCCATACACAAATATGCTGTTTTTTAACGTAGAAATTTTGTAATTCTGGAAACTTTCCAACGGCACATCTGTAAGTCTCGCTATTTTTAGGGTTCCGTACCCAAAGGGTAAAACGGGACCCTGTTACTAAGACTTCGCTGTCCGTCCGTCCGTCCGTCCGTCCGTCCGTCCGTCCGTCTGTCTGTCACCAGGCTGTATCTCACGAACGGTGATAGCTAGACAGTTGAAATTTTCACAGATGATGTATTTCTGTTGCCGCTATAACAACAAATACTAAAAACAGAATAAAATAAAGATTTAAGTGGGGCTCCCATACAATAAACGTGATTTTTGACCAAAGTTAAGCAACGTCGGGCGTGGTCAGTACTTGGATGGGTGACCGTTTTTTTGCATTTTTTTCCGTTTTTTTTTGCATTATGGTACGGAACCCTTTGTGCGCGAGTCCGACTCGCACTTGCCCGGTTTTTTCTGGTTTGAGATAGTGAATATTGTATTCTTTAAGCTACGCGAAGAGCAGTTGTTGCATTTTACAAGTAAACAGGGCGCAGGCGCCGCGGGCCTCAATCTCCGAGATGAAGACGTCACGAACGAGCGCGTGTGGGGTACCGTGAAAACCTCACTAAGGTTCTATATAATACATTCGGGGAGGCCTATTCAGAAAGCAACTTTTTGTATCAATTTGTTAGGGACCAACTAGAAGCTAGAAAAGTTTCTTCTGACAGAAATATTGCTGTAAGAAGAAGTAACTACTTATCTGAATATTCCTCCGCGGACCAATAATCGGACAAATTTCAACCACGTATTCGTTTCAATTAATAAGACGAGAATAAAACGAAAATGAAAAATATTTATGTAGCGTGCCAGTACTGTCATTTTCTTGATAAAGTCATGTATTAAAAAAACATAAACACTTAGGGCCACCCCACACTAGCGTCTTCCAAGCGTCGGCGTCTAGCCAACTCTATGGTAGAGATGCAACGGATAGTTGTTTGGCCGGATACCGGATACCGGATATCCGGCCTGGACACTGGCCGAATATCCGGTATCCGGCCGCCGGATATTCGGCCGGCGGAGCTATACCTACATTTCGGTTTTTCAGGTGCGCATTTTGCAGGTTTGACCTGTTTCCTACTAACCGTTCGCGCGGACTCATTTCTAGGTTCGAAATGAGTGCGCGTGCAAGTCAGTGGAATGATTAAATTGTTTTAAAATAATAAACAAGTACGATTATGACCGTGTCTGTTTCTTAAATCCAATTTGTTTACTCCGAAATCAAGCAATGTTACTATCCGGTATCCGGCCGGATAGAAGGTCACTATCCGGTATCCGGCCGGATAGTAAAATAGTGGCCGGATAGGCCGGATACCGGATAGTAACCGGATATCCGGTGCATCTCTACTCTATGGCCGCTTGTAGACGTCCGGTGTTTTCGCCGGACAATTTTCCGTGTTCGGTGACGATGTCTTGTATTCTTGGGTGCAGTTGTCTGTAGGCACATACAAAACTAGACGTAGTTGCGTAACACGGTCCGTTGTCCGGCGAAAACACCGGACGTCTACAAGCGGCCTATGGCTGCTGCTCGACGCGACGTCGGCGCAGCTACGCCATTTTCCATAGCGCTGATTAGACGCCGACGCTCAAAAGACGCTAGTGTGGGATGGCTCTAAGCACAGAGTAATGAGATATCACTAATGACAGTTCCTGCAACTCGTTAATATATTAAATAAGATGAATAAATCCATACTAATATTATAAATGCGAAAGTGTGTCTGTCTGTCTGTCTGTCTGTTACTTCTTCACGCTTAAACCGCTGGACGGCTTTGGTTTAATCCATACTAATATTATAAATGCGAAAGTGTGTCTGTCTGTCTGTCTGTCTGTTACTTCTTCACGCTTAAACCGCTGGACGGCTTTGGTTTAAATTTGGCATAACTCCCGACTTAAGTCCCGGGGAAGGACATAGAATAGTTTTTATGTCAGAAGTCATCCCTAAATATGGTGAAAAGGGGGGTGGAAATGAGAAATTAACGAAGTGCCTGTTAATTGGTGTAAACAATTAAGCATATTATGCTCGAATTGCTATTAGATTTTATCCAGGCGCTGTACTTACTCTAGCTGCTGGTACTAATTCCACGCAGACGAAGTCGCGGGCAAAAGCTAGTATACGTATAAATACGCGTTAAATTATACATTTCCCGCAATGTTAGAAGATGACACCCCCTAAAGACCATGTTTGTTTGTACGTCTGTCGTTAAATATATGGCAAACGGCTCGCCTAAGAACATAAATCAACAGCGCCTTAAGCGGCTTATTAATATTTGCTATAGCGAAGATATAGTTCTTGTACTAGATGTGCCGTTTATTAAAGTTTACATTTTTAATGCTCTTTTTGATTTTTTGTTTAATATTGGGCGAAATTAAGCTCGATAGTCTGTGTAAAATTGTCCTATAATACTTATTTATTTATTATATGACGACCGGTCTGGCCTAGTGGGTAGTGACCCTGCCTGCGAAGCCGATGGTCCTGGGTTCGAATCCCAGTAAGGGCATTTATTTGTATGATGATACAGATATTTGTTCCTGAGTCATGGGTGTTTTCTATGTATTTAAGTATTTGTATATTATATATGTATATCCTTGTCTGAGTACCCACAACACAAGCCTTTTTGAGCTTACTGTGGGACTTAGTCAATCTGTGTAAGAATGTCCTATAACATTTATTTATTTATTTATTTATTTATTTATTTATTTATTTATTATGATTATTAGAATCCTATACGGTGTCCCACTGCTCCCCCCCTCGATTTCCATTTGTTTCGGTTTTGGGCAATATCCGGCCAGTAGTTAAGATTATCCCGCCATCCCCGTCTGGGCCTACTAGAACACCTTTATTTATTAAAACCATAAAAAATATTTGAAGGCTTAATCACGAATTTTTTAAAGACTTCTACAAGAAAAGGGTTCAAAATATTTTCAGGCATTAAAATAAAATTCGTAATATGTGCGAAAAGAGAAGAGTCGTGGACTGTATGGGGCCCAATACTCATACTCATACTCATTTATTCATAATATTCTTAAAATATAACATGTCAACATCAGAAAATACAACATAAAACATTCTATGACTCTTCTCTTTCCGCACAGACTCTGTAGACCGTGATAGGTATCATCCAGTACGTTTACGTTCTTTGTTGGAAATATAAGCAAGATCCTATCTTAGGCGCGATTGTTGAGGTTTGCACACGCAAACAGACAAGTCTTACTGGGTATAGTTGACTGGGGTATGATTATGTTACTAAGTGCTTAATGAAATCTAATGCATATTGAATTATGAAGTAACAGACAATTTAGATTAAATTTTTATGCACAAATTATATATAATAGGCCTTTATCATCTGTGTCAGATATTTTAAGCAGCATCCTGGTTACGACACTTGCGTTCGTGGCTGTAAAGCCCTATACGAGAGAGGATCCCTCGGCCACACGCGGCAGGTGTATGCTCCCCCAGGTGAGCGGGGGTTGGAGGCCTGCTCATGGCGCCTCATGCGTTTTTCTTTTATTGAGGAAAACCAGGCATCGTCGTGCTTGGATTGACCATCGTGAATAGCACGACGCCACACGGGTCATATCACGTCACAATAAGACTATGTATTTATTGTCATGACAATCTTATTAATCTACAGGTTGCCTATTCTGACACCAATTAATCATGGTCAAGCCATAAGGTAAGATGTGGTAAGACTGTCACCGGGACAACACAAACACTTGTATGGAAACCTCAAACTGTCTTGCCCTAGCAAAATAAACTATGTAATATGTATGTTCGTCTTACCCCACCTTACCTTAGTATTTTACTTCATTCGTGTTCGAGTATTTTAAATAGCTTCTATCTGCGAAAATTCACGTATTTTTAACAAACGTAGAGTAAAATTTGAATTTATGTTTCATATAATATACGTTGCACTCCAGAGTTGCGCCAGCTCTCGTACCTGCAGCGTACTTTACGGGAAAAACTGAATTTTAAAGCCGACTGTACCTCGGAACAACTCTATTTGTATTTGTCCGGCCGTTAAAAGCGCAGGCGGTAGCTATTAAAACTTACTACTGCCGTCGGCTTGTTTCATATTTTACTAAATAACTTTTTGCCATCAGCCTATAGGCGTGACAAAGACACGAAGATAATAAAAACTGCTAATATGCGTACACCGCGTTTTTCGTCATTGTTTTAGTAGCGTGACAGTGGAATCCGTCTAAGTTAACAATATATTTGGCGTTTTGTGATAGCACTCCACATTCCGTCATAAAAATACACTCTGTACTAAAGTCGATGGACTCTAAGTGAGGATTCCGGATTTTAGGTTTAATAGTCTCCTGTCCAATTTAGTCGTTACTGCTGTGAAGTGTAAGGTCCCCGTAGCTATGGATGTTTTTTGTGTATATATTATCCATTTGTTAAATATACCGTCGTTTAATACCTGCAATACAAGCCTTAGATATTGAGCTAACTGTATGGCTAGTTAGATTTGTGTAGAACTCTTTTTTGACTACTCAAAGCACTTATAAGATGGCGGTACCCGGAGGTCAAAGCGCCATGAAAATTAATATGGTTCTGAACTACGCGCTGGCGCCACCTACAGGGAAGTAGAGAAATATAAATTGGTACCGAAATAGACTGTCGTTACTAATTACTTGTCTATGAGCATACGATGGGATGTTTTCAGAATTCATAGACCAATATTGAACTTTATTCCTTTAAGGTAAGGATTAATTTCGCTAACATAATCTCTAACTGTACATGGACGCGGCTTCTTACCTTTTCATATTTTGCAAGGATTCTGCTAATTAGACCCTATTAACAAAATATTTGTTCTTGTGTCACAAAACTTTCCATGTTTTACTTGATTCTATATAAAACTAAAATAAATACTAATTGTACTTTTTGAATAGGTACTTCTTGACATTCATAAGAGTTAAAGTGCATTTTAATATGCCTAAACTTAAGAGTAAAATGTTTCATTTTATTTTAATGACTGGAACTTGATAATAAAGTACTATTATCAGCTCGGAATTAATTGCCTATATATATATATCTATACCTATACCTACCTACCTACCTAAAATATTCCCAGATTACTTTGCGAGTATGCATGTCAACTGCAATCGAGTTGAGTGGTTGAATAAAATGACGCCAATCATAAGGAAATGGCAGTCGGTTACGTCCTTTTGTTCTAAATCGACGCAGCTGCGTGGCAGGATGCGGGATGCGATTATTGTGCGTCCGTACCCGTTCCATCATGTGACTGAATTCGCATATTGGGTCCCGTCCCGTAGTATAGTTAAAAAAGTTAAAATCTCTCTTGCTTGTATTACTTACAGCCACTTGCACCACTAAACCGGGGTTAACCGGTTAAGCCGTTAACCCAGTGTCAAATTGTACTGGTAACCATGGTAGTGCCATGGTAACTCCAGATTTAACCGGTTAATCCTGGGTTAGTAAATGATACAAATGGCCAAAATGCGGTCATCAAAATTACATAGACTTTGATTTTTATACTTTAAAATTTTGCGAAAAATTTATTACCTATTAAGTTGACAGTCTAAATCAAATCTCTAGTTTTCATATCAGGGAAACAACGTCTGTATTGTCTAAAGCTGTCCCTATAGGTAAATAGATAAGCCAAATAATAGGCCGTCCAGTATCGTCATCGATCTATCATTAAATTAAAAATATTATCAAAGCTTCATATACGGCGGCAGAAATAAAAAATTCCAATATTACTGCCATCTTCATGAAAATATCGTGTATATGTCGGCGGCCAATAGTAAGATCAGGCATATCGTGAAATCCCTAGGCGTATCGTGAAACATGAAAATCTTTGACTCGTTCCCTGAGTCACGGAGCCCCGCTACGCGGGGCTCCTATTTCTGGGCAGTTTTCCATTCGGGCATCTGAAGCAACCTAACGAATCTATCCTACGTATATATTGGTTTAATGTGACTATCGTCAAAACATTACACAGGAACATTACGATCTGCCTGATCTTACGATCGGCCGCCGACATATAGACTATCGATTGTCAGCCCTTGTTTCAAGGTCAAGTCATCTCGTCTACCACTCATTCTGCATCGTTGCCAGCGTCAGACGTGACCGGCCCAAGTCCCAACTCACTTCACCTTCGCCGCTTTCTGAGACGGTCGTCTTTGATCGCCAATTGGCAGTTGAAAACAATGTGACCGAGAAGACATAATGTGTATTACACACACATTAACCTTATAAAAATTAAATTAGATTTCGAATTTTAGAGCAACTTTATTTTATGGTACAGATTTCATTATAATTTTAATGCCATGCATTCTATATCTATTACCTATCTATATATCTATCTATTTAATACCTTTAAGCGAGCAATTCTTGTTTATTTATATACGAGTATATGTATTTTTCGGGGATCTCGGAAACGGCTCTAACGGAAATTTGCTATATGAGGGTTTTCGGAGCAATCGATCTAGCTAGGTTTTATCTCTGGGAAAACGCGCATTTTTGAATTTTTACCTAAGTAGGTACATATATGTTTACCGAGCAAAGCGGTCGGTCTCCCAAATATTAGACGTAATTTAGAAAAAAAAAACGGTGTTCATTCATTTTGAGTGTGTATTAAACTATACATTTTATGTTATGGACATTTTATGAAATAATATAAGAACATTATATAAGAAGTGAAAATTTCAACTCTGCTTGATAAGATGACCCCATTTAAGTAATCACGACCTAAGTACTTCTCAGTTATCACCCAATAACAGCTTTCCTGAAGACAGTTTGCTAAATAAGGGTTGCTCCATTGTACTATGGCTAATAAAGATTAAATTTAAAGGGCACCCTAGGAAATTACTTTGCGAAATGCTAGTTCATTATTGCTCGAGATAAATGACAGCGTTTATGGTAGATTAAATAGAAGTTTAACTATTTATACTATGACATATAACTAGTGCGATAATGTAATTTTTATCTGGACCAAATCTCTTTTCTCATCCTGTAAAAGCGTTTTACAGAGTTAATTCCAATAGTATAGGTATTAATATAGATACTTACCTAAAACTAATATGATGTAAATAACAGAGTAGATTATAGTGCTCTTGTATACTATTAATACTGGCAACCGCTACAGCTATATTAATATATAGTTACTTATCTTGTTGAAAGCACATAGTTAATATCGCTTTAAGCAAGTGGGCACCCAATTATTGGTGTGATTATAATAATTATGCTTTAAGATACTCGCATTCTAAATGCGTAGCTCGTTTTGCGTTGTAAATGCTGTCATAATTTAATTTATATATTTTTTACATTTATATATTTCCCTATAGTAAATACTAGGTACCTAGTGCAAAAAGTAAATATAGGTAACGAAATGAAATACCAAAGTTCATTAAAAATGTATTTATTTTTCATTTTATTGTGCTCCTCATATTTATAATTGGACGAATCGCCCGAAACTTTAATTACATTAGTGATGCGATCGTATTACGATTAAAAATAAACAAGGTAAAATAAATTAAATACAAAAAACAGTAAACAAAAACAACATTTTGGACAGCCAAATAAATATGTCAATGACAAGGGAAAAGGTGATATTAACATAATTTAAATAGTTGTAGTGATTATGATGTAGCTATTTTTATAAAGTAATTACATTTCCTATCAATGGGATCTATAAAAGGCTGGTGATAATATTAATGATGGATTAAAATGAAATCAATTGCTTAATTAAGAAATCATCTAAACAGCCATGTATATAAAATAATTGAAGTACGAAATGTTAGCACCAGTTATAGGAAATAAGAAGAAAACTGCATATGTAGTGTATTTAGAAATAAAAAGTGATTTAAACTTTTATGCAATGTCTAAATAATTTGGAAGGGGATTTTCTCCAAACATTTTTATTTAAATAGGCTGATTAATGACCGCTAAAATGATAGGAGAAACCCACCCCTAGTGATATGATTATAAAATTTATCTTACTATTCTTACAGTACATATTAATTCATTTACCTACAAAATATTTACAATATCTACATGTCAGCGAACCGATGTACAACTTTCATGATTAACTAAAATTTACAATTTCATTTTATAATCCATATTAAATGTGATAATTTTAGGACTAGTTCGAAATAACTTACTAGGACAAAACTTCTATCACTAGGTACTTAAAATATGGTCACATGAATTATATACAAAAACCATTTAACGCTAAGCTATTCATGAAAATAATTGTATTGAGTGGATATTCCAAAACATTACACGCCTAACTAGTTAGGACCCGAATGCTACTTTACACAATCGTACAAAATTAGACACTACGAATTTTATTCAAGTCAATAACAATTCACAGTTTAAACTAACCAGAAACAATGTATATTGAAGGCATGAGAATTGAAAAGGCCGTACTCTCTGTTGAATTTAGGCCAATAAAGTTTAACAATAAATTGCTTCGATTTCATTCCTGTTTTATGATTTTAACTGCCGTATATCACAAGGAACAGTTATGGCACATGACCAAGTCTTTATCACTTAGTTCGGACACTGCACAGTTCACGACATTGGTATTTCTGCAGAGAGGCGATGCCGAGAGGAGGTCCTCGTGCCGCATGTACCACAAGTGTTATTACTATATCCTGAATCGGATCCAAACGAGGAGTCCCCGCTCGGAGGTTTTGGAGACGCCCTTGGCCCTCTCCAGCAGCCTATTCCTGGTAAATCTCCGCCAGGCCAAGCGCCGCCCGCACCAACAGGTATAGGTCCTTGCGGCCTGGCGCCTACAGTACCAACTTGAGGGTATAGTCTAAGTAACGCATCTAGCAAAACGCCTTCATGGAATTCGGAGGGATCGGGTGGATGCATATGCCGAGGCATTCTCTGTTGAGCTCGTCGTCTCTCTAAGGATTTGGGCCGCCGGTCTAGACGGTGGTGTCTGGGACGGTGCGGTAGAGATTGTGGTGCGGGTGGTTTGGAGCACGTCCGACAGGGTGCCGCTTCGCCTACGAGGCTGAGTTCGTCTTCGGCGAAGTGGTCGTCGCTGTGTAGGGAGTCGTCAGAGCGGTGGGGTAACTCCTCGTAGAGGGGGGCACCGCAGGTATCACCGCCGCAGGAGTTGCCGCCGCGCCATGTGCCTCCTGATCCGCATACGAAGACTCGGCCGGGACAGCCTGGTCTCTTTGTTTCTACCATCTGTGAAAGATAACAGAAGTAAATTAATTTTCAGTATATTGGCCCATTGTTCGTTTTACTGCCTCTTAATCAAGTATACCTACATAGACTTAAGAGAATACAATAGGAATGAATGAAAAGTAATTGGAAGTTATGAATAACGTGGAGAAACAATATTACAATTAAATTATACTTTGAATGTCGATCGAAAATGCCACTATTTCTGTCAAGAAAATATACTTAGAAATGTGGGCCTTACCTCCAATTGAGGCTCCAGGTCCGGTCTGTGCGGGATGGGAGGTCGTCTCGGCAAGTCTTGCAGGTCCTCGTATAACGGCGCTGGCGGCGGCGCCCGTCGCTGCGAGCCGGTCTGGTTGGGTGCCGAGGATTTGGATGGCAGGAGATTGGTGACTTTCCGCTTGTGTCTGGTGGAGAAAGAAAAAATAAAGTTAATTTAAATGTTGAAAGGTTGTGAAGCTAAAATGATGTCGAAAACAACGAATGATTAGTAATTTTGATAGCCCAAACTGTGCAAGTGTTATTTAAACGTCATAATTTCATAGCCGTTTGACGTATAAGATAATACTTGCACAGTCTGAGCCATCAAAATTGCTGCCAACTTAGCTTGGTCTAACTCTACATAGTAATAGTAAAATATCAAGGAAGCAATGTTAGGTATATCAAACTTTATATCACAGACCAACACAACTGAAGTTTTAACCCTTGGAGCGCCCCAAAATTTTAGTTACCAGCACACGTGTGACAGTAGGGCGCTCCACGGGTTAAACTGGCTGTGTATTTAGCACCGCATTGGAATAAGACCGAGGCCAAGACTAAGGTTTAGACGGACATAATTTAGTCGGCCAAAAACGCATTATGTGAAATGCTATATTTTACTTGCCAGGCAAGCAATAAAAAACTAGTTGCATAATTTAAGAAGCATACAGTAACAAGAGCACAAAGATTTTTCTTCTGTTACCCTTCATTCTTCAGAGAATCTCAAACGAATGTATTTTCCAGCATCCTAATCATGCATAAACTCGTGTAGGAGTTCTTTGTGAAGTCTGAATAGGACCTAGTTTACTTTCTGCCTAGCCATGTGTAACCTTTAACGCTCACATCTACAAAGAAATTCGCATTTCTAAGAAAATAAGCGTTCTCTCGCTTTCGTTGGAGCCTTTATCCTTTTGTTTGCAGACTTGAGAATAAACGGTGGTCCGATGTAATTATGCTTATTCACGCATAGGGATTCTTGAGCAAGTTTAATTGAGTATTTGTTTAACGTTCGCGTGAGCACTTCTAGCTTTTGTGGACTACGAAACTCTAAAACATTTGTCGGGCCTCATGTTCGAACAATGAGACAAAATTAGTAAACTAGTGGCACTGGACAGGTATTATTGGCACTGCTACCAATATTCATTGGCAATATATTTGCCAATGAATATTGGTTTTTATGATACACATTACGTACTTGTATAGAAACATTACTTCGCGGAACAAATTGCCACTAAATCTTAACGTTTTCCAAACCTATCATTTAGCCACATTTCGTGGTGTAAAATTGTTGACTATTTGCTAGGATTTATTGGCATTCTCTCTCAGTCTGTATCCGTTAGCTTTTGACATATAAACCTACTTGTACCTACCTACTGTTAGAAATTGGTATTAGGTAATACAGAATACTAAATACAATTTATCTATCATATCTCACGAGTTCGATTTTATATTATCTTTTTACATAGTTTACTTATTTATTATATTAAAGTACTGCAAAGGAATTCAGAAATCAAACAAATAATGCTCTAGTAAATATCAATATATGAGACAATAACAACTTATTTAATAAATACGATAACTGAATATCTAAATGCTCAACAAAGTTCAACAAAAGAAAGCTAAAGTCAGGCAATTAATTTGGTATCAACTTCTATTAGGTAGGTATTTTATTATTCTGCTACATTTACAATTTAACAAGAATTTCATTACGAGAAGTGTAAAAAATGTATAAAATTCAATTATTTTTATGACAACTTAAATGTAACACATAATGTTATAATTGTTATATGACTTTATACACTTATCGTCACTAAGTATATGTACATTCTTTGCATAAATACGTCACATAATATCCATCGCACTTACCTAACTATATCAGTTCCCTACTTAATGCACATAGTTGTGATTAATAGCTTTAATTTAGTTAGATAGCGTGCCTGGCAACTCATATGATATATGGACACTTAGGTGTCCCATTTCGCAGATAACAGGTCAACGTACCTACTAAGTAAGCATATATTAGGCATTATACCGTGTATAATGTATAAAGAGTGTAAACCAGTTTCGTTCAATGAAATAAATTATGACAAAAACACAAGACAATGCATGGTAGTCAAACAAGTATTGTTCTTTTTCGTTTCCTATACACAAATTGTTGATATAATACCTTATTGGATATTAATAAGTACTAAACTCTAAAAAGAGAGATATTTAGATTCAAAGTATACGACATAGTAATTATAGCCAATCGCTGCATCCACAATCGTGGAGATACTGGAGATACATTTAAAGTTAGACTTTCAAAAAATCTTAACGTCAATTTGTATGATTTCAAAAACAGAGCAAAAATACAGCTATAAAATGAATACTTTGCTTCCAACGAGAACTAAATGCATTCATCATCAAACAATCTTGCCAACTTCTATCTAAAATACGAGTAGCGAATGCTATGCAATATGTCTTTGATATTATACCTTTTAGAATTATACCACTGGTATAAGGTATTCTACAATCGTAAAAGTATAGCGAATGCTATGCAATACGTCTTTGATATTATACCTTTTAGAATTATAGCACTGGAATAGGGTATCCTACAATCGTAAAAGTATAGCGAATGCTATGCAATACGTCTTTGATATTATACCTTTTAGAATTATACCACTGGAATAGGGTATCCTACAATCGTAAAAGTATAGCGAATGCTATGCAATACGTCTTTGATATTATACCTTTTAGAATATACCACTGGAATAGGGTATCCTACAATCGTAAAAGTATTTATTATGCAGACAATAGAAGCTTCACATTCACGGCTCGTTACCCCGCGCATTTCTTTCAATTTAAGTAACCAGGATTATTATAAACATATTAGTGATGGTTATTTCACAATTCGTTTCTAAGGCAGATGTTTCTTTGTAAAGCAGGTAGCGAAACCTCATATTTGGTTTTATTAATATTTTATTGATATACGTATAATGATAGGATGGGTTACGCATTACGATGGATAATTTAATAGTCTACGGATGTGATACTTCAAATAATTAGCTGTATTGTTAACTCATATATTTTGTACTGTATGCTATTTATGAACACTTGTAAAACAGGCAAACTTCTTTGATTTCTGTGTAATAGCCCATTTTTAGAACAAAAAAATAAGACTAGAAATGGCATGCCCTCTTCAAGTAGTTTTCTAAGAGGTCGGTAAACGCTATATACTGCGGGTCATTCAACATATATAATTACCATTTAGATTATAAGTTATGTTTATGAGCCTACCAATTTTCTATGCTTATCAAGAAATGCAGTTATTTGTGCCAATTGTAATAAAACTCGTCTTTTATTTCTACGTGCAACATGTCTCTTCTAAGCTTCATCTAGTATTGTTTTGACTTCCGGCATTTCCCCATACAGCTTTCATCCATAACGCCATTTACC
This sequence comes from Cydia fagiglandana, assembly GCF_963556715.1. Taxonomy (NCBI): domain Eukaryota; kingdom Metazoa; phylum Arthropoda; class Insecta; order Lepidoptera; family Tortricidae; genus Cydia; species Cydia fagiglandana. The sequence continues at coordinate 7,693,540 of NC_085949.1, read as the reverse complement.
AGACGTAGGCATGTCGCCGGCGTAAGTTCACATGTCTGTCCCTTACGACCATTATTCTCGCAAGTCTCGACCACCCATGGCCATTCATGGAACGGATGCGGTATACAACACTCTCGTTGTATTGGTTAGTGGACATTTTTGAGGTTCGTATCGACTAATTGGTCGAGTTACGTGATTTTATGTTAAGACTGACGGTAAAAGAAGGATTTAAATTAAGATAAGGATGTATTAGGTGCGTTCTGATTGATAAATGAACAAAAGGTAAGAATTAATTCATCAAGTTTTTATCAGCCAGGCTGCAAAAATGCAAGAAATGGATATAATCCATCTCAGCTGTAAAAATAATGTGGTAACTTACAAAAGTTTTAATAACCACAGTGACCAAGTCACACAGCACGCACTACAGCATAGTTCCAATACGTTATCTATTATCTAATTTTTCAAAGATAAAACGGTTCTCTTTTTACGAATTCTGAATAAAAAATGACGTTCCATTGTCAACTTCTCCATACATACAAAGGCCGACTCTTGTCCATTATGATATAATGATACGTCGTTTTGATATGCAGTTGATATGCAGTTTGTTTATCAAGGTTGTAAGAAAGTTTTGACTTCAAATGCCACTTGTCGTTAAATCAATACTATAAATCAGTGAATGGATTTATTAAGCCCGTGAATGGGAGATAGTAAAACGTGGTGGGTATTTTTTATGAGTTATTTTTAATGGCGTAGATAGTTGGTAGCTCGATTTGAAGATTTCAAAGAAATAATTGAAGCAGCTGTGACAGTTTATTGATTTTTGATGGACGACGGTATAGAGACTTACTCATAAAGTGATACATTTTATTTGTAAAACGTATCATAAAAAATGTATTTGTAATGCATATCATAAAGAATAGTCTGCCTACGAAGCTCAATGCGAGTATAATGGACTATATTAAACGTAGGGCAAATAACATTTGATTGCCTAGACCCAAGACGAAGCAATATCGTTTATTTACCCTTTCTCCGTCAAGGAGAGACCTTTGCAATACCTAGGTTGCTCTGATTCGTAGGCCATTGTAAGATTTACTACCTATTACTAAGTAGATTTATCTTAGGACATTAGTAGGTTATTAACAATGACCTTATTTACGCATACCTAGAACTAGATTAGAAAGTTATTATTCAAAAGTGGTGTGATATAAAATTAATGTAGATTGGTATTTCTGATAAGAAAATTTCTTGAAAACCTGGACCAATCTCAATGTATGTTTAATTCTAGAGATAGTTCGAAAAGTGTATAATGTGTGTAATACAAGTGCACTAATTTTATGATACTGACAGCATATTATGTACCTATTAACAGTATAGGTAAGTGACTTGGCTGGAGCTGTAAACTTATACTTAGTGTTTGCCTGAATAAAAAATAAAAAACCTAACTTCCCACCGCAATTGCAAGGTTCAGTGGCATTTGCTATTGTAAAAATTGGTGCAAAAAGCGAGATACTTTGCTTCTGAACCTGCACACGAGATGCTACAAAGCTTAAACAGAATCGAATTGTAGATAATTTTTAAATAGGAGCGAAATGGCACGAACTTGCGTCCTCTCCGTCCATCCTAATTTTCATCCTCGTATAAATATGATTGATGATGAATTTTTGAAAACTCTGTTAAAAATTAAAAACAGATATTGCGGCGACGATAACGGCCACATTTGAGCCCTATGATGAGAAGACTCTCTATGTCGTACATTTTAAAGCGTTCATTAGCTATGATAGCAAGTTTGAACGAAGTATGAACTCTTTGTCTAGGAACTATGCAGCACTCTTCCCGATGAAGTTGTAAAGACCATCGAAGCCAAACAAAGCGCCTCGAAAGGCCAGCAAACAAGTTGGGACTTCCGCGTTGATTAGTTCAGACTTTCAATGCGCTAACGTGCCCAATACTGCAATGCCATGGGCTAAACGATTATTGCAGATAAAGCAAAACAGGTCAAGAATGCAAGTACATAATTACAAAATGTCTGTATTATAACACTTTAAACTCTCGCGTTTTGTACACATATTCAATTACACAAACGGGTCTACCGCGATACAATTTCATTGTTGACATTTGTTGGGACGTCAGTCTTTCCGTGACCACAGCTGGTGCAACTCAGCTGAAACGTCGGAATTAAAGGTAAAAACAATGAAATTATATCGCGGTAGACCCGTTTGTGTAATTGAATATGTCTGTATTATACTATACTTGGCAAAAACAGGGGGATTTAAGCAGTTTTTAAAGCCATATTTATATTATAAATGAGAAGTCTGTTTGTCTCTAATATGTATATCTGTTAACAGCTAAATATTCCACTGATTTTGGTGAAATACGACGTAGAAAACTTAACTCGTCGGATGTTTTATTTGATGTTCGGAAATTAGGTAGTGGAGACCGAGGTGAGTTGTGACAGAGGAGAGTTGAGACATCGTCGATTTTTTGGAGTCTATTAACTAGAAACTAGGTCGCAATAGCGCGCGTTTATTAGTTCAAGTTACGAGCTAACAAACGCACACTGTTGCAACCTAGTTTCTAGTTAATAGATTCCAAACAAGACCGAAGTGATCCCATAAGTGTTCCGTAAACAAAGTTTTGTACGGAACACTAAAAATCGACGATGTCACAACTCACCTCGGTCTCCCCTACATAGACTGCTGGCGAAAAAGCAGTGGGAACAATTAAAAATATATTTTCTAATAGAAGTCGATAATCTCCCGTCTGTCTGTCTGCCTGCCAGCCTGTCCTAACAGGCTAAAATAAATTTTAATTTGCACAACTACCGCTATGTCGCAACATCGCCTAGGAAATCTAATACTAAAACCGCATTCTACCAAATATTATTCACGGAGCATACGCCAAATCGACGTAGACACCTCATTTTGTCGACAACCGCATAACGTAAGCGATCAAGTTACGAAGTCGAGCTAAACGACTCGTAAGTAATCTCTGAAGACGGGTTACCATATTGATTGGCAGGGGACTGTATTGGTGTGGACGTTTTGGGTGTTATAATGAGGACGACTGATGACTAATGTGAGTAATGTGGAAGATAGTGGACATATTTGGCTGCGAGAAATCCGGAGGTGAGAGATTTCCGTCTGCAGTTTCGGGTGGTCGGTTATATTTTTTTGTTAATTAAATACTTATTGGTTTTACATTCTTTTAATGCTTTAGTTTTATAATAAATAAATGTTATGTCTTGTTGGAAAAATGATTTAATTATGATATTTATTCTTCAAAATAAACTAATGGATTCGAGGAAACAAGCGAACGCGTGTGTATTTAAATCATAAAATTATGTCATAATATTAAACAAAAATTAATTTAGCAAATGTATGATGTACCTATTGTCCTTTTTGTATAATTAAAAGACACATCAAGATTGTTTACCTTATTTCTAATGCTAAAAAAAAAAAAAATTTAGCAAATAAATTGATTTAAAGTGTGATATTTCCATATCCTAATCCAATAAAAAGAGAGTAATTAAAAATAAATTAGTAGTATTTCAACTTATTCGGTGGGAAGACTACTGAAAACAGAAATGCAAAGACAAAGTGAACATTCCTAAATTATAAATTAAAACGCGTTTATCACGTCAACATCTGTGCATACCTGCTTCAAATTTCAAAACAAAAGAATAAAATTAAAACAATATACTTATTCGTCAGCATAAGGCATACCAGAGATCTGGCACAGTGTAGTTATTTAATATGCCTTTGTGTTGGAAGTGTCCGTTTAACGCCTCACCCGGTTTTCGAATTCTGACACCTTCCGTTATCGTGGAGGTATTACGTGTGAAGGCGGTTTAGGGGTGGATTATGGAGCCTTCGATATTGCTATGAAGGTTTGATTTTCGCTCGACAACTGACCTAAGCTTATACGGGTTAGTTTCTAAGCTTTAAAGTACTGACTTGCTGAACTCTGCTGTAGTTTAAATTATTATGACGTGGTTTTACGTGCCAAACTGTTTGAGGCTCCGGTGTGATCGATACATATTTAGTCATGCTATGTTTGAACCGATGATCGAATTTGAAACGAATGCATCTTGCGTCCGTATTTGATAGCGGAAGGAAATTAATTACTGCTCGAATTTTGCGTCTTACCCATTTTCAATCCGCAAAACATGTTACATGCAAAAATAATTAGGGAAAATGTCGGATATCAAGATTATCAAGTTAATAGCCGGATAAATGATTGCTTCATCGTCAAATGATTATCTAGTGATCTGAATGAATTAATCAAAATATCAAACTCTAACACACGTAGTAAATCCATCTAAGAACACGCTAGAGCCCGGCGCCACCCGAGGCGCGTCCACTCGACCGTGTTGTATTAGTGGATGCTGTACTAATTAGACCACCATCCTCGATGGAAACACTGCGACGCTTTTTAGGGTTCCGTACCCAAAGGGTAAAACGGGACCCTATTACTAAGACTTCGCTGTCCGTCCGTCCGTCCGTCCGTCCGTCCGTCCGTCCGTCTGTCACCAGGCTGTATCTCACGAACCGTGATAGCTAGATAGTTGAAATTTTCACAGATGATGTATTTCTGTTGCCGCTATAACAACAAATACTAAAAACAGAATATAATAAAGATTTAAATGGGGCTCCCATACAACAAACGTGATTTTTGACCAAAGTTAAGCAACGTCGGGAGTGGTCAGTACTTGGATGGGTGACCGTTTTTTTTTTTGCTTTTTTTTGTTTTTTGTTTTGCATTATGGTACGGAACCCTTCGTGCGCGAGTCCGACTCGCACTTGCCCGGTTTTTGGAGATTAGAGCGGTGTACCGTGCAAATCCGGTATTAGTTAGTGATAAGTGCTAGACTATTTTTATTATACCAAAGTGTTCATCATTAAACGTGTAAAATCGTTAATCTTTTAGTAGACTTATTTGCAGGCATTTTAACATGAAATAAATAAATAAATAAATAAATAAATAAATAAATAAATAAATATTATAGGACATTCTTACACAGATTGACTAAGTCGGCTAAGACGGTAAGCTCAAGAAGGCTTGTGTTGTGGGTACCCAGACAACGATATATATATATATAATATACAAATACTTAAATACATAGAAAACACCCATGACTCAGGAACAAATATCTGTATCATCATACAAATAAATGCCCTTACTGGGATTCGAACCCAGGACCATCGGCTTCGCAGGCAGGGTCACTACCCACTAGGCCAGACCGGTCGTCAAAACACCAAAAATAAAAAATAAAATCACATATTTGACGAAACTAATGGTAATGAAATACTTTTTATCGGCTTATATTTTTTAACGGTATAGTAAAAATATATATTCATTTTACGAGGCAAAGTTTACTTTATCTCCTTTCACTTCGCTCTATCCTGGACATCGTTTCAGCTAACCCACAGGTATTAACCTCTAGCCGCCTATACGTCAAACCTTGCCAAACAAATAAAAATTTTATTTTGTCAACACAAAGTTCAAATTAGAATGGAACTGGAGACCTTTTCATAGGTCTCTGGGCGGCTAGAGGTTAAATAACTTTAGGTTCCTATCTACTATAAAGTACCCATCCTATTAAATGTATATACATATATTTAAAGGAAAGTCATTTCGTGATAATACTGATAATACCTAAGAGAAATTTCTTTCAAGAGATAACGCTAAACTTTCAACCCAGTAAAAAGTGCATTTTGTAAAATGAAAGAAAGTAACATTTTAAAAGCTATCAAATAGTTCATTTCTTTATCCGGCTTGAAAGTTTTAAACTCAGAATTGGCATATCGAAGTTTCCATAAAAGTTACTCGCTTCGGTATTAAAAGGAAAAACTGAAGATTGCTTTTGAAATTTTTCATATAAATATTTAAATTGTTATACCTGTTTCAATACATCGTGTATTGAGGAGAGTGCTTAACTTTTATGAGTTTTCTTATAAGTACTAAGTTATTCCTGTCGATGCGATTTCCCGTATTATTTTAATGTTTTCACTACAGATTAATTTCAGTACATATATTATGTACATATAAAACAGCTGTAGGTATGCACGCATACTTTAATACATTTACACACATACATTCTATAATAAAATTATAAATAACCTACATATTTATCAATACCAATAAAAATATGTCATCATCTCAGCCATAAGACGTCCACTGCTGAACATAGGCCTCCCCCTTTTTTGGGGAGTGAATGCCAAAAATATGTACTTACAAGTAAAATGCTATGTAAAAATAATACATTATAAATTGCACAGTTTACATAGTCTCCGGTGGGGTTATTTAATTTAAAAACGTACCCGCATAATAGGTACTTCACATACACTGAAATTAAATAAGTACCTACCTAGTTATTGTCACACGCGACATATAATTTGTATAATAGCAATGGCGGCGTAATTACAGCCTGACTATAATTAGCTCTTACTGTAGGTAATTATAGTTAAATTGAACCTTATCATGTCCTATTTCTGAATAAGAGTATTTCCGACTTTTGGTAAAAAAAATCTACAAAATAGCTATTAGACAAACTGTTATTGTGTTCAATAGTTCAAACTCTACCCATAGTATCTAGTTACTTATTGCATTTATGAACCTAACGACATTACTAACAGCGAGCTATGATTTATAGGCTAAATAAATACCAATGGTATCTTATCTCAGCTAATTTAACGTTTGCTCAACGTCGGCATATTGGCATTTGACAATAACTTTATTACGACCAGGATACATGTAGGGTTGCCATACGTCCGGATTTGTCCGGACATGTCCGGATTTTTGATCCTTTGTCCGGATTGCGGCCGGTGTGTGTTCGGATTTTTAGGAATGACGTTATAAAATTAATTCCGCGCCCGGGGAGGGGGCTACGGGACCCGGCGAAGGGAAAGGGAAAAGTAGATCCACGATACAGTGCACCGCAGAGAGCAGCGCGCCGCCGGGGCGTCGTTCAAGCTACACCAAATGTCTGCTACAAGAAATATCCGGATTTTTAGGGTGATGTTCGGATTTTTATCCGGACATTTAATTCTTCCATATGGCAACCCTAGTTCCATGGTACACACCTTCCTTACCAATCACGGAGCCACAACACCGAACCATGAACCACCCGATTGAGATATTATGCAAATATGTGATTGTATGCAGATTGCCAATAATAAGTCCGGTCTGAAAATCAACGGTTCAATCCATTCGCCTTAATGAGAACGAGACAATGGGCTTAATAAAGACGTTAAGCCATAAATAGAATGCTGATCTGATAGTATTTGGTATGGCGAAAGCGTAAATGGTGGGTTGCGCAAGTGGAGGTCAGGTAAGGATAAGACATTTAGTATGAAATATGAGTAGCCAATGGGCTGAAATCGTTAACCCTATAAGAATCTATTGAGTAACTTGTTCCTATATAATTTACGATTTGATTAACACTGAGATTAAGAGTGACATTCCATTTCCAACTGCAGCTGCAATACTGTTCATTTTACTATGCAAATTGACAATGACAGCGACGCGTTTCCATAGTAAAATGAACAGTATTGCAGCTGCAGTTGGAAATGGAATGTCACTTTAACACTGGCGGCAGAGAGTACAAAAGATTTCGAATCGATGAAGTTACTAAGGATCTAAAAAGCGCTACGATTTATCAAATACTCCGCTGGCTGCACCCACTGCAGCTGCTAAATGTGAATTGTTTCATTATCTTTATCCTCGTTTAGTTACTAATAAGCAAAAATTAAAAAATACATTGATTATTATACCTCACATGTTTTAATGCCGCTAAGGACAAAAGTTTGTCTACTCCATTTATCTCTCTGTTCCGTAGAAGCGCCATCATAACTCGTTTGTCTATGCACTTGTTATGCGTCTTTTCATTATTCACCCTATTGTTCTGCGGAATTAGATTCCGCGGCAGATACGCGTTTTTGTCAGCCATATTAGATTCGAACACGGCGTTTCTTTGGCTTGTAAAATGAATTGTTTGAGTGCTTTGCTTATGCGTAGTAACTGAAATGCTGCAGGTATGTGATAGCAATTATTAAAGGTAAATAAGTATGTGTATACTGTGTGTGTGCAGGTATGTGTGTAAGTTCCTGGGTAGTACCAATGAGATTTTCGGAACTAATATGTACGGAATATCATTTGATATTTACCACTAGCATTTCGGTGAAGGAAAATATCGTGATGTAACCAGCATACATTCTAAATTCAAAAGCTGTATATGAAGTCCCCAATCCGCATTGTGCTAGCGTGGGGATTATAGCCCAAACCCTCTCGCGCATGAGAGAAGGCCTGGGCCCAGCAGTGGGACGTATATACCTCTAGGGTGAATTATTATTTTAAGTATGTAAGTTCACACGTGCGGAATATAACGGCGGTTTTTAAAATATAAAGAGGACGAACGAGTAAGCTTCAAAAGGAAATGAAAAAACTTACTTTAGCAAAGTACTTTCGCTTCTACGAGAATGTAGATAGGGACTAGGGAGTAAGTAACGTTAGTAAATAAATAGCAAACTTTGAAAATATTTCAAGATATCGAGTTGAGATCTAGCTGTGGGAGCTATTCGATGCAAATAACTTGAAACTAATTGCTTCCACTGAAATTCAATCGAAATTTTCCATCAACTAACACAATGGCGGGAAACGCAAGAAATCAATGTTATTTATTACACAATAGGTCGCGGGCACCATTCCGCGTTCCTTATATAGGTTTCCTATAGAAATTACTTCAATGCTAGGATCCTCTAGGACTTTGATTGAAATATAGTCTAGTATACAACCAACGGGATATGTCATGTCCTTCAGTTTCTAATAAGTGTATGTGTCTGGTTAGCAAAAAAAGGTGGGTTCCTTTATAAGGTCTTTGTTAATTTTAAGGTCACCAATTCCTTTAAATATATTTTATATTTTTAAAAAGTGACATTCGTCTGTGAAAGTGTAGTGCTTACGTTACATAGTTACCTATACCATTTGTGTATGTTTATTAGTTACTTACTTCCATAACTAAAAATGTAGAATCTAGGAAAACACCTTTTCCTGTTTGTGAAATATAAAATTCAAGAGAGGCAATAAAGTCTCAGCAGTATTGTTTCAAAATATGATTATGCGTCTTTTAGACCATAACATGCAGAAAATATGTTTAGACTTAACCCACATTTTTAAAATTCTACCTTCGTCCGCGATTTTTATGACTGTACTTTAGAAATGCAGGAAACGCGTTTGAAATTTTGTTATGAAGGTCCGCTTTAACTAAACCAACGAGCATTATTTCGAGTAAAAGAATTTACAAGACTTTAAGGGTGTCTTGTAAAATTTGCAGTAGGTAAGTTCCGCTAAAGGCTACATTAGTATGTTAATATTATTTGACGAGAAAAACTTTAATTTAATATTTTCAATATTAAATAAAACATGTTACATTTCACTTTAAGAGTACCTACAAAATCTATGCAAAAGTACTTATGGAAATATAAATAGGTAGGTACTTATATATTTCAAAGGCTATAATTTGTATGTATAACTTAGTAAGTGTTATAATTATAAATTATATAAAACGAGAAGTTAAAATTCCACCCTGATATCACTTTTCACTACAATCGATATAGTTCAATTGAATCAGCCCCGTGCTAACCGAATTTCTCAACTTTAGCGCAATGCAAGCAATTTTCGAGTGGTTCCGCTGTTTCAAAACTGCTGGAGCCTTTTGCCTTTCTTACCTGCTTGCAAAGTACAGACACTCAGCCTAAAACAAAGCGAGCGCTGGTAAATACCCCATTGTTTTGAACCCCCAGTGGAACTCGAGGGCACCTCAACGAGTTTATGCGAGATTTTTTTTCTGAATTCCCCCTTTTTTTGAGGGTCGTTTACACTTCCTGAGTCTCGAGTTAAAAGCTGAATGGGATTTGCAAAATAGTCATAAAAGTTGTTTGAGGATTCGGTGTCGGAGGGGCCGCGATTGTTTTGAATTTTGTGTTACTCTTTTTGTTCGAGTAATGCTTTAATGTAGATTTAATTAAGATGCTAGAAAGAGGGTTCTTGTGGTTAAGAGTGTGAAGAAACATTTGTGATATCTTCATAACGAAATACGTTTCAAGATTTAGCTTTTTGTTATAGTAAAATCTTAATTGCTTCTTCTTTTTTTAACAAAGTTTTAACACATTGCGGAGTCAAGATTGATTAATTAAATCATATGCTACCCAGCATATAATTTAATTAATTACGCACAGCACGATTAATTATTTTAAGTAGTCGCCATCAGATATATCGGAGCAGCCGAGGTGCTCAAAAATATCTGGACACGACTCGAGATAGAGACGCGATTTATGAGCGCCTTGGCCACGATATGCTGGCCCAATATTATAGGGTTGTATGTTACATTTTCATGATAATTGAAATTCAACTTAAATGTCACTATATGACAATGTTCAAATGTCAGTTCGATAAAAGTGAAACATAGAACCCTGTAATATTGGGCCAGCGATATATGATTGCGATTGTAAATATGGTCGGCTAATATAGTTGTGAAATCAGATAAACGGTCTGTTTTCTGTCTGTTACCTTAGACTCAGCCGCAAGCTGGCACTCAAAACAGCACAGTGCGGTATGTCGTTTGAGCAATTTGCGCCGAGCACCGGTTTATGGACCAAAGACCAAGGGGCTCGGCGACAAAGGGAGTCCGAGTTCAAAGAGTGCCCACAGCTTAGTGCCGATTACATTACATGAACTTAAGAATGGGCGTAGACATAGTGTGTGAAAATAGCTAATATCAATATGTGTTAAGTTAAAAAATATTTTCTTTTTGAATTTTGGATTTCAAACTACACTTAATCCATTTTATTTTCTTAATATAAATATAGTTCACGAATAAAAAATGTCGTTTTAGTGACCCGTGGAGGACTTGGACTAGAATTATTTGGGAGGTCTTGCTTGATTTAGCTGAAACCCGTATGTACTTACACAATCGAAAACTATTTAGCACCCTAGCTCTCTGACCCAGCGTTGGGATAAAACGGCTTATACTTAATAAAACTATTTAGGGTTGACAAATAAAAACCTATACATGAATAAACGTAACGCATATAAGTTTGCGTCAATTAAAATAACAAGATTATCAATAGTTAGGTTGATGGTATTTGTAAAATACTGACAGCTGTCAATATAATATTTGCTGAGAATTTTGCACAAAAGTATATCGCAACAAAGCATTCAAAGATTAAATCCCTTAATCTAGTTACAGGTTTATATTTTTATTACTTTTAATAACACCCATTTATTTAGTTTAGCTTTAATATGTATAGTGGAGACTCGAAAATGATTGCAGCTACATATTTTAAAAACAATACATGGTCAATGGACATACATGCATATAAATTAGCAGTTCACATACACAAAAGAATTGAATATTCATCATATTTACAGTAGCTTTAGCGAAGTGAGACTAGAGCGTGCGCGGGAGTGGCCACGCTGCGCGCCGATTGGTCGGCCATTTTAGAATTGGCCAATCAGAGACAAGAAGCAGCGTGTAGTATAATTTTGGCATAATTAGTCACGCACCGAGTAATGAGGAGTTTGGTGAAGAATAGTTTTTGCTTTGTCTCTTTTATCGCTATGCTTTGCAAGTCATTTGCAAGAAGGGTTTACCTACATGAATAATTAATATTGTTAGCCCAACCTATATATAGACTCTTTACCGCGACACATTGTTTTAATAACGTTAATTGAGCAACACGCCGTATAAATAAATCAACAGTGAATTAGCATTTAATAAATATTTAAATTTATAAAGACAGCAAATTACTCTATTAAATTATCAACAAATTAAAATATGTAAAATACTTAAATGCAAACGTTTAGATTCTGTTTGTGTAAATAAAATGAACGGTGTTTATTTGAATTATAGTCATTGAACTAACACTTTCTTGAAAAGAGAAAGACTGAAAATGTACATAATGATTTTGTAAGTTAAAATTGGAGTTTTATGATTGACAAATGTCAATGCTTATCGAATTGGGCCAATGCCGTAAGCTTTACAATCAAAGCGTAATTTCATAGGCTACATTTAGTCCTAAGCAATATCTTTCGTTACAAAACTATTGTTAAATTTTCTTCTTAAGTATTCCGCCAGTTTTTTATTGGAAGAAACATTATCTGAACGAAACCGTACGAGTGTGCGACCTTTTTCCGCCTCACAAAAATAGTCACTTCTAACCCTTGAAAGTTGGAATATATCACAAGGAAACTATAAATAGAGCAGTCAAAGTATTGACAGTGGGATGATTTATGAACAATAAACACATCCGTATGCCACCGTATTGTTCTAAAATAGACGTAACTGCTTCCTGGGTAATGAGGGAGCTAAACGATCGCTGTTGATTTTATGAGGCTGCGGTTGTGACATCGGTGATGTATGGTTTGTAGTTTATATTATTATCTCTAATTAGAACGATCATATTTAGACTAGACTATGGTACCTAAAGTATGTTATGTATGGATGAAGTTACTTCTCGATATTGTTTGTTTAACATATATTTACTTTTACCCAATTTAGGGAACAACAGATGCAAGACAGAGTTAGACCAATAAAAGTCTGCAGAGATTTTGACAGCGCACGCAGTGCCAGTGTTATTACACTGACACTACGTTTATTGGTCTAACTCTGTCTTGCATCTGTTGTTCCCTAAATTGGGTAAAGTACGTCATAATTTCATAGAAGTTTGACGTTTAAAATAACACCTGCACTGCGTATGCTGTCAAAATCTGTGCAGACTTTTTTTGGTCTAACTCTATCAAAAACAGTCTTGGAATGGAATTCAATGTTGCAAGACTTGTGTCACACAAATAGGTTCTTTTAATATCACTCACGAGTCACGATTGTTCTTCAAAGTGAAATTGCGAAAGGATAATAATATTATTATAGATCATGTACAGGTAAGTACCTCGAGGAATGAAGTTCACCTTATTTCGTGTAATTCTATTTAATCAGAGTTATAAAATAAATATGCAAAAATCTGACTGTACGAGTCAATATTTAACAAAAAAATAGGGAAGAAACATCAATCCGATTCAAAATAGGTTCCCACCATTGGTTAGGATAGCGTAGGTGCATGGCATAAACTTGAACGGATATTGAAGTATTTGAAGTAAAAGATCTGGCCAATTTTATGTACTTTTAGATACCTACAGCATGCCAGTTTTATGGGCACTACGGCCGAAGGCTAAATGACACATCACTGAATGATCTCTTGGGGTTTGCGGCGGCCACACGCATCATTCGTAAATCTTTTATACACTAGTAAAGACTGGAACGCGTATTCGGGAAACTAGATAATCACAAGATCTAGAGACGATATAGAGATCAACTAGATTTACATTAGATATCGACTAGATGTGACTTGGATATCTAATTAAGTCATAACTTGTCGAAATCGTTCAAGAGGACCTCCAGAATCGCGGAAACGTCAAATTTGACATATCTAACTTACAAATGACTATATCTTCTCGGTATCGTATCTTATTCATCTCTAGATGATCTCTAGTGTTAAAGTTAGAATAGGGCCGTGGATGTATTTTATCAGATTTAAGTCTTTTATTTAGTTTCAAAATGTTTTTCAACTTGCCATTTCACAAAACTAACCGCATAATCAATGGAACTGTTAAGTTCTAAACTGAAGCGTATTATGTACGTAAGTAATATACGTTAAATTAGAATATGTAACTAAACCAGCTACTTATATGAACTAAAGGGTATCCGGTATAAATTAGCTGTCAAACTATCCGTAATATGACGACACGAATATTGTGACTCGTCTAATTACACTACATATATGGTGGAAATCAAGCGAGGAAGCGGAATTACGCTATACAAACCACAATAATTCGAAAATAAATACACGGGAAAGCCGTACTGAAATACAGTGATAATGTTGACATTTTAAGAAAACTATTTAGTACCTAAGCGATATTGTAATATTAATTTTATTTGCGTAAAGAAGTTGATTTTCTAAAACTTACTTCTCAGTCAAGACGTAATAGTTGTATAAAAAAGAGTATTTACAAACACACATGATCACCGACAGTTGCTAACATTTTTTTTTAACACGCTTAAAGGATGATTCACGTTAGATCGGGCCGTGTCCGGGCCGGAGCTTCGGGTGCTTAATTTTCTATGACATAGGCGATCACGTGATGCTTTCCATAGAAAACGATGCGCCGGAAGCTCCGGCCCGGACACGGCCAAGTCTAATGCGAGTCATCCTTACCAAGAACATTAATCTTGTCCAGACATAAATAATAATAAATACCAAAGATCGAAAACTAAAAAAAGTTATCTTTAAAGCGTGTCAAGACGTCTTGTGTTACTCGCTACCTCTTTACCCAAGAGCCGGTGTCACATTTCAACTCTGGATTAAATCTCGAATAGGTGACAGGCCCTTCTAATCAACTTTCTCGAGCCATTGCCTCTCCGTACGTATGTGACGACGGTTTAACGCCGATTAAACTGTCACGGGCATTGTCGACGAGTTCCTTTAGCTTTAACTGATGATTGTAATTCGTCTTTAAATTACACTTAGGCACTAGCGAGTTATTTGGATGGATTAGATGATTTTGAATGTTTAATTTCTTTAAGTTTAAATTGAAATATCACAATTTCAATGTCTTAAAATTTATATTATGTTCATTTGTTATTAACAATACTTTATAGCGCCCCACACCACTACATTAGCCAATTAAGGTCTACAAATGTGTAAGTTTCTCCTATAACGGGTACACTCAAGAGCCATAAAAACTTGCATGGGAACTCCATACAAAGCGACCAGTTTCCTTTGCCTTAATTTATTTTATAAGACCCAATTCTCGGACGATGCCCAAAATTATGTTTCATGGTATGGTGGCTAACTTTTAGCATCAGTTACTCGAGCCGAAAGAAGAAGTGGCGATGGTACAAGTAGGTGATAAAGATGACTTACTTCCAAACTAGGATAGCACCAACGAAGATGCCAAGGACCAACACGATGGAGCAGAGAGCGATGACGGCGGAGGTCTGCAGTGACGGCCCGCTGTGGTTGTACGCGTCTATCTTCTGAAACACAAACATTTTATCTATCAGACATTGAACTACAAAGGCCGAGCCACACTGTATCCCATCCCGTAGACATCCCTAAAGCCAGCCGCACCGCAATTCACATGCGAGTTTCATTACATTGCGGTATTTAGTTGGTCGGCTGAATTGAATGCAACCAATAGTCCTAAAATCGCATACGACTTCACGCGCCGTCTAAATCAACCCTAAGGGACGTCACACCGGTTGCGTGTTATATGCTTACGGTGCGGTGTAATTTTTCTTACAACGATTCAAACATTACAAAGTGCACGTGCTCTTGGTTGTATATGCTTACCTACACAAGTACGCATTGAGCATAATCACTACACATTATTAAACAAAGTCTGTTTGTGTGTTTGTTTGTATGTTCACGATAAACTCAAAAAGTACTAAACGGATTTTCATGCGGTTTACTCCTATCAATAGAGTGATTCTTGAGGAAGGTTTAAGTGTATAATTTGCTAACCCGTGCGAAGCCGGGCGGGTCGCTAGTCAATACATAAAGTGAAACACTTCACTTTATTTAAGAATTACTAAAAATACCCTGGTTGCCAAATTTACCCAAATTGCAGCTTTTCTATCATAAATTTTATCGAGCAAAGATATTACAAAGTACATTTGCTTTATTGTGATTCTAAGAACCGTAAGCAATAAAATTCAAAATAAACAAATTCAGCTAGTACTTGGACAATGGCCAATGTTTCGATAAATAATGTAATTGCTAAATTGTCTTGTAGTAAAAAGCATGGTTTCATGCCAAATCTAGTCGCCGATCGGACGACTTTTATTATTTGAGTCATTAGTCTGATTTGATACAATCCAATTAAGTAGCTTTCACGATAATTATTTTCTGTATTCTTCTTTTCGTCATATTTCAGATTTAGCTTTTACTGAATTGCAAGTAACCTTCTATAACTAGGTAGGTCAGGTAGATTCGATTTCGAACTAATTTCTAAAGATATGACGAGAATTATAGTTAAAATATAGGGTAACCATCTATTTCTGATGCTTATTGTACAAAAAAAATCACGGATGTAAATTGAGAATATACAGTTACCTACTTGAGTTTTTTTCATGGGTAGACCTACACTTACTTAAAAACTAAAGATATTAACATACGATTCACTCACTTGTATAATAGAGCAATAAAGAGACAATGCCAACGGTTGCAAGTGAATTTGAATCAGGACTCGACTGCTTTTTGCCCCAAACCCGCAGCGTTCGAAAATTGCCCCTTCGCAACATTAAACATAACAAAGCCCTAAATTATCTAGGGGCGCTTTTTCTACCGGGCAAAGTTAATAACTCTATTCCAATTTCATTGCTTGTATCTATTTCCTTTATTCTATAACTTAACACATACGCCATGTTGCGATAATTATAGGGCAGCTTAGGAGGGTGCAAGGTGTTTTGGGACTGGTGTTTGTATATTAATATTCTAGTGTAAGAGCGTCACGCAAACTTATATAAAAAAGGTAATTCAACACAATAGAGTTTTTTGTTCCAACTTCCCCCTCACTACCCCTAAGTGGTTCATTTTTATATTTTTTTCTCGCTCCCTGGAGGACGCACGTATTGTATTTTTGTTTACTCAGTTTGGGTAGGATTCGATATTAGAATTCTGTTCATAGGTTCATATGAAATGTTGGTCACACTTTGGAAGGCTCGACGAATTTTGGCAAGAATCAGTTTTCTCATGGAATTGAAAGCGGTCGATTTGCGACGGCAAGCAATCGTAAAAATTACTTTAGACGGAGAAAATAAAATAAAAACAAATCTGCTTTCGCGTATAAACCAGCAATTTTACTCATGAAAATTGTTTGATACTGCGTTTAGAGTAAAGTTTTGATTGCTTTTATTTAACTTCAATTGTTCTCCAGTTTTACTGCGAGTTTTGGTTTACTTGGCACATAAAGGATGTTTTGGTAAGAGCTTGGTGCTTGGTGAGTTTTAAATACAATTCACCTATAATATAGATGCAAATCTTGTTAGTAGAATCAATTTTTTTATGAGAAGACATCCCTCGCGCCTACTTTTTTCAGCCGCCTTTTTCTACTGACAAGATCTGCTTGACCAACTATATATTTGAAACCCATATTGTAACTTCTTCTTTCCATGCCTCTTCCCATTATTTGGGGTCGGCCCTCGTTCTCAAGTGCCAGGACGGTCGATCCTGGGTTGTCTCTTTGAAACCCTGGGTTTCAAAGACACAACCCAGGATCGACCCATATTGGAACGTTTGCGTTTCAACATTATGTGCGTTATTCGGAAAAGCACATACACGTTCGTATTTCCGCTGGTGTAATTAAAGCGCACACACAACATAATTATTATGGGCAGTGAAAGAGAAATGAACTTATTATTTGTATTAATTGGGTAGATTATATCAAACTAGGGCGTACTCGTGGAGTCAACATTGGAAATGATGGAACACGTAGCTTGATTAGCCAAGGAATTAAAAGCATAGGGTGGAACAATAAATGTGGCTTCGTTTAGTTCACATTAAATGTTTAATTTTACAAACAGTTGGTTTGATAATGGAGACGGATGAGTGATAGGAAGCACAATTACTCTAGATGCTAGGGGAGATAATTCAAAAGGGGTCACAGTTTTAAAATTGATAGTAAAACAGGTGATATATTGGATTAACAGCTTTGAACTCTTTTATTCATATTTTCAAAAAAACAGTTGCTACAACTTCATTATAAACGACAATGTATCTTTGTAAGGTTACATAAAAAAAAGCTACAGTTGACGTAGTCTGCTAAAACTTGTAAGTAGATATGGTAGCTACAGGTATGAGCCAGACTAAATTAAGATATTGACCAAGACATTGGATATAGTTCTTTAATTCTTTATTACTTCCTAATACTTTAAGCGACTCGAATCTTGCCATACGATTAAATAAATTAAGATAAAGAGTTTGACATATTCGTATGTCGTACTTAATATTTTTTCTACAAAAATAAATCATTGTCAATCAAATATTTTATATTGACATGAATGGAGATATACGGAGAGTTAAACGAGAAGTTGCGAGGATTCACGAGACCCTGGCTAGGGTTCATCGACATTGCGTTTATAAATAATCACGATAAGCATCTAAGCGCATGTCCCGATGCGCATTAAGCTAAGCCTGAATAAGGGACATCAATTTGTCAAAACCTGGCACTATCAGAACAGAAATCCGTCATCGGTCCCAAGACGATCTATCGGCGCATATCTCACAATCTTCCAAACAACAATATTGGGAAAAAAATCTTCAAAAACTACATTCAGAACGGGTCTCCGACTCGGCTTATCGGGCTGTCCATCTTCAGCCAGTAGCCGATTTGTCAATGCTCCGCTGTTAATTAATAAAAAGTCTTTCTTTCGAGAAAAAAATTGAATAAAACCTTAATTAATTTGGGTCGGCGCACGGCGTGAACTTTTAGGTAAATTATTATTATCGCCGCTTTAAAACTTTTGCAGTCGAAAAGAGGTTTTTACTTGGGATGTACCGACTAGTCGCCGACTAGTCGGGATAGCCGACTATCCGGCCACATTTGTAGTCGGCGATTAGTCGGCGACTAGTCGGCAAAAATGGCCGATTAGTCGGCACTTTATTAGTGAAAGAGAAACAGACAAAAAGAAACCAACATTCAATATTTACCATATGTTTTATGTCTATTTTACCAAAATACCTATTTAGGGTGTGAAAACTTTGGTTCATATAATTGACCGTTTGATCGTTATCGTATGGTGGTGGCGAGGTGTTTTCCTCTACAGGTCGATCTTAACTGATTCTCGTGTAATTTCATGGCCAAGTTATACTTAAAGGATTTTATTATAATTCAGTTTTTGTTTTTTTTTAATGGTGGAGCCATGGGGAACTTTAATATTAATGTTATTGCAAAATTTAGAGACTTATAAATAGGGCACGTTACTCGTATAGACGCTGACCATAGGGGATAGGTTCTTAACTGGCGACTACGTACGAGAAATAGAGCCTTGGAAATACCTCCTACAACAGCTGACGGTCTGCTCAGGATCGCAAAATAAAAGAAAGACAGAAATTGAACGAGGATTCATGTGATAGGTCCTAGAACCTGTAGAGAACATCTTTTAGCCAAGCTACTATATGAATAGCGCAACCAAAAGAGCAAAACTATTGTTTTTCACCAGAACTTACACGAAACTAATGATCTGGCCGACTAGCCGACTAGTCGGCCGACTAATCGGCCATTCGAGCGCCGATTAGTCGGCTAGTCGGCTAGTCGGCCAAATCAATAGTCGGTACATCACTAGTTTTTACTTATTAAAATTAAGATTTTGAGGGGAGACGGATAGGACACAAAAATCAAAAAGTTTTTAAAAGAATTTAAAACGCGTCTTGTTAAACGATTTGTTTTAATGACTAGTCTTAAAATAATGCGACTCAAACGTCCTAATCTACATGAGGACCGGAACAGAAAAAAAGTCAGAAATGGAGTTGTCCAAAGATATGCGCATTTAGATAAGGCAAAGTTGCAACCTCATCTTGAACAATTAAGCGAACAAATATACAAACAAAGTTTGTTGTCTTGAAGACGCCCCGTGACGTGGGTAACTTTGTGTTCGTCTAGTGGAGTACAGGTGAAGGCTTGGAGTGCGCTTGACTACAAAGAATGTTAGTTTTTTAATCTTTCATAACAGACTTTTTTAACTTTACCTGCATAATATTTGTTTACGTTAAATAAATTTGAGAATGTATCGCATTGTGATATTTGTATTATAAAACTGTTTGGAGTTTTTCATCCTTGCGATAGAGAAGTTAGATAAAAAGAAATGACGAATTCGGATGGCATGTAAATGAAGACACCAGTGTGGTCTAAATTTAAAAAAAACATTAAGAAGACCGCAAAATGTTCCTTAAAAACCAGTTCATAAAACGATCACTGTATATAAACTACTATATCACGATTTAAGTAGCTACAACTACATTATTAAAATATTTTTATAAGCTTCCTGCAATAAATCAATATCGGACAATAACGTCATACCAGTCGTGTGAGATCAATAACCGTGTATTGGATACGTTTTTAGGGTTCCGTACCCAAAGGGTAAAACGGGACCCTATTACTAAGACTTCGCTGTCCGTCCGTCCGTCCGTCCGTCCGTCTGTCACCAGGCTGTATCTCACGAACCGTGATAGCTAGACAGTTGAAATTTTCACAGATGATGTATTTCTGTTGCCGCTATAACAACAAATACTAGAAACAGAATAAATTAAAGATTTAAATGGGGCTCCCATACAACAAACGTGATTTTTGACCAAAGTTAACGTCGGGAGTGGTCAGTACTTGGATGGGTGACCGTTTTTTTTTCTTTTATTTTTGCTTTTTTTTGCATTATGGTACGGAACCCTTCGTGCGCGAGCCCGACTCGCACTTGCCCGGTTTTTAAGCAATAAGTTCAATGTCAACTGGTACAGAATTGGGAAAAAATAATTCGCATTCGCATAGCGAATAAAATTAATAATTGTTGCCATTTTAAGTTTTACGATGTACTAGACAGTCCCCGCGATCTCACCCGCGTATAGGGTTGCCATATGGAATAATTAAATGTCCTGATAAAAATCCTGACATATCTTGTAACAGAGATTTGGCGTAGCTTGAACTACGCCCCGGCGGCGCGCTGCGCTCTGCTGTGTACTGTAATGTGGATCTGTATCAAATAACATTTTTTATGAGGTCATTCCTAAAAATCCTGACACTTGGCAAGTCCGGCCGCAATCCGGACAAAGGGTCACAAATCCTGACATGTCCGGATAAATCCTGACGTATGGCAACCCTACCCGCCTACTACCTGTTAGTAGAACCTACCTGTCAGTTCAACTGACTGAATTTTAATCGTAGGTAAAATTATAGTTTTTATTTTTATTTTTAAACCCAAGATATTCCAAGTGTTGCTTCTGTAGGTACCTAACTAACATGGCTTATTTTAATAATGACTTTGTATGGATGGTCGAGTGCAAATATAATCGTCAATTAACATGTAAAAGCAGGGTTTTGTTTTGTGAATTACATTGTTTGCTCTTTAAATATTTTGTTAATTAGGATTTTAATTAATTGCAAATTATTTACGGTTTCCGTAGTTAATTTGAATTGTTCAATTTAAATTGTAACGAATTTTAAATGTTAACTATTTGTTTGCTGTTTAACTTGTGACTGATTGAAGTTGTTTAAATAATTAATTTTAACACGTTTTTCAATTAAAAATATCAGCGTATTACTCTTATAAAAAAATACATATCCTGTAATAAGACTACACAAAACAATAATAAATGCTTTATAATTTATCTAATTTTTAAGCTATATATGACAGGTACGTACAGTCAAAGAATTTAATTTACTACCCATTTTGTACTTTGTCACAGTGACAACCGTATGAGGTCTCTAGCGGCTTTCATATTGATTGTCACTGTGACAAAGTACGAAATGGGTCGGAAATTAAATTCTTTGACTGTACCATTGAGCTGCAGTAGTAATTTTTAAACTACGTATAAAATTGACCGCTTTTAGATAAAAATATGATTATCTTTATACAACTGAAAAGGGTTAACAGAAAACTAATAAAAACAACATAAAATGTAACAGCGAGTCCTCAACACGCTTAAAATAAGAATATTTTATTAACGCTCGTCGTTATCGCCTTTCGATGTATTTTATTGGACCACCCGATTGTTCTGCGAAACCGTGACGAATCAACAGTCTGAATACAGCTTAGATCAGCGCGGTCAGTCCATACAAAATGTCAGAATATGTGAAGGACCATCGTAGAAAGAGTACTAAATAGTTCATTTAGTGAAGAGACAATGGAATAGTAGCTTCAATTGGTCAAGAGCGAATTTGTTGCTCAGATATTATTGAAATATCACATAAACTGACACCATGATGAAATAAAGTAAACATAGTAAGAGCAAAATGATTTATAATATAACACATTACAAACTCTTAAAGTGTACTTAGGTACAAAGTAAGTAAGGTAGGTAAGGTTCTTATTTAGATAAGAACCTTTTGTTTAAAACTGATTCTAACATCAAACATTTATTCAGCAAATAGGCCACAGGAGCACTTTTACATGTCAAACTTTACAAGCAATAAAAATAACAATAAATACAAAATTCCCCATGATGAGAATCTCGTGAAGGCCGAGAAGGACAAGTCCAGCAAGTACCTAGACTTAGCTCACGAGATAACCGCCATGTGGGATGTTGACTCGACGATCATTGTTCCTATAGTCGTGTCAGCGAACGGTCTCATAGCGAAGAGTCTCGACCAACACCTAGAGAGACTCTCGCTGGGTGGTTGGATCAAGGGTCAGATGCAGAAGGCGGTAATTTTGGACACGGCGCGTATAGTACGTCGATTCCTCACTCTGCGGCCCTGACCACCGGCAGCTTGGGCCCTGCCCCGCTGCCGGCGGCACCCTAGGTTAGGTTTTTTATAATGTGTTTATATGTATTTTTTATTGTTTTGTAAGTGTTTTTATATTTTACTTTCATATACATATTATAATTAACCTACAGTACCGGTCAAAAGTTTAAGTTCACTCTGTAAATTCGGTTAAATGAAGCTATAACACAATGTACTAATAAAAGTATTTAATAATCTTTTATTACATAATAAATTAAAGGTAATTCTCTAATTTAAAACCACAATTAAATAAAAAAGATCAGTTTTTGCCAACTTTAGACTCTTCAAAATATCCGCCTTTTGCTTTCAATGCTGCCATACACACTTTCGGCATTCGCGTAATTAGTTTTTGCAGTGTTGATGTCGAAATTTTATTCCAAAAAATGTATAGGTATTCCCAAAGCTGTTCTTTATTAGTTGGCCGCATTTTTCTCACACTCCTGTCCAATTCATCCCATAACAACTCAATCGGATTGAGGTCGGGCGATTGAGGAGGCCAATCCATATATTTTAATTCTTTTTGGTTCTCTTTGGATGAAATGTAGTTTTTGCACAACTTCGACGTATGCTTGGGATCGTTGTCTTGTTGGAAAACAAAACCTCTGCCTACAATCCGTTTTCCAGATGGAAAAGCGTGACGTTGCAAAATGTTATGATACATTTTCTTATCCATTATGCCATTGACTCTCACGAGATCACCAACTTTATCACCCGCAAAGCATCCCCAGACCATAACTGATCCTCCACCGTGCTTCACTGTTGGCATCACGCATTGCTTTATCATTCGTTCGCCTACTTGTCGTCGAACATATTGACGACGTCTCCCTCCAAAAATTTCAAACTTCGATTCGTCAGAAAATAAAACTTTAGACCACTGTTCAGACGTCCAGTTTTTGTGTTTCTGGGCCCATTTCAACCTCTTAACTTTATTCTGACTACGTAACAAGGGTTTTTTGGCAGCAATACGACCTTTTAGACCATAGTTTCGCAGACGCCGTTGCACTGTCGAAACCGATACTCGCTGTTCTCGGGTGGCGTTGAGTTCTTCGCAAATTTCTGGAGCAGTTAGAGTACGTTGGCGTTTGCTCTGCACGCAAATAAATTGGTCTTCGCTTTTAGACGTGACTTTTGGCCTACCTGATCGAGATCGACTGCAATTAAGACCGGTTTTTTGTTTTCGTTTCAAAGTACTCACGACAGCGGTTTGAGAAACCTTCATTTTTTCAGCGATTTTCCGCGTCGTGTAGCCCTCATTTGACAGAGTTACAATAACAGCACGAGTTTCGACACTAAAATCGGCTTTGCGACCCATTTTAAATGATTTCTAACTTCACGAAATCTCATAGGAAATACGGAACAAAAATATTAAATGGATCAAATTTTCCGAATAACATAAAACGATTCCTCCAAGAGGTATTTTTATTGTTATTTGGTAGTAGTGGAAACAATTAAACGTTTGAAATTCAAAACATATTCTATATTTGAACATAATTAAATATGATAACCTTATTTCGCAGAGTGAACTTAAACTTTTGACCGGTACTGTAACTTAAGAAGAAAAATGAATAAAGAAAATACAAAAAATAAACAATTACACATATTGAATCAATTAAAATTATAAACGCAGCTTATCATCTTAGATCCAACGTCGTACTTGAAACAATATATGTTTTTTATAATAAAATACGCCAACACCAGGTCAAAGTGGCCATTCTGTAGCCATTCTAAGTTATAATTCAGAACACCTACGGTGTTTTCCTTATAGACCCAAGGTGTCCGTTTGGAGTAGTCAATTAATTTTAAACACATTTATGTCTTAATCATCTAGTTAGGACCTTAACAGGCAATAAGTTGTTTTATTAAATTCCGTTGAAAGCCACAAGCCTATACAAATTCATTGATGCCACACGTGGTGAGACGCGATGACTAAAAATGTCTTAACATTTAAACCTTACTCATCTGTACCATTAGTCGGTTGACGAAAAAAAGTATGCAGAAAAATATACATATCAAGAACAAAACTTGATAAGTCTAGTACTTAGACCAAACAATGAAAAATGTACCTATGAAATGTAACACCTTTTATGTATACATATAGTCACAATAAATATATTATGATTGTGATGGCTTTACCAATTCGTTTTATTAGATTTATTATTTTTTATGTTTTAGGCTTTATGTATGTATGTATGTATAAACTCTTTATTGTACAAAACACAAAACACAAATTTATGGCACAGGATAGGCAGTACAAAGGCGAACTTATCCCTTTAAGGGATTTCTTCCAGTTAATCTTTGAGTAGATGAGAATTGAAGAAGAGCGGTAGACAAATATAGCACTGAGTACAATAGACTAGAGGAAAGTCAATCAAATTATAAAAGAGGGCGAAAATAAATAATATAAGATAAAATTTGGAATTAACAATATAACAAATATATAGAATACCTACGTTAAATATAATAAATATATAATATCTATAGTCACGAACTAGTTAATTCCGGTCCGATAGCCACAGCTTTTTTAACTGCCCCTTAAGCTTTACCAACTGGTTTTATTAGATTTATTATTTTTTATTGTTATAGGAACGTAACTGTGTGTATCTACTGTATGTAACCTACTCATTTTATTGTTGATATTTTAGTCATTAAAAAAATCTATAAACAATCGTTGTTTACATGTCAACTGTTATAAAGTAAAAATCTTAACTGTAACATTATATCATAGCTTTATGTAGCCAAGCAGCATAATTAAAAAAAAACCTTAATGTTACCATCAAGTTTTTTGCTTAAATGTTAATAAAAACGAGCGTGCACTTCCATAAATATTAACACGCAATATTTCAACCGAAACCGTTTCTTTTATTCAAATTAATTAGTCCCAAGGCTAATGTTACCAAAGCATTAACAGCAAAACCTACAAATTTGGCGTAAAATTTGCGGTTGAATCACAACATCCAAATTTCACGGTTAACAAATTGCGGTCAGTTATTTCTAACGAATAGTTGCGTCTAAATTTAATCCAATTAAGTTAGTTTAACTGGCGGTCTGCGTTAATAATCCCTTATTAGAGTGGTGTGACATACATCATCGTTTATTTTAAATTAACTTTGAATAGTTTTTTGGTACGCGTAAAAAGGATTATTTAGTACTAGTGCTCACAGCTCTGTATGAGATTCAGTTCTTTTTTGCTCCATTAACATGGGTAGATTCTAGAACAACATTACAAAACACACACACACACATACACACACATATATTACACATACATTACACACACAACATTGAAATCGGTTGAGTGGTATATCGTGAGGCAACTGAGACATTAATAACTTTCGTTAATATAAAATACGTAAGTACCTACCTATACATTAGTATATGGATAAAACGGTTTATTCAATAAAATTCCAGACTTTACGGTTCAATGATTACTTTTTATTGCGACGCCTTTGATGATTATTCAGTTGAAACTAATATTACCCGTGAACACATGAATTCCATTAATATTAATCAAAGATAATATAGGTATATGTAACGAAATCAATGATTTGAACAAAGTGGTGACATTTACAACGCATAACATAAAGTGCCATTTGTATTGGTTTATTTATTGGAAACATTCCTATATTTACCGATATTAGGAGCTCTTGTATACCAGGTGGCATTACTTATAATATTATTTTAAGGGAAAGTATCAAAGCAAGCATTAGAGCAATAAACGTCACGTACATTGTGAGAAAGTTATTGCCGGAAAAGAACAGGCAGTAGGAAGGCGAATTCCGAAATGATATTTATTATAACTACAGATAAAATATTACCTTCTGGTTTAAGTTTTATTGATCAAATATATTTTGTAGAAATAATCATAAAATAATGGACTAAAATATAACCAAACAACGGCATAGGTAGTAAATTTTTTAATTACCCGGGAAATTAAATTTGTTCTTTTTGTGTTTAAACCTTATGAGGTATTTAATTATTGTAGTTTTTGTTTTTCGTTACTAACAAAATAATGTGTCCTTCTTACTAATTCAAATAAACAAGATGTGAAAACACTCGTGTTCAATAATAATTGAGTTCATGATCATCATTTACATATGAACAGATGCTGACCTGTCACTCAAATAATATCACCGGAGTGAATCCACGCATGACTCAATGTAAACATACATATCCATATACATTATACATGCCTATGTAAAGTCATGTATCATCTTAGTCAGAATTAGCAGAACGGTGTTAAATGTGGAAACGCCGAGTGTTACGGCAAACACGCTTTAGCAACGGCAAATACAAAAAGTAAAGAGAAAGCATACGCGATTGTAAAGTCTGTTATCCACTGTGAAAAGCAGCATACAAAAAGACGCTTTAAAAGCAATTGTTTTTACAGGCTGACTAGAAATTAGCATATTGTCTCATAACGGGATGACAAGACCACAGGTGTTATGTAACCAACTATAGGTAGTTCGTTTTTTAGCATTAGAAAGAAAGTAAGCGATCTAGACGCTTTTTAAAAATCAGTGCCTATTACTTATGAAAGCAGAAGAAAATAAATAATCGTATTAGATTCATAATTGTTACATATTTGCCATGACTTATTTTTAAAACGTGTTTTTCAATCAATGGACGCATCAAGATTGTTTACCTTGTCTCTAATGCTAAAAAAAACGAATTATATTAAGTGATACTCCAGCACCTAACTTATTCTCTTTTCCAAGAAATTTTAACGAAAGCTCAAATTTAAAACAATATATGAGACCCGGAAACGAAGTAAGATAAATATATAAGCCAATTGAAATTTATAATGAATTACATTCCGAATGGATAACGGAATATAATTATCATCAACGATAATTGGGTGCGGTAGGCATTTTGGTGGACGAATTCAATTATTTAAATTTTGTTGTGAAACCCATTTTATTTTTGTTTTATTGAACGTTGGTAATAATTTATATTTTAACAAATAAATCTGTGCATTTTTATGTATTTTACAGTTTGCTGTCCAATATCAAGTTTCTTTTTCCAAATAATTGAAAAAGAAGTCTCCGCTTCTTCCTAAATCTCCTAAAACTAAAAAAATGGGCGCCTGCCTTTACTATCAATGTTAGTCCAAGTTACGAAAGTGTAGTAAACCGTTAAGTTCATCCGTGTACGTTTTACAAGCCGGGTAAACACTGGAGATACAGTGTAGAAGGAAGTGTCCGTTTGCATTAGGCTAGCTAATCTCGAGAATTGAGAAAGGAATTTTATACTAAATCTGACTAGATGAATGTAAATGAGAAAAGGTATTTTGGATAACGGATGTTAGCTGTTAAAGGATGACTCACGTTAGACCGGGCCGCGTCCGGGCCGGAGCTTCCGGCACATCGTTTTCTATGGAAAGCATCACGTGATCGCTTGTCATATCATAGAAAAGTAAGCTCCGGAAGCTCCGGTCCGGACACGGTCCGGTCTAACGTGAGTCATCCTTAATACATCAAACAGAAGCCAAAGTTGGTAAACAAGTATAGAATTTAAAAAAAAACTGATTGATATACATAAATTATGCCTTTTCTACAACTTAAATTAATGTAATGACACTTCACCCGAAAGAAACATTAAACTTGGATTATTACTGGGATAGAAAAATTAGGAGAATCAATATGTAAATAAATTGCATTTAAAATTTATCTTCAACTGCAACAAGTTATCAGCCCGCACCTTATATGCCACATTGCCACATTTGAGTTGTGATACCACAAGTCCCTCACAAAAGTATACAGTAAAATGTTGTAAAGATCACGAGATAAACAGGTATTGTCGCATGCCTTCATTAAGGCCCGCATTCGTCAAATATTTACCGGCAACGATAAGAGTTTATTCATCACCATTTTTGGAGTCAAATGAGTCTACATGTCGATAACGCTTTAGTTGTCTGTGAAACGGTACGTGTATTTTGGCTAAATTGTTGTACCTAGTTCACATTGTAGATTAACGGGCAGCTGAAGTTTTAACTCGAAGGAGGTTATAAAAGATACGCTTAAAATTTACGGTTCTATCAAATTAATGATAGCCAACATAGTAAGAGGAATTAAGAACTATTTTAATGCTAGCCAAAACTGCCACTTGTAGCTTTTGTGTGATATGTATTTTGTATTTCTGTAGATAGGTAATATAGGCATTAAAAAATTATAAATAAGGCATTTTATGTTCCAATGATGGACTACTGAAAATAAGTATGTTTGATAACTGTAACAGGATTAAAAACTTTTTAAACACTTACTGGTTCTGTATCGCAGGTCTCCAAGTCTGGGATGGGGTCGTCACCACAATAATAGTCCGCTTGTAGAAACGGAGGCCTAGGCGGTGGTGGCAGCAAGAATTCTGGAGGTGGTCCCATGCAGTCACACTCCGTTAGGTCCGTGGGCTCCAAGTCCCACATCGCGTATTCTAACTTATCACTATTCACAACCTCACTGATATCGTCACTTATATATGCACTAGTATCACGTATTTCACGCTTCACTTCATGTGAAGTCCTTAACTCAATCAACTTGGCTATGTAAAGTTCGTCATCGACGTCACTCCATACGTTTTTTCTAATCTCTTCATCTTCGTTATTTATTGCATTATTTTCTACTTCTGTCGCTATAACACGACTATTACTTGTAATCCTCTGTTCTTTACTCCAATCATTGTCATTATTTTTCTTATCAGTTCTTTTGTTTACTTCATTATGTGTTTCACGGTTTTTTCTACCACTGGATTTGATCCACTCATGTCGGCTCGTCCAAAAAGCGTACGGTGACGCATTAATTGGACTATCGTTGTACCTTTCGGCCATACGCAGTTTTCTTCTATGTTATCTGTAACAAAAAAAAAACAACTTTATTAGTATTAACGCATACAAAAAACAAATGTTACTATATGAAATGTTGGTTGCTATCTCCTTCAAAGCAAACCAATTTCGTGCCTGATGTACCTAAGACGTATCGATGCAGCGTTAGGATCAAACTACTTATTAATCAATAGAAGAGCTAACACCTCATTTTGTTTAACAAAGCCACTGCAATTATCTCCTACCACTTCAGAGAGTACAATGGGTGCGGAACTCGTACCGATATCATCGGAGCTAACGTTATACGGTTTATTTTAATTTATTTTTTATCGTTCCCAATTGGACGGACGGGTTTCTCGGCGTGCACTGGTATTTCGTTACAATCACGATGCTCTCTTTTCAGTTTGATTTGGAAAGTTTAAAGTTCATCTTTTTTATTAAGTTAGACATTTGATTCGCGTTTCTCAAAAGTAAAAGATAACGTTGCGTGCACTTCAAATGTGTTAAAGAAGGCAAATAAACTATAACTTCCTAAAACCAATTTATAAACATGTTCTGAATAGCAGTCAAAACTGTTATTTTAATTTCTAAAGCTCAATTTAGGTGTTGAGAGATTTAACGGCCTTACAAATAACTTAATTTAACAATCTCAATATAATTGCAAGCTTCTTCGCATGTGTCGATGGAGATATCTCAAACGCTAGCATACAATTATGCATACGTACGCCGTTTCTGAGGTGCCGAGGGTCGTGGGGTCAACAGGCGTTAGATAGCAACCTCTTAAAAAGGTCTGAGTCGAATAAAATATTGAGTGGTGTTTTCATATTTTCTACGTCGGAAATATGATTTCCAATGTACGGATTTCTGAATGCGAGTACGAAAGTGCGTGTACGGTGTGTTATGTAGATTTCTCTCCTGTGAATGGTTTCCTTTGATTCGTTTGAACTTGATTTTCAAAGATGCTTCGTTTTTATCAGTGCGTGCAAAAGTTATAAATATCTTTATCGATAGGTACCTATTACAGAAACGATTAAATAAAAAAAATAAAGTCTTGTAGATTAATAAAAGTTCAGAGGTGAAATTTGGAATGTTCACAGTTTGATACAAGTTTTGCCTCCCAAAGTAAAATTAATAACTAACAATCGTCTATAAGATACAAATTGTTTTTTTTTCTATTAAAAGCAAACAGAGCGTAAAAGCTACTAAAATCACAAATAAAGTGATTTTAAGTACTTAGTCAATAGTCATAGTCACACTACTATTCATAAATTATGAATTGAAATAGATGTCATATACTGAAGACTGAGAGAAAAGTGTATATTACATCTATTTCAGTTTACAGACAATCCTGATTGTCCTCTATGAAAGTCCTCTAATACAAAATTAGCGTGTCAATTTTCCCACGTCAATGCCAATACGGTGCCAATGGCTCATTAACATTTCGGTTGGCACTCGACGTCTGAGCTGACGCCGGCACAATGCGCAAGGGCTCTCCGTCTTAACGAACCTATTCTGCGGGTTTCTCACGTGAATTGTCAGGGATAACGGTAAGGTGCACTTGATTGAAGATTTCGCGATTGATCTTCGGTATTTTGTTATTTTACCCGTGTTGTGTGACTGAGGCGAGCTTGCTTGACCTGAGGATCCTTTGGGCCACGATAACCATCAATCATTTTGGTTGTAGTTTAAAAGCAACTTCGATTGCAATGATTACTTGCATGTTAACACGATATACAAAAAATTACAAAATATCGTGTTTCTTCTGTTCCTGAATATTAATATTCACCTTAGGTTCAATTTCAATATCTTACTTTTTCGATTACTTATATTAAAATTCTAACTATTATATGGTTCTAAATTATCGAAACCAACAGCACCCTATATCATTATAAGACCAATAAAAAAAAAATATGCTAAATACATGATTGTACATGTAGTAGCATTTTGAGAAATGTAATACGTCGTCGTACCAGTTACATTACAATTAAAAATACGAATACGAGGAAATGTAACTTTTATTCCAGGGGTATTTTTACAAAATGGATGAACTACAAAGTAATAAGCAGACATTATCAAAGCATTTGACTTTAACAAGAATGAACCCAACATTATCTCACTAGAGCGCTACAATCGTAACCGCTGAACCTGTTAGGCCATCACGATGGAATCACAACATTCCACTTAACTAGTTAACAATAATTGAAAACGCGGGTAATTGCAATCTGTGCAAAGATACCGCTTGCAAAACCTTGTTAACAGTATCGGAGTAATTAATCAATACAAATAAATAAATTTTATCACTGTTCACTGATTTCGAGGAAGTATTTTGCTGACCTTACCACGTAATGGGGTGGGTTTAATTATTCCGTACATTGGCATTTCAAGGCGTAAGGTAACTTTACAATTATATCTACTCAAGCGTCCTATACCTACTTACTCCATTCCAGATAGGGTTACACAGAAGTAAATGGTTCTTTATAGTACAATTTTTAGGATGTCGTTCAATAAATAAAATTTCTCAATACGATTTAAAATAAATTATTTTACACCATGCATGAAATAAAGCTTAAGTCCTTAAAGGACCCGGGTATGCCCTTAAACTACGTCCAAGACTACCGGTGGATGGGCAGCAGCGTCCCTCAAATTCGGTGTACTCGACTGCGATCGCCAACCCGCCTGCCAAGCGTGGCGATTATGGCATTCACCCCCCCATAAGGGGGAGGCGTATGTTCAGCAGTGGATGTCTTATGGCTGAGATGATGATGATGATGAAATAAAGCACCAGATAATTATTAGAAAAACACTGACAGGAGTTATTTTTAAACACAAGTTCTATTTCATAAATAAATATAGTCATAAATAGATAGAAATATAAAAAGAAGTTGAGTTGAACGTGACGTCACGATGTAATGTTTCATATAAATTCCATATTAGCAAATCGTTTTGACAGTTCTACAAAAGTAACTGATTAGACTAGTAGGAAAATACCCTATTGTAGGTACGCTCGAAACCCAGTATTAAATAGGTAAACTAGTGTCTCTGTGAGCTATAGACCCCGCGAGATTTTTAAGTTGAATAATGCATGGCTCTACCATTTAAGAAATTCCAAAAAGTGAATCGACAAAAAAATCTACGTATTTATCGTATGTGATTCACGATAATGGATTGAAAATTGCGACTTGTAGAGGACATCCGGACATACGAAAGCATTTTTATCAAGCTGAAATGGTAACGCTCGGTTAAATATCGAAGAAGATATTTCTATCCAAATAATTATATGAACTGTCTATTTCTTAATGGCACACTTTTGAATTTATAATCGTTGTCTTCCCATTTTGTGCGGATAAATACGAGATATCAATATACCCATTGTACAGGACTTGAACCCGCAGCCTCTATTACAATCGCAGGACCTCTTAATCACGAGCAGGCTGAATTGTATACAATTAGCGAAATTAACCAACCTTATTTAATCAATACGCCTACACGGTTATTTCTACAGAGCAAATCTTCAAGACGAAACTAATTAACTGATCCCGTGGAAGGTGCACAGATTTTAAACAATAAGGAAATATAAAAGGTACATTATATTATTTTATTAATGTTGAGTACAGTACGGATATGATGATCCTATTTGTCTACGTGACAGCGTGATAAAACGGTGCCCCTCTCTTTCTATCCCGCAGAGTTAAAAAGTGACAGTTGTTTTATCACGTGGATAAATGTGGATAAAGCGATCCATAATAGGCTTGCAGGACGCGTATTATGTTTGTAAGAACAGGTTGTGATTGGTTATCGAAAAGTGTCAAAAGTGTCATTTTTTCAACCAGTATGTGGGCTGTACTGTACATTCAAATTTTAACACTTATTTTGTATTACTGCAGAAGAGCATTGCAGGGAGTATTTAAGTTTAGAGTTTTTATGTTAGTATATGTATTAATGACACGAATGATTTGATCAACCGTACTAGTCGTCTATGTATTTTATGTATATGTTTTATAATATCTGGTGACATAATACACTTTTTCATTTAATCATGTAACCATAAATAAATGTTACGAATTCGGAAAAAGTAACGAATCGCGGTAGAAATATAGGCCACAGATCCTTACAACAAAGCTCAAGTTATTAAATTGATATTAGACGAACCCTCACGTAACCTTGTTTGGCATAAACTGTTTACTGTGTTCAAAGTAAGGCAAGGATTAATGTGATTACACGCGAGACAACCGACGCGGAGCCGCAAAATACACTGAAATATAGCGATTCTAGCGTTACAGAAGAAATTAAGGGTACTTTACACCGTACCGTGCCCGTTACGGAAGTCGTCCGGCGTTCGGTCATCTGAAATCATACTGCCGTATTCGACCTTCAAGATATTCATAAGAGACGACACGTAGTAGATCCATTCTAGATACGTTATAGTTTAGATATCAACTAGTTCTCTTTTGCAGCGCAATTCGGGCAACCAATGTCACTTTTACGTTAGATAGAGTAAGATATCTATTAGGTGAATTGGATCTCTAAGTCATATCCTGTGGAAATCGTTCAAGAGTATCTCCAGAATCGCACAAATGTCAAATTTGACAGGTTAGATCTTAAACATATCGTTATCGTATCTTGGTGATGTCTAAAAGATGTCTATTTCAAAATCCGAATCGGGCCCCGTGCGGAGCGAAGCGCACGGTAGTCCGCGTGACACTAATACCAGCCTTAGGTCTCTAGCAACACAGCGATAACGTCAAAAATCACTGACAAATTTGAACGTATATTATGACACTAAAATTATATATAAATTATGTAATTTTGTTATCTCCGCGCATGCATATCGCTCGTACTTGTCCGTACATGTATTGGCACATTTGGCGTGAGCGAGACGCATGGGCGAATGTAGACAAAATGACAACATTTAGATATCAAGTAGGTCTTTTTCCTCTTTACATTTAAGAGCTGTGCTCTTGTCGGTGGAGCAATCTACAACTCGTCCGTTCTAGATTTACCTACTTATTTGTAAAAATATATAATATTTCAGGGCTTGGCTAGAGGTGCGGTGCGATGCACGAGCGACTAAAAAGCTGGGACATCCATCAAAATCGCGTAATTAACAAATTCAGACATTCCACTCTCAGCTGTATTTTTTATTACGAACGGTTTGAAGCGCCCCGAGTTCAAACGGCTGAACCATAGAGGTGTATGTACGTAGGTACACACGTGTGTGTTTACTCAGAGAGCCCCAGCCGTAACACATACGCGTCTGTGTCCGACCTTTAGGGTTTTCACGTAAGTAGTTATGTCAAGGACCTGGCACGGTTCAGAGCGGCTACCGCGAAAACCGAAATTCGCAAAGGGGATATTTCTCTTTTACTCCAATAAAGGCGTAGTTAGAGTGACAGAGAAAAATCCACGCAATTTGCGAACTTCGATTTTCGCGGTTATAGCCCAGGTTCGCTGCGGTGTAGCCTGAGTCGTCCTTTAGTCTGCAATCTGCGGAAATCTAGCTTAGCTAACGGTAACGCGACAATACAGCTCGTGTTACGGCTTAGATGCCGAGTTTACAGCGTGTCCGATTGGCTTGTAAAACCCAGAGATTTCATACAGCTATAAATTCAATACAATTTCAGGTTACAGATCAATTTCGATGACATCGGAAAAATTTCGGGGTGTTTTTGATTGGATTAATTACACAAACAGTCTACATATAGCCAATGTGTGAGATTGCTCAACCCAAATACACACGCAACTTAAATTTAAATGGAATTTTGCTAAATGTGTCTGATACACCACATCTTCAATTTTTAAGGTAGCCGGTGGTGGTTTAAGAAAAGAGCATTTTAACTGAAGTGAAGTTAGTTTTTTATATTATACCCAACTGTTTAATGTTAGTTGGGTTAGGAAAAACGTATTTACTTCACTTATATACACAATTGGCTTAATCAGCTAGCATACTGTACCTATATACACAAGTAAATCTACGCTGGCTCTTCACAAATCCAATCAGATTACCCTCATCACCTCCCTTGATATCCCCAAATATCGAATATGATATATGAACAAATACTCGTGAGACCGGCTAAAACCTTTTAAGAGGGTAAAGCGTGTTTACATGTTTGTTCTCGCCACTGGTGGCTAATGGCGGCTTGTTCTTGGCGGTGTGCTTGGCTCTTTAGCTAATCGGCTCGGTTTGTTGGCCAAGGCATTGGTTCTGTTGAGACAGGTAAGTGCTGGGATGGTTCTGACGTGACTATTCTATATATGTACATAGGAGCAAACAATGATTTTTGTTGTCTATCTATCTTTATCTCTTATAAAACAAAATCACCTTGTCTGTCTGTATGTATATACGCGATTAAAAAACGGATATTCAAGCGGTTTTCTCCTATCAATAGAGAGATTCTTGAGGAAGGTTTAGGTATATAATTTGTTAAGGTTTACCCGTGCGAAGCCGGGGCGGGTCACTAGTGTTACTAAATAATTAACTCCGGAATATCTTATTCGGATCAAAACAATATGGTTTCATGTACTTAATAGTTTTGATTGAGACAATAAGCAGCTTATGTAGAGGTAGCTTTTGGTACACGTAGGTGGTATATCTGATGTAAATTAAACCAGTTATTAATTATATATAATATTAGCGAACTTGTTTGATATGTATTCGAGTTTTGATATCCTGTGTTGTGGGTTATTTTCTAAAGCACAAAGTACCTATCATTATCCAAATTAATTTTAATTTAGTCATGCCTAAAGCTGAAGGTAGCTTAATCTAAAAGGGTTCAAAGACTATAGGTAAAATTATACCTTATTTTTTCTAGAACACGAGGAAACTGCGAATTTGTAGTTTTTAAACATTTTAAAAGAAAAAAAATACAATATGATTTAATTTTGCTTTGCTAGCAGAATGAAAGATTCATAATGTATGTACAAGCTCTATATGTTTTGTCTTTATTTATGTACCTATATAATATTTATATATCACTATTAAGTAAATATAAAACATTAAATTAGCTTACAAATAATAATACAAACTATCTCTAAACTAATAGGCTTTAAACTAACTATATAATATTATATATGTAATATAAGTATGTATATTTACATGTATGTATGTATGTATGTATGTATGTATGTATGGTTTGTTATTTCCTATATGACGTACCTATATTTGTTGTTAAAGTAGCACCGCCCACAATTTCTCTGCTTTGCCTAAAGGTTGACTGGTAGAGAATGCCTTATGGCATTAAGTCCGCCTTTTGTACTGTAAGGTTTTTCTTTTGTGCAATAAAGGTTAAATAAATAAATAATTATACACCTATATAAAATCAAAAAAAATTACAATAGCCAGCGCTCCCGGTGTTCCACCCTTAGGGCGAGACTCGTTAGAACAGGCAGTAAGGATTAAGGCAAATTTTTCTTAACTGGAACACCGCGAGCGCAGGCGATTGTACCTATTATAACCTTATTACATATCTGTGTACTATTTATGCTTACATGACAAGTACTGTCTAACTAAGAGGACAAGACAAGACTGAGTTAATATTGACAGAGCACACTGACTCACAAATTAATACTTTGGTAATGCGCGCGCACGTTCTAACGCACTTAGAAAAATTAACGGTGCTAAATGGCTTTAAAATTCGAACTTGGAAATGGACGGCTTAGTTAGTGTTAGTTCAGTCAGGAGTAGGTGTACTTTTGTATTTGAACTTGAACAGACTTGATGTACTTACGGTTTTTTTGATATTTTATAAATCAAAAGTTTTTATAAAAACCTGTGGTATTGCTGTTACACACGTTGGTATAACTTACTTACTTTATAAATATTATAGGTACTTACTTATACTTAATATAAACGGCAAACATATTTACCAAATCTTTGTTCAAATGTGATTTACTTGAATACACTAACCTAGCAATCTAATCGCATTGTCATAAAAACAAATCACGTTTTATATGCAAATGTCTTCCATATCCATGCTAATATTGGTCGACATACTCGTAATAAGCGTTATGACATAACTTATCATGCTACTCACAGAAAATCCTAAATAATTCCAACTGCCCCACTAACCCGGATTCATAATTGAAAAATATCTCATATCCTCAACACAAGGCTATAAAGAAATAACATAACATAACCCAATTTAGTTAGCCAACGACCTTCCTATGAAAACTTGCAAAAACATCCCATAACCCCCTTCTGCAGCGAGAGGGAGAAATCTAGGGTGAGCATTGTGAATTGTGTCACAGAATACATCAGATTTATCACTTTAAAGTAAAAACGCATTGAGATCAATATGTTGATTTAAACTAACAAGATTTTCACTCATAATTTTAAAACTAATACGGGAAGTAATCGCGTAAACTAATTTTATAAACGTAAGTGTACGCGATTAAGTTATCCAAAAAATATGCATTGAGATCAGTTCAACAGGAAAGTGTTGCTAGGTCTTTCATTTCGCCGACAGCGTTCATTTCTACATTCTTATCATTATTAACTAAACCTTACCTAAAAAAATTACTTGCATCTAACTACTTAAAAAAGAAAATATAATAATCTTCACATATACAATCAACACTGTTTTCAGTTGACATGTAATAAACTATTATTCTATGCTTATTACCTATCACAAATTAAATAAACATCACAAATTGAATACTCAAATAATTATGTAAGATTACTAACAATTTTATCTAGAAATGTTAGTGTTATTTTTCAATAGAAATATGTTAGGGTGACGGCGAGTGTATACTCGCGCTTAAAAGTTTTAAAATTAAAAATACATAAGTAATTATTATTCCAGCTTTTCTTTTCGTAATCGAGCCCGCTGAACACCGCTACACGTGTCACAAGTAGGTACGTTCGCATTGCCGTTACATCGCTTGGCATTGCCAAACATTTGCCAAGAGGTATCTCGAGTGCCAAGCTTCGGTATCTGTTACCAATGGCACGCCTCTTCGCGTGCCTAAAATTCTCCCCCGCTCCTAGGACGCAAGACTTGGCAACAATTCCCGACTCGCATATTGAGTTCACCGTTTTGTTTGAGTGAAGATAAGTTTCGTTCCAAATATATTGGAGTTTTTTGCATTCTGTTTTCAAATTTGAATACGTTGGATATTGCAACGGCTTCTTAGATTTTCTATTCGAATTGCATATTGTTACATTGAGTGTCTTATTGCATTTATTCAAGCGAGTTTAAATTACGATAGCTATAACATCTAATATTCTCAATTAATACTGAAACGTCTGCTCGGATGGCGAGT
The DNA here is from genome assembly GCF_963556715.1 of Cydia fagiglandana. Classification (NCBI taxonomy): domain Eukaryota; kingdom Metazoa; phylum Arthropoda; class Insecta; order Lepidoptera; family Tortricidae; genus Cydia; species Cydia fagiglandana. Next base: position 7,654,944 of record NC_085949.1, on the reverse strand, counting down.
CACGTAAACATTCTAGACTAACGGATGGCAGGCCTACACTCACGAAGTAAATATCTAAAAGTCGGAACGGCGGCGGCGCAACTACGCGGCGTTATGGTAACATTCCATTTCTAACCGCAGCTGCACTACCGGTGCTGAACGCGTCGCTGTCATTGTCAATTTCCATAGTAAAATGAACAGTATTGCAGCTGTCGTTGGAAATGGACTGTCACCTTTAGTGGAAGGATGTAAGTGTAAAATGTCGTTTACACCTTAACAATGAGCAATAGGATGTTGGATGAATGTCTGATGCTGCAGATGGCATTTGTGTCGGGAAAATGTGAAAGATGACTACATTGTTACAAATGAAGAAAATTTATCTGTTAGGACCGTACGTTCATTAGTTTCATTACGCATAGTAAGTAATTTTTTATAACTATAAATGAAGTACTTAACTAACTCATACTATAAAGTTATTAAACTTGCTGTAGGTAATGTGAAACTATTTACTTTAAATATAATTATTATATTACCTACGAACTTTTATAGAATTACTACATTCTCAAAGAGAAACTCACAAGATATTTAGTATGTTAATAATAAGTTATTCAGTCAAAGCGTTTGTAACTTACGCCATTAATCGAAACAGCGACTTAGGACATTTCCCCATGGGGCGGAGAGCTAAAAACTGTAGCGACTTAATTAAGATCTCAAACGACGCCAATTTACAAGGAATCTACGTACCTGCAGACTTAAGAAGCTATTAGAGCAGATCGCGATTCAAATATGGCACGCTGGAGAAAAGTTATTAGGGTGGTGGAGTCGGCAATTAGTTATTATGTGGTCGTTTAGATATTTAATTAAAATTAAATAGAGAACATGAGCAATTTACATATTCAACTAATAATTATTATACTCGCATAAATGATCGAAGGATGATATTTACATTAAATTTTCTTTCACTGATTTCGTAGGTCGAAAGGCTCGGTCGATCACGCGGTCGTTCACCAATAAGATGGACCGATCAAGTTAAAGACTCGTCATTCTCTGCTTTCTACACGGTCGTCAGAGACGCGTTGGACAGAAACCGGTGGAGACAGGTCATCCGCTCCAGATGCAACCCTGATACTGACCACGATCCTCAGACATGGGGGACCGACCAAAGAGAGAGAGATTTCGTAGGTAGTTATGATTGAAAGTTTGCTGATGGGAAAGATATAATGGCAAAATTCAGAAGGTATTTAAGGTAAAGGTACTGGTGCTTGACGCGGTGCCAGTACAAGTCATCTTGAAACTTAAGTCATTGTCAATAGAGGTGACAGCAAGGTGTCATCTATTAGGCATTAGCATGTCGAGCACTACGTAAGGTAGTACGTTTACCTTACATAACTTTCTTAATTTCGACGATTCTGAAGACGATGTTCGTAACCGATTAGATAGATTGTAAATTCAAACATATTTCACGGCGCTCCGATATTCGAGCCAAAGTTTTCAAGTCAAATGCAATAATTACACGTACGTGGTTTGATTCCGATTTCAAATTCGGTATTAGAATCGTGAGCGCATCAGGAAATGCAATTTGGATGCATTTCGTTACAGTTCGGCAATAGTTGCTCACTGACTCTGTAATGCGACCCGGTTTGCGAACTGAATTCCGCTGTTACGACAAAAAGCCTTATGTTATTATGCATCTCCTATGCAGATACGGCTTTTTCATTTAGTGGTATTACTGTGCTCCTCTATAAAATGACTTAATGTATTAAGAGAGTCTGACAGTTACGACCTTTGGTTTAAGTAGGGTTTTATTTTAATGTTAGTTATATTAAGACGGTTTTGGCACGGAGTAGTTGAGGCTTCGCTTTGGCAGGCATGACACGATTGTGATGTCAAATGTATGAATGAATATTACTGTTATCTAACGTTCGCATGCAATGTCTTCGTAACTTTTAATTTCTTTTGTTTTTTTTTATTAGAGGCATCTGTTTGTCATAAAGACCTATCTATACATTCTTAAGCACGAGTAAAGTATTTATGTTGTCAATAAAACTCGGCGCGCGGGGAGTCCTGAACATAAACACGAATGGAAATAGCTCCTTCAGCTAGCGTGGTTTTTGTACATCATGGACTAGGCACTCTAGACGGACGCATCGAATAATACTATGTTACGTAGCGAAGGTCTTTTAGCATCTATGCCTCTACTATTTTCGCGATCCCTCAGAAATTACTGGCGGTACTGTTTAGATATACGACCCAATTCGGACAATGAAAACATGTCACATAGATACGATACCGATCTGTCAGTGTTATGAGTGACGTTTTTGGTTGAAGAAATGTCACTTTTGACACTAACAGATCAGTGGTCACACTTATAAGTATCTATTTTTCGAATTGGACCGGTAGGTAAATTGTATAGAGAAAAAACCTTACATAATTATATTGTATACCTATATGAAGATCATGCACCAAGCATTTCTACTACTCGTAATTCAGTAGAAATATTACCCAATAGTTGGCCAATGGAGATTTCTCACCGATTGCTGTATAAGGCATCAAACACGGCGATTGAGGTCAAGTGATGATTCGAAGGAAGCTCCGATGACGCGGGGAACATAAGTGCTTTCGATTGTATGGTTTATAATGATATTATAATCATGAGATAGACGTGAAAGTAAAATGAAATAAAAGTTCCGATGACTTATAGGTATGAATGTGGGAACATGATAATGCAAAACCTAATTAGAATCGCTATACAGGATGGCTAAAAAATAACTAGATTCCTGTTGCCAGGAAGGTTTTGGGATTATACTGAGCAACTTTTATTATGGGACCAACCTCGAAATCGCGAAAAGAAAATTTATCCTCCCATAGAAAATAGACCAGCCAAAATGTATGAAACAGCCAATTTTTTTTCGCGATTTCGGGGTTGGTGCCATAGTAAAAGTTACTCAGCATAATCCCAAAACCTCCCTGGCAACGGGAATACAGTTATTACTTATTTTTTAGCCACCCAGTATAAATAAAAATAATTGAATATGCCTAAATAAGATATTTGTTAAAATTGACTGAACGCACTAAAATATTAAAAATATTACTCATAACCGTGACATCTATTTTGCAACACTATTTATAAGTAACATAATGAATTGACAGTCCACTTAACAAAGACAGTGACAGGGAAAATAAAATAGTGTTCGCTTTATGAATAAATGGATAATATGGTAACAAGATTGCGAGTAGGGATGTTGCTGAGAGCTACTCAACGAATAAGTTTTGAATAATCGAATAAAGGGACGTTCAATATCAGACTAAGTACCTAGTCACTCTTAAAAGGTCGCATTTGGGCAAGTAAGTACTCTAAGTAGCGGCAGCGTTTTAGTATGTTTATTTACAATATTAAAGTTAGTATACAAAGCGAAATATAACTCTAATAATACACTATAATTAAAAATAACTTTTGGCATTTGAAGAGTACAATCTACTTCCTTATGTATAGGCCACACCAGTGGGATATGATGGTCGTTTTTATCTACATGACAGCGTGATAAAACGGTGTCCGTCACTTTCTATCACGCGATGTTAAAAAGTGACAGTTATTTTATCACGTGGATAAAGCCATCCATAAAAGTTATCACCTGATACAAAAATGAATCACGATTAAAACAAAAAGAATACACCATCGACAAACAATCCATCTCAATTCGGTCAAATCATTCGTCAATATTCATATTCATTCGTCATTACGCTACACCACTAGTTCTGACACAAATGAAAAAGCACGACATGCAATATTTATAGAGTGAGAGATGAAAATTGGCGCCCCTAGCTATGTTTTAGTTAGCTTTTAAATTATTATGCACTTTGAACAATTCTTGAGGCAAATTGGCTGAACCACGATAATTGCCGTTGGTGCTATTGGATGCAAATTGATGGTTCTGATTGATGAAGTGGCGCGGCTAGTATTCTAGAATGGTAGTTAGGTAGGTAATGGTCAGCACATAATGGAAAACCGATACTCGAGCTAGATGTATTATGACATCTTCGATCGAAGCATGCTATAGGCAATATGCAGTTTAATATCTATGTGTGACGGAGTTAAAGAATATGCTGTATTTTATTTTGTTAAATGCAAAAGGACTATCCATCGTCAACAACGGTTGTTAGTTACTTTGTGGCTGCCTTTATAATACTGTTATCTGTTAGGCGATTAAATGTTTATATCTCATCGGTAGCAAATAGCCATACGGTCCGTAGCCTATCGACGATTCCTCGTTCTGAGATGTCACATACCAAACCTATGGAAATATTTTTGAAATGAACAATATAGAAAGCAAATCGATCCGAGACTTTAACGTGATCTTAATTTAACATAATAACTTTTAAAAGTAGTACTTCCGCTCAAACTAGTACATTATTCAAGCAGATAGACAGATAAATAAACAAATTAAAAAATAAAATCCCGATTGTCATGTTCAACATACAATAAAACTTAGACAAATTGAACACGTAAATGAACTCGGCATTATTTTTAACTGTCACCAAAGCATTTGCCACGGGTCTTGTCGCAGCTATATCAAAGACTTGGCTCGTTTTTTTCGCGGCACGAGACAGACACAAATAATGTCTGTGCAAAAGTTGACTTCGCTTAGTACTATTAATATTCTTGAATTTATGTGCAAAGATGTAAAGTCGGTGCTTAATATGACAATTACAAAATGTAAGTTTACTTTTATTTGTAAACCTAATACAATAAGGCTCACTTGCACTATTCCACTAACCTGGGGTTAACCAGTTAAACCTGGAGTTACCATACCCAATTTGACACTGGGTTAACGGTTTAACCGCTTAACCCCGGGTTATTAGGATGGTGCAAGTGGGCCTAATTTGTTTACATAATAAGTGAATATGGAGATAAGTGATAAATTGATAATCTTTTTAATTTATGTCACTTACAGTATGTTTTTTACCATGCAAGGACATTTTATGAAATCCTGATAATAAAATTATATCAGCTACTAGAAAAAAACAGAATGATTAGTTACTTCATAAAAGAAAGGAACTTATCAAATATATGAAAATAACAATCATAAAATAGTTTTTAAGAAATACCAATTACCCAAATTTTTTATCAATTAACTATTTGGAAAGAAACTCCGATCGTGGAATATCCGAATATTCACCCATATATCCTTCAAACCAGAACGATAATAAATAAAATGACCCTACAATTTGGGGTACTTATCGAAAGGGTTAGTACCCTTGTAAATCCATTTATCCTCCGGCCCTTTACCTTCAAATTATTGGGTATTCTATGCAAAATTGCGGGTAAAAATAACTTTTAAATCTGTACTAAAATGTCCTGAATCGAAGTTTTTCACTCAATAGGCAAGGATCATTTTCCTAACGATTTCCCTAACTTTCCTGTTAAGCCATATCTTGACAAAGGGGAGGTAGTAAACAAGAACTAGGCACTTTGTGTAATTCACTAATACTGCCGTATTCGAACTTCAAGATATTCACAAGAGACGACACGTACTAGATCCATTCTAGACACGTTATAGTTTAGATATCAACTAGTTCTTTTTGCAGCGCAATTAAGGCAACCAATGTCACTTTTAAGTTAGATAGAGTAAGATATCTATTAGATACGAATTAGATCTCTAAGTCATATCCTGTTGAAATCGTTCAAGAGTTTCTCCAGAATCGCGCAAATGTCAAATTTGACAGGTTAGATCTTAAACATATCGTTATCGTATCTTGGTGATGTGTAAAAGATGTCTATTTCATAATCCGAATCGGGCCCATAGCGACTTTACATCAAATAAGTCTTCCGAAATTTACGTCGTCATAACTACGATAGTAATTAATGCTCCCTCGTTTTAGGACCGAAACTTATTGAGCTGTTTGCTGATTTCCCCCTTTTGAAAGTTCTAGCAAATTAATGTGCAAGTTCGGTAAAACTTAGGGATATATATCTGCATTTCATCATTGAGAATTTCACCCTTCTGGTATAAATTTCAAGTTTAGGAAGATCTATTAAGCAAGCTGTATTTAAATCAACGTTGCTTTCTTATGTAAGTAATTTCCTCTTATTTATCTTTGTATCTCACCTGCTCCAATCCAGTACCTACCAAATTTCTATACAATTCAAACTTGAAAATAGAAGAAGGAAAGTATTTACCTATTTTGCGCACACAGTATCGGCAAAACTGGCAGATTGATTAATACAAAGTGTCATAGATCAATTGACCATTAAGCGCCACTTGCACCAACCCACTAACCGGTTAACCGGTTAAACCGTTAACCCAGTGTTAAATTGTACTGGTAATCATGGTAACTCCAGGTTTAACCGGTTAACCCCGTATTAAGTGAATGGTGCAAGTTGCCCTAAGGAAACTAATGCCCACTTGCACCATTTCACTAACCCAGGCTTAACCGGTTAAACCAGGAGTTACCATGGTTACAGGTACAATTTAACACTTGTTTAACGGCTTAACCGCTTAATCCCGGGTTAGTGGGATGGTGCAAGTGGGCCTAAGCGCGTTATTGGTAACTTTCATTCCGTGGTTTATCAAACAGTTCAACTCAGCACGGAAGTTCACGCTTTATTTACAATACCCAAATATTGCCTTCATAGTTCACTCGTTCCTAAGCTCCATTTCCTCTTTAAACAAACAAACGTGGAACCACTGTCTTTTCTCACTTTTTTATCACTCAAATCTCGCGCTCACGCCGCGCCGTCGGAAACCCGTACGTGCGTGAAAACCTCAGTTCATTACAGGCGATGTGGTCTGGTGTCGTAATATCGGGCTTTGAACTTACTGTTTTTGTCACCAGTATTTGGTTAAAAGGCGGTTTTTATGTCTTAATAGGTGTTTCATGGCTTCAAGATGTTTATATAAAATTATTTCAAAACGCAGTTGGCTTATAGATGGCTTTATCCACGTGATAAAATAACCGTCATTTTTTAAAGCCGCGCAATAGGAAGTGACGGACACTGTCATTAACAGGCTGTCACGTAGACAAGATCAACCATTATATCCGTAAGTGAGACATAAGTTATTCAGATTCACTGTTTGTGATTAAAAATAAAAATAAAATCTGGATGATCTAACTTCATATTTTTATTGTTACTCTTCTTAAAGTAAGTACATTTCTTAGCATTAGAAGCAAAGTTTTTTGTTCCAAGAAAACGACGTCACGGATCATACGAGTAAAATGATTGTCGTATTGATAACCACTGAAAAGTCGTATCAGCGTCAAGATTATTCAACTCTCCCTCTCCCTCCTGGCCAAGTATCCCGTACATCCCTTACACTGTGGTAGATATGATGCCACTTACTAGTTGTATGATTGAAAATAAATAGCAACTATGCACAATGATTAATAGTGTACGTACCTAAGAGTACATTTGTTCCAGCAACTCAATCAGTCGATGTAAATTATTATTGATATCGTCTGGATTCTGATTTAAATACCGGCAAACTAGTTTGCACGTTCGTACCTTATGCATGCAATTTCAGTTAGTTTCAAATTTTGCGAGAATGGCAGTCGAAGTTGTTGTGTTAATACGAGCGCTGAGGGCCTACCGCGAACCACGTTTGACGTGTTTCCTCCCTGTCACGCTAACGTAGGAATTTACAAGTGCGACAGAGAGGCAACACGTCGAACGTGGTTCGCGGTAGGCAGTCTGGTCGTAGCCACGAAATATTGATGTGTACATGAATTCTGACGTTTGTTTATTAAGCGTGAGGTTGTAAATTAATTGGAATCCTAGTGTAAATTTCATTATAATATTATTTTTACGACGAAGTTTGTAATATTATTATGTATAAACTTCCTCGGAGTCGCCTTTATGAGCTTGCCCCTCTGCCGAAAACCTTACACAATTGTGCAAACTTGTGTATGGACTGACGTTTACCTGACATGGCTATTCGTACGTTACGTACAAATAGCCATAAATTTGACGTGCCCCTCCCCTCCGAAAATCGGCAGATTGTTTTGTACTGAAAATGACAGACAAGGCGTCTCCAGTTATTAAATGCTCTAAATTAAATTCGATAGCGTGACGATGTACGTCACGTATTTACTTACGTGTTTGCGTTGTCATTTTGTATGGGATTGTGTGTTTCCAAAACGTTTCTGATGGCTTAATGTTTGCTTATTAATATATGGTGAAGAACTTATCAGTATGTAAAATGAAACTGACTGCTTTAATAAACTAATAATGGTTGGTATATAGCGAAAGCGACGCCTTTATCGGGATTGAAAAAAATATAATTATAAGCATACAAAATAACTTGTAATATAACAAAAATTAATTCTGACTACATATAATATTAAGTTAGTATTTTTTTTATTTTCCATTTAATTTCTTATTGTTGTGCACCATTTCTAAAAAGGGGTAAAAGCTTTTAAATTATTACACAATTAAGGTTCAATGTAATGAATTGTCCATGCATTTTTAAGACTTGTAAAAAATGCAAGCTCATTTAATATTCTGATTGGACGTTCCAAACACTTTTGTTCCCTTATTATAAACGCAATAATTCACGAAAACACAAAAACTTTGAGCAAAATTTTAAAGGAACTCTGACAGCTACAAGTTAAAAGCGATAAGAGATTCTTTCATATACTTACCTATTTATTTGTCATGAAGATTTTTACGATATTCAATTTCATTCATCATAAAACCTTTAGATATATATGCAGTCATGCAAGTATTATGTATAAGTAAATAAGTTTTGTGCAAGTAGTTCGGCCAAAAATTCTCGTTATTAAAGAAGAACGATAAAATCTAATTTGAGTTTATGGATTGAGTTAACATGTGTGATTTTTGCCACATTGCTCAGAGTATGATCTAAAAACTTTTTACACTAGTCCATAATTATGATTTTGATTGACATGGAATTAAAGAAGAATAGATATTTTAAAGATCTGAATTTATTTTAATAAATAAGTAATATTAAATAAATAATATTTTTGTCCTGTAACCGCCTTGAAGGCCTTTTAAAAGGTCTCCTATTCCAATGTAAATCTTTATTTTGAACAATCAAAATAGCATTTGTCCTGATATGTTTGTTGTGTGTGGGTGGCTAGAGAATAAAGGATTACATTAATCGACCTAGTACTACAAAAAGCTCAACAAAGTGGCCAACTGATTAACAGTGCGCTGGACTGTATCGGCCTGTCAGTTGTTCGGAACTGTCAAAATTTTGTTCTAACTTACAGGCCGATACCGTCCGGCGGACTGTTAATCAGTGGGTCCCTTTAGACTTGTGTTGTAAGTACTACCCGACAACTAATAGTTGAAAACAAACATTGTTACCGCGTTACCGCTTACGCTTGTAGATTGAGGTAAACGTTAAAAAGCGGTAAAGTTTTTACCCCAAGCACGCGTACACATTTCCCAGTTTAAATTGTGGTCGCAGCTCGGTAAAAACAAAACCCCACTTGGATCGGTCGTAAATTTTGGCACCGTCGGTTGGGGGCCTTTTTCTAGAAATTCAAAATCAAATTTATACTTACCCCAGTGGAGCGGCGGTGATTTTTAAATGCGCAACGTTGTCGAGAGTTGCAAATATTGCGATGTATTCTGGGGGGAAATTTAGATTAAAAATATTACCTACCTACGAATGCCTAAGTTTTAAACTGAGGTAAAGGTATATACATATATAAATATATATTGTAGAAAATTGTGTAGAATATTTCAATTCTTGTCAGTATCTTTTAATACACTTTGCACCTTTCTCCTTCGTTATTATGGCGAAAATGTGAACACATCTTTGACGTCGAGTGTACTATGTACGACTATATTTAAGTTGTCTATACCTATAGTTACTCTAGTTTGTGTAAAATGCCGATTATGCCGAAATCGCCCAACTACCTACTAGTACTGGTAGCTTTTCTATGTACCTATTTAATTGTTTTACATTTCAAAAAGTGTAAAATGCATTTAAATCTTATTAAAAATGTACGATTTTATATGGATTTGGACGCCTAGCCTAGTCGGTAATAAGTATATATTTATCTATATAAGCCCAAGTACCTACTGTACAAGCTTTGCTTATTTTGGGGCTAGGTTGGTCCGCGTAAGATTTTATCGAAATATTTATTTAAAACAAACTAAACCCTAAAATATTTTACAAAATATCTTAATGCACTCATCTCGATTGTATCAGACATAAACACCAAAAAACTGCCCAATAGCGCCAAAACGGGCCATTTCAAAACTCCTTTAAAGGTTAAAAGATTTTAATCCCGAATTCGAAAATCGCGGCACCGAGGGTAAGTTTTTCTCCGGGACGAAGTAGCGGGTCGTAAATCTTGCGAGTTTTTCTCGACTCGGATCGGGGAAAGCCGAGGGGTCTGAATAACAGCGGTTGCACCTGCCAGAGTACGGTATATCAGAGTATTTTTAATAAGGATTTTACAGACTGTCAAAAAAGTACAAGCTGTGATGTAAAATGTCCAATACACTACACCTGCATTATTATCGGTTTAATTTGACTGGCTAGATTTAACAACAATTTATTTATTTTATATTACAGAAACCATACTAGGATTTATTTGGGTTAATTTCGTAAATACAAAATGGCCAATGAAACTCCAGAGATCGACGGGTGCTGGAAGATGTAGCAGAAACTGACTCCTCATTCTTACTTTTTCTGCTAGTCTTTTATTTATTTTTTGCATTGACATTAAGTCTTCTATATGAATTAGAAAATAGACAAAAACCACATGATGTTTATATACCTATTAGGTAGTCTACTTCCGTAATGTATAAATGACAATGGCTGATCCATAATTTCTGACACCATTTCCTCTACAACTCCCTACTCTGCAGTAATCAAGCGCAGCCCGGTAACATTCGTTTTTCATTTGTCTTCAAGTCCCATCAATCGTACACGGCTTCATTTGGACTCCGATCTTTGTCCTAAAAAATATCTGCCTTAAAAAAACGGCCAGCAATTACAGTTCCATCTGTCACCGGGTTTACGTCAGTTAGCGGGTTTAGGATTGATTGATCAGTAGGTCTACCGTCACTGAGAATTTGGGTAGGTACAGGTACCTGAGGCGACGCGCGATGCGCAAAGATACCTTATCGTAAATTTTGAGACCGGCTTTTTAATAGCATTCAATGGAAGTACTATAGGACTTCATGCAACGCGACAAAGAGAAACAATACTGTTTTTGACATTTAAAGTAAAGTGACATGACGTATATCTTATTTCCGGGATTTTTGAGTAAATTTGCTGACTGCAAATGCTTAAAATTATACCGCCCAATTTTGTAGACTGGGGAAACCAAGTAAAATTGGCTTTATGAATACCTATGCCTATAAAGTTATCAAGATTGATATTCTACATTATTAAAAAAAAATTGGCACATAATCCTGACTTAATACTTTGAAGAACCTTATCCTATGTGCACATATTCTAATATGATAGTACTCTTTAAAATCACTTAATTGTAAGCAAAATTTTTAAAGTACTTTTCGCTATGAGCTGGGAGCATATTCTATATTAAAACGAATATTCAGTTAACCCTTTAAACCAACATGAGTAACATGACCCTAACTAAAGTTACTAAAGTAAGTATTTATTTACACAATCGTAAAACAGCACTTAATTAAGTAAAGAAACCATTATCGTTGTGAACACCTAATAAAATAATACATTGAACTGTTACAAATGGTGGCCTAAAACCTCGTCCAAATTTATTTCTCTTTATCAAAGCAAATCGTTGCTTTTTAAAACAGATTTAGCTTACTAGACTTATATCGACCGGGATATGAACCGTGAACAAGGTGCATGTAACTGCGTCGAAATATCGGGAGCTCGAAACCAATACAAAAGGTAGGTAATCATGGTTCATAACCCGGTCGATATACATAAGTCGAGAATGACTAACCGTGAATCATTCAAAACTGTTAGATTTAGTTAAATCTAACAAAATCTTACACTTATCAGATAAAAGAATATTATGCGCAATTAGGAATAATACAAGCAATATCAGACGAAATCCGTACTAGAGTAGGTATGCCACTTTTTAAATAGCTAGTGATGATGTGGAATTTCAGAAATACTTCAGTGATGTCGGTAGCACTTTAATTATTTTGGGAATGTCGTTAAATGCCCGTGCAAATGGCGCCTACTTTCAGAGGTGTAAATTAAAACGAGGCTTAATCAAGTATCACAACTGAAATTCCGATTAAACTTCTCTGAATCCGACGATAGCTTGTAAAAAGGGAAGAGAGACCAGGTTAATTTGAATCTCCGCGTTTGTAAGCCCAAGAATAATTGGATTTGGACGTCTCAGTTGACAGTTCATTTCGTTGTTTCACCCTCTGACATGTTTTGTTAAGATTGTGAAAAGTTATTATTTCAGAGAACCTTCTCCGGCTAATTTGGATAAAAGCCAATTACTGAAATGGCGAGCTCTTTTTTGTCTTGGCCGGCTAAGTTGGTTGCAACAATTTTAGCGGCCCGATTTATGACGTAATTTGCTACGAAAAGGACGGCTGACTTTATCTAGAACTCGTCCAATTACGCTTGACTTAAATCATGCCAGTTGTTTAATTCAAAATCCTCATTAGTATTTCCGTAGGTATGTACTTCTCCAGGTTTCCGCTTAAATTATGTCGTCCATATAAATTTCAATAATTGGTAGGGAAATAAACATCGAGACAAATAAAGAGGTAATTATTTACGACAAATTAAAGTTGTGCCGTGGAGTAACTTGTCAAGTTGGCAAAAACCGCCGACAGGCGAACAACAGCAGTTTTTGTCTCGAGAATAACAAGGGGGGACAAAAACGGTGGCATCAAAATGTATGACACTCAACCACCGTTTCTCTCGACACTTTTTGTACGTATAAAAACTTGGGGAGGATTGCAATGCTCAGTCTTAAGGGTCTTAAGTGATTTTCGTCGTATTTAGTTACAGAGTTGGAACGAACTTTTTCGTTGAGGACTTAATTGTTTCTATCTTACTTTTCTTTTGACCGAGAAGTTTCTTGTAAGAAAATTGTGTTCTCGCATTGTCTGATATTCGACGAAAATTTATTCTTAAAGCTTTTATTAAAAAAACATAATGTGAAGTATTAGGTAAATAAAAGAGGCATTGAAATATTGAAGACAACAAAAATATATAACTAAACTAGTACTGACAACGAAATTAAGAATGAATGTCAGTCCCAGTACGCTTAGCCAAGTCAATGAATATTGAATAGAACAAAAGTTAGATACCGCCACTCTTCGGACAAATGATTTATTAGAAGACAAATGGATGGACAAAAAACAAATAGCTCCTGTCTATTGTGTATCTTTATCGAATATATCAACACACCTCGTGTATTAGGTATCTAATGAACAATTGGCCGGGTAACGGAAACATATTTTATCGACAGCAAATGACAATTGCCACAGACAATGCTGACAAGGTTAGCTGGAAGAGATCCCTTTTAGGGATAAGTTCGCCTTTGTACATAACATTTTTATCTTTGTTTTGTTTTTGTCCATTTTATGTAAACCTGTTTATGTGCAATAAAGTGACATACATACATACATACATACATACAATGGTTGGGTCAGAGAAATTTATTGGCTTCAAAATACTGTTAACAACAATGTCCATGCAAAGAGCATAGAACTTAAGGCTTTGACTGTTATTTGTCCGAAGCTTGTTGAACTGGTTATATTCTGTTTCCAGGTCCAAAATAGCTTCCGGGTTAATAGGCTTGTTTGTATCTACATCTGTCCAATATATGTCACGTCAAAAAAGTTCAGCTCTGATGTTAAACGAACTAACAAGATTTAAATAAAACGGAGCAACGACTCTTATTTTAGATCACTCAGGAAGGGAAAAGTTGCGACGGGAATAATCCAATAACGGGCAATAAACGGGAGCAAAGAGAAATTAATAAGCTAGCGGCAAAGTTGATCCTGTTCGACTTGACAGATGTCTGCGGGATGAAATATCATGTCGGTGAAAACGCTAAAAGACGCGAAGTAATTCGACGAAATACTGTGCAAATGGCTTAGCAATTTCTGGATTGAAGTAAGACGATAAAAGCACAAAGTGCTTGGATGAAATACGAAAAGATATTCCACATTAAACATGACGCTCTCTTTAACACGGTAAGTGTTTTTGTTATGCTCGTAACAATTTTCGTTACAATATTTGTAGAAACATTTACCACTAATAGGGATACCTTTTCCTAACGAAACGATACATAGTCGAACAACTGTCCAAATTGGGTACTCAAATAAGATTTTCTCTTGTACGATATGAAAATAAACATTAAAAAGGGAAACCGGCTGGCACTAAATACACATCAAGTGTTTATTAGACCAAGAAATCACATGGACTATTGCTTGACCACCCAAGATGAACAGTGTTTTAAGAGAATACGGTATCATAAAATCTCACTTTTTATCGTAATCTTGTCTGTTTAGATGTAGAGGCATCATAAGAAATGGACAAAGATTAAATGCCCACTCAAAACAGACCCGGTCGTTCCAATTCACAATCACTACATGTACCTACTAAGTATAACGGTGTTAGATGTCATAGATGATTTTAAATCAGCAATGATCTTCACAACTATAACATACAGTGTGGAAAGATAAGTCGGGCCCTGGAGGGAAACTACCTTAAATCCTTAAGTTGGCTCATTTTACTTAAAGGAGACATTCCTTTATTTTTAAAAAGAAACAAAACTGCATTCAAAGATTTTCTAAAACTCGCTTGCCTCGCCCGGGACTCGAACCGACTAAAAATACAAAAAAATAAAATCTCGCAATTTTATTGTACTAGTCGATACAGTTAATGTTAATGATAACATTTCTCCAAGAAACATTAGGTCTTACATTCGTCTGTCGTACAAAATATCCATAAAATCTAATATTTACTACTCAAGATTTATTAGACAAGCAAAATTGAAGAAAAAAAGAAATACTCTTTGAATGCAGTTTTGTTTCTTTGTTTAAAAATAAAGGAATGTCTCCTTTAAGTAAAATGAGCCAGCTTAAGGATTTAAGGTAGTTTCCCTCCAGGGCCCGACTTGTCTTTCCACCCTGTATAATACTAAGGTTTATATTTTGATATAAATATCAGGTAACCCGTACCTAATTATCTCACCCTAGCTTAGTTCACTTCTATAAATAATTTCGCAGTCACTTGGACATTCGTTGTAAATGTCTCACTTGAAATGTTTATTTAATTTATACCAATAATTCTCTCTGAATTATGGGCGTGGGCAGGAAGACGGTGTTAGATCAGATATTTATTGTGAAACTACTCGTCCATTTACTGACGATTTATAGACGGTAGAGAATCACGCGTTTTTGGAAACTTTTTAAATGGTAACAGAATTTTATGAGCCTACGCCAAATAGCCATTCACTCTCGATGTTTTACAGATGTCTTGCAACTATATTATAGACTCAGCCCTTTGATGATCAAGTAAGTACGTAGTTACGTTTCGGGCGTGAAATAAAGCTACGCGACAGGGCAAAGCGAGAAGTAAATTAGCACCATTACCCGGCTCTAACTCAATAATTGATTACTACGCTGCCAATTGCACTGATCAATTTCACCTACAACGGTTTAAAATTCGTCAAGCGCGAACTATCTCCTAAAGCAACGTGCGTAAGTCACAACATCGTTTGACACCTAACAGCTCAAACACAAATGCACTATCCTTTATTAGTGCACGTATTGACAGAACTAACGATTAACGTGCGACAGAATCGGAACAAATATTTGGATGCTCAATTAAACAAATGAAATTCGATGTGGTACACACTCCGAAACGAGTTTGGGGGAATCGCCGTTCGAAATTCGAAATATGGAAAGAAAACAAACAAATATCGGCATTAACGCGGCTGTTGTGACATCTGTCGACGCGTGGAGCCGCGTTGCAAATGTACATTAATAATAACCGGAGCTCAGCAAAACTTGTTTTTCTACACTGACACTACAAACAAACTGTTGCATGGAAAAATTGGGACAACGGAAACCCGTACAATGACATACAATTTACATAAAGCGTTCCGTATGACAAACTAGAAACAGAATATCGTTATAATGTTATAATATGAAATTACACTAGCTCATGCGCAACTTTATATAGTCATTACCAATTTCGAAGCTCATTACCTGTCGGCTTTATAAGACCGCACCAATCTATAACGGCCGGTCACTGCCCACTCGCCTACAAAAAATATAACAAGACAGCTGTTGTAGGAAGGACGCTAATAATAAAGTAGAAATTTCGACGGCCATTATACATTATCATAATTTTGATACGGTTTACAAAAGAGCGTTAACTCGTGCGACATATGTGTCGGGGTTAAGCTTAACATCGGTCGGTAGTCGGATTATGTGATAGCTTTTTATCGCTGTTTTCGATATGTGCACTCACCTTTGAAGATAAAATTATCTGCGTCGTTTCGCCTGTCACGCTCCATATACATATAATTTCTCAACTAAAACTGTCAACTGATAACAGACTGTCAGCAACTTTGAATTGTTTCTGACAAAGTATTTTACCGATTTGATATCTGTCATCGAATTTTATGAGCAATGAAGATGAATCGATACAGGCCTTGCGCGGTAGTATCTGCCCATTTCATCTGGCAATTCGCCTGGCTTGTAAACATTTGGGCCATATAAGGCATCACCTAAATTTCGTAAGTCGCAAAGAGAATAAAAATAAATTTATTTTAGCACCACACTTTTGTTGACAGCAATTCGGTGGTCATCAATAAAGCCTATCTCGCTCACTCATCACTCCACTGTGTGGGTGCGCACCACTGACGTTCCAAAGGATACGGACGACACCAAAAAAATAAACAGGTACCAGAAACCGACATTCGTTAGCGGTGCCGAAACTCAAAGCGAAAAAATCGATAACCATCTATAATTTCTTAGAAGTCACAAAAGGGACTTCGATCGAATGAAAATTTTTGTCTTACTGCATAATTTATTTTTAACTGTTCACACTTGAATTTTGGAATTAGAATAAGTTGTCAAGCTTGTTGCGTTTTAAGGTTGCTTCGAGCTAGTTTATCAGATACGGGTGAGTTATAGTCTCTTTCGACAGGCAGGAATGCGACCTGCAGACAGGGTTTCGGTTGCCAATGAGCCATATGTAGATCGAATCAACGAAATTAAATCTATAGTTCCAAATTGTTTCAAAACAGTGTCACGGTCCCACGACTCGATCGAACTAATTATTTCTTGGGACGGTAGCATCAAAAGCGTTTGATAAAGACATAATTTTGTTAGGAACTTTTGTCACTTCGAGCCTTCCGAGAACAAATTGATTCATTTCAACAATCCCTGGATTGTCTGACTCCATAAATTGAGACGTCTTCTAGTTTAACTGCCATGTCGGCGTTATTGTCACCTTTTTTTTCTCATCCTCAGGTAAAGACCTCAAAATCTCGGCATATGGCGATAGAAATTGGTTACCTATCAGAAAATGATTGATGATCAACAAAATTAGCTACAGCCAGATGAATACATGATTTTGAAATGTTTAGGGAAGGTGTTAATGATGTATTCGAATGGGATAGGCGTAATATGAACTTCATGACGGTTTATTAGAGAGATGGTGAATAAACATAATTAGAATGATAATAAACATGAGTGCTTACTTTAAGTCCTAAATACATTACAAAGCATACAATTTACTAGAATATATATGTAAATATCTACTTCCCAATTAAATCATAAAAATACGGTGATCTGGACAATAGATGGAATATTTAGGTACTTAACTCAAATATCTTTAATATTAATAGTTGTAAATGTGGTTAATCCTGCAATGGCAATACAGATTCTTATTGAAAAAAAAAATTGTGGTACCAGAGGTGGTGTTGTGCAGTAAAATTACCGTTATTACCGTTTTTATTATTATTAATTACCGTTTGAAAATAGTAAACAGTGTTTTTACTCGTATTATGTACCTAGTAAGTAGGTATTCCGATTTCAAAGCTCCAATCTTTCTTTTAAAACTAAGAATTAAAATGTCTCACTTTGGAAGCAACACAAAATCAAGTCATCGTGACAAGTGTAAAAGTAAACAAATAGACCATTATAGGATTTTGAATGAAAAAAGTTTTACTGTTCCCTTTTCGAGGGCCATAAAATTTTTCTAACTTTTAACGCCATTTGGCGCCATGGCACCTAAAATAACTTTCAATAAAAGGATTTTTTTAAATATAAGTACGACAACGATGACATTTTAAGTGTCACCATACTTAATAATAAGGATTAAGAGCACTTATTGATAAATCTTTAGATCTTGTAAATATTTTATTTTTATTTAAGTAAATAACTTTTAAATGACAACAGGTAATAGAGCACCAAGAGAATAACTAGGTAGTTTTTGGTGTAAGTGTTGATTTTCAATCTTAAATCGAAATTTATATTTTTAGTCGGTTCGATTCCCAGGCGATCCAAACGAATTAATAAAAAAAAACAGTAAATGCAGTTTGTTTATTAAAAAAAGTATGTTTCCTTTAAGTAAAATGAGCTAACTTAAGATTTTAAGGCGTTTTCCATCTAGGGCCCATTACATTTTTTTTGCACTGTAGAATTAACAATAATGCTACAATTAATGTGTTTTCACTCTATGTGTACTTATTTACTGGTACATAAGTATTGAAAACGGTTCTCAAATACAATACAATATTAGGAAACTTGCCTGCATACGGTTTCTCTTGGTTGGTTGGGTCACATAACATGTATTGTATCCAACAGAAATAAACACCAAAATGTCCCCTAAAGACACTGTGGAATTTATTGCGTGAAATAAATTTTATTATCCCTCATGTTTCAGTGTCAGTATAAACTTGTTCCGTAAGAATGTCGATCGTAAAAGATTACTAAACGTCGAACATAATACTAGGCTTTTTACAACTTTCGCATTTTTGTCTAGCTCGGTTTCTTTACTACCTATTGTTCTTCTTCGTTCTTAGTGATAACAATAAACCGTATATTTTCTACAATAGCTTATTAATAGTTTAATATTAATCTACAAATGTGACACTAAAATTGATTTACACTGTTGTCGTCTGCGATACTACCTATTGTAATCTAAATCTAGCTGTTGCCCATGACTTCGTTGATATTGTTTAATATTGTTTTTTTTTAATTCTACCTGGACATCGTACAGCAAAAACTGGCAGTTAATTTGTCTCAAATAATACCTTTCCACGAACTATCAAGTCTTTAATCAAAAAAAAATATTCGTACTCGATACTTACAGATTTTCGACACCTTTAGGGAATTATTATTTTTAGTCCAGGTCACTTTTCTTCTTTGCTAATTTTGTGCCTTTATAGAAAGTTTCAAGTCCCTCTCTAAAAAAATCTTCACAAATAAAAATTTCTAAAACGATGTATTTAAAAATAAAATAATTTTTATCGAAGATTCGTACAAACATTCTTTGAAAACGTGCTACGAACATTGACATATAAAAAATATTAAATGTAATACCTAATGAACGTTGCGATTCTAAAAACCTAAGGGATAATATAATTATGATCTATACCAGTAAAGAGCAAAGTAATAACCGCAAATCCGATGCAATAGTTAATAATGCAGTAATATATTACGTGAAAGCTAGTCTTAATGTTCCTACAGATATGTTCAACGAGCCAAATCCACGTGGGAGTAACAAGGCCCAGTGCGGTAAAGTAATAATTGCAAACGCGTGATCCTTTGTAGTAATGGGATGGAGAGTATTGACCGGGGAAGAAATAGGGGCCAGGAATCTATTGTTGACAGTAATTGTTGTCAATCAATGTGAACTATGGATTTTATTAAACGATTTGTAAACTAAGGGGTACATTAAAATCATGGGAGTAAAAGATTATTAAATATTTCTAAAAATCGATCTACTCAAGTAGAAAAGTCTCTATAAAATAAAGTTTGCTTTATCAGATGCAGACAATAATTTAGTTCTGTAAAGAAATAGATTTGTAAAAGACATCTCTGACTTTTATAGCCATTGTTGGTCGTAGGGGCAGGAATATGTCAAGTCCATAAATTGTATTATTGCGGCCTCAGCATTTAGTAGTTTGCCCATTTTTTTGACCTATTTGTATTGTTGTGCAAAAAATAAATAGTTGAATGGATGTGGGGTATTTGACCATCTGTCACAAACACCGACCGGTTTTATATCAACGTACAATATTTTCAGATGTCTGAATTTTTATTTCATTAATCTTTAAAAAAAAAACTCTAATAATCATTAATCTTTACAATAAAAGTGTATGAGAAAGCGTCTAATTCGACCTGTTACTGTACCTACCTATATATTATGAAAAGTGAAAATAACGCGAAGTTATAGTAGCCGACTTAAATTTAGGTAGTAGACTTAAACTTGAATATAATATATATATGTAGTAAGTAATGTACCAAATTACATTATTTTCCCGTCCGATTTAACCCTGAGGTCAACCGGTAGAAATTCTTTTCTTCCGATTCCCCAAGCACCCTACAAGCATATGGCTTTAAAAAAAGTTCATACAAAAATTTATACCACGTCAAATCTTCGAGAAATGGCTTCCTCAAGATAGAGACGTTAGTATAAAATTAATTGTCCTGTCCTTTGGTGCATCTGCCGCGTCTATTGTTGTTTTTTCTCTTTCTTTGCCTTGCTTATAGCCGGGACAGCAACAGTTGCTACAGATTTTGAGTTTATAAAAATGTCCGGTTTTTTTTAGAGGTGATATAACATGTGTTTGGATAATAATGAACAGATGTTACTGACCACACCTATAACATGGTTTTAAATAACACGCAACGTTTGAATCTCTTAGAATATTCGAAGAGTTCACTCACAAGGCAAATAACAGATAAAATGTGTTTGTAAACATACAAAAAAATATTATGCATAGAAGCTAAATAGATAAAACAACAATTTAAAGTATTTGTTGTTCCAAAGATGTAACACAAGCTTAAGTATTAGATACACTCATTAGAAATTCATGTAATCGATACGAAGTTGCTCGTAATTATTCACGAATGTTTGGTTCTAAGTACATAAAGCTCGTGTACCAACTCACGCCATCCATACAAAACTGATACCGATCATCATAAACCACTGATAACGAGCGTCTCAGAGCGAATGCTTATATTACATTTCAATTACCATATAAAATGTACGTACAAGAACCACGAACTCAGTTCCGATAATCATCTAATCAAAGATCATTCAATAACTTTTATTTCAAGTATCGAGAAACTGATCAAAGCGGTGACAGTTTCGAGCGATGAAAAACTCTAATTGGTCTTTATTAAGAGTGACATTGCCGTGTACGGATCGACTGCTACGTAAACCGAATCTCGCGTATTATCTTAAACGAGCCTACATCATTCAATATACTAACGATAGTATGAAACAAATGTAAATTCCAATTGGAATCATAGCCATATTAGCATAGCGTTGGTTTTTGTTTGAGAGACTAAGAGTACAAAAGCTGTTCCAGATTAAAAAAGGAATGTAGAAAACGTCAATGGGTATCCGAAATTCGAAACGTAAACGATGTTTCTCGAGTTGTCGGAACCATCTCCGTTCGAAATGTAGTCAGACAAAAAATAAAGCATGATACCAAATGCAACTTTCCTACATTCTGAATGGTAAACTACGGAGCGCTTCAAAACAAGGCTTCAAATTCAAACTATTCACATTCATCCATATCTTCACATTCTATAAAACTCTATTGTAATTTCATTTTGTAGTTTTCATTACTACGTGGAATTTCAACTTTTTGGCAATTTATTTTACAGTACAGTTATTGTTTCCAACTTAATTATTCGGCGAGCAAATATGCGTAAAATTACGAATTTTGGCCCCATTGTTCGAAGTAAATTAAAACACTTTTCATGTTCAAAAACAACAATGCTTGAATGCGAACTCGTCGATTCACTTATTATTCCCTTGATGGCCTTAAAAACATTGTACGGACTTTACAACTTAATAACGTACATATGTTAAATTGGACGGACTGACATACGATTTATAATGCACCTTTGGACCGCAATAAATTGTAACAGAGACAATAAAGTTTCGCGGGTTGAAAAAACGATAGAAGAAAACAAAGGGCATAATGAATTGAACAACATAATACGAAGTTAATAAGGCGATTTGGGATCAGGGTATGAAAGACACCTGCGAGGAACGAAACGTCTTCATTAAAAATGAGAAGGATCAGGGAACAGGTGCGTTCCGTTTTACGCTGCTATTGGAAGCTGTCTGATCCGCTAGGATAATTATTGATTGCGGACCAATAGCTTTATTGGTGTACGTTTATAGTTTAATTTTGGGTTTGATTCTAGATTGGGCATTCATGTTGATTAGGGAATTAATCTGAAGGATCCCAAAAAGTTATTGAGGTCATTATTTTAGTTTAATAAGTAGTAACTGTGCCATGGTAGGTGCCAAAATAATTAGTCGCTTAGTTATTATTTGCAGAAAATATACACCCACATAAATTCAAAAGTTTTTAACTAATCAGAAACCAGAATACCTGTCAAAACACGCACACATTTTGGTGGCGGTCTTAAATTTCAAGGATGAGACAAAACTTCTCTCAAGTTTCAGAGTGTTTTAACCTTAATTGTTTACAAAGTCATGACAGCCTCTAGCATGCTCGGTTTGTAAAACCGACAACTGAATTCTTTATTCACGGCGGATGCGACGGTTCGAGGTTTTCGAGATAGGTGCTTTCACCCTTATGGTAAACTCAGCATGCTAGGACCTCCCGGCAATTGTTTCGCTTATTCCGCTGACAGCCGAGACGCGATTGGCGGGATCTCAAGATCTTAAAATGGCGGCCGACCTCGGCTGACCCATCCGTCAGGCGCGAAGGTGGAACATCTGTTTTAACATGTCGGCTTTGCAGTTAATATAGGCATTTCTTTTACAAAATAAAATTTCATTCAACGTTTAGTTTTTGTGGATTTAAAGTGTGCCAGTGTTGACGTGAAATTGAGTGAGAATTTCTTTGGAACGGATTATATTGTCAAGGTGGATTAACGTCAGTTGACGCGTACAATATTTTGCTGTCACTGACATCTGTTTATTAATTAGTTCAAGGAAAGGCATCTATTAGACAAGCATTTTTATTTAGGTACAATGTCTTTTTCAAATACCGCCATATAGTAATGCATAGACTAGGAATCCTCTAGACCGAGTTTAGAGCAATTATTTAATGAAACCGATGCTGCCAAAAATACGGGGGTGCGTGGTGCGTGGGACGAGGTGAGCGAGGTCCCGTGCCGTGATTGGTCCCTTCAACGACACGGACGTCACACAAAGACACTTTCTTCTCGAAAATGGGGCAGAGAGGGTAGAGCTACTATGCTCAGTCTGGTGGATGTCTTGTCTGTGTAGTAATGGTGTTCGTAGCTATTTCAAATTATTTTCAAATCCCAACTCATAAAATAAAATAAAAATATATCAAAACAAGTTTCCTTAACCATAAAAATTCAAGCCCGTTGTCATTTTTTAAATCCACCCTCAAAATAGGTTATAATATTAATGTAAAAGAATATAATAGCAGTTGCCTGAGGCCCGCAATTTCCGTCGGCGCTACCGAAATGCCGAGACACTGGCAAACTTGGGATGTACATCACTCCTCTTGTTTACAAGAATCGTTAGCATGTCAGCCAATCATTTCGGAATCCCTGCATTTATTACAGACATTATTGCCATAAAATGAACTACGTCTTTTTATTTTAAGGCGGTTTAATGTTGCGTGAAAACAGTAGTGTAGGAGGCTTTATTTTAAGTAACGTACCTTTTTATCGAGGATATGCTCCGTATAGGCGCGACATCTGTAACAAAAAAAAAATTGTATAAGTATTGTTCTATAATTATAGCGCTATACAAAATTAGACATTTGATAATATGCTTACCTAGTATTGTTAACCGACTTCCATTTCATAGAAGGAGGAGGTTCTGTATTCGGTTGTGGCTATTTTTTTTTTTTCTATGTACGTTCACCGATTACTCCGACATCCGTGGTCCGATTTGAGTAATTCTTTTTTTGTTTGAAAGGAGCTACCTCCGAGTTGGTCCCATTTTAATTTGGTTCTGTTCTGATGATGGAATCCATGAGGAATTGAGGGAACTCCTCAATTTTTAAAGGCACATGCATGGTGATTTGGGTGTTTTCTTAAGCAACTCGAGCATTTTCTCCCGAAAACCACCACTTTGATGAAGTAGACCTGATGATGATGATTGTTTTGATGTTAATGATGATGATTTTTTGAAATGTAGTTATGTTCAGCGATTACTCCGGCACCTGTGATCCGATTTCAGTAATTCTTTTTTTGTTTGGAAGGAGTTACCTCCAAGGTGTTTCCGTATTATTTTTGGTTCTGGTCTGATGATGGAATCCATGAGGAATTGAGGGAACTCCTCAGTTTTTAAAGGCACGTGTAAAGTGATTTCGGTGTTTTCTAAAGTAACTCGAGCATTTGCTTCCGAAAACCGCCAATTTGATGTAGTGCAAGTGTAGCCCTACCACGAGTTTGACATTGACATATTCGCTAAGTTAGCGACGCTAACGTCTTCGTAACTTACTTTTTATGCATCTCGCTCGCATTAATATGCCAGTACGAGCGAGATGCAAAGAAAGTAAGTTACACACACGCTAGCGAATAAATCAATGTCAAACTCTTGGTAAGCTGGTAAGGCTACTGATCGGGGGTTAGGGTTAGGAGTTAAAGGGGTCGGGGAATGGCGGTTGAAGGGCTGCTGGTTCAGGGTCGAGGGGTTGATGGATCAGGGGTTGATGCGCTGTGAGGTAGAGTTATCGGGGGGTTGAGGGATTGGGTCAGTGGCGGGGCGGAGGATGGATTTAGTGTAGTGACAGGAATTATAATTTCCCAGACGGACTCGAGAAAATTCCTGATTACATATTTATTAAAGTAGGTACACGCATTTAATGTTAATCATGATGTTGTTTTTCATTCATGCGTCGCGCTCTTAACAATGCATTAAAACTAAAAATGGAAAAATAAAAACTTTTTACAAAAAAAAGAAAACCGACTTCAAAAAGGATGAAATAAAATATTATCCTTTTTAAGTCTATGCGTTACCAACTGATATGTTTGAAGTCGGTGCCAAGCCAAGTAGTAACAATACCCGTCAAAAATAATCAGCTTTATGACTATAAATCCCATTAGAACTGTACTAATAACTATTATAAATGTGTAAGTAATTCTGTCTGCCTCTTTGTCGCCTTTTCATGGCTAAACAACTGAACCGATTTAGGTGAAATTTGGCAACAAGGTAAATTCTTTGAATTGTTTTATATTTTGAAATGTAGTCCTCTGAATAAGGGACGGGAAATAACTCAGTCCCAATCCCACGCTTGCGTGCCGACAAACATGGTACGGACTGTGCCAAGAAGGTTTGATCGTGTGTTCAGGTACAGTCGATGTCAAAGATATGTTTACACTTTTGCACCTTACTCCTTTGTAATAAGACGAAAAGTGTAAACATACTTTTAACGTTGACTGTACCTACAAAAAGTACGTTCATTGTCGTCGTGTAAGGCAATCCAACGTACATACTTATTGAATCGTACCAAAATCATGGTAGGTATGCTTCATAAGTTGGCTTGGCACCGACTTCAAACATATCAGTTGGTAACGCATAGACTTAAAAAGGATAATATTTTATTTCATCCTTTTTGAAGTCGGTTTTCTTTTTTTTGTAAAAAGTTTTACATATATTTATTAGGACTAATTTGAAATTTAATGTTAAAGGTGTCAATTATTTATTGCTTTTTTTTCGAATTACCTTTATGCAAAAATAACAAACCTCGTTATAGTGACAAAGCGTTTTTACTCAATCATTACGCGTCGAAGCAAAAACATCGAACCTAATGATTCCAATTTCATTCTCTTCACACGTTCTTCCTATTACCTCGAAGGTATCAAGCGCAGCTTTAGGCCAATCTTCTGTTTCCCCGTCTCACTCTTACCCGTTAACGTTGTTACATCTATCTCGTTTATCCAAACCCTTTGCGGCGCCGTGATCTGAGCAAACGACGCATGCGTTCTGAATTAAGCAATTATGGTTAATTTTGAGTCTCCCCGTATTATAGGCAGAGTCGTGGCGGCGGGAGAAATGTGTTATTTTGAATCGTAATTTGTGAGAAGGCATCCGCCTGAGCAGTTGAAAATTATACACTTAAACTTTGAGGTACGTTTACCTTGATAGAAGTAGGTATTAATGGACTACTGAGAGCGTTGCGCTGAGAGATAAATTACAATGGTGGGTAACTTTACCGCCTTTTATATCAGTAATAACGTCATATTCAGTGAGGTGAGCTCATATTTTTTAATACCGCCAAGTCGTAGTGCTGAATTACTACTTTTTTTTTGATTAATCAGCCGTAAACAGTCTTGAGATAAAAAAAAATGTTATAACAATAAAGCCGCTTAAGATTTAAAGTGTCGATAAACACATTAAGCGTTTTTTAGCTTGTCTCTACATAAACGAAATCATTGACTACAATTATAATGAATTTGATAAAATAATTTGCATTTGTCAAAAACCAGCAGCGTACAAATTCGAACGCATTAAAATGTAAGAAAAATAATCCGAACGGCCGACGGTTGTATTCGAATTTTAAATCATAATGTGGGGTGATTAATATTCTTCGTGTCCATTCGAATGACACTCCATGTCAACGGGCTCTAATATGATTGGACGTTTTTGTATAAATTACAACACCGGGCGGGGTCTATTGGGTATAATTAAAAAGCATAGATTATTATCGCCTCGCCAACCAGCCAGGTTTCCGGCGCGTAATTGTTAACAGACTCCTTTATAAGTTTTTAATGATTAAAATACAATGTTCCGGTGTGAAAATATGCGTTGCGACTACGTTTCGGGGTCGTGAAAATTTTTGTGAGCAGTTACATATTAAAACAACCATTATCATTGTTTTAAATAGAAACAGGCCAAACCTAACTGTAAATCAAATGCGAGCATGCAAGGCTATCCTGATCTAAGGATATAAATATTCCCTATTAAAGTCTAGGATCATTGTTAGCTTAATTCTAGTTTCAAATGCATCTCACGTGCCATTTAGCGCAACCATACAAAACGCAGGAAAAATTAATGCTCAGGCGTATGAAGATGTAGATTTCACTAGCCAACTTGTTAGCATCAGAGGGCCTACCGCGAACCACGTTCGACGTGTTGCCTCTCTGTCGCACTTGTAAATTCGTACGTAAGTGTGACAGGGAGGCAACACGTCGAACGTGGTTCGCGGTAAGCCCTCAGCGTTGCTGAACGGAACAGATGCTACAATCTTACAATGCAACGTAAATATAGGTAACATTATATTGCTTTGTAGGGTAATATAATACGCACCCATGTCACAGTTCCTTATCACGTCTTGATGAATTATCGCTGTGCAGTTACTGGTGTATGTGGTTTAAGTAATAGATGACAAGTGGGTGCGCAAGTCGCTGTGATTTAGGTGGGTCGGCGACGGTTGGGCTCTGAACTTTGTAGCTATGTTATATGGGCAAATTTGAGGGACGAACCTTGTTTCGTCATTCAAACATATATTATAATACGTGTGCGTTTATGCTAGGTCTGTAATTAGGCATCTCTTCTTCTCTTTTTGTCCTAAGCCTTTATCTGGGGTCGGCTCTCCTTGTCTACCTTTTCCACTGTTCCCGGTTTTGGGCTACGGTGTTGTCTACTCCTAACTCTTTCAGGTCCTGTTGTGTGTACTAGAAGGCATCTATTAATTTATAATTCAATAATAGATATATTTTTGATTTCATATTAGAGCCATTGTTGATACTTATTATGGTGACTAGAACACTCAAGAATCCGTTCCTAACTTGATCTAACTTGAAACTAAGCGCTCTAATGTGCCTAAATTCTCCCGCTCACATTAACTCTGTATATCGTCCTGTGGGGACCGTTTGAAATGCAAATTCTGATAGAAGTGTATTAGCCATTGCTATATCAGCTCCGTCATATGCAAGTGAAGTTTCGGTAGATCGACCCGGTTAGGTCGCCTCTAAAGCATACTAATTGTTTATTGTTGAGGTTGGAAGTTGGGCAAGCTGTTGTTTTGAGTTGATTAAGTGTGCAGTTTGTGCATTATAATGAAGTTACCGAGTAGCGCAAAAGTCAGGAAAGTAAAGTTTCAAAATTCATAGACTCTGAATTGTATTATCTATCTTTGTCATTATGAGTCTCAGCTAGGTATACACTTACATTTCATTTCTCCTTATAAATCTAATCTTAATATTTATACAGTCTTGAAGAGTATAATTTCAAATTAATATTTGCAAATACACGTTTTATTTCGATTCTCGAACCTATCTAAATGCGGTTTTCAGACTAATTGTTAATAATTTCACAGAATTATTAGAGAGACTTGTCAGTCCCATCGTCTCTTAATCATAATAACTATCATCAAAGCGGCCTCCCTGAATAATTTAATAGGTAATTTAGGAGTACTAGAATGCCATTAAATGTAACCATACTTGTCATTTAGCTTTAGCATTAGAAGTTGTCTCGTTTTAATACAGAAAAACCCTTTTCATAATTATTCCAGCGACGTTTTAAGTCGTATTTAATGTTTTTAATTATATGTTCAGTACAACCAATAATTTTAAACCCCCAAAGGAAAAACCGCTGACAGCTATCTACTATATATCTATCTGCGTGTCTGTCTTGTTTTTTTTATTTGAAAGCAGGGTTTATAGGTTGGTTGTTATTCTTAGCCTATATTATCAAAGTCGGCGGATCTGTTACATTGCATTGCTTTTCTTTTTTAATTATTACTTTTCCATCAAAAGGTTTATTTATTATTTAATAAATCAATAGGTTTATCTTCTACTTAATCTGGATCTCGTCAGAGCAATTAAAGGCGATTTGTTTAATTGTCACATACATTTGAACATCATAAGTAAAACTAAATTAGGCACATGTTAACAAGATTTCAAGATGAGTTACAGAATTATAATCCCAAATGTTACAATAGGTAAGTAGATGAACAAAACACCTATTTTAATTAATCGAAACAAACTGACAATAACATCAAACGCCAAGACTAACTGACATCTCCTTTGAAGTAATTAAATTAACCAAACGCACAGACCAAATTATACGAACATTATGATACTAGATGACAGTTTAGGAGTCTCATCTGCATATAGTCGGCATGTTTAGAATGCAAATTGTTGTAATAGTAGTACTCGCGTAGCCGACATTAATAATAATTTTGGCGATGACAAGCGATAGGAAATGACGGAATAAGATAATAATTGGATGATAAGAGGCAGTGTAGGATGAAGCTAATAAAGTAATGATTGAAACTAATGTACAGTGAGTGTGAGTGTATGATTCTATTGTCTCCGATACCCAAAGGTCGTCTGGAAGAGATCGCTCTTAAGCGATAAGACCGCCTGTTGTTACCTCTATTGTCTTTGTTTATGTTACTGTACATTTATTGTAAACTACGAGTATGTGAGGTGTGCAATAAAGAGTATTTTGTATTGTACTGTTATGTACAGTGTTCCAATTTTGCCCTTTGGACGTGTACCTATATTCGCGGACTTTAAACGCACTGAGTATTTATTTATCTTGATTATTTGTTGTATAGAAGTTATATGAGCCAAGTAAAGAAGCATGTAGGCGCCGTGTCATATCAGGACACTAAAACTGGCTTCAGACCGACAAAGGTGGAGACAGCTTCATCAAGCTGCACAGACAAGAGCTCAGCTCTTGAATTGAATTGAATTCAAGCAAGTTCGGTAGGAGTGGTAGGAGTTTTTGGATTAAAGTATTTAGGTAGCTAGAAAACACTAGTAAAGTAACTTGTTTCACACCGCCACCGCTTGTAACTCGCACATATTAAATATGTAGTTATGCATAATGTCACTTTATGTTACTGATGTACATTTCCGTATTTAGGCATTTGAGAGTACACATAATTTGCAATAATAATGTGGCTGGATATGTCATAAATTATCTACGAGGACATTTAAAGCTACGGAACTACAGGAAGATGACTAGTAATGGAGACGTACAAGTTATGACTGGGAATAGGAAATGTTGTTCATGATTAAACCAGTGCTAGACAGCATTAAGCTATTAGTAGTTGAGGTATTCAAGAGAAGATATATCGTAATGATGGTATTCACTCCTTGTCTTGAGATTCGGAATAAGTTACCTACGTGAGATGTAGTAAGTATTTACCTAACAGTTCTAAGTACCAACATTTATGAATTATGATGTTAATATGTATGCTTAAAAACTTTTAAATGAAAATGAAAATTTTAAGCACTATATGTCTTACGAAGAAAGAAATTTCTGTAATGCAATGCATGCTAACTTAAACAAGCAAATAAATTATTGCAAATATTTCTTTTGAGCGTAAGTATTACGTGTTAGTATATTAATGTGTAACTAATAGAACTAAGTACCTGACAGACTCTGAGAAGTCCTACTCAAAGACTAATATATGAGTTGATGCATGTGTTATTGACATAAGAGTCAGCTTTAGTTTTAATATACACTTCTTTATCTTAATAAGCATCGTGTACCAATTCCCATGAACATTATATTTACCTCTATTGTATTTTGTTAACTGAACGTATGAAAATGCAAATAATTTCATTAAATGCAACGATAAACATGTCCTAGTTTCACTTATATTAAAATGATATGTAAATTAAATACCAGGCGAGCCTGCTCGCGTTTCTGTAATAAGCTATCTGGTGTCCCCATTATTTTTGAAGAATACTGTTTTGTTCACAAGAAGAATTATTTTAGTTAACGTAAGTACGTACGGTGACATGGAAATTGGGGCATCTCCTCATAAAACACTTAAAAACTAAGCCGTGTCAAGCTCGGCTTAACCTTAATACTACGAAATATAGGGCAACTCACTATTAATATGTATACGTATATGAAAGTGATGATATTCCGATCGTTGCTTACAATAAGGGATTTTTTGTAGCGTCGAGCAGTAATTCTAGAGTCTGTGCGGAAAGAAAAGAGTCGTGAAATGTATGGGATCCAATACATTCTACGACTCTTCTCTTTTCGAACACATTGTATCTCTGATGCTAAGCTGTCAAATGTTTAAGAATGTCTAAAAGTATAAAGTTTAAAAAAAACAATTTATAAAACCGGTGATTATTTACATTTAGATAGATAGATAGATGGATAGCATCTTAGCATTATGTAAAGCTTCCCGCATTATATTAAGAAATACAGGTGTCACAAGAAATATCATTGTAGCATTTGAAAACTTCATATAAAGTAAACAGTTAATGTAAATACCTCTAGTTACACAGTTTGCAAGTATGTAGCTTATATCTATTTTGCCGAGTGGGTAAAATAAAATTAACATAATAGAAGTATAAAAAAGGATTTTCTATAATTCCATGCGGAACACTAAGTACAAAATCCAGATAATATTTTGCTTCTCTCACGAATGCTAAGTTAATCTGATACAACGGAAATGTAAATGGTTCAGAATATAACGTTATATTGTCATGTAGACCTTTATTGTGTTCAACAGGCCAGCCAACCATGTATTAAGAGAATGTAAATGTCAAGAATAGTGTGAAGTAATGGAGGATTTTGTGGCGCTACGCGAAATTTTATTTGCTGGTCGGCTGTATAACATCTATTATTCGTAATTTACAGTACAGATAAATTCATATTAATAGCGGTTTGGAAGTAAAATAAACCTTTTATTATGATGTTTTGAAATGAATTTACTATCCTTTAACATTCTAATTCTAATTTAACATTCATGAACCGTTAGTCAGAATATCTTGGTTTAAGGTAAATATATCTTGGATCAAGATATATCAGTTGAGAGATAATTGGTTCTTGGCACAAAAAAGTATTTTTTTCTGTGTACGGATAAATGATTTTATCGTGTAATATTTTACAAGTGATAAACAAAAGGTTTAATATTGGTACCTACCCATATAATAGAATACTACAAAAAGACAAAAATTAAAAATGCACCAATATAAAAGTACCTATTTGTTTAAAAGAAGAAAAAAATTAAATAGGTACCAACATAAAAGTGTTTGATTAAAAAAGCCGCGGATATCCTTAACTCAACAAAAAATATCTGCCTCATTTTTCATACTTTAAAAAGCAGAGAATTGAATTCTGCCATGCATTATGAAGCTTGGCGCAATACGGCGTAATTTATGTGCGTAGAATCCAGATGTAATCTCGCCAGGCTCATGTATCCCTTAGGATGCCATGCCGCAGAAGGATCGATTCAGTACACCGTCTTTTTGCAAAAGCATAAAAGAGTTATATTTTCGCATGTAACAAATCCAAGAAAGATGTGATGGAATAATCTTAAAACAGCCATTGTATCTAATAAAAATTATTGAAATAAGTAACTTACATGTTTTGTGGCTTTAAAAAATAACTAGAGTTGTGATTCATTTAATGTAACCTAACATCAAAATTTAAAATAGATTGAAGACAATAGCAAATTATTTATTGTACCTATACTGAATAGTAAGATTTTGAATCCCAGAAATCATAGGTATAAAAGGTAGTCGTGAACACTTACGAAATGCTGCTCACAAGTGTATGATTAAACTTTTTGAAATAGGTATTAAGATGATGATGCTTACATGTGTTCGTAAGTCCGCCTTCCTGTGAGCTTTTAAAAGGCTTTCTTAATTTAATCACATTATAATGATGTACTGGATTTGGCTGTAATCGATAGTATACTTGTAATACAATACAAATTGGTTAGGTCTTATGATATTCTCTGTAGTAAGAATTCATTGTATGAAAATAAGTATACCAAACAATTGCAAACAAGTTTGGTTAGGTCTAATAATATATTCTCTGTAGTAAGATTTCATATGAAAATATGTATACATTAATTCAAATAAAAGTACATCGTACATCACTCATAAAGTAAACACTGCTCTTCATTAGCATTTACGACGTTTAAATTACTATGTAGGTACTTACTCGTAGTTCTTAAGTTACGACTGACGATGTTTTAAATTAACATAGATACTAAATCTGTGCAAGAAATCTATAACCTAGATATAGATAACCACAAAACATACGAAGGATTTCCAATTGCAGATATCTTAAGCTCATATTCTCTGAAGAAACTTGTTTGACATTGGCCCTATTTCCACCGAGCCACTAAAATTAAGTCATCACATTCGTAGAGCTTTGCATGCATGCTACTTTACTTATTACTAGCGTACCATCCAGCTTAACGAAAGTACACTATAACTGTTAAGTAATAAAGTTGAAACTTTACTAACAAGGAACTCGTTGCTTTTTACAGCGGAAAAAATTGCATCGTCACCGCGGCGACCGTGACGAACCGGGATGGAGACGTCAATTCCTTTACATTCTTCACAAAACCAACAAGAAAGAAGCAAAGAAAGGAGTACAGAATAAATAGAAGTGAAAAAGCCGGAGTGTGCGGTCGTGACTGTAGCTGCTACTGGATTATTCTCGATAGAACCGGTATGTAGCCAAGAAAAACTAGGTTCTGTATCATTCAGTTGGGTCTGTATTCGAGTTTCATTTTGAGCCATACCACCCGGCAACTTCAGTTAGTTGCTAAATACGGTACTGTAATTCTTGTTTTTCATCTAACGTAGTATTGTGTTTTGTGTCAGAAAATAAATTGACAATTTTTCTTCTAGATATATTTCAGAGTAGGTAATCAGGCTGCGCAACTGAAAGACAAGGATATTATATTTAGTGTCGCGTGGAATGAGTTTTTAGTCAATGCTATGAAAAACAATAGCTACTCTTCATCTTTCAATTAATTTATGTTATGTGATTTTCCACAATCTAGTTTGATACATTAAATAGTGCAGAATCACCTCCTAAACATACCTACGGGATATCATAAACATTTTCATTAAGCTAGGTATATATTAGGTATATTATTAGAGACTGTTAAGACGACTATTAAGCACGATTCGCGGCTAACCTTATCCAGCATTTATATTATCGTCAATTAAAAGTACTTAAAGTCACTATCCACTATTTTGTGATGGTCGACAATCCAGTAAATGTAGCAAGCACAATTATGTGGTTATTTTCACGTTAGGAATGTTTAAAGTTTGACCAAACAGAACGTTTCACGCTTGATTCCAAATGACGTGCCACGCTCCGCGGACAATTTCATTTAATTTTTGAAAGCCGAGGCGTGAAAACATGGGACATTTGAAAAAAAACACAATGAGCTAGGGTCGTGAGTTGGTATTTGTTATTTTTGTATCAGTTTAGGTCGTGATACCCATAATAACTAAACCCTACTTCGAGATTATTTTTATGGCAATAAATGTGACTTCCGGATGTCAATTGCTGCATCACTGTTGCGTTATTACTGCTGCGGCGTTGAAGCTGTTGCTGTGTATCTGTCATTTTTCTTCAGAATATGAGTGACGCACAGAACGTCATAATCGCGGCGCAATAATGAGGCGGCGAACGTCACTGTTGCAGTTAGTCTGTGCGGAAAATGAAGAGTTGTATAATGTATTGGATCCCATACATTTTACGACTCTTCTTTCCGCACAGACTCTAACATTCGAATGTCTCTTGACTCGTCTTTAGATGACTTACATAAATATCTACGCTTTTTTTTTTCAGATTAACACAGTGGACAATGGACATGCATGAAATCGATTAAAGACATACATAAATATTTCTTTTCTTTTCAAACGCACACCTCTAAAAATAAATTGTGAGATAAGATACAAGTAGGTAGATACTTTATTTGGGAAAATATTTAAAATATGGCAATTTTTGACCCGTCATTAATTTAAGCTTATTTTGAATTTGAAATCAATAACCGCACAAAGGAAAGCAATAATCCAAACTCAAACATTGCTGTAAGCATCCAATATTTTGGCACGCCATAACTCACGTTAACAAACACGCCCCATAATCGAAAAGCGATAACAATCACCAAACCATTTAACATCGAATTCAAAACATTTGGCCACTAGCCAGACAGCAACCTTGCTTGTATTATCTTATCAAGCATGATTATTAAGATGTTCAATAAAAACGGGAACAAAAAATCGGGAGGGCGTTCGCGCCCGCGGACGTAAGGTATATAGCAATTAATGTTAGACAAGCAAAGAACAATTCAAAAACGCCGACACGACCACAAACTCAATTACGCACACATGCGCGTACGCATACGAGTTGAACGCACACTTGGGAGCGTTTTATTCGCGCGTGGTTAGGGCTGTTACACACACGTTCAGTTCAACATCATAATTACGAGGGCCAGTGGCGTGCGTCGAGCTGTAACGAGCTTAAAACAAAATGGCCGCTAATTTTATTTATACGCAACTGTGTGTTTAAGTTTGGAAGCACAAAGCATGGTTAAATATAAAAATATACATACACCGTAATCCGAGATATAACATTATGTACCTTGTACAGTGTGTGTGTTGTGTGTTGTTGTTTGAAAATTAACTGTTCAAAAAGTAGGTATACATATATATGTATATGTATGTATGTATGTACGTGTGCTCCTTGCAAAAACAAATTATTTCAAAACATCTAAGGAAAATATTTTGAGTACAAACAAGTAGGTAATAATGTGAGGAAGTTCCACTGAAGAAAATTATGAAACCTTCGTCATTATTTGTCACTGATTCGAATTTTCTTTTAATAAACAGTAAAATGTTTTTGTAATCGAATGCGGCTTCCATCTGGTACACTCAAAAACACACAAGTACACCTAATTAAACAGAATAATAGCGCGCATTTGTAGCACGAGAAAGTAAAGCAACATTAAAACGTTTGAATCATTTCAGACGGCGACAGAACACGACATAAACAACTAGAGCCGACAAAACTGGTTGAGCGAAACTGAGTATCCTATAGCCACGGTAGCAGGAAACATTTAAATACTGGCGAGTGATTAATATTTATTACGAAGCACGGTAGGCCCCCGTTCAAAACGGGGCCGATTTTGAATCTGTTAAATATATTATAATGTTTGTTAATTAATTCGTCAAAATTTTTCCTGTGACAATGGGGAATGCTTTTGTTGAAATGTTTGTATTATTTTTGAATGGATAATGATTACTTTACAAAATGCATTTTTAAATAAAAGTTTACTTCTTAACTAAAAAGTCTTGACGATCTTCATTAGGTATTGATTTTGTACAATGGTAAAACATTATTTGCATTGACTTTAAGAATTTCTAAAGGTTCGGTATGCTTAGTTTTTTTATTAAAACCTGGTCAAAAATTAGACTTAACTTTTTAACAAAGGATTATCTTGTTGCTCGTTGAATAGTAAACGACAGGAAACGTCGTTTTAAGATACGCTACTTCATAATCATTTATTACACACACTTTTAAATTCCAGTTCTCTCTCTACTAAATGAGAGCAAAAAACGAATGAAACGAGAATCAGGGAGCATTTCCTAGAACCACATACGATCATACGTCAGATAAGCTAAGCAAGAAAAATCACACGAATTAAGCATTCTAAAAGAGTTGTCAGTCCACCAAATTAAGTCTAACGGTGACCAAGAAAAATACCATACAAATAGACGTTATCAAGATTGTATGAAGAAAAATAAGTCGGTAATTATTAAAACAAGATTATTATCAAAATCACTATAAGTCTTGTGAGTTCAAAACAAGTTCCCCGTGGATTAATGGATGCCAGTCATTAACGCTTCTAGCAGTAATTGCCTGGCACTATTATGATGAATTGTTCGCTTTTTTGTGGATATTTTCTCAGGGATTTTTAAACGCTTCAAGGGATTATCAGCCCAAATTACTGAGCATTAGTTTAAAACTAACGTTTAAGACATTAAAGTGTTAATTAAAAGCGTTAATTTTTCAATTGCACTCTACAACTTTCCTTCAAAGCACCAATACAAATTTTCTTTTATATTTATTATGATAATTTCATTCTTTGAAAGCATTATACAATATTATCCTTTCGTTCGAGCTAATTTGTTTACAAATCACAACAAAGTCACAAAAGAGCTTTAAGTCCTGTTTTATTTAAATTAGGCACTAAAATAAATAAAGTCCCTTTGGATGGCTAGAAAAGCTAGGGTTTTTACTACCTCCGGCACGGCCTGGCGAAAGCTCTCAGCCAAATTGTATTATTTTGCATTAATTTTTGACAAAGTATATTTTGTGCTGGACTTACTTTGCATTTTTCCTGAAGAATATCTTAATTAGGCTTAGTAGTCTGCGGTACAGCCTGAAATTTTGAGGTAAGGTTAATGGCGTAGCCACGACGTTTCCATGAAGCAAGCGTTGCGTACGATGTAAAACAAGCTTCAAATGATTACATAGATTAACTAGAGGAAGTTAATCGACACGACTCTAACAAAAAATAAAAAAGGCAGTGATTAAAACCTCGGCACCAGCGCAATATACAGTGAAACCTGGTTAATTGGCACCTGGATAAATGGAAAACCTCAATAATTGCAACCAAAAGTCCGGTCCCGGTCCCTTGAGACCAAAAGGCCTCTATAATTGAAATTTTGGAACCTCTATAATTGCAATTTAGATTTTAGTGCTTTTCGTAATTTTGCCTCTATAATTGACCACATCGCAACTTAAGACCTCTATAATTGACACTGTGCTAAAAAAATCCGTTATTTTTGCTCTTGTTTTTACCTCTATTATTGAAATGAGTCACGCTTATTACCTCTGCAATTGAAATAATGTAGTTGTAGACAGCAGAAACAATATTTTAATAGCAATGATCATTTTATTTATATCTCTATCCAGAATTTAATTTATTTATTGGGTTATATCTATCACAGACAGCCTGTAGTAGGTGAAATAGATTTGATTAATAAAAAACAAAGTATGCTTTTTACATTCTAATAAAACTTTCTTTTACAATTCAAGGGAATTTTTTAAGCACATGATAAGAAAATAAAGTGGTAATTAATGTAGTGTAAAAGTGCAAGTATAGACAGAAGCAATATATGGACCAGAAACCCAGAACGTAAGCGTATAAATCTACTTTAAATGGTTATTTGCACCTCCATAAAAGAAATTTGTCAGAACGCAACCTCTATTAATGAAAACCTCTATAATTGACACAACAATTTTTGAATCTCGTTAATTGACACGACCTGCTTAAATGAAAAACCTGCTTAATTGACAAAAACTGCCCGGTCCCTTGAGATTGCAATTATCCAGGTTCCACTGTAATTATAAAAGTGTAACCGCAGCGTGTATTAATAAACCAAATACTTGAAAATTGCCGCGCCGAGCCGAGCGTCATTTCATTCAGAAATGAGTCGTTAGCGATCCAGATCTTTGAAATTACACAAAATTAATTGAGACGTCAAGCTTGCAGAAGGACGAGAGAAAAAAGGATAGGCCTGTCTCCATACTAATTTAGATATCAAGCCAACGAGCTCGACAAATTGTTAGCCATTCGTATTGGATTCGTGGAATTAAGACATTTGTCGGCTGCTTTGTTCGGAGTTTATTTTTAGTTAGAGGTTTCAATCGAATATGCTGAGAGTTTGGCGGTTTTTGTTATGGAATAGTTGAGAAGTTTGGAAACAACCGGGACCAATTATTGCTCTGTTAACACGAAATGGGGTGGCCGAAGTTTAGCCTTTCGCTGAAATTTTAATTGAAAAACATGTATGCTGTCTGAAGAGAGTTCTTGACTTTAGTAATAACAATTGGCTAGAGGTTGATGGACATGCTTTAATATGTTGTAAAAAAACATTTCATACAGAAAATATATCTCATCTTGATTTAGGTCAATTCAAATCGTGATTGCGTCATTATGACTAGGTGGAAATTGGACATGATGTAAAAACTGACAGTTCATTAACGAGACTTACAAAAAAATACTCGAAACTGATACTAAAGGCACCTTCATTATTAATTGAAACCGACTTAAATTTCCACCTCGCTCATACCGTAAAAAAACGATACTCCAACGACTGTAATTTATGTGTTCGAAATATATTAATATGTAAATCTTACTCTCGGACAAGGGTTAATTGATGTTAACTATAAATAACACTAAGAAATATTATGTATTGAATGAAAAAACAATTTTACACCTGCGTTAATGGGATCAATGGGAAATCAATTCAATTTGATTGGTGATATTATGAATTGATGTGAACAACAGAAAGTGTGTCTGATAATTTAACAGCTCTATTAGTAGCAAACGACGCTGCCGATATTTATAAAGATCGTAAAGTTATATTAGACTATGTATTGAACTAGAATCACTATCATAGCGTCGATAGACATATTTTACGACCGCTTATAGAAATACAATATCAAGACAACACGCACCGTCACCTAAGGCATAAAAATCTAACAAAGGTGCTAGTGGGTTTTCAAAAGCTGCTGGTGTATTTTTTAAATATATATACATATAGCGCCCTTTAAACTATAAAATAAAACAAATTTATTTTTTACAAACAACAAATTGTTCTCTGTAAACAGAAGCAGTTGAGGAATCATACAAAAATTTTACTGGTCATGTAATATATATAAGTAGGATGAACAAACACAATTTCTTTCAGAGTTTCGCTAAAATTCTTACAGGCGGAATCGTCGGGCCGGCCAAGTCTATTACCATATCCGGGCTATGGAATAATATTCAGTATGACTAGCAGGAATGCAAATAAAACTTCACAGAATAATCCCCTGTATAATGTAGCTGCATTATTGTAACCTAGTTCGGGAGTATCTCTTGTGTTACAGTTTATGGGCACTTTATCTGGCAATAACTGGACGTATGTATGTTTCTAGATTTTCTAGTGTCATTTAAAAAAAGACAACGCCACAATATATTACGTTTTCTAATTTTTTTAATTACCAGGACTTAGGTACGTCCCTTAGACCAGTGAAATTTCAATTGCCTATTAAGGTGCATAAAATACAGGCGCCTGGTAGATAGACGGGCATATAGGCAGACGGACAGCGGTTAGTACCTAAGGAATTTTATTTATCATCGAACCAAATAACGGGGACAAATCTATCCTTGACAAAAGTAATGACAAAATCTACTAAACCTTCAATAATATTAGTTGGCTGCATATATGTAACACGCATAACTCCTTTTGTATGAAAGTATAATCAACACTTTCATTTAAAGTGTCCTTCGTTCTCTTTGATGTACAGTCGCCATCAGATATATAGGAGCGGCCAAGGTGTCCACAATATCTGAACACGCACTCGAATGCCCTGACAATAGAGGCGTGTTCAGATATTTGTTAGCACCTTGGCCGCTCCGATGTATCTGATGGTGACTGTACAGTCGTAAACATAAACGTTGTATGAACGTGTGATTGCGCATGAATTTCTTTAATCCGCTGCCTTTATAATACGAGGGTTCGCTATAAAAACATGCAATTTTATTACCCTCAAGTTCTTTTACTAGAAGATTATCATATTTAGTATCCT
This sequence comes from Cydia fagiglandana, assembly GCF_963556715.1. NCBI lineage: Eukaryota > Metazoa > Arthropoda > Insecta > Lepidoptera > Tortricidae > Cydia > Cydia fagiglandana. The sequence continues at coordinate 7,614,481 of NC_085949.1, read as the reverse complement.
CTGGAGATCCAAAGTTATTAGTATAATATGTGCCGTCCTATTTATCTTCCCCTAAATCATATTAGCTTTCCAGCTTGTTCTAATAAGATGACATTTAAAGGTTATTGCGATGCTAATGCAGAAGTTTGTATAAATATTTTTATTTAATCTGAGATTTTGGTATTTGACGATGTCTATGTTTTAAGTATGATGGAATTTATGAGATAGATTATAAGCAACTCAACGTTTCATCATACTTTGAGTAACGGTTCAAACAAGGTTTGAACAGATTTTTTGTAGTCCGTCTTGTCAGATTTTCATTTCTTTTATTTTCTACAACTATTTTATTTTATTTTCTACAACATTATAAACAAGTCTTAGATATAATTAGCGAAATTTAAAAAGCGAAAACAGTGTAACTATTTCACTACTTAGGTACTTCCATAAGTTTATTTACCGACAATATAGTGGTTTATGCCGGCGTAATTACGGCGCCTCTTGGACATTTACCGGGACGTACATAGCCTTAAATTAATTCACCAGTAATCAGAACTAATGCGGTGCGACATTTACGCTCAGCTGATGAGTCGAGTGCATTAATAACCGTTTATCACCACGACGCTAATAAACCCGCGACAGCGAGATCTATTGACCCTCATTTAGGGCCATTTACATACATGGTGCTAGAGATATCGGTTTAGGAGATGAGGTGGTCCAAAATGAGGATGTTGGGAAATTTTGAGTTAAAAATTGCGGTTTAAAACGTGATGACGTGAAGAAAGTTTTGAAGACTAATAACACAAATACGCGTATAGCAATAAATTTAAAATTTTCTTGTTAATTAATTCATGTAATAGACACCGCGACATAAAGTTAGTTTAACGCTTACCGGTAGCTTTTATGAAATCATTCGATAGGGCATTTTTAAGAGGCCATAAATTTTTAAATCATCAAAATTAACTGCCTGATATCAGATACGTTGGCGATGTAGATATAAAAGTTTAATAATATCTTTGTAACAGTGGAGGTTCCATAACCCTTACATAAATAAAGTTACGGTTTTATTTTACAGGTACTTGGCGACGTGTAAAATATTGTAAGTTGTAATAAAACTATGTATAATAATATTTTATAAGGATTTTGTATAGGTAATCGTATCACGTATTGAGAAATCCGAGAACACCATGTAAAGTGAACGCATAAAACAAGATCTGCTTTATGAATAAATTATAGCAATGTAAAGTATGATAAATGATGTAAGGATTGTAATGAAACGGCATGAGATGTATACAGAGAAACTAAAGCTATCGAAAGTATTGAAAACGTTACACGCGATAATAACTATAACAGCGTAGATGATAAAGTCGATAATGGTGTAGATGTTAATCGCTCGTGGCATCATTAAGTTTTGCTGAGTGTACCCATGCCTCACATAGCGCTCAGCGGGTGGTTGGAACAAGTAAACTAGTCTTACAGTGAGGGTAACGTTATAATTTATCGATGACCAATTTAAAGAGATTCCTAAGTGATAGAAGCTTGCAACAAAATTGTGGTTAGTACTGAAATAAGAGCGTATTTGAAGAAAAGGCCAGGATACGTTGGTTGAAAGCTATCGATGCGTTAGTTCAATGAATACTCACGATTCGAATGATTATGATGTTACGAATAATAATTAAGGTTCTGACATTTTGGGAGCAGAGGTCGTTGGGTTGGCATTTCGTTAAATAGAGACTTTGTTATGTGCGACTATAGACCTTAATTATATTAGAATGCACCTGCTGTTGTACATTGTATTTGATGTTAATTTAATAAAAACAAAGTTGATTTATCTAACCTATTTTATTTTATTGTAATCTGAACGAGTAGCAGTTCAATGGACATTGGAAAAATCTTTTATCTATCTCCAACGGTATATGCAATATATTCAATATAAAGGTTTTTTACAATACAACAATATAATTTATTAACTGACATGTAAAATTTGTAAAATTTTATCAATAAATGTATCTTATTTTATCTTATCTTACAACATGAATAATTTAACCTCTAAAAATGGTTTCTGACTAAGTTCATCAAGAATCATATTCTTGAGTAGTATTTCTACCTCACGATCAGATTCGAAAACAGGATCCCTCTCTCATCAAAGCTCGCCAACGGCATTCTAAAGAATCATTCGAAACTGGTTTCAAAAACAATGATCTCGCGTTCTTCTGTTTTTGTCACCTGCCCTTTGCGTTATTACTTTAATAGCGACACTGTTGACGTTGGGAATACTAAATGTGTAACCTTTTCAAGTTTTTGTAAACAAACTAAATATAGAAGTATCATCCATATCTCTTTACTTAATATTCTTTTTAAAAAATCCATCAATGCAACTAAATTTGGGAAAGATTTTATTAAAAACCCAATCGGACCACCGAATAAGAATTCGCGTCATTAATAACGTTTTTCCATTAAGGAAATTATTGACGTATTAAACAAACTCAATGCCCCCGAGTCTTAACAAACACCCAGACATTACTCAGGAACGTTATTGATATTAAAAAAAGGTTAATTCACAAGACGCTAATTACCAGGTACACGACCCACGATTACTTAAAGCGGAGATCATTATTAAAACCGCTGTTAAGTATAAGGATACCCGACAATGCGTTTTCGGCACGATAATGTTTCAATTTATGGGTTCCGCTGAATCCGAACGTATCAAATTAAAGCCTCTTCAAACAAGTTTACTCGTGCTTTCCGAAAGCCTTCGAGACTTAAATATTGGGGACAAGAGAAGTACAGTAAGAAAGCATTGTTGAAATCGCGAATGATTCATATTTTTTGCCACTTACGGCTTCGTCTGAATTCACGCGCAAATGAAAACGTTTATATTTTCTACGGCTCTTTAGTCTATTTAAAATTTTCGTTCCTTTGTCTTATTCCAGGCAAATTATCCGTATGCCAAATTCCTTCCAAGTATCCATAAAGCTCAACATCTTTGAGATTAAAAAAAAATAGTTATGAGTATAAGTAGTTTTATAATCATAGAAGATTGTTAAATTTAAGTTTAAAGACTTCATGACAAACATATCTAGAAAGAGTACTGACTCATAAAGCATACAATAGATAAATCAGTGTTGACAGCAAGTGACTTGATTATTCGGGCCATAAACTCCGTTTCCAATGCGGTCATTACTGTAAATAATGGTAAATACCAAGCTAAGGAACTCTAAAACATGGAGATCGTTCTTATTAACATATTAAAGGAGGATGGTTGAGCAAGTAGTGGTAATTACACCGGTTCGGGAAGGGTACAATTGTCTGGTACTTGAGGCCAGCGGGATACCTCGTAATTTGCGCTCCGAGCAACACCGTGTGCGTTGTTAGCTGCTCCAATTTCTAAGGTGCAGTCGTGATGTCAATAGTAAACTACTGAGATTTAAGCTTGGAAGAGATTTCAGAGAGAATTTATGGAGGAGCAAGATGTTATGACGACAATTCTTTGTTGGTCATGTTCACGAAAATTTTCTAAAACGTAAATAACTACGATTCACGTTTGTTCAATAGGATAATAGATGGTATTTTTGTGTAAATTAAAGAGTCTGATAGATAAAAAGACAAAGGATGTGGATTATTTATTTAAGGTTTTATAAATTATGACGAGCTTATTCTTAATAGTTCTGATTTATTTGTACTGTGAATTATTAGACAAATATATTTTAAAATAATTTGATTTTACTAACACGGGACTTAATCACGTAAAACTTAGGTTTTATCGCGTAACGTCAAGTAAGTTCGAAACGTCAGGCCATAAATAAATGTAAGTTTTACGCGATTAAGTCCCTAAGTAAGCTAAGTTAAAAAAAAATACATTCAGACGAAAATGGCATCTACATGAAATTTAGGACAATTTAGGGCATATGACCTCTTTGTCAGCAATAGGAAAAAGTAATACGAGAGTTATAACGTAATTAAGTCCTGTTTCAAACAAATAATGTGCGAGATAAATAAAAGTTTAAATTTACCTCATATAAATGCACATGAACTTTAAATCTAGATCATCTCAAGTGTCTACTGTCTAGCGAGTTTGTGCAAGCCAGCGGGCTCCTATAATTTACGCTAAGCAACACGCTACGCTATGCTTACTTTGCAGCTTTATAACTAAGGAAGCTGGCTTATTTAGTTAACAAATCATATATGTTTATAGCCAGTCTGCTAATATAGTTGTTGGAGATTTACTTGTGTATGTTGGAGATTTTATATTGGAGTTTGCAGACACATTAAGTTGATACTTCTAAATAAGATTATCGATAATCAACTAAGTAACTTTCCATAATCAAAAAATGTGTATATTTAATGACCATTGATACTTTGCACTTGTACATAGTACAAGGCAATAAACCATTTCTAAATCTTACTACTTATATTTAAATATCATAACGAGAAGCAAACAATATTTTCTGTTTCAGTAAGTTAGCGTTATGTCAGTGAAACGGATGATACGACGGATCAGTAATATAAAGGTAGAAGGACTAAGTTTGATTCCCAGGCAGTTCCATTAGTGCAACAGTGCAATTGTGTTTAGATCGACCATTAGTGATTACAATTTCTAACAGTCAAAAAGCCGCGTAACAGAATTTATAGCTTTCAGAAAATGGATATACGAGTATGTACTAGTAGAAATAAAGTAGACACTCAATTCAATTTTAACATTCTTATTAACCCACAATCAAACGTCATGATTACTCAATTACCATACATATAGTTTGAATAATCAAATTTGCTTTTTAAAATTAAATTTAAGGTTTTTAATACGAGTCGTATCGGACGATGCAATTAGTTGCATTGTTATGTTAATCGGGTTTCTTATTGAGCCCGCGTTGATGTAAGATAGTTATCTTCTTATTGGATGCGCGAGAGATTTATGTTTCGACGGTTTAATACAATGATAACTGGGAGCTTATACACATGTAGGAATTGTAAATTATGGTGCTTGTTTATTTATGTACTGTAGAAAGAAAACTAGTTATCTGATCCACGGATACGGTATTAATTACATTTAAACAAAATGGGTATGAATAAAAGACTTGAATCTAAATTATAATGGGTATAAGCCTTATATGCAAAGTTCAGATCGAATTCAAGTTATAATAAGAATATTTAGACTTATACAGATATTACAGATACTAGATTTATACAGATCCTAGAAGTACTTAAAAATACATTCTTAGTTAAAATTGGCTTAAAGTAAAATATACGTGTAAACTGTTTCAAATAGTCAAACAGAATAACCTAATGCCATTAAATTGGAAGTAAAAAATTCAGTTGTTAGAAATAATAATAAACCTAATATTTACCCCGATGTTATTACGTTTGGGCTACCCAATTTCTTAGTGAATGTCTGAAATTCAGTACACTAACACAATTAATACATATTTGATTCCATCAAGTCAGAGGTTGCCCTTTTCTGGAGTCTGCAATTTAGGATCTGTCAAAATAAATAATTTATCTCTAAGGACAATTACCTACTAATAACAAAGGAAAGGAAATATTTTAAAAATAGGTTAATGTGAAAATAGGGATTCATAAAACTACCACGATACTAGGAATTGAAAGTAGGAATGTAGAATGGAACGGATGACGGTAAAAATATCCACGGCATATCAAATTTGATAAGTAAGTAGATTTAACAATGAAACTCATGTATGTTATACTACACAATTATGGAATTAATTCCATCTTTGTATGATTTTCCTGTTGATCTCGATAATCCAAACAGTCGTTTTATCCTTTTCAGATACTGGCATCCTATTCCGATTCCCAACATTGACAAAAAGTTTAGCGAACATTTGTTTTCAATTAAACCGTTGAAATACACACTGAGATCTCTTTCGAGTCGGATGTCTCTGTAATTAAGATCTGAATGTTCTCACTCACCACCACATATGTGCGAGTCGTGTTACAGATTTATTGCATTGTTGTAGTGTTTGATTGAGTGTTAAGTGGGGTTTTTCAGAATTATTAGTGTAGTTTTGTATGTATAGTAAAATTTATTAGTCACGCCTTGTTATATTGAAAATATTGATGTTATATCGTGGGTTTAGGTGTTAAATTAGTATCACACTGCTTTTTATAATCATCAGCATAATTATTTTTGTGTATATGTATTTTTGTCCAACCCTGATGTGTACATTGGACTCGGTGTCCAAACACTAAACCACCCCTACAGAAATTGTAGTCGCAAGCATATGTTACATCAACAGATCGCGTCTGGAGGTCCCATGATCTCAAGCTCGAGACAAAAATTAGCGTCTACAGGGCGCTAATCATTCCTGTCCTTTTATATGGAGCAGAGACATGGTGCCTCTACAAAACAGACATAAAGAAACTAGACACTTACCACCTGAGGTGTTTGCGGTCTATACTCAGGATTAAGTGGCAGGACCATGTTCCCAACTCCGAGGTCCTGCGTCGTTCCGGAATGTATGGCATGGAGGCCATACTAATGCAGCGGCAGCTCAGATGGTGTGGGCACGTCCTTCGAATGGATGATCACCGCTTGCCTAAAGCTGTCCTCTACTCTGAGTTGGCAGTGGGTAAGCGGAAGCACGGTGGTCAGCACCTGCGCTACAAGGACGTGCTCAAACGGCATCTGAGCGCTTGCGCCATCGACCCTGAGCATTGGGAGGAGCTTGCTGGAAGAAGGTCATCTTGGCGTTCTACCATCCATAACGGTGTCAAAATGTTTGAGGATAACCGTCTCAAAAGCTTAGACACCAAACGCCAATTACGGAAAGAGAGACCTAAGCCCTCCTACGTGTACACGCTCAACGAAGCTGGCCAACTGTATTGTCACACGTGCAATAGAGTGTTTAAGACCAAGTTCGGCCTGGCCAGTCACATAAGGGCTCACGCTAGACAGCGTCCATGATGTTTATCTGGGGTCGCCGTCATCGAAAACGATGAGGAGGACTATATATATATATATACATCAACATTCCATTCAGCTCCCTATCAAAATACACCCTAATCCCGCACCTTTTAATATCCGCAACCAATACAAACATAGACAGTAGAACAAACAATCAGTTTTTTCGAGCGGCGTCGAATAGAGCGTTATCAAAGCTGAGTTAGGCCGCCGACACGGTTCCTCAGATAATGGCTCGGACCGTCAATATTTGAAAACCCATCAGTGACAACGACAAAATGACTTCTTCACTTTACTAAAACAATTTTTACAATACTGATATTGAAACTTAAAATAACCCTAATATGGTTAAAAATAAGGATGATTTTACTGTTGACGATATTGAAAAACACAGCGGCGTGCTACTTGCTCCATTAGGCAGTCTTTCATGTATTAAAAATAAAAGTATTGATATACTTATGGTAGTCAAAGTTGAGGTAGGTAATGAGGGTGAAGGTATGATAGATGACACTGAGCTGAGATACAAAATACTTGAATTTTCAAACTGAAATTCGGGTTAGGGTAAAATGCGAAATAGAAGAAGATTTTTGTGTTTGCGTCTAGAATTCTAGAGCGGGAACGATTAAAGTTTTATTTCTTAATTTCATCTCGACTCATTAAGAACTTGTGCAATAAATCCTACGAGAAAATTATAGATACAGACGTCTCAGTAAATAAAGCTTAAAGTATTAAATCAGTCTGTTCTAGCATTCGCGCTCTCCCGACTTGTTTACAAAAAGTTCCGTGACTTATATCTGCTGAACTTTGTTTTAAATTAAGGATGTAAGGAGTGTTAAGGAATAAGGAAAGACGGAGAAACAAATTAACGTTTCGCAAGACGGAGAGAAAATTGCTTCATGTTTTCCAACAACAGGTCATTTATTGCCTACAGGTACTTACAAATTCCTTAAATTGTGTCTTTGAGGGTCTGAACACTTACCTGTAAAAGAAATAATTTATTAATAATTACAGAAAACGTATTAGTCATTACAAGACAGTATCATCTTACATTATAACATTTAAGCTTCCTTGTCTCGTAGAACATTAAAAATTGACAGTGCATTAGTGTTATTTGTACGATATTACTATTTAAATGTGTGCGTAGGTGTGGGATCAAAGAAACGTTATGCATTTCGGCTTACCATTCCAAGATAAAGGCGTGTTATGGAGACGCCTTTACTCTACGGTGAAAGATTACAGTTTTATTTACTACTCCAAAACGTTTGATAATCCATGTCTTAATTAACTAAGCGGGAGTGAGGCCAGTACTGCGCGACCCACCAACCAAGCGTCTACACGATTCTCGTATAAATTTAAAGCATTAAAAGTGAGTTTTATTCCAATGCCTGTAGAGTTAATTGTCCGAGTTCGTGTTAAACTAGGCGCCGTCTCGCTAATCTTTAAATTTCATGGTACAGGGTCTGCTACATGCGTTTTGTCGGCAACGCATATCCATTTGCTCTGGGCTGATTTGATTAGGAGTTATTTTTAAATTTTTATTGTACGAACCAAAACACTTTATAGTGATACGCCGTCGAATTAAAATTCTTCTAAACACGACAACGTCAATGAACTCGAAAGGCAAACTTGACGGATTTATTTAATAGAATCGTAAAATCGTAAAATCTTGAGTAAATCGATGAATCTCTCGGAAAGATAAATTAAATTTTAATAATCTACACTCCTTTATCTGGGCGGATTAGATCGTAAATCTTAACGGGGCCTTTTTAATTCACAGTTTTATAGGAGGGCATAAAACAAACAGCGCCGGTGCCTTACAACAACGGTGTTATACCAAACTTTATTTAAGAAGAACCTGAATCAATCAGAAACGGTAATCCTGCAGGGCAATAAACGATCTTGGACAAACGTCGATAAAGCGGAGTTTTACGATCTGCCACCTCGTTTATTACTCCTCTGCGACGGGGCAAAACAAAAGTCGGGAATATGGCATTAACAAAATGGGCCGCACTCAACAGTATTGTCGGTTACACTAACAAATTTACGATTATTCCGAGCTGTATAATCGTATTGGGGTATCCGATGTCATATAAATAATCTATCACTATCCGGCCGTGTTCTCTTTAGATTTATTTACAGCTTTCAAAAGATTTATAAATGTAAAGCTTAAATACGAGTCACGTAGTAAATCAGAAAAGTTTTAACAATAAATACATTTCATAGCAGTAGGTACCTAATGGCGTCAAATGAATGTAAATCTTGCTAGTAAAGTTTTATTATAAAAATAAATTACCGACTTTACATTGAGCTGCTAAATTGATTTAGTTTCAGTAGTTTCAAAGATTCAAAGAATTTATTTGCTACCCTTTTTCTTTCGCAACTGCGTTGTTATCTAATGGCGTGTATTTCGAAAAAAAATATTTCTAAGTAACACTGACCCCAACTTGACCAGTCTTTAATGCTCGTCACAGATAACGAAATGAGAATGACACCTCACGACCAGTCTTGAAATGTACGGTGCTGTCAAATGTAGACCGTTCCGTCGGGCATGAACTTGAACTCTCTGACAAGGTCACAGCGCATACTGCCAGATTGATAAATCTCAACCTTAATAGAGCAATCTCGCACATAATCTATTGAGATCATAATCTAGACAAGATAGTACCTACGAGTTCAAATAAGAACAAAAATCGAAGACCAATTTTTCGAATTCTTCTAATACGTAATTCAAGTTTAAGTGTTCGCAGAATATGAATAGGAAACAAATCAAATCCCTAATGTAAACATTCTTAAATAATGATGCTTTAACGTCCTTTCCATCAAATTTAGCCGAGACGGTAATTATTCAAAATTCCCTATTCGGAGACAAAAATACTTTCTGAACAATTATCATGAAAGCGTCTTCTGATCAATCAGGGCCATTAGAAGAATTGCTCGTTCGACTTTTGATAAAATATGACCGAAGTGTTTCACAAAAAGGAACGAGAATTCTCGAGGCGCAACAAAATGAAGAAATTAACTGGAAATCGGTGAAATAGCGGCAAGATAACTTAATCGTCTGCTCGTAAGAAACCGGTTTTTTTTTTCAAAGTAAGGTCAGAGTGGGGTAAGCGTGGCTGTTTGTAACGCCGACAGCGGTGTAGGAAATTATTTTCTGGGAGAAGTTTCTTTGTAAGTACTTAATTACAAAGTACTTTGTTAAGGGTAGTGCCTTCTATAAGTAGAGACAGTGACACAAACGTATTTATTTAACTATGTACTCATTTACCGTTTAACAAGAAATTTGAATAATCGTTTAAGTTCTCAATTTCCTATACGCTCCTTACAGGAGTTTACGCTTTCCTTTAAAGTTGGAATGCAAGGAGTCGGATTAAATACGTCAATATCATTTTCGATATACGAGTCGAATATCGCCAGTTTCGAAAACAAGCGTAGGCCTGTATTCTATAAGGGATATACCGTAGTTGGCTCTGGATCACGACCGAATTGAGGACGGTGGTCCAAGGAAATATTTATAAATAAATATCTTATGCAATGCTTTATAAGGGAAAAGGTAATAAAATTATCAGATGTGCCCAAATAAGAAGATTGAGAGATAAGATTGCAATCAGTGCAGTGTCAGTCTATGCTTTTATTTCAATATAATCAGAATAATTTTCCGCTATTAATAATAACAGTTCAGTTAAAAGTTGTAAATTATATTCCCTCCATACGTCTAAGTAATCAAATTTTACAATTCCTAATTCCCGTAGATTATCGCGTTCCTCTGCTCTCTTGAGCCGTCTGACGGGCCAAGACGAATTATTATTTTTATAGTACGTGGTGCTCAAACAGATTGCCCGAGATTTGGTGCCTTCGGTGTATTTTTTATGAAGTTGTTCAGTTTTACGTGAAGGTGTGTTCACAGGTAGAAGTTTTAATGATGTCGACTTGCTAAGCTTTACAAAGTTGCGCCAAGTTGAAAAAAGCAAATAGTGGCATTAAAAGTATAATGTTTAAGCGGATTAACTAAGTTTTTAATGCTGCTTTAAGTCTTAAAATGTAAGGTAATAAGTGCGTGATATATGAAGCAGTCTTGGAGTTAAAATTAAAATATCAAGGTTTAATACCCTATCAATGTTTGTTACTGTTTGTGTTTGTTACTGACCAATTGTTATTGACCATATTAATTGGTGTCTCTAATCAATAAAATTTCTAATCTCCATCAGTTCACAAGTATCTTAACCTGAATAAGACTTTTTTACGCCTCTAAACATAACGGACATAGAATTATCCGCCCAAAATAATTATACCATCCAATTAGATGCCCTACAGACAAAAGAAATATGACGGCTTTCACACGAAGATTCCAACTTCCTTGACAATAGACTCTGTCAGCGGCCAATAATATTATATTTTAAACACATTAATATGAGAATATGCTAATTCAGATTCACGGTCCGTAAGCAGCTTTGTTTAAATTTTATGATTAAACCATACAAAGTTACACCTTTGTGTTAATGATAAGACGTAATTAAAAGACAAGTGAATATATTTTATTACATAAAAGGTGTGATCAGGAAGAATGGAGATTTAAATGTTAATAAGGACGCGTTTGAAAACGAGTGTGTGAAAAATTGTAGATATTATTTATTCCAGGTTTAAACTGATTAAATTATGTATGGCAATTTAACAATTACTAACCACAGGCAAGCAACGTGAACGCTGCAATGTATGTTTAATATCTTTGAAATTTAATATGTTTGTCTTAGATAAATAATTTATGAATCTAATTTAAGTTTTAATTAACAATAGAAGTAGTTTTCTCTAGAGTATCCTCCAATAAGAATGTACGAGTAATTCCTTCCGCCACAGGATTCGAACCATTTCATAAAGTAAAGATCAATACATACCCAGTTCCCTAGTTTTAACTATGAATAGAATGCGAATGGACCACGGACGACATTGCGAGTTGGGACCGAAGTGTATTAAAATTTAATCAGCGACGCTGAAAAGTGGGTTAGTTTTTTATGGTCACGAGGGTAGTAAGAGCCTCTGAATAAGGCTGTATGTTTTATTCAGAGAGAAGTTTTAGGACGGTTAAATATAGAATCGACTGCTCCGTCGTAGGAAAACAAAGGATATAAAGGTATTCAGTTCACATGTTAAATTCAAGTAAGCCTGTTGGCTTGCTGCTTACTTGAATTTACCTAGTACCTATGTACCGGTACACGCTTATGTATGTAGTTACTTATCTAGTTTTTATTCTATTGACTTTTTTGCTGTATAAAGCTTGGCTGGACGTCGTGACAGCGGATATGGAAGAGAACAATCTCACACGTGAGGATACCGAAGACCGGGCAAAGTGGAGAAGACTGAGCAGGAAAGCGGACCCTGGTGCTAGGCCGGGAAAATGCTAGGCTGAAGAAGGAAAGAAGAAAGCTGGATCAAATCGTAGCTGGATGAGCTTAAGCTAATTGAGTTAGTAGCCAGCCTAAAAGCACCGACTTTTAAAAGCTAAACAAAGATACATAAAATCATGATCCTTTCTCCCGTTTGACACAATCAGGAAAATCTAAATAGGTACATCAAAAAAACCGCTCAGTATATACCGGGGTGTTATAAAGCACCCAACCGACAGGCGTCAAAACAAAACGCGCATAACATTGCCGCGTTAAACTTACCTGCCGTATCTGCATTTGAAAACTCACTCAGTTTTATACCTTGTTCTCATACAATAAGTTACATAACTGAATGAGTTTTGGTATGATAATACGACGGATGTGTTACATGTGGCAACACTGATAACGCGCGATCGATCACTCGCCCACGCGTCACAGTGTTGCCACCCTAATCCATTACGCCCTGAGTTAATAAAATCCTGTGTCTTATTTACAAATTGATAAGTGTCTGATAAGTGTTTGATAAGCATGGCAACCGCTACTGAGAAGGTGTGTTCCACAATGTACCGCAACAGATGCAGTTGTGAAGCAGTCAGCAAATACAATTTGTACATCTAGGTCAATAGTTATGGTAGTAAAAGATAGTCAAAATAAATGTCAACAACATTTAGAGAAGCTCGGATACCGAAGCACCTAGTATGTACTATTATTACAAATTGCAGGTGTATTAAAATAAAATTACCTACAGTTCCATAGAGGAAATTAATGAAGAGTACATACTACGCTGGAAAGCCTAGGTCCCAACTCGCTACTAGCGGTCTAACGATAGAGCAGCCGAAAATCTTGCTAAGTTAAGGACTAAATGATAAAAACGGAACGCGAGCAGCAGAACATAGCTTCAGAAGCAACTGAAACCAACGCTATAACTATAACAGAGGCATTGCATTAAAATATGACTCTTTACATTCGAAGACAGGTTAAATACTGAGCTTCTAAGAATAATTGGTCCGGAGAAGAATAAAACAGCGCCATCTGACATCAGCCTTGATAAAACTGACGCGGGCGACAGTCTCTATGACATGTACTCGAGGATTACACTTTTCAAAACACACGAAATATTTTCTCAAGAGCCAGACGAAATTAAACCTTTTACCAACGTCATAAAGACCTTAACTTAAGGAAGCTTTTCTCATTTTATCGGTATCAATTATAATGATCATGCTACTTAGACGGCTTTCAAAGGATTCTCTATTACTAATTGTTTTGAAACCGTTAGCTTTGACAGGTTAATGGTTCGATGGTTAACTTAAAGTGTTTCTATATCACTTTACAAAAACACTGAATATAATTTGTATCGTTACTGTTATTTTAATACTTTGATCTAGATATTCTAGATTACTGAAACAAAAATTTATTCAACTATATTTATGACATTTACAAAGTCTCTATTAGAACAAAAATGATTATAATTTGCCTGATCATGTTACTAGAATGTAATAATACTCGTACATTCATTATAACTAAAGAAACCAACATCAATTAGTCCTGAATAAAAACTAGAATCAGTAAATGTCTAGCTTATATAATGATAATTCAAACCACTTGGATAGTTTTATGCATACATAACGGCAACCAAGTAAAAATAAAGAAATATGGACGAAGCGCCTGAACTAAGTGGCAATAAAGATTTCATGCTACATTGTTTTACTTGCTTTGCATTACATTTCTTGGTTGTCACAAAATATGCATAAAACCATCCTTACGCGTAAGCCTGATCAACTAATGAACCTGTCCCGGTTCCAAGGCGAGATATTTAATACTTTGCTCGATAATTATAAGCAAAGAGCCTTCTGGAAACACATTTTGTATTAAGCAATTAAGTCGCGGTTTGTATCTCGCGCAGATTAGGTACTTTGTAAAAGCGTTTTCAGGGTTCCGTACCCGAAGGGTAAAAACCGAACCCTATTACTAAGACTCCACTGTCCGTAACATTATGTTACCTCCTAGTGACATGTAACCGTTACGTTGTACTTACCTAATAAAAATGTAAAACGGTATTCTGCAAGTATTTTTGCCGTTCATTTGTTAAAAGTAACCCACCATTATACGACTTATAAAAGTTGTAAATCTTAACGAAATACATTAAATAAATCGTAGTAACATTACAATTAACTGTTATTAGAGTGGCAATGGCACCTTACTTTTAAAATTGATAGTCATTTCGAAGACGAATTATAACTGTATGGATGTAGTTGTAGGACGAGTGAAAATAGCAAAGATTATTACTTTTAGCTTTAAAATTATAGAGCTACTGCTTTAAAAATGTGAATATACTCATCTTTCTTCTGTCTTAATAATTATCGCTAAATAAATACGACTTTCAACGATAAAAGAAATGTAATCTTATACAAACTAAAAGTGAGTATTAAACAAGGCTTCTGAAACGATAAAAAAGTCCGTTTTCTACCTACGCTAAGAGTTAATTGAACTTAACTAGATCCCAGGGACCTCTTACAAGTTCATCTGGCTGGAAATGAGTGTAGTCACGCTATTTGGGAGACTATAAACATGAAGCAACGTTAAGGGAATTACTTAAGTGTTTTCGATAACTTTAGAAATAATGTACATATTTGTAAATGTTAGAAAATACGCTTCACCAAGTACTGTCTTTATTAAGAGGAGACGGTCTTTCTGTCAAAGATAAAAAAACAAATTGATCTCATATAATATTTGAATGAATTATATAAATCAGTAGTTAGACAGATATAATATATAATTAATGCGAAAGATGGACACTATTTTATCTTAACAAATTAAAACGCCCGTCTTAACTTGTTTAGATAACGCCAACATTTTATTATTGTAAACAATTTTTCCAGGCTAATCTTTTTCAGTTAACCAAACACGAGGTAAACTACCATATAAGTAAGAGTGAAGGGCAAATTTATTTGTGTTATCAATTCTATCTACATCGCCCAATCTATTAGATTATCTGCACTAGGCCACGATTGCATACTAATGCAGGAAATTGCACGATCTAATATCATTAATATAATCAAATAAAATACTGAAGATTGCATCGAGATTCTGTCACATCTTTATCGCGCGGCGTCAAGAAGCAAATTTGTGATCTGAATTAACTTATTGAATAAAACAACATCGTTTTCAAAAAGTAATGTTATCCTTTTTAGACACAAGACATGTTATAAACTTTAATATATGTCATATTTCACCAGAAGAATTGAGATTATAATTTATACATATACCAAGCAAAGTTTATATTTTCAAATACCTAACAGAAGTTGAAGATATTGAAAACATATATATTTTCCTTAATATTAAATAGTCATTTTATTTTACAACATAAATTTACCCTTAATTTTAATATCTCGCATATAACTGTATAATTGTATACCCGTCCTATTTTTCCAACAATATAAATTACATACGTACATTATTCTTGAAGCTGAGTCGTATAACAAAGTGTTTAACAAACGAAATACCAAGAACCGAAATAATTCCTACGATTGTTCCAAAAACAGTTTCAATTCACGTTCCCAGTACCGCTAGCAATAATGTCACAACTTTATTTGATCAGCTTTCAAACGGCAGCCACATAAAATAAATATTGAATCGAAACAATATAATCAACTAAGTTCAAACACTGATTCTAGTGAGGTAAGGACCTCTGCGTACGATTTTAGTATTTTGATTAATATTGGAGGAATAGAATAAGGAATGTAAAACTACACGTAGTGTGATGCCTAGTTGACTACAACTCAAGTACTTGACTTATCACATACAAGTTATCTAAGTACTTTCACGTAATATCAGAACAGGATAGAGATTCATGGTAGTAGGTAATTATTTGCTGGTCCAGAATGAGAGAGCTATATTATAATTCCTTTTGTAGGACTAGGATTAAAGAAAGCTTAAGTGCGTCGCAGATGAGATTTCGCTGTCTGGATCAGACATTAAGATTGAAAAATGATGACCCGAAGAATTGAGAACAAACGATTGAGATTTCAAGAATTTATTTCTAAGTTGTTGACTTGGGAACGGCCCAAGAGCCGAGGTAAACGGAATTCGGGGATTATTCTTTGATTAGAGGCTTGATAGACTATCATTTGATTACTGAGCTAGTTAAGTTTGTTATAATTTTTGTAGCATTCTTTGTCTTAAGGCTATTGGAACAGCAGATGAGATTAAATAAGATTTTAGTATTAGTTAGAAGGGTGATTTTTTTTCTAACACAAAATATGCGTCTAATATTCTTAAATGATCAGAAAGTAACAAAGTAACAGTCATTATAATACTAAGATAACAAGTTGACTAACATGTTCACACTTCACAGTGTTGGGTTTATGTACTATGTCATGACAGTCCAAGTGTCCAAGACCCTCTTTACTTCGTTCGGAAAAGCATTAAGGTTTCAAATAGTTCCTGGATCAAGAAATCGTACACAACTCACAGGATGCAAGCAAATATTTGATAGCTCAGTCCAATCTTGTATGTCATACAATCGTTTGTAGCCAGAGAACCGATCATGCATCAAAATGTCAACAAGCTGAGTAGGGACTGAATGAAGAAAAAAAAAGTGACACACCCGATCCGCCCGGGCAATTTGCTTCGCTTATGGCGAACTATCTGACAAAGTAGTAAAATGATACAATTCTTTTGAAGCATAAGACGTTTCGATCGTAAAATGGATAGATATATCGAATAAAATATTATTCTGGACGTTTGTCAGTTTCCGCGTGATTTGAATCGAGTGTCGCCAGTAAGTTTTTGTGGATCACTTCTATTATTACGGAAAGTCGGGCCATTCTTTCGTGTTTTTGACTGGAGTTAGGTACAAAACCGAAGTTAGTTGAAGAATGGACCGCCATATGATAGTCACCTGCCCCGTCACTGTGAGCCATTCTCCCCTTTTTTTAAATTGATAAAATCGTTAAATAGTATTAAAGCTATACCATGCGGAGATTGAGAACATATATAATGAAATGAAATACTATATTACGTAATTCTCTCCTGGTGAAGATACATACATTTTCAAGTTATAGCCAGTATCGCTGTACCAACAAGACGGCAAGCATTAAATTCATAAGCATGTAGAGCCACTTGAGCTCAAAAAGGGACCGAAGTTCATAAATTATACTTAAATAGATACTGGTTATTTTAAGTAGTTACGCTCTTGAGCAGGTGGCCAGAATAAACGAGAGCAAATTACAAGTTATTGATCTAGTTCATTAATTAGTTAATTAGCTTCTGCAAATACGATACGGAATAACAATTATGATATGAATATTTGAGCAAGAAGCTTTGTTCGGTATCTAGTTTTACTTTATATTGACAGACGTGAGTGAGTATAATGTAGACTTTATTAATATAATCCTATCCAGTAAACATGAACAGACTTGATTCATAAAAAAGGAATGACGATATAAAAAAGTCAATAGAATAAACTGCGCACATCTTAATTTTTTAGGAAGCAGAATTTCAAAAACATCTTATAGGATTTATAAAATCTTAGCAAACAATTGGATTCCCTCCCTTACAAAACAAGATTTCTTTGCACGTCAAAAAAATGTTGATCCAAATTCAATAGCAGAGGAAACGTAAGAAAAAAGTAAGCCCATGTTGTGGTCCATTATGACCCATAGTATCGACGGCGGGACAGTATACAATATACACTATAGTATCTATTTGTTGTCATTTATGTGCGAAATTTTATAAATCCTCCCTTCACAGACTTCCGGAGTTTTGTGAGAGTACAATAGCAGATTTGTTGCGTAAAGGTATCCGACCGCAAACAGTCGATTTGGACACCGGAACGAAAAAATTCTGTACCATCTTTTATTTGGAGCCATTGTGTCCGAAACTCCGAAGACGAACTATGCAGATATGAAATTTTGTGAAGTTCCAAATATACGTTAATACTTTGCACATGTTTAATATCACTAGAACAAGTTTAGCTAGAATGTATGCTTATGCAGTGTTTTACACATGTTTAGAATGTAATTAAAGTAACATCAATGTATTAATTGGCAAAACACATTGAGTCGTCAACATTATGATGGTACATCTAAAACGACACAATCAAATATGTATAAATAAAATATAAAGTATACCGGAATCTTAAATAATCCAAAGTAAAATTGTATTCTGGGTAAAATATTTACGCGAATAAACATAATCCCACCAAAAACATTCTGTAAAAAACTAGCCAAGTCTCGATGGAGCTGCTTGTTTATCTCTAAAAAGTAATGAAATCTAGACAAAGTCGTGCCAAGTCTAAGGTTCCTTACTGCGATTTCTTTATTATTATAGTTAATGTTGTGTGACTTGGCCGTTGAAGGGTACACAAGGGTACAAAACCAGGTGCTCCATGACACCATTGCACCAATCTGCCATTGCACCAAAAAGAAGTGTTTGTTTCAGGCTCGCCCATACATAAGTATTATTGAAATACGCAGCTTTATCAAGCCTACAATTGACTGGTTATTGAATCAACGTTTTCCAAGTGGCAATTTTCCATCGTCAATGGGTAGCGGTTCTGGCGACAGATTGGTGCAATGGTGTCATGGAGCACCTGGTTTTGTACCCTTGTGTACCCTTCAACGGCCAAGTCACACAACATTAACTATAATAATAAAGAAATCGCAGTAAGGAACCTTAGACTTGGCACGACTTTGTCTAGATTTCATTACTTTTTAGAGATAAACAAGCAGCTCCATCGAGACTTGGCTAGTTTTTTACAGAATGTTTTTGGTGGGATTTCACTTCTTTTTGTAGAAACCCCCTGGCACTGATTAAAATAACCGACTTGGTTTCACATTACATCTCAAAACTTTTTTGTAGTAAAAGCGTTGCGAGACTTGCACCTTTTTACATGTAATGTTTTTGATGGGATCTCATCTCTTTTTGTAGGCAGTCCTTCTTTTCGGGTACTCATACCCATACTATGTATACACATATCATAACTAAACATATCTTCATTCATACTCACATCGTACATCGTAGTGTACCTTTACTTTACTTTACCTACTATTTGTAGGAACTGCAACAGTAACTTTGTAATATCATATATTTATATGGGATTACAAACTTACTTATGCAGTTCTTAGATCATTAAAACGTGACTGATGTAGCAATATTTTTAGGTTTTCCCTTTATGTGGCCATTAAACCCTAACTCTGTACCAAATTTCAGCTCTCTGAGTTTATGGGAAGTACTAGTTCTATTCTGATGATCATGAGTGAGTTTCATAAATGCGAAACTTTGCTTTCGCTTAACTTCGGAACTAAATGACCTACAGACTTGAAATTTTGGATTTTAAGTATGTGATTATAGCTTACTGGATGACCAAAATTTCTGCGTTCTGGTCTTATCCAGAGGTTCTCAAATAGGGGCCTGAAAATGCGGCGAAATGGTTCCAGTAAAGGATGGTACGGCAGTGTTTGCTTCGCGCTCGACTTGGCGGGGGCACTGCCGTGCCCCCCGATCTGGGTACGTTCGCAAAATAAACGGTCAAATGATTTATAAAGAAATGTTTATCATAGCAAACAAGTTCGCTGAAATAGGATCTTTCTCCCTTTTCGATTTTAGTCAAAACAAAATCAGGATGGTCTTTTGTTGGCAATCCACTCCTGTGGGTATCATATTTAGGAGGGATGAATGAGGTACTGTAAGCAAAAAAATGCTTTTAGCAATCGGGGGATTTAATATAAATTTGTCAAGATAGCTTTGGAAGCTATTGGTTTATTACAAACGGGAAAACTGTAATAATAATTAAAATCTGTAACGTTTCGTGAAGAATTTATTTAAATATTGATTGGTGTGATACTTCTAAATATTTATTGAGATATTTGAGATGAAATATGAGTTGCAGAGATCGTGTAATTTTTTTATATTATTTCAATTGAATAACACATACAATTTTCTCTTGAGTTTTATCATGTACATAAAACATAACCTACATATCTAAAAAAGTAAACAAATTGTATCCACTAAAGTTTCGTGCCTACTGCTTGACGTCGACATTCCTACAAATTCGCGAACACAAACATTTTCCCACCGAATTCTCAGACCGTACGAAAATATTTTGCGATATAGAAGACACAGATAGTGTAATATCCCCGGTGGTAAATAAACAGCTCCATACTACGGAATCAAGTTACATGTGTCGACTGCGCGTTCCATTATCATGCCTTTTACTATGGAACCCCTTCTTGGGATGAAAGGATTTTTATAAACAAGCTTTATTGTTTGATAAAGTATTATTGTTGAAGGCAGATGCTTTGATGGATAATCCGTCATGCAAAATGTGTCATATTATTAAATTGAGAGAAGGGTTAAGTACTTTTAATAGTTCAGAAGTTTTAAATGAGGATATTGTGAGAGTTTGTGAATAAAATAAAATGCATTTACTTATAAAATGATATATTGCACATATTTCACTAAATGTTTGTGATAAAATTGTTATTTTATTAACGCTTTTAAAGCTTTTACTTGTTTATTATTGTCTTACGATCTTTGCTCTTTTCTTGGTTTTCAGCAATTTGTATTGTCTTTTCCTGTACGAAATCCCGATACCAATGACAAAAGCCTATCGCGGCGCGGGGAGTTAACACACGTCATGATTCCAGAGCATCGGGTTACAAGGCGTTCGGTTCTATTTTGCCCCGTCAGTTTCGTGCTTTTTTTTGCCCCCTTTGTGCCAAACACGGTTGCTTTGAACAGCAGGTCTGCGCTGGGGATCATACCTTTCTCAAATTCTGGATCAATGTTTTGAGTCTGTAAGTTTTTTGGTGTCGTTTTGTATGTTGTTTTTTTGACAGATTTGCGATATGAGACAAATTTCACTTCAACTTGATTATGATGCTACTCATATTATAAAGTTTATGTGCATCTACGCCCATGTTGCACTTTTGTCAGTAAATAGGGAAAGTATACTAAAGGTAGAAGAGTTGTAAATCGTTATGACAAAGTACTCCTACTCATAAATCTGAATTAATTAATATGTAGGTATTGTACTTACGTACCTTTATCTAGTTTTTATATAATTAGCTCCATGGTTGCAGTTGTCCTGACCACAACGTTGTAAAAAACTTAAAGCGATCTATTTTATCATCATTCGATCACTCATTAACATTGGATACAATAGGATCAACACCATACCCACTAACAACGTTTATCTGAAGCTATCAGATCAAGAATCACCACTATCACTATGGACCCAACAAAACAATCGATAAAGCCATAGCAGTAATTGTATCACCAATAAATATTAATACAGCAGTTTTAAGCGTTGATTTATAAACAGGTTAAGGGAAATAAATCTGCCTCGTGACCATTCCACAGTTACTTTATCACGAACCGAGGGTTCTGTAGATCGTGATTTCTCCCATCGTGGTACCCTTTGTTGCCGTGTTTTGTCTCTGTTCCGCTTTTGATTTATTCTAATGGCTCACTCTATTTGAGTAATGAATTTATTAACTTTGAACTCTGTACACGGAGACCACGGAGAGATAAAGCAGAGGTACAGTATGCGCGTACGTTATGGTCGTAAAATTGACGTATTTGTCAGGTGTATGGATGAAGAATAACGTTTATGAAGTAACGTTATTGGTCAAAATATAATTAGGGTGGATGGTGGACAAAAAACATTTAGACCCACTTGCACCATTGCACTAACCCGGGGCTAACCGGTTAAACCTGGAGTTACCATCGTTACCAGTACAATTTGATAATGAGTTAACGGTTTCACCGCTTAACCCTGGGTTAAGTGGGCCTTAGTTAGGTAAGAAATTATATTTGACTTCTCGGTTACGTTTCTCTTTATAAGGTATGAATCTCCTGCACCAACATTTGTCTCCGTTTGACCCAATGGTTGACTGGTAGAGAATGCCTTTAGGCATTAAGTCCGCCATTTGTACATTTTTCATGTGCTTGTGCAACAAAGTTTAAAATAAATAATTAAATTAATTAATTATTTAATCGATTAATTTTGTATTCTTTCCGCCTATCATATTTTTTTTTTTTCAGATAATGTATTACTTTAAATAAGCTTGCTCTTCCTATATCCTACATATATTAATCAGTGCTTATCAACTCATGAATAATCACCAACGAATTACTTTTCCACTTGAACAAACGGAAAACTGCTAAATCGATTTTATCTTGAACTTTTAAACACCGCAAAACCTTTAAAATCCCTTCATCTCACTTGACGGCTCAATCACAAAGAAATCCTCTTAAATACAAATTAATACTATTACTTGTTTTTTACGAGAGCTTAGCTTTTAAACCGGACCTTTTTAAACTTCTTTTTTTTAAATCAAAGGGTTTCGCGCAAACTGATTTACCGTGAAAGCGAATTTAACCCTCAAACGCTTTCAAAGGCTGTGCCGCGTAAAAACTATTCGGGTTCTATTCGGGTACCTGCCCTATCGAACTTTAGATTAACATCTTATAGGCAACGTATAAATTTCAAGCAGGTATTCTACTTATACAGTATACTTTAGTTTGGTGTATTTTTCACAACTACTTGAATCCTTGGCATCGAATGTCTTTTTTTTTTTTTTTTATGCATGGGTTTACTCATGGCCACAGACTAGCCGAGGCGTAGACGTGGCCTACGATGGAGCGAGCTCGCCCAGAAGGTGCCTGTTCACTCTTGATTTGAAGGTTGCCGGGTTATAAGAGCACGGAAATATAGACGCCGGCAAGGAATTCCATTCCTTGGCAGTGCGCATAAGGAAAGTAGAAGCAAAGCGCTTAGTGCGAATTGGTGGAATATCTACCAAGTAAGGATGGAAACCGGCCGTGCGTCTAAAAGTCCGATGGTAGAATGGGTCTTATACAATATTTTTTTTAGAGGGGTTTAATTTTGCTTAATTTTTTTTATAATATTTTTAATGCACAATTTTTGGGTGACTGACCCTGGACAGATCGGAAACATAAAAAATCCTACATATACGAGAATATAGGTACGTCAATTAAAATATTGGTCGTAAACATATGTCGGTTTTCGACAGACAAAACAAAATCTAACTTTATAGAGTCTGTGCGGAAAGAGAAGAGTCGTGGCAGAAACGGGAACTAACATTTTAAATTTTATATGGCAATCAAACCTTTGACACCTGTCTTGTAAAAAGTAAACAAACTTCTGTCAATGTATATTTTTATTAACAAAAACCGCAAGTTTTATGTATAAAATATTTTCAAAACACGATAAAACCGTACATAAAACCACTAGGAAAATTACATTTAACATTGTTCGGTTTTGTCAGCGGGAAGAAAACGGCTAAAAGCCGACTATCGACTTACAAAAAGTCGCGGAACGTGTTTCCGCTATTCGCGGGTATTGATGTTGTATTTAATATTAAATAATTACTTATTTAATAAGCCCCCTAAGTAACTTGTCTCCGGTACATAATCGGTAAGTATATTCATTCAAAATATATTAATTTTCATAAATATGCAGGTCATTCATGATCTTTAAAATAACTGACAAATAGTCTTGATACTTGCCATTTTATGCATATTTATATGTAATTTCTTTTTCAGGATTGTGTAAAACCGCTAAGTAGGTGATATGCAAGAATTCGTAATCTACGTGCCGGATTCAAGCACATCCAGTTCAGATGAAGATAGTTCTATGAGTGTCACTGGTTGTTTTGAAGCTAGCTCAAACATAAGTGACATTGAATATTTTAATTCAGACTTCGATTACAAAGAATAAAACTTTTTCTAATAAAATATTTCTTTATTTGTAGGTTCTGTTAGTTACGAAATTATATTTCATATTTAGCAGTGACTTTTCGGCGAAGTAAAATATCGTGAGATGAGAGAACCGGACATATCCCAATAAGGCCTACCTACTTATGCACTATTTTTATTCATATTCATATTTATTATTAATAATGTACACATACATTACAAGTCAAGTTTACAATGGGTGAAATATATCCCAGATAAAATTACAGTTGTATTGCCCAATTTCTACCCGATCTACCCGGTTTTAATAACTGTTGGACTGCACAGATTAGGCAGTACATAAATGAGACTCTTATCTTCTTTGTTACTAAAATTACAGTTGTATTGGGCAGATTCTTAAATAGTTTTAGCAGTTTTGTCAATCGCAGTCACTTTTTTTAGTATCTGAGATATAAAAACAAGTGTGTTTTAAAAAGAAAACTAGTGCCTGCGCTAAATCAGAGGATTGAGTTGACGAGCCGACACCACCACCAGGCTCCGTTTAGTAAGCCGTGGTAAAAAACCGGAACAAAAGGGATTCAAGTATCATGACCCTTAGTGTCGTACTATAATCACGTGACCAGTGTTGTCAGCATAGCAAAAACCATAAAATAGCACTGGCGCGCCCTCAAATCCCACGACTCTTCTCTTTCCGCACAGACTCTATTTATTTTTATATTGAATAAAAAAAAATAAAAGCTTGTACTCGTAACAAGCTATTATGTTAATGTACCTATACTCCAAGTTGATGCCATAACTGACCTACTTAATACCAGAGACGTTAATTATCACATAGCCCTTAATCAGCCAGCAGTTAATTTCCGGCTGCCTTTGACTCTTCACACAATCAAAAGCTAAAATTCATTTCCTCATTATAATGTGGAGCATTGTGGAGCATCTAAATAGGTGTAGAACTTTTATCAACTCCTCTAGTTTGATAGTCTCGGAACTTTTGATTTGAGGTCGCACCGCTCCGATCCATTGCTTTATTAGTATGCGGGGCAAACTTTTGGGGTCTTTGATTTAGATCTGTATCGGTAATAATGTATATGTACCTGTTACGTGGTTTGAAAACACATTTCATTTAGATGTTTCTGTATCGAAGTCGTGATTCTATTATCTATCGTATAGCACTTTTAATTTTGATATTAAATATCCTGCTGCAGGATTTGTTAGGCATTACCGAATACAACCTAAAAATGGACCAGCCAAAATGTATGTAACAGCCAAATTTTTTTTGGGCGATTTCGGGGTTACTCCCATTGTAAAAGTTGCTCAGTATAATTCCAAAAATTGCCTGGCAACGCGAATGCAGTTATTTTTTAGCCACCCTGTATGTAACTTAAATTAAAGAACGTTGAACCAAAGTTGGTAGGTACCTACTTGTACTTCAGTACCAAACAACAGGATCTTCAAGTACCAAAAAAACTTGTACCGTAATGAATGAGACAAAAGAGTAATCAATGCAATAAAAGAAAGACTGACAAACTTTTTTTATGTTCCAACACTCGAAACCTTTTCTGCGTATCGAAAAAAGCCCACGTACCACAAGCCAAATTAACAGACAACTATGACAAGTTACAAGTGTTTACTACAAAGTAATTTTGCAAATGAGATAATCCCGTAGATGGCTTGTCAGGAGGGAATAAAGATGAGATTGCAATGGCATTTGACGTCGACGCTGGAGGTAGTAAATTGGTTATTTTGTAGCACCATTCAGACTTTTGTGTCCGCCTTTACAAAGACAATGAGCAAGACAAAGAGGTCTCAGCGAGTGGTCAACATTCTCTCCATAGTGTACAGTCGCCATCAGATATATCGGAGCGGCCAAGGTGCTCACAATCATCTGAACACGCCTCTATTGTCAGGGCCTTAGAGTGCGTGTTCAGATATTGTGAACACCTTGGCCGCTCCGATGTATCTGATGGCGAATGTACCGACGGATTTTTTGAGTACGTGACTAATATTGAATGCTCGTGACACCGCCGAGTAACATGTTAATAGCGTTTGGGAAAAATGTTCGAATTGTCATGCCATTAATGTAATTTGATCGATCACGAGTACGTTAGTGGTCGGTTGATCGTGACTCCCTTTTTGTATTAATGGTAGATTTTAAAGGGTGTGAATATTAATATATAGCTAATAGAAGAATACCGAAAATATATCGTATTTTTAGATGAAAAGGTACCTGCAAGTACATGAATAATCAATTTTATTCAAGTGTCTTTTACTGTTTTCATGTCTATGCTTTAGCTTAATGTTATGTTGTACACTGAGAGATTATTTTATACTTTTTATTAAAATTTTAACTACTATTTTTACTGCTTGTACTTGCAATGAATTAAATATTACAATACAATAAAAATCCTCTGTATTTCACAACCTCAATAAAAAATGTACAGAGAGACACACATAATATATACATGAAGACAGAGGTAACAACAGGCGGTCTTATCGCTAAAGAGCGTTCTCTTCCAGACAACCATTATGTAGTGGATAAATAATAATATTAATTAAACAATTTAGGAGGAATGATAATATTAATGAAACCATTTATTTTACATAAAGGACTATGTAATACAACAAATTGGTATGAATTTAGGAGGTGCAAGAATCTAAATAGGAAACTACACAGCTCTAAAGAAAATACCAGAGTATGAATATAAATATTTAATCATGTTGCGATAATAACCAAAGTTTTAACGAGTAAGAACCTAAAATACTTAACAATAATACTTATAGCCATGAGTAATAAGCGAATGTTTCTGCGAACGCTACACACGATCGTGATGCAACCACGATTACAGATAGATATCTACAGGGAATCAGACAGTAATGTCTTCATTACTGCGGCCAATTGATTCACATCGACGACGTGATCGGTCGGACTGAGAATTGTAATACTAAAAATATATGTACAGTATTTTGACTTAACGTAAGTGTGAAAGTCGCACGCGCATAGCTTTTTACAGGCGTATTATGGATGGCTTTATCCACCTGATAAAATAATTGTCACTTTTTAACACTGTGGGATAGAAAGTGACGGACACCGTTCTATAACGCTGTCACGTAAACAATAACGACCATGATATCCGTACTGCAATATTTAGAGCGCACTTGACTGATTAGGAATCTTATTTTATCAAAAATGTAGTAAGTATGGAAAAAAATATTTTTTTGTAATAAAGAATTCCAATTATAAGATCTCAATTGATGTGAACTGGAACTAGATTTTTTCGATTTAAAAGGCTTCACTTTTTGGTAATCACAGATAATCCCTACAGCGTTTTAGTTCCAAAATTCTATTGCTAATTAATAATGCATATGTAGGTTTTGAGTTGTGTAATTGTTTCCCTTTATTGACTAATTAATAAGGAGACTTCCTTCGCTAACAACATATAATAATAATTAATAAGCTCTTATACCGAGTGCTTCTAATGAAATATGTAAGCTCAAAAGTTTAATTAACATTACGTTGGATAGGTATATTATAATGTACTGGCAATTTTGATCAGGTTAAAATACTGCTAACTAGTCAAGATTTTTTATTTGATACAATTTAAGTTAACTATGCAAGTGTCAGTTAAGACGAAAATTCTTGCTGAGACCAAGAGCAAAAATGACATGGATTGATACTGTAAGTATCAGTGATAACTATAATATGCTTATTTATTTCATTTTCTTATTCTTGAATGTCCATAAGTAATAACAGTATCTTAACTTTGAATCACGCGTTCTACTTTTTCAAATAAAATATTTAGGTGCAGAACAAAGATTTATAAATGCCTTTTTATTAACCATTATACTTTTAAAGAACACTAGTGTAAGTATCATAAATTCCCTTCAAAAACATATCATCCCAGTATCAATTGTATAGAGACATAAGTCATTTAATAGCCGTATCTTTAAATCTCATACAACTGAGCCTATTAATATGCTGTCAGTGTCTGGCGGGAATTAGACAATTCATTAGGTGTAATTGTACTACGTGAGTCAGCGGTATTCACCAGATTTAATGACAGGAACGGTCAAGTTTGGGCTCTTCCGCATTCTACTTAGAAGACTTAACGAGTATACCACTCTATTTTTTATTATTTGGAGATCTGACAGCTATGACATTATCATTAAAATTATAGTAGATACAGGAAGCCAATTATAGGAACTCACAGGTAGTGACATAATACTAAACTAATAGATAGGTTAGGGTACATTTAGACTATTTTAGACGAAGACATACCGAATCCGCTGGCCGCGAGAAAGCCAAAAAACACATGAAAATTGCATACTTGACGTACATTTGCTAACTATCACTATCTATTGAACATTGAATAATTTTACGGTTTAGACTCACTTGTTTTTAGTCACTCGCGCGACATGTTCAATGTTCGTGTTCGCGAATTAGATTATCATTATCTATCTACGTTACGCTATATTATGACCAAAAATAGCAATCAACTTACCCCTTTATTCATAAACGTTTACTAAAATTAGCGAGCCGATAATAATTGTTTGTCCCTTTCCATCATACCAATACGTCGGAAAGGGACAAACGATTATTATCGGCTTGTCAACTTAACAATAAGGGGGTTAGTCTTCATAAATTCTGACGGTCAAATCTAGAATGACCTGTCCGATTTTTGCGGCATTCTTATCCATTTATGACTTGTGTGGCATTTCCTCTGACTGTACACTAATGAGGCGACATCTGGCTTATTCATTCTAGTACCTACATAATATAAGGATGAAAGCATTCCTAAAAGTTCCTAAACATACGCCATTTTAGCTGCCAGATTTGGCTAATGATATAATAATTGTATGCGCGTGACTCCGCAAAGAAATTCATTCCTAATGACCATTACCGCATTCGTCAGTTTTTGAAGTTTCAATGATTCTATTTTATTAGGCAGCCTTTTAAGCTTTAATAACGGTTTTTTGTTATACATTACTAATGTAAATAAGATCGTTATTATGCACTTCGCTTTCAAAATAATGCATGCTTGTTATAATCTCGTGATATCAACCATGTTTGTCGTGAGATTTGGGTCAGAGATTAGAATGAAAATGCTTACTAGAGAAACGAACTTGGCTTGACAAGTTTACCAATATGATATTTGGTTTATCGACCATGTAACTTATCATATTCTACTATAAAATACCCAGATATCTAATAAACAAATCTAATCCAAATTGAAACCGGAGTAAACGCGATAAAAATGTTTACAATTTTCAAGTAACAAAACAAGATTGACTAGAACTCTTCAAATGCAAATAAGTTTAACCTTTTTCAATTCTGTAAGCATTAACTTGTAGCACGGACCAACGAGCTCTTATTGAGTTAGTATTTAACCTAAAGATTTATTCAAAACAGTACAGCCCGTTTACAGACTCGTCGTACATACAAATGATGTCGGCCGTATTTTGATACTTCGATTTTCCCTTCAGTTGAGTTTTTCTGGGTGGAATGTTAAGTATTTAACGATTTTGGAAAACTGGCATTAGATCCTGGCTATATTTTGACAATAAGTAAATTAAAATCTAATATAACCTTTGTACCTGTATAAGGTACAAATCAAACAAGCCCGCCAAGGTGTATTCGACAGACTATAGGAAGCATAGGTAAGTATCTATGTATTTATCGAAGAAGTATTGTGTAGATTTAATTAAAGTTGCACTCGTCTATAGTTAACAGCATTTGTAAATACAACATATATGTAAATATGTATAAAGAAAATCAAGTGAGAATTCCTGTCAAATGTTTTCTCGCTTTCTAGTAGTCATGAAATAATATGCAAATATTCTTCATTTATCATTCAGTAGTTAATAGGGAGATCAGTTTAAAACATAGCATACATTTGCGAATATTATGCCAAGTTTCATATTAATTGTGTAATGTTATCGTATCGCCACTTCTAATTTAATCCCTTCAAATAAAATTCCAACACATATCTTCGTAACTCCAAGGTTACCCTTTCCATGCATCCCTTTTGTGACCGTCATCGATCCAGGTGGACTGAACCCTTCCATCCCTTGGGACGCGCGAGACCTTAACTGGCAAGGGAAGGCCCTTAAGGCTAGGGAAATATAGTGTCCAAGGGCTGCTCTTTAACATTCACGAACTATGCATTTTAAACTATCTCGTGAGATAGGCAAATGAGATTTGATTTAGGATGTTTGCCATATATTTCCTCGAGGGACTACAGTAAAGTACGTACTGTACGTAGTTGTACGGGCAGAATAGTATATAGTTTTAAAAGGGTCGGTAGCACGCGTAAGATGCCCCTTGAGTTGCAAAAATCTATATTACGATAACGATATAAGAAACAACCACGACTTATGAAAGGAACAACAGTAATGGAGTTAAATGCACAAGAATCTTCTCAATTTCTAGATATTTAGTAGGTATCTATCCTTGTGCAGACTCTAACAGTTAATGCTTAATTGTTCCATTTGTTCCCCAGCCTCGTTACTACTGCTGATAGATAACAAACATTGCGATCCCAGTTAACTTAAACGACACATCATCAATTCGCAGTGCAGTAGTCGTCTACTAAATGTTTTAACTTTTCAAACTGAACTATTTTATTTATACCCATTCGTTATCGCCCTCACCGATGGCTCCGAGAATGGCTCTATTAACATATGAATACGAGATATTAGGGTACAAAAAAATCGACATTAGTCACACTGGTATCTTTATGAATGCCGCTGCCACGGTCGCTTTGCTTCCACCGGACCGGCGTTTCAAAATGGCCGTTTAGTATTCAAAGAGCACATGCTTCATAATTCCGCTGCTGCTTAATACAGGCTCACACTCGACCACCGCAGTTCAAAACCATATAGAAGACCCCCCTTGCGTATCTTTTCATTTCTAAACGTGGGACTGCCGAGGGAATCCACGCGGCTAACGACGGCTCTAGATAAAGTGGACGTTTTATCTCATACTTGCCCTCATCTCTTTGTTTCACAAAAACGTGATATAAAAGATTAACTTATTAGTATTCAGGAGACAGACGCAGATCGGTCGGTACTTGCGTGAGAAACGCATGAAATTTACTGAAACTTATATAGTAAACTTTTGTAAAGGATTCTCGGTACGCATCGTTTATCAAAGCGATATAAGGATAAAGACTGTTTTTGAGCTAAACCCGTAAATTCTGACACACGCAAATGCAAATATTATCATGGATCTGGCCTAGAATTCTTATCGTTCCATCGCCAAAAATATTCCACGATGAACTGAAATCTGGCTTTGGATGTCATCCACATAAATACGGTCTAGTAAAATTTTAAATGAAAAACGAAATGGCTTTACAAAACCCCGCAAATACCAGGTTTTATTGCATTGCTTATTACTCCCCAGGCGAGGGTAGAGGTAATGTAATTACTCAAACAAAACAAAGTAAAATTCATTGTAAAGTCAAATCCGGAATTTCTTTTAATTGAATTAGCACTTGGACTCGAAGCGAGGAACAGTGTAACAAAGTTCACTGATGAACGTCTTTCCCAGGAAACTATTCGACGAATAAAGAAACTTTCTCCCATAAATAAAGCGTTAACTGAATCGCGATCTAATGAAAGAAATAAAGTAGCTTAATTGCTTCTTAAGAGTGAATATGCCTAAAACGTCTACCATTAGCCTTTTCAGGAGAGCTTGTTATTTCGTGCGGCAATACTCGTAAAATATCCTATTGACCATAAAACGCGTTTAGCGTCCGTAAATGCAAGTTTCCAACAATTATTTGGTCAATTAGAATGAACTTAGAAATTAATCTAAGTTTAGTTTCAAAGGGAGACTTTAAACAGTTTACAATAGGCTCTTTGTGCTAACTTCGGTTGGACGTGAATATTGATATAGTATTGAATACGTTATAAATTATAATTTGAAATTCCTTCTCAAAGCAAATTTAATCTTGGTTATTAATTTACTTCAACTGTCTGTGTATATTGTTTTCTATTGTTCCTATTTTATGGCAAAACAAATGTATTGTCGATAAGTGTTTTCACAGAAAACCCTTGTACATTTAGTAAACAATACACTTCAAAACTTATCCTTCAGGTTTGGATATATGTACGTCTATATCTATACCACAAATTTTATCTGTAGCTCTACTCATGTTTGAAGATTTTCCATCCACGGTTTTAAATTTTACAGAAAATGTTAATACACCAGCGGCAAAGGTTGCTAGCAGATATGTCCAAAACGGGTTCATAACGTGAACAATTTCAGTGTTTGATCGCCAGGAGCATGGCATCCACTTCCTTTCTGAACCTCATGTCTTACTTTACAATTAATTTGAAATCACGACTCTTTTGTGTGGAAATAAGGTAGGTTTTGTAGTAATCTGGAAGAAAGATAAGAGTTTGCCGCAATAAGTTGCGGATAGACGGGTCCATCACGACACGGCGTGGGCTCTAAATATGCCGCACCTAATGGCTGCACCATAAATGACGGTTTTAGTCAAAATGTTAGTATCGTATAGCGTGTTGGAGAAATCTATTTGAATGCAACTTAGTTACTGTTTCTGTTATGGGCATACTGAAGATGGTTCCAATTCACGTGAGATAAGGTACTTGAGTTCTTTATTCATCAGCTTTTACTTAGGTACTATATTCAGGCCGTTAAATAAAATTGAGCACAAAATTATTCAGATATGACAGGCTCATCTATCAACTCACCAAAATGTGGTCCGCGAAATTAGTTCACGGAAACGGTCATATTTGTATCTAAAACAATGAATAATATTTAAGAAAAATAGTACAAAAAAATGACAAGGGTTACTAAACTTCTTTTCTCGCCCCTCAGAGTTTGAAGTGACAAAGTACGGAAGCACTCATAGGAAATTTAAATTTATGGTGGCATTTGGCTTCGTCATTGCAAAGTACGAATAATGTTAATTCTTCTTCACTTCAACTATCTCCACGTGACGATAATGTCCCTTGACTATGAAGAAATTACGAACTGAAGTTTACAAGTAAATAGTTCGCGATTACCACGTAACGCTATAAACAATGACAACTTCTAAATAATTATCTTGCTATGTATAAACTCTTGTACCGCAAGCATCATTATGAAAGGCTTTCGAGGAAACTGGTTTGGAAAGGTAGTAATTATCACGAGCGCCTATTTTACTTAGAACCCTGATAGTTCTAAGGACTACCCCGTCTTCTCACTTTTAATTAAAGAGCAAGGGGCCAAGGAAGCTCTAAGTAAACTGGAGATGAAAGATCATTATCAGCACTAAGGCCTTTGATTGAAACTTGATACGATTCTGCTTGTAGTATAAATTTAAACGACTTTATGTTAAAGTATTTTATGAATAGTTATGGATCTCAACGGATTTTTACATTTTTGTGACATAGTTGTAAATCTAGTCTGATTTTTATTAGGATTTAAAACTGGTTTGTTACATTGTGATCATTTCGTGTATGCGCTTTTCATAGGTATTACTACGAATTTTTCATTTTTTTTATTGTAATGGTTAAGATTTGCACAATAACATTAAATCAAATGTCTCAATAAGAAAGAAGCCTATGCGTAATATAATCTAAGTATATCGAAACACATAAAATTATCCCTTCGCGTACAAATTCTGCACGCGTAAAAAGTATTTCCTTACACCAAATCATTATCCAAAATTTCACGAGGCAAGTTCGATTTCATCTGTCTCATTACCATTTATAGTCCAAGGGCTGAAGTATATATTTTTTCACGCCACTGTTCGGAAATGTGGCAATAGATGGTCTAAAACCAAGCTGGAAAGTAGGCAATAGCTGTAGCACCTGAAGCACCACTACTACAATGTTTCATTGTTGTCATCATCTGTCATTGGTGACAGTTCGCTACAGCAATGAGTATCATTTAAAACATAAAAATCAATAAAAGGTCTTTTTTTGCGCAACTTTTTCCTTCAAAAATAAAATTAGGTTATTTATAGCACCAATTTCTTGTTTAAAAAAAAAAGAAATATCAAAACCATTCACTTCATTTTTTTTTAACAATTATCCATTCAGTTCACGCTTAAGGCGTTTTTTACTTTTGTAGCTGTTTGTGGTTTTATTAGCAAAAACGCTTCTAATTTACAGTCGGTTTGAAGCAAATAACAGAAAAACGCCTCTTAAAATTGGTAAAAAAAGTAAAAAAAGGCGGGATCTGAAAATACCTACTGAATTGGATAGTGTAAATTATGTTTGACTAAAAAATATAAGAAACGCGTATCTACGCTCGCTATAAAAATGAGTTCTTCTAGTGAAGAAAATTATATTCTTACGCCTACCGAAATTCAAGAGACAGTACAGGCAGTGGCTAGTAATTTGCTACCAGAGAAATCGCGGGCTAGTACTTATAGTTATGCAAATGTTTTCTTATTTCCTCGCAGTAGTCGTGAAAAGCACTATGTAATGCCTCGGCCGGAAACGCTAAAGATGGACTCGTATTATTCGAGGACCTCCACTAACGTGTCGGCCCTCGAACTCACTCGTCCATCTTTTAGCGATTTTCCGTCCTCTCCTACAATGTACTATTATTGTTCGTAATAGATTTCTAAATACAAGTTTGTCGCACATTTCGTCATTAGAACACTATAACCTGATAAGTGATGATTAAGACTCATGGATAATTCGATATAATTTTTACTATTCTTGATATTTAAGTAAAAAAACTTTTATAAATATTTCATAAAAATCTTGATTAACTAAAGTTAACACATGTATTCTTGTCGTATCTGATTGGGAATACTTAATTTAAAAAAAAAGTATGATTTTGGACTAAAGTCTGTTTTTTAACTACTTACTTTTGTTTGAGTAGTCAAAAAGTGACTTGTTGTTTCTTGTTTTAATATCGATCGGTCGAATTCCAATGCAACTAATTTATTTTTCTAAATTCTTTGACAACCTCAAAAAATTACAAACAAACATTCCTTTTCTCGACATCAGCTCTTAGCTTATTGACGTTACACCCAGAGTTCATAACTTAGGAAGATCCTCACATAGAAGATAAGGATATGTGCAATTTGCGTTATACGGCTTTGAGAGAACTCTGAAGCTGAATGGTTGAAATAGCTTCAACAAAGGTTTATCGATACTCTCGCTTAGAGGATTGTAGTACATTAGGTATCGGGTTCGTACTGCGGAGGGATGGGAATGCTGACACCGGGAATGAATATGAAGATGAACACTTTTTTTGCTTTCTTTTGTACAAAAAAGTTTAAATAGTTCAAATGGGTTTATCAATATCAGCGGGTTTAAGGCATGAGAATTAAATATTGAGAACGATTTATCGTATAACATTATTTTGTAAAATTGCTAACGCAAAATCTAAACTGACTATATACAGCGTTAGCATTTTTTTCTACCCCGGAGATTGTGGCTTGGAAACCTGCACGGATATTATGGCCGTGTACGTGATGAAAACAGTGTCCGTCCCTTTCAATCATGTGGTGTTAAAAAGTGACACTTATTTTATCATGATCACGTGGATAAAGCCATCTAATATAGGCTGCCAGACTGGTAAAGTTTCTGGGAACTTATTAATGTTGCTCTTCGAAAAATGATTACATTTTCTGTTTTTTTATTTTAATTTCTGCGAAATCCTTTACTAATATGCATTAGGCTCGTGTAGCAATCCTCTTTTACAATTATAGAAAGCCTGTGCGCAGCACCAACGTATTAATTGACTGGTATCATATTATATGAAACTTAAAGTACTTAGACGTCCGAATAATATGAGTGAGAGTGTACCACATCCCTAAAAGCTAAGTCTGGCAAAACGCTGAACCATATTACTATACCAAATGTTCTATTACAGTAAGTGATATTTACCAAACCGATTCAATCAAGGCTCAGACTGGTACCTAACAAAAGCTTTGTAAGCTAGAAAAGAAAAATAGTTCTCACTTATTTAGAAACAGTCTGCTACTTTATGAATTAGGTGGATTAACAAAATAAAAATATCAAATTGATGTTGATATTTAGGTAAGCTTTGCTCTATAAAACCAATATTTTCTCTGACACTTCTTCTCTATGGGTGACCTATATGTTTCGTAGAAAAAGTTACTTTAAGTATACGGTTATTTTTTTAAGGTTTTTTGTGCGGTGGTATGGATATTCATAGAAAGTAACAGCTTTATTGATAACTTTAGCAATTTAAAACTGTGTCTTCTGCTCTCAAACGTTGTGTTATTTGACTTTTATTTCAATCTTTGTATGTGTAGGTATTATTAAGCACTCGTACTGTCCATTAGTACATATAATATGTATTTAATCGGTGAAGGAAAACATCGTGGGGAATCCAAATTCATACTAAAAGCTTTAGTGCACTGGTTTGGCAGACCAGATAGCAGTTGATTTTGTTAAGAGCAAAGCCTGCATCATTTTATGATCCCAGGCTCATTAAAGATGCTACTAGAAAACCAATATGAAAGTACTATCATGCTGCTACTAGACCATCATTGTGAACTAAAACTTTCTAATAGTTTATTTATAGCGCATTTTTACTATCCAAGATACAGAAAATTCTAGATCAGGCCGTTATCTCCGAAGTTACTTATGTCGTACTCCGGTTGAAGCTGAGTACTGAATTCATTGTGGGATCCGTGGGATACGTTCGAAATCCTTCGGTCGTAAAGACCGTGCCTGGACAGATCGAGCTCTCGACGATACCATAAAACAAGCCGACGTAATCGCCTCATCGTCCAGCTGGCTGATAAATTCAGCCTATAGGGTACACTGGAAAGGCTATTAATTTATTAGGCACGATAACGTAACAATTAACGTTGGGGTTTACGTGGGTGATAAGTTAAGGGCCCGAATAATGTAATGCATGGACACGTATTACATAGTAACTTCAGTCTATAATTAATAGATCACTTAAATTTGCTTTTCCCGGTCTTGTATAATGGCTGTAAAATGTTTTATGCTCAATAGGAAATCTTGACTTCCACAAGGCTGACTAAATGTCGTTGGGTGGACCACAATAAATTACATATTTTTCCTGTTTATTTAAGTATAGTCCTTAGGCTAAACTTACCAATTGAATCCTTTTATAGAAATTATCTGAAACATTTTCACTTCAGCTGCAAAAATCATTCGTGAAAAAAAAGCGAAACAACACATTACTTTTCAATCTACTTAATCAAAATGCAATCCGCTTACCGATATTTGCATTGGTTTACCGACTGCGTACGCTTTTATTTTCCTTTAATATAATGTGCATAATATTTACTTAATATCTCGTATGCTGTATATTATTCTTAATTTTCAATATTCCGTTTCATCAGTGCAGTGGTTTCATGCAGATTTCTAGAGTTATCATAATGGCTTGCACATTTCATTTTCTTCTTTCGCGGCTGCAGTTTTTTCGATATCGTTAGGTTTTCCGTATTTACTTTGGCCTTAGTGAGTTCAATTTGCAATTCTTTGCTGTTAAAGGAATATTCAAAAGAATTAAAAGCTTTAACCATATTTCTTCTGTAATGTATTATTTTACATTAGATTCATCTTTGAAAGTACCTTTTTCTGAAGCTGCAAATAATAATGAACAATCAGTAAAAAAAGCTATTCGCCACATCGCCACTATATCGCCATAAATACTGGTTCATATAGTCAAATGCTAAAAATCTAAAATATAAATATTCACACTAAATATTGAACTCAAATTTGACTATCGGTCCTCTAGCGAATCGATAGTCGGATATTATCGTACTAAAAACATAGCTTAGGGTAAACCAGCTTGGTCACTCGTTTTAAAGAGATCTGAACTTCGGTTTACTAACGAATGGGCCAAAAACGTTTCCCAAAGTATCACATTCCAAACTATGTTTCCCAAATTATCATTTCCCAAAAAAATGTTCGGCAAAACAACTTATCGCAAATGTTCAGTTAGCAATAGTCTTTTTTGGCAAGTTATTGTTTAGCAAATAATTACTTGGACAAGTTTCATTTTACCAAATATTATTTAGTCAAATGTATCATTAAGCATAACTTACATGTCCCAAAATATTGCATGGCATACAATTTACATACCAACAGAGAGCTTAGGAGGCTGCAGAAAATGTAACGTCAAAAAAAAAACATTCTTACTGCCAAAAATATGTAGTAAACGATCACTAAAATTAAAACTCCATTTTAATGTAAAATGATAACTAGATTTGTTACATCTTGCTATTCTATTAAAGCAAATAACACCAAAGTAATCATTGTAATCCAAAAATAGTAAATAACCACCAATATTTAAACCACATTTTAGTTTAAAATGTCATGCAAATTTTTTAGATCTCGTTATACTATTAAATTAATTAATCCACTTCGATGACCTTTTTCTGGTACATAGTATTTCGTTTCTGTAAGGATCGCAGTTCTAACCTAACCTAACCCACTTTTCTAATAGCATTTCGATTCTGTGAGGGTCATAGTTCTAACCTAACCTAACCCACTTTTCTGATAGCAGTTCCGTTTTGTGAGAATCGCAGTTCAAACCTAACCCAACCCACCCAAATTACGTAGAATTTAACGTACCGATATTAACATAACAAAAAGTACAAATTTAAATAGAGATGCCTATTTGTCAAATTTGCAAAGTGACAATTTTGACCAAACATCTTTTTGGAATATAATATTATACAATAAAAAACGTTTGCTAAATAAGTTTTTGTCCTAATAACATTTGACAAAGTAAAATCATGCCAAATGATAATTTGACCAAATAAATTATATGCGAAGTGTGACTTTGCTAAAGGTACCTTTGGGAAATGAAACTATTGCGATAAGTTTGTTGGGAAGTGAAATTTGGCGAAATGTATTTGGCCCAAACGAAAGTACACCCTGAACTTCATTCTATGGAGATGTAAGAAATGCCAATCGATATAAAATACATATTTTATATCGATTAAACCGAGTCTCTCTAAAACGAGTGACCAAGCTGGTTTACCCTAAACTATGTTTTGTTGTATTAAACACAAACAAATACCGTCTGGGCAGTTTCAGCAAAGACTAAGGAGTTTCAACTAAAAGTAGGTACTTTATCTTCTACTAAAAGTACTATATCTTCTCTTCTTGATCGTGTTGTTATTATCAATTACGTAGGTAAATTTACTTCTTTATAATTTTCTTTAGTTTAAAACACAACTCTATATGTAATATAATTCACTAGAAAGTTAGGTTAAATTGTGCTTAACTATACGTTTTCCCTGTATTTTTATTTTGTATAGAGTGAGTAGTGTGTTTTACTCTATTGCTATTAAGACGTACAATCAAACTCGAATCCACTCGTCTGGAACTAATTTATTTAATAGGTTACTGGCTAATTCACCTATTTTTACTTTACTTCTGAACGATAGCTTTAATTAAGATATCTTAAAAGTTATAAAATAAACCGTGTATACCTACGACTTTTAAATTGTTTTGCATATATTAATCTTAATAGAATTTCGCACTTTGATTATCATCGTGAGTTTTTAATAACGATTTGATAGAATTGTATTATGATATTTTTGTGTTACATTAGACCGACAATAAATACTTTGTTGATGGGATATGTATGACTTCAATATTCTGATGTGAAATTTAGGGCTAAGATGGTAGGTTTTTTATCATCTGACATGATGCCTGCCATATGGCAGCATATGCCATATGGCATTAGAATATTCTAAGAAGTATGTGAGTGCGAAGGACGCATGACATGACAAGTGATATAAATACGACCATGATATAATAATATATTGCTAGAATAATAAGTATAATAACTTTAGACAGGGATATCGTGAATTCGTGATGTCACACTTTAATGACGGCGAAATCGCTACGCTGAATTTTTCATGATGACAGGGAGTAAACTCTAGATAAGTACATAAAAAAACCTTATAGCGGCAAATAGAGGACACTATAAATAGTCGTCTTTCACAAATTTCACAATGGCACTTGAAAGCGCCATAAAACAACTAAAGAGGTGTTGGAGTGCCGTATTGCCTATTGTTAAACAAAAGCTCTAACTGTCTAGTTTTACAAATGCTTTGTTCGAGTAATAACGTCACGGGGTCCTTTTATTATTGTACTTTCGAACGACGGGATATGATTTTGTTAATAATGGAAAATCTGCTTCCATTATTAACAAAATCATATCAGTTAGGTCAGACTTAAAGATTTTTTAATCCCGAAAGTCTATTAATTAAAATAACGTACTTACCTAGTAATTTCCTATGACTTAAAAAATCATTAAAATGTACATATTTATACAAAAACTAAAACCTAGACAGACAAAGTTAAAAACGATGGAGAATAATCAAGATAAAAGAAAGGGGCTATTCATAAATTACGTCATTTCAAATGAGGGGGGGGGGTCTGGACATCGGATGACGGTAGCATGAAGTAGGAGGAAATGGGGTCATTTGAAGCATAATTTTTGGATGATTATGGGGGGGGGGTCGAAAATCATCAAAAATCGATGACGTAATTTATGGACAGCCCCAAATACTAGATTCAGAAAAGCTTATTTACGAGTCTATTAAAGCATTAATAATAAAAGTCTAGAAAAGAGATAAGTACCTTACACTGCACCTTACAAAACAAAGTCCCTCGCCGCGTCTGTCTGTTTGTATGTATGTATGTTCCCGATAAACTCAAAAACTACTGAACGGATTTTGTGGTTTTCACCTATCAATAGAGTGATTATTGACGAAGGTTTAACTGTATAATTTGTTGAGGTTCTACCCATGTGAAGCCGCCGGGGCGGGTGCTAGTTTTTTATAAGTTTACATACACGTTCACAGACTTAAGCAAAATAATATGTAGGTACTTTTGGATGTTTATTAGTCTTTTATATTAAAGAAACAATACAGCCAATTCAAAGAAGCCCCAAAAAGCGTAACGAATGTTAGAGCACTACAGTAATTTATTGCGGAAAGAGCTCCTGTTGCTACTTATTCAATTTTTGACCGCCAGCAGAAAGTAGTCATCAAGGTAATTTTAACCTTACTATAATACAAATAAGACAGTTATTGTAATAAATTATTTGTATTATAGACGACAACAGAGGTTAAAAGGTGTAGTTCCTTGCCTATTGAGTGCTTCCCTACTAATGAGAACGTGTTAATAGACACTTCCTTTGCCTTTATGTAAAACCAAGGGATTGTAATTA
Source organism: Cydia fagiglandana (assembly GCF_963556715.1). Taxonomy (NCBI): domain Eukaryota; kingdom Metazoa; phylum Arthropoda; class Insecta; order Lepidoptera; family Tortricidae; genus Cydia; species Cydia fagiglandana. Next base: position 7,573,320 of record NC_085949.1, on the reverse strand, counting down.
GGTACGTTTTTTATTTGAATGCCTTCCTTCAATTAAGGTGTCAATGGGTTTTGGCGTTTAGAAGTCTACAAAGTTATACATATGTGGTTGCTTAAGTTGATTACTGTCCTATTTGTTTCAACGATTTTCAACGAATTAAAGGAAACGAACGATGAACGAATAAATTAAGTTACAAAACAAAGTAACGAATATTTTATGAATAAGAAAACTAATAGATTGGTAGACGGAATTTATCATTATAAACTTGTACTTATGCATAAAAAACTCATTAAGAGTTGAAGGTATTATACGTTTTGATATCACATGTGAATTGACAAACACAAATCCGTTGTTACAAAGCGCTTTCCTAAAACGTAACATTTAATCCACAAAGTATATGTTACTACTTTCCATTCAAATAAGTACCCGGTATTTTAAGATTTAGGTACTAATTAAAACTTGCTTCGAAGATCGTTCGACCAATTCCATGCTTCAGATTATAGCAGGATGTCTACAGCCTCCTTTCATCTTAATACGAAGATGGACGACAAATTTTCCAACTCCGGGCAAGTTTCAAACGACGTTACAAGTTCCCTCTTGATATTTAATAAATCAGAGGTTCCACCACAAACTTCGAATGCGAAAAACGATCGAAAAACGTTGGCCCATACGAAATTTGACAGTTGCTAGACGGAAATCATGACACTTTGTTTTTGAACTTTGGACGTGCCAGGTAAAAAATACTCTTTATTCTGTCAAATTTGATGCCTTCGATATTTTTCATAAAAACTTTCTGACTTTGATAGATTTCTGGAAAATGTCGTTGTTAAGTGATTGATTCACCGATATTCCGGTGTTACATAAAGAGCTGTTAATCGAGTATTTTCACAAAGTTAACTCTTTTCGTATAAAAAAGATGTTAGGTCTAAAGACATTTTATCGTATCCCAACATTATTCAATAACAACAGTACTTTTTGTCATACTGTTTATTCACGATTACGAAGAATGTAATTACTTTGTATTTGTAAGTACATTCAATGTCAATCTTAAAATCTAGTTAACATTTACTAAACGATGTCAAATATTACAATACAATACAATTCAATGCAAATCCAAAAATCACTAATTTCTTAACCTAAACTAACAACTAATAAAACTATTACACATTTCCCATAAATTTTCAACAAAATCAAAAAAATTTAGTCATAATTTCCGTAGGTCTCCGACAAGTTTGATTTGCGGCCGAAAATGTTTAATATAAGGAGATTGACATCGGCCGTTGCGACGTACCTACGGAGACAGGACATGGAAACTTTTTTAATAAAAAAATACACTGAGCTGAGACCAGCCGCTACATATTTTATGATCTCCTTGATTATTTTAGCCGCCAATCACTGTAACAGTTTGGACAGTTTCAGAAATCTTAGGATGACTAAGTAACTGTTATGATAAAAATTTGGAGCATTAAAATACATCGTGTTTCAATTTATATAACCAGCACACCCTCTTTTAATTTTCGTGTTTTTAAAATTGTTGATTTTAGTTATTAAATAAAACATAAAAAAGGAAGTCTTGATAAAAAAAATATGTAACAATCTAGCCTGACATTTATTTTTAGAAAGGTACAAAGTACTTTCACATTTTTTTTATGAAATTGTCTCAGAATTTTTAATGGGATTTTATTAATCTTGTAAACAGCGTACTAATACCCAATAAGATGGTCGCATAATATGTGTGATGGTATACACTATAAATTAACGAACAGTTTCGGTTCTGTCTTAATGATGAATTCATTTGATCATTTCATGAACAAAAATAAAATATAAGTTGCAAACAAAACACTGATGCGAGTCGCCTGTAGCGGGAATCGTACCAGCCAAGTTAATAGCCCAACAATCAAATGCAAACACAGTACCAACGGTCATCACAAACTAAATTGCTTTTCTGCAAACAGCTATTAAAACATAAATAATCATACTTTTGAACAGTTTATAGTGTACCAAACAGCGTTTAATTTGGTGAATTTTAATAGGTAATTCATTTATTGCCATAATTGGTTCCATTTGTGTCAGAATTTCCCTTTAAAGTTGTTTATGATGGCCATCATTTAATCAGGATTGAAATATAATGCCGGGAACGGGATGGCAGCAGACCATAACGTTGCTTACGACAAAATTTGTTCAATATTTGTATTATAAATCATGACCGTGATCTGGTTTCGAATAGGAGGCGCAGGACTCTACTAAGAAAAATACTTTAGTGGTTATATCTTTTGATTCAATAAAAAAAGATACAGTTTTCTTTACTTTTAAATCACTTTGAATATCTTAAATTATATCAATCTACTTTGGCTGTATTTTGACACTTAGTACAAGTTTGATTTGGTTTTTATTGACGTAGGTATTTTTTAAAACATCATGTATCATAATAGACATAGTTGGTCTACTAATATTTATTCCAATTTCTTATGTATAAATCATTTTTATCATATTTGACATTTGTTGAACACTCCGCCGCTCCATAAGTCAGTAATCCCGTTACATCAAAGGCTCAAAATTAGACTGTTTACAAAACGTCCGGATCTTATAAAATAAATGTTTGGTACTGTACGTAAACAGCGCGGAATGTATGCAATATTTTATGACGGGATACGAGTATTGACGAGATATGGCTTGCGTTATAACGGATGGCGAACATAATTTCGAATAGATATTAGTAATGTTAGGTCAGTAACTTTGATATTTATAATTTATTATACAGGAGAGTAAATATTGCAGATGTTTTGAGATTAGATTAACAATAAACACAACATAATTTTTAATGTTAGCTTTTATTAGTTAATATAATGAGATTGCTCAAGGTAGCGATATATCAAGATCGTTGGAAATTAATTACCAGAGCTGCAAGATCAAAACGTCCAGCTCCACAAAGGGGGGATAGACAAAAGAATAAAATAACATAATAGTTGATAACAATAATGATAAGTGATAACATTCTTTATTAACAATAATGATAAGTGATAACATTCTTTATTAACAATAATGATAAGTGATAACATTCTTTATAAAAGATTTCTAAGAAAAACAAAAGAGTGAGACTTATCTTAAAAGTCACATTAAACGATTTTTATCATGGGACCACTCATAAAAAATACATAATCAGAACTTGAATGTGACTTTTCTAACTCTTCATTAGAAAACACTGATACATTCTCCTTTTCTAAGCCATTTTAATGCTTCGCCCGCATAAACAAACCGACTCTTAACAGTTCAAATCCCTCGACCACATATTGTACCACGATCGCCACATTACCGTCAATGTCAGTGCCGCGATCATGCACTGGATCAGCACTAATGAGGAGACTGCATTACCCTCGCAATCGCTGCATAAGGCCGTTGTTGCACTATCCAGCTTTGCCGTTAAGAATCGAGATCTGGCAGACTATTTACATTGGTTCGAACGCGAACGGTGTAGTTGTTGAACTAGCGCAAAGTGACCTCTCAATCTGTAACAGCCATGAGGATAGGAAGGAGGACTTATACTGGGTTTCCTGAGTGACAATCCACCCGTGCTCGTCAAGTGATTTCATGACACTTCTGTATTGGGGACGCGCTAAGAATTATGGATGCGATATCGTGCCCGATATCGTCTTCGACAGTCAAGTCATTGCGACATGGTTTAAGTTATACGCAAAAGGGTGGCAAGGATTTATTTCATTTACAAAATATGATAGTTACTTTGTAAGTCATCAAAGTCTGACGTTTATTCGAGTTCGAAATCGCTAAATAGATATAACACTTTAAACTCTCACGTTTTGTCACAAACCGTCTCAAAGAGTCTTTCCGTGACCACAGCTGGTGCAACTCAACTGAAACGTAAGAATTTAAAGTAAAAAATAATGAAAGTAGGTATATCGCGGAATTCCCGTTTGTGTTATTAAATATGTGCTAAATAGATTTTGACTATTGAGCTTAATCTTATAGTAAACAAATTAAATAAAGATAGTAAAAAAGAATACAATTAAGCAACAATAATGGGTTCGGTTGACTATCTTTTTAAATCCGGTCTAATTAGGATAGTCAAACAGGACAGTGTAATGCACCCTATCTGTTCACCCGATGGTGCATGTCGGCCTTTATCTGAGCAGCCAGCATCAACCTCTTGCTGCTCCCGGTACTGTTAGATTAGATCCGGTTAATTAAATGCTGAAATGCTGTATGTGTTTGTGCAGATTGAGTATGTGAACAGCATTGTGTGGATATACGACATTAAAATCGTAGTGGATGTAACGTAGTGAGGCATCCCATTCATTATAAATCGTTCACATTAAATACTGTACCTTAATCTCAATAAGTCGCTTGGTTGTATTTGTACTAACATAATGCTGGATGTCTTTGAACTATTAAAATAAATACTGAAGTATTTCACATTTAGAAAATATACAAATTGTATAATCCGATCAACATGAATACTGGAATTGCAGTTCATTTAAAAACATCCAACTAAATAAGGTGCAGCGGGGCAATTTGGACTGCAAGGAAATTTTAACTACTTATTCGAAATATCTTCCATGTTTTACAATAATATCGAGAGTGCGAGAACCACATAGCGAAATAGCTCCCATGCACTGCACCTAAACTCAGTCAGTTCAACTTCAAAAGTGTTATCTCTCTGCGGAACAACAAATCGCTCAACTTTCCCCTAGGTGAGATTTCCACCAAGATCTACTTCCTTGGCCATTACGTTAAAATGTATTCGCCAGATTTATATGGAGTCAAGTCGTGCCTGCTTTGCCAGTTAAAATAAATATAAAGACACCTCATAGCTGTAATAAAACAAAGACTCATCTCGTATCAGCATCATAGTCAGATATGACTTTGTATTACTAAAGTCACGTCGTGAATAATATTAAGTTACTTATTTCGTTAGATGGAGATAATAGGTTACTGAGAACTTGAATCTGATTTTGAAGTTGTAAATAATTGCAGGCATTCCCTTATAGCGTGAGCTGTTATCATGATGCGTTTAATGCAGTTGAATAATGTCTTTCTGATTTGTAATTGATTAAATAGAGAAGTTTGCGATCATCATTATTATATTTATTTATGTTTGTAAGTGTTGCTTGCAGCATGGACATAGTCTTCTCTTCGAATTTTATCAATATCTTATCAACTTTGGAGTAACAAAAATAAATAATTTAACGGTATTTTAAACTACTTATGGACCCCTATTTGTAATATGTTAAAAAATTACAGGATATTCTCGAGATAAAACCTATTTTACTACTCGTATCAGGTTCCCGATCTATAATTTCAAAACGTAAAATTAAATCTAAGTGATACAATATTTTTTTAAACTGGAGCTGGAAAAAGCCCAAATTAGAAAGTCTGTTCGGAAAGAGAAGAGTCATGGAATGTGTTGGGCTCCATACATTCCACGTCTCTTCTTTTTCCGCATAGATTCTACAACAAATTTCTTCGACAAAAACAGTAAAAATCCGAAGGACATTTTATATTATTTACAAAGTCATAAACATAAAACCGTAAGTAGTCACCACAGAAATTCCCTCATAATAGAACTTGCTCCGAAACTCCCTCAGAAGCCTCCGCAAGCCTCTTTTATTTATTTTTCATTTTTCGTCCAAACTCTAATGATCTTTAATGAAAAGAAGCCGATACGGGCCACAGTTTTTTTCGCTTTGGCCGCAGTACTTTGAAAAGATGTTTCTTTTCAACTTGGCTTATTATTTATAGTTGAGTGATCATAAATATTTTAGTATCTTGCTTTTTTACTATTGAAAAGAAATTTAGTTCAAACTAATTTGTCGTCATCTCTAACTATGTAGGTACAGGTACAGGTTGACATTCTCAATATCTAACCTGCAAATTTTCTTTTATAGTAATACAACCATGTATGCTATTTTATACCTAATGAATTGAGATAAATGGTAATAAAAAGGATATTAACAGAGAAGGAAGGGGCCTAGTTTAACGACTTCTATGCGCGAACACGTGGGAAGAGGTAGTAGCAGATAATTGACGACATTTGTACCTTAACTACGAAATAGTAATAATCTATTGGAGAAACCAATAAAATGTTTGATTTAACCTATAACGTACTTACAATTAACAAATCGACAGTTACTTTTAACGAACATAATGCTAACGACGTAGTAAAAATAAAAGAAGCACGGAATAACGTGAAAGTGACTACCATTGGGTACATTGATAGAATGGGTACATCCATCATAGAACGTCGGTACAGACATGTTAACCAAGCACTACATTTGTTACGAATAGTTCGTTGGAATACCGGCCATGATGTATGTGCCGGTCCAAATTTTTAAGGTGCCAATGTTTTTGTAATGATACGGTATTTTAATGATGCGTCATATTTTAGACTTTTTTCGTACGTGAAGGAATCCTTTCACTTATAATAGTTATAATTCTATGGTTGTAGAATTAAATACCATAGATGTTTACGTGCAGATTTCTAAGATACCTGTATTTACCTAATGTAAAAATTGCAGATATTTTAATGGTGTATGTAATTTTTTCCTAGGCATATGGCAAATGTTGTGTGTCATTGGTAGATATCTGTTTAGTAATAGATATAACATGAATGGTTTATCGGTCAACTACCTGCTTTTTAAAGGTAAGTCACCTTGCCTGCGTTGAATCAGACTGTCATCTGTCAAATTCATAAAGAACATGTAAACTTGCACAGCAAAGCAAACCTTCCTACCTATGCTTTGCGAGTTTAATGTGAACGCTCAGATTGCAATGTTCATAACAATGGTATATGAGAGAATTATCCTAAAATACACTTGTTAAATTAAAGTCAAACACGACATGTCATACTAATGATACCAACATAATTATCCTGTGGACTCAGCAAATACAAAAGGAGTCGTAACAACGCGTCAACTCAATTCAAAGCGAAGTTCTACGGAGCGTGCATTACAGAAATTAGACACAGACTCAACATAAACATTATGTACGTTAATTAGGGAATTTGTTTATTTTATGTTTAATCCTGTATTGAGATTCGAAGCTTTTGTCTTCATGGAAATTTCTTGATCACAAACTTGATATAGTATACCCACTGTATTAAACGACTCGTTTAAAAAAATTTCACTAACCTACCTGGTGACATCTTTTGATGTAACAGATTAGAGTTTTCCATTGATCTACTCGAAAGTTAGCTGGAAGATATCCCTTACAGGTATAATTTCGCCTATGTACTTCAACTACTGTATTTTTTTATAAACCCGTGTTTAGGTAGAACAATAAAGTGATCATTACTACTACTATATAATCTTGGACGGAAACTAAAGTCATGGTCAATAAATCAATGAGTGTCAATTTATCTGCATGGACAACTAAAGGATTATTGTAAACCGGCACAATTTTACGGCTGACTAATACCTAGTTGTTCAAATATCGTTCAAAACCTGCAAAACTTAATCATAGATTTATAAACAAAACCTTTAATTAGGATAATTAGCTTACTTGTTTATCTTCAATCCTGTATTGGGGCAAATTTCGTCGTGGAGATCTTGATAATATAATCTGCGGATTGAGAAATTGAATTGTTTTACCGGTTTATTGGTCAGCTAGGTAAGCGTTAATGGGATCTGTTGATTGTTTCCTATGTATTTGATTATCATTATTATCGTTGTTATAGTCACCATCATTGGCAAAGTGTAAAAATTTGCGATGATTTTCAAAACGGTTCTGGGAATCTGAGATCATCCAGAAACTCTTGATTTTGTGAGATATGATACTAATTAGCGTTACCTTCTCGAGCCTCCTGGTATTGTAAGAGATGATGGTAAGAGACCCGACGGAATGTCACTAATTCCGTGGAAGATGGGACGGGTGCTGGTGTGGGACGCCACCTGTGTGGACACCCTAGCCCCGTCTCATCTCCACGGTACTATTGCAAAAGCCGGCGCGGCGGCAGAGGCGGCCGAAAAATTAAAAAAGAACAAATATAGGGGTCTCGGCCCCGAATACTATTTCGTACCCTTCGGTGTCGAGACCCTTGGCCCGTGGGGTCCGACCGCATCTACACTATTCAAGGATTTATCCAAAAGGATAGCAGACGCCACTGGTGATCGTAGAGCTGGCAGCTTCCTCGCACAAAGAATAAGTATTGCGATACAGCGGGGAAATGCTGCCAGCGTCTACGGCACCATTCCGCAGGATAGTTTGTAATTATTTATTTTTAGATTAGTTTTATTTATTTTTAGATTTAGTTTTTAAGTTTTGTAGGTTAGTTATTTAATTAGCGTTAAGATGTTCACAAGATGCAAGTAAGAAAGAATAAAATTATGATAATAAAATTAGCATTCTCGAAGATAACATAGATATATATAAGTATAGAAATTATTAACGTTCTTAAAGTTAGTACCGAGGACTTATTATAACGTTGTGAAATCCCCTCTCAATGCAAGTAATGATCCGTACTACACACGCATCGTTAGGACCTATACAAAAGTTAAACCATTAATTGATTTTCAAAAGATAACTGTTGTCCAACCCACGGAAATAATTCTATTAACTTGCACAAATACAAGTAATTACTAATAAAAAAGGTAAGCTTCAATCACAAACAATACTCTATTGTTATAATGAATTGTTTTGTTACATGTTCATCTCAAAAATGCTCTTTCATTGTCATTATTTATTCCACCCACGTGCTTATTTTTGAATAATGCTTAAATTAATATAAATCCATCAATTCATTATGAGTTTTATGATACAGCGCTTTCTGATTTATTTTTCACATTCGAAAGTTCAAAGAAGATACCAATTTCGTTCATTTATTTTATTGTTATTTTATCGCCTGGTGCAAAATGTATCATCAGATTTCCCAGTAAGATCAAGTTACTAAATAACTGTTAATGCTTAAACATCATAACATTTTCTCCTGTAACCAAATCATTTCATGTTTCCGCTGAACGTCACTTCCATTAAATCGTTGTCAGCCGTCAACATTGTCGGCGTCGCACTAATATCATCTGGCATGTGTTTACTTTCTACAATCAAACAGATCACATTAACCACATCCGTTATATCTCGAATTGTAAAACTGACCATCAAACCGGGAGCAGCACTGAACGGCAAACTTTCGTCCGACTCTGAAACACAGTTCACAGCACAGTCACAAATCCTTCCGTCGCTTTATAGGCCGCACTATCTCGGGGCAAACATCCCTACACAAACACACCGAGCCGGTACGATGTTTCGAGCGCGAACGAGCCGTCGGCAGCGACACGCATCCCCCGACGTCCGGAGAACGACTGACTGGCGGAATTATGTTTAGCTGCGGGGCACACCGGCTATTGCATCCGAGCATAAACGAAAACGGCCGAATGGGATTTTGAGGTGTGAACGAGACGGGTCACACTTTCTCAGCGAACGAGCGAGAGAGAAATGCAGGTAGGGTGGGAGACGGCTGCACCAGGGTTTCATCTATGCAGGTTGGGAGATTGGGATTGCATGCGTTTATGAGCGGAGGTGCCTGTGATGTGACAACCCTGCGGAATTCGTGGCTCTTGAGTCAATTAGGGCAACAATAAAATTGATCACAATTCGGGTCAATCAAGCCATTAAGTCATTAGGGTTGATAGATAACGATAAAACAAATATGACTGTAGTTTTGTTGATTGGGGAAGTGCTGCTGCGTTATTGTTCCCGAGGGATTCGACCGTTTTGTATCTGTTGTTATACTTAATTGTATACATCGTAAAGTGCCACAAGGGAACGAGTAAATTCGCTTTTTTTAAACTTATTGGTTCTTTTAGTTTTTTTTCTATTTAGCAAGAACACAGGAAACATATTGTTCCTGAATTTCATCCAACTTCAAAAAACGAATACTTACTGTAACACCTTCCAACTATATCTATTATTATTATTTATTTTAGTTATTTTATTATACTAGAAGTTACAACTTTATTGTTACATACAATGCTCCACAAAACTACATTTAGTTTGACTGTGGAGTCTCAGTATACTATAATACTATACTTAATTAAAGGTCATTGGGCATTTTGTTCGGACATATGACCCACAGCGTACACAAACGAAATAGGGCTAGGTATGTAGGTAAATGTATCTGCTACACAGTGGTATGAGTCGCATTCTTGCAAGACATGGGAGAATTGAGAAAAAAATAAAAATGGTTTCTTATCATTTTTATTTTTTGGCATTTTTGCAATGAATTAAGTCAGAACTATTGGAATTATATCAAAAATACTTTGAATAGCTGCTGTTATATTGCGTTGCTGTTGTTATATTGTTTAATATCAAGAGGAACAAAAATAAAATCCAGTTATAAAAAAAACAATATTTTTATTCTGCTTGATCAAAATAAATTGTTAATTCGTCTAAAAAGGCAGCAGGCGCGAAATAAAGGGGGAGTCACCATTCACCACACCGCTGGGGGCTGGGATACTCTTCGAGCCCCGCTCCGAGGCGGAGTACCGCAGGGGTCTCCCCTCCTTCACACCGATTGAAGATATCAAGAAACTCCTGGAGAAGCTGGGCCACCCAAATACGCCAAACGGATAGACGCAAGAGGGGGCTGGGGCTGCACATGGGCATCTACGGGATGTCGGAGCTTCTCCACATGAGGAGTGTCAAGGTGGAGGCATGGCGCGGAAAGAATGGGCCCGCGCAATGTCACCGCTGCCAGGGCTTCCGGCACTCATCACAAGGATGTCACAGACAGCTCGCTTGGGCTCGCTGCGCCGAACCACACTGGGCCAGCCAATGCACGCGACCTGTAGACCAGAATTCGAAGGCCACCTGCAAAAACTGCAGAGGAGACCACCCCGGCAACAGCCGCAATTGACAACATTTCATTTGCCATTGTGCTATAAAACGTTTATCATGCTGCACGGACCACACTTTTGCACAATGCTGAAAGTAAAAACATTAATTACGCTATCTTGTACTGTTGAATAATTTTTTTCTGCCGGGTGATACATAAAAAATAATTACATATTTAGAAAAGTGAGATTAAATTCTCTTTTTTAAAACTAGTTTGGTCTCTGTACGCGAAAATTCATAAAGCGGGTCAAAAACGCCCAATGACCTTTAAAAATTAGAATAGGTTTACATTCGTAGTTGAAATAGGTAGGTATATCATGAATACACTAGGGTAACACATCCCCTATAGAGTATTCAGGAGATACCTTTTTAGACTGATTTTAAATCTATTTATTTTGGGCTCTTTTACTATATCCGTGGGCAAAGTCCAAAAGCTCCCAACTCTGGCCCAAAACTAACTTGAATATCTTTGTTCCGGTGTGAATATTATTTGAATGTCTGCGGCAAAACATTTTCATAAAAGGAAGAAAAAACTCAGGCAAAACCAAAACAAAGATTGGTATTGATACTAAACTTAATTACCTATCCGGCGAACTTGTAGACCATACTTGTAATACTATACAGGGTGGCCAAAAAATAAGTGCATTCCCGTTGCCAGGGAGGTTTTGGGATTATACTGAGCAACTTTTACTAGGGGACAAACCACGAAATTTCGAAAAAAAATTGGCTGTTTCATACATTTTGGCTGGTCCGTTTTCTATGGGAGAGTCAACTATTTTTTCGCGTTTTCGGAGTTGGGTCCTATAGTAAAAGTCGCTCAGTATACTTCCAAAACCTCCCTGACAACGGGAATGCACTTATTTTCGGCCACCGTGTACAATATAGTTGGATAATTATAGTATTATAATTCAGTTGGATAGCAGTTTGGATAGTTAATTTTATACTTTAGTTGGATGGATTTACGGTACTTATTTTTGTTTGTTGCATAGTAAGTTCAATAATAGCCCCTTGAATTGAAACCCATTCCGAATCTCATAACAAACTTGCTTATTCAAAACAGCAAACTTCTAATGATAATAAAAAAGCGTCTTTCATAGCTTATATAAACAGACACACGAGCGGTGTAAAGCCCTCAGGTATGTTGATGCCTCTGCCATAATATCGGATATTTTAAGCTCTCAATAAAAAGTGGGATCAATCAGCTCGTCTAAAGCTATGATTGTTTGGGTTATTCCGGATAAGGTCTGTTAATGTTATGAACTTATGAAAGTAGAAGTGTGAATGGTGTATGTTTTTATATTTTGTACCTCAGTCACGTACAAATGGTTCAACACAAACAAATGAAATATGGCATAATTATAATTAGCATATAGAATATTTTCCTTTTCGAAATTACCCCTTTAATTGGGTTAAAGGTACATTTTCCAAGATTTTAATATCCTTTTGATTTCTATTTTAATATTAGTGTAAGTAACTATGATGTAGTCTTCTTCTTCTTCCTTGCTCCATCCCACTTTGATCTCATATCTTCATCGTTATCATTATTTTATTTTATTTTCTTAAACGTTAAATGATGAATATTAATAATAGCTTCATTTCTCTTAAGGAAGAGTAATCAAGTAAATTAATGGAGACGCCCATCAAGAGTCAATTAGGAGTAATTACTAAGTAACTTGTCGTTAGTTACTCCATTCATATAATATTTAGAGCAAATAAACAGGTTTTTGTATTAAAATTCCTAACAAATGATTGCATAAGTATCTGTCTAGACTCTAAACTACTCTAGAGAAGTATTTGAACTTTAAAATTCTAGCGTGATTTGATATTGATGTGACATTACATGACATTCTCGCACCCACCTATTATATACCTATACCTATACCTATTACATAGGTACCTATTATATAGGTACCTACTCACTTTTGCCCGCGGTTTGCTCTGCCTAGAATAATGAATGCTGTGATAAAAGCTATAATCATAATCACCTATCACGTGTCTTATGAAAATGAAAATAAAATAAAAATAAATCATATCATGTAACTTTCATCTAAATCGATTCAGCAGTTTAAGCTTGAACACTTCCTACACTTACACACTACACAGTGGGTACCTATACTTTTTTAACTACGTCGAATTACGAGTAATTAAATAATAATAATTAAATTTTTTGCCTTAAAACAATTATAATGATTATGTTTTATGCTATTCACACACACGAATTCTACTCATATAAAAACGTTTTGCTATTAGGCTATTACAATAGATAGGTACCGGTTGTATCGTATACTCGGACACGCTTAAATATTAAAGGGCCCAGAGCGGACTACGCAATACAGTTGGTATTGTATTCCGATGCAGGGCCCGACGGGACTCTTTGGAGCCGGTCCGATTTAGTGCAGGTGTTGAAATAGGTAATATTCAGTAGGCGAATTTACATAGCTACTTGAAAAACGAGAAAACAGTGAATTATTGGCCAGCTAGCTTGCAATTGGCCCTTGATTTTGTTCGCGAACCTTACTGGTTAACACAGGGTATTTTGAAATCCTAATAGAATCTTCAATCTTATTTGATAACCAAAGGTAACGACTTACCATCCCAGTAGGTATTTGTTAAACATGAAACTCGCAAATTGGGGTATAGTTTGGGAATTACAATTTCCCATTATGGAATAATAATAGGAGGATAAAAATATCGGTACCGTAAAACGGGGTGAGTAGGTTTCGCGGAGAGAGTTGGGTTATGAATGGGGAGAGGGAGGTGAGAAGGGATTTTAAGGCTACTGCTACAACAATAATGTATTCCAAGTGAAAATGGGGCTATAGCAATACGCATAATAAAAAAAAATCGATCCAACAATCTTCCAAAATCACCTTTGTATGAAAAACTCTCTCACCCCAAATGCGAGGCACTACGGGGTGAGGTGGGTTTTCCTCTTTATCGTCAAAGTTATGAAATGGAACTACCCAAAATAAAATACAAACTAAAATACAAACGTCCGAACCACTTATTATATACACCATTCAGTTTTCAGATGTAAAAATAAAATTTTATCGAGGTTTGAAAGTCAAATTTCACCCAACTCACCCCATTTTATGGTAACTATTTGGGAAGTGTCTATATATATCCTTAACAGTGCTCATGTTAAGGATATATAGACACTTCGTACATAGTTACCGACATTTATATCCTCCTATTAAACATTCCGCAAATAGTAAGTGACAAGAATAACTAATTTATAACAAGACGGTACCGTAAAATGGGGTGAGTAATAGGGTCAAAACTGAAATTCAAACCTCGTTAACATTTTATTTTTACATGTGAAAACTGAATGGTGTATATAATAAGTGTTCCGGACGTTTGTATTTTAGTTTTTATTTTATTTTGAGTAGTTCCATTTTATAACTTTGACGATAAAGAGGAAAACCCACCTCACCCCGTACTGCCTCGTATTTGGGGTTTTCATACAAAGGTGATTTTGGAAGATTGTTGGATCGATTTTTTTTATTATGCGTATTACTAATAGCTCCATTTTAAATTGGAATACATTATTTTTGTAGCAGTAGCCTTAAAGAGAGGAGGTGAGAAGTCACCCCCTCTCAAACCTTCTCTCCTCATTCATAACCCACCTCTCCCCGCGAAACCTACTCACCCCGTTTTACGGTATCCTAGGGAGCTGCCTACTACGTTTGCCTTCTATCCTATTTTCCATGTACGTTTTTACACAACAATTTTAGTTTCACAATAACTGCAACATTCATATCTATATCTACCAACCCAACCAAGCCACAGCCAAACATGGCAAACTTACATAGTTGAAGCGGGCAATTCATTTTGGCATTGCCACGAACTTTGCATTTTGCCGTTTTCGAACCTTACTTCGCCAAACATGTAATTTTGAACTCCGTTTTAAGAAAATTCCAATATCCATAACTCTAAATATTTCTAAGACAGTTTATGACGTTTCTCAATACATACCTACCTTAATCCTATTTGTAAGAAAAAAGAAACGTCAATACGCGAGTGAGACTACTCTTACTACCTTCTTCTTGTAGGAGATTAGAGAACACCCATGCAAATTGTCAGCGTTGCAAGCAATTAAAGAACGTGTCGAGATAAATTTATGGCCCATTTTCCCTTGTCGGGCGCTAAAGAGTTTTACGAGGCAGTTTTGTGGGGTGCAAATATATGCGACAGACCATTTGGTTGCTGATGTGTTGCTTAGTAACTAGAAATGCGTCGACAGTAAGCGTTAAGGTTATCGCTGGTAGCTGGCTTATCCGAGAGTTGTGATTCATGTTTTGGGGTATTTTCCTTGTGCAGTATACGGTTGAGAGCATTTTCTAATTAGGAAATATATTGATTAGGTTTTTCTCCACTTTGGCACCACACAAAGACAGACCCAATGTGCTTCATAAAAAGACAAATCCACTTAAAAGGACTAGAGTTCATAGTTTCCCTGCGAAATAGAGGAAAAACTGAGGAAATTCTTAGATAGTCAAGGTCGGCATACAAAAGTCAGAGACTTTCCAGAATCAAGTGATATTGGGTAAGTCTATACTTGAAATTAAAAAAAAACTATCATGAATGAATAAGTTAACTTAATTCGTTTTCGTGTATAGTAATACTGATCCTACTCAACCCACAAAAATCAAAAAGGTCACTTAGGTCACGCGATAACTCTAGTGTAACGTGGTTCTTTACAGTTACGGAAGTCCTACACTCAGCACGGCCCGACACGAACGTGGCCGGTTTTATATTTAATTTCCCAGTAAGTCTGTTTCGATGTTCATTAAGGGAGATGCTCACGGTGCGAATAACGCGAACGCGTTCAATAACGGTGCCGGTATAAGTTACGAGAGGCCGCGTTAATATAATGAATATACATAATTATTACTTTTTGCTACATTATCGCATTGCGTAATAGGCTGTACCGTTATTACATAAATAAATAATTATATTTCGCAACTTCATTCTTTGCGATTTATGGTTTACATATTGTACAGTTACGCCCCCACGCCTCAGCCTTGCACGATCTTTTATACTTTTTTTTTATACTGGCAACACTAAAAAATGGCTCCCACTCCACCCCTTCTACGTATCTCATGGTAGGTCCGTTAACCGCCATTTTCAATCATTCAACGGTTCGGTAAAAAATTCTTGCATCACGATGGTGTTTCTTATGTTTACTGCCCCACAGACATCACGGAGTAGGAAGACATTGTAACATAGAGCTCTGGAAACCTCCATGTTGTATTATATCACTATCACTACACCTTCAAAGTCCCCTGCCGCGTCTGCCTGTTTGTATGTTCGCGATAAACTCAAAAAAACGCTGCTTGCTTATACATTGCACCCAACAATAAAAATGCATCATAAAGTGGCGATATTGCATACGCATAACATACATACATTGTACTAGCTAGTGCAACACTATACATATCATACATAAATTATGTTCCTACTACCGACAAAGCCAAACAGGCGGAAGTAGGGTTGTTAGAGTTTATAAAAAATTATATAAAATATTCGTGACATACGAATTCGTCAATCTAGATTTTAGTGACCTAAATGCTAACTCGCGGTGACTTCCAATTTCTCGATTTGGCTGAACCTTTGGTCAGTTGACGAGAAATGAGTTTACCAATTGGGTGAGTAAACTGTCTAGTTTTGGGACACCTAATTTGTAATATAACACTTCAAACTCTCGCATTTTGTACACATATTTATTTACACAAACGGGTCTACCGCGATATAATTTCATTGTTTTTACCTTAAATTCCGACGTTTCAGCTGAGTTGAACCAGCTGTGGTCACGGATTTACTGACGTCCCAGCAGATATGTCGACGGAGATATAATATGTAGGTTACTTTAGGCCCTTTCCTGACTTGTCATATGTCGCTACAGTTTCGTTAGTCTGCGTACTCTAACGAAATTATTATTTATTTCTGACTGGCCAAGAAGCAGGGCGCATCCCTGATGATGCAATCAGGTAGCGGTATAAATGTAAGACCTTACAGCCAGGAGTGTCGTAAAAGTCTAAACATTACCTTGCCTCAGTAATACTTAGTAGGTAATACAGTAGACTAACCGCCCGATTCAAATTAGAATTAACCCTTAATCAAATATCGGGAAATTATTTCCCACTTCATTCTAATTTACGAAATATTTTTTATCTTTTTAAAGGCAGCACTCAGCGATACCAACCATACAGATTTAAAATCTTAGTAACATTTTGAATTTGAAAAATGGCAACACTTTTCTAATGGACGCCATTTGTGACCATACGTCTAAGTAAATGTCAGTTGTTGTGATGTTTTTGCAATAACGACAATTTTTTTAGTGTTTTGAGGTTAAGTGCGTAAAATCTTGTAAGTGTGTGTGCATACACTGAATACTATCATAAACTAGACTTATTTTCCCTGTGTTTTGCTTGAAAATAATTGTGATAACGATATGACTTAGCCAAGATTTTAAGGTTTTAGTAAGTGGGTAATTATTTCCCATTGTTTGTTCCTGAACGTACGATTTACAAAAAAATTGGTAGGTTTTATCAAGTGGGAAATTATTTCCCAGTGTTTGTTCTCCACCTAAATTTTAATTGGTTTCCATAAATAAAAATATGTGCCCGTTTGCCTGTTTGATTTTTGAAGATAACGTTAAAGGACCATACTTGAATTCCAAGCAAAGCCTAGGGGAGCTACTAACTAGTAAAAAGTTCGTAACCGTATCGGACAATGGGAAACTATTTCCCACTTCATTCAAAATTTTGCTATTCCGTAACGGATAACGGCAAATTATTTCCCACCGCAAAACCCCCCTTTCCCCCCACTAAAATTATTTATATATATTTTTTCGTAATCTACGCACCCAAATTACCTAAAAACCATTCTTAGTTTTCAAAAATCTCATAAAAAGTGTTCCGTTTGATTAAGGGTTCTGATACGTCAATTTATAGATCTAGAAAAGATATGGATTAAATGTAAATCACATTTGAAGAAACGTCACATTTGACACTGACATATATAATCCATAATATATAGTTTCTAGATCTATAAACTGACTTATCTTAAAGTTCGAAACGGGCCGTAACCGTAAGGATTCGTACAAGTCACTGAATACTAAGATGCGCCAAGCTTTAACAATGTTCTGCCACTTCTGAATTTTAGTTTACAAAGTATTCTACTGCTCTGTGAACTACCTTCTTGTTACTTTGATAATGAAGCCATACTTTTTGTGGCAACTGGGTTGTCAATCGTTAGAGCTTGACTATGTACGGGGAGAGCGCGGTTTACTAGATCAAATTCAAGGCAGTGGGGAGACACTCTTCCTTTCGGGCAAACTCGGCTCCATTTGGCTCAGCATTGCTTCGAGCTTATTAGGGTTGGCACCACATGACGTCCTTTTGTGTGCACGACCACAGATAAGATAATTGAATTTTGACAACCTTAATAAATAGCCGAAAGGGATAGTGCCATACATTGGAAAGGGATACCATGATTCGTCCCTGAATCGATGTCAAACTTCGGTTTTGCAGGAAGTGTCCTTTCTGTACGGTAGTAGCATAGAGAAATATAGTAATACAAGAGTGCTCACTCCATACATCAGTTTTGATCCCAGAAATATTAGTCTCTAACTTTAATCTTAACAACATAAGACTTTCCGGTCGGTGCTACATCTATTATCACTTGACAGTAGGTACTACTACTAAAGTTTGTTTTTTTTAGCATTAGAAATAAGGTAAACAATCATGATGTGTCTTTTAATTGAATATCCCATTTTAAAAATAAGTCATGGCAAATATGTAATAAATATGAATCGAATACGATCATTTATATTCTTCTGCTTTCATAAGTAATAGCTATTGATTTTTAAAAAGCGTTTATCAATTAAAAGACATGTCACGATCGCTTACCTTCTTTGAAGTTCTTTCTAATGCTAAAAAAAACGAACTATACTTAAAGTACTGATAATTCCGCTACTCGATGCTAGATGTCGACTATGAAAGTTGCTATGGAAATACTAATATTTCTGGGACCAAAACTGATGTATGGAGTGAGCACTCTCGTCTTACTTACTCTATGGTAGTAGGTACTATTATTTATTCTGTGTTTGCAAAATTTTGCACTAGGTACTTGAAGCATTTTCGTATTCCTTTGTCTGGTCTTACCATTAAATATCAGAACCCTTATAATGACACTAGCGGTTCCTTGAAGCCCAACTAATGTACATCCGGCCAGCTATTTATCCTTGCGTAAACAATAAAATTAATAATTCAAATCATACACGCCACTCGCAAACAAAGGGTTTTGCATATTAAACACTGGATTTCCGCAACCGTCATACGAGCCAACAATTACGTTAAATTTAAATTAGACCGTAAATAGTATGTTTGGACGCGTGAATCAGTTTTGGGTAGTAAATTGACTTGATGTAAATTTTAAACAAACGAAACTAGCCAACTTACTTAATTCAAATAGTGGTAATAAATATAAAAAAATGGCTTGTAGCTGAACTATAACTACATATATCGCGACCATTAGCTGACACAACTAGGAACGCGTTCTGTAAGAAATGGCAAATTTTATAAATTTAATTTTATCCTCGTAAGACCCAGGCCAATTCTTGCACTTTTGAATTTGGAACTTTCTTTTATTTCTATATGAGTTCAAAACTCGAATTTAATTTGTACTTGTACAAGTACACGGGGACTTACGAGGTTAAAGTTTATAGAGTTAATAAGTATACATTTTAAGTAGATACAATCATGCTTTACTAAAACAACACCCAAGTCGCGAGATACGAGCTTTTTAAAGTAACTGTATACATTTAACACTGACCTACAGAGGTAGAGTCTATGCGGAAAGAGAAGAGTCGTGAAATGTAGGGGAACACATACATTCTACGACTCTTTCCGCACAGACTCTGAACAAATATAAAACAAATTAAATCTAAAACTACATTAAACTAAAAATTAATAACCTCACTAAATGTGGCGTTAATAACTAAACACGGCGACTGTACGTACCAAATTTCGAAACTAGATGCAATCTGAATTTTATTTTAACCAATCTGTAAACTAAAGGTGTGGCTCGAATGCAAGCGGGCTTATTCAAACAATGCTCCATAATCCGCTTACCACACTTGCATGCTGAATGGAGTACGTAACAATTTGCTATGACGGATTTCATTGGCTGTGAGTGCACGTACCTAAAGCAAACTCAAACTAGAAAATGTGCCTTGCGCTTCAGCCGTGTCAAAATTTTTGAGTACTGTGTCAGTGTGAGACTCCTCAAAAACTTGTAGTTACCGGGAGAGAGGGGGGGTTGAGATATAAAGTTGCTATGGCGCAATATAGTATTATAATAACTTATTATTAATAAGTAAACAAAAATTTGCCCTCATCATGTCCATGGTGTGAAATCATTTGGAATGAACTATTTTGATCAAAATATGATTTTATCAAAAACATATTTTAAAAAATAAGTTTTTGGCAAAAATTTCATTTTTGGTACAAGTTTTTATCGCTGACTGTACTTTTCTTACGACAGATAACTAATACTCACCGAGACAATTCTAAAAACCTTTAACACAATTAGGTTACGTTGTTTCATCACAGAGTTCCTATGGCCACCTCCTGTCTCCATCATCAGATCAGCTCGATGGTACCATAATATTGCATTGTCATCCGATTTATACATGCATGCAAAATTTCAGCTCAATCGGAAACCGGGAAGTGGATCAAATTTAACTTGCAAGATTTGATTACAGATAGACAGACAGACAGATACAGTGAATAGCAAAGCAATTAGAAAATTTAAACCGCAATCAATATTAGCGGCTGTACTTAATTCTGAATTTGATTATTTCTGTCAGTAAAAGTTTGCACTGGTTTAGGGACTGAGTCGTTTATGTAAAACGAGCAGTTTTTCTGTACAAATGTCCCATTGCATTCAAAAGCATGAGTATACTATCTACCTCATCTCACCACCCACAGTCCAGTACTAAGGCGTTGTTGGCACGGGTACACGCGTGGGTGTCGTTTTATTACGTCTCTTATTGTTTGTTTTACGCCACCTTTGACATTATGCGGAATTTCAACTTCCTGTGGGTTACCTATCAATGTTTAATAAAACTTTCTTGTTTAATGTCGAGAGCCCTGTTTCGTATCATATTTTGGAGATTAAAATTAGGCATCTTCCCCGCCTCGTAGAGAGGCGAAACACGTGTCGAGTATTGTTCTTTTGGTGGTGGTTTGTTATATTTAATTGCGTATTTATTTTTGCGGTGGGAGGGTAACATTAATTGTGTGATTATTATAGTAATGTAAACATAACAGAACAGAAGTAAATCCTCAATTTAAATAAAGTATGCCATGATTACTTAACTGAACTCTGACACGTGTAGACGTCATAACAAAATTGAAAATACTTGTTATGAAGTTTGCTCAAGTTACAACGCATCTCGGGAAAACGAACAACGTAAATACGCTGTATGTAGAGTGACCATCAGATATATCGGTGCGGCCTAGGTGCTCCAAAATATCTGAACACGCACTCTAGCGCCTTGAAAATAGAGCGGATGTTCAGATATTCGTGAGCAACCTAGCCGGTCCGATATATCTGATGGAGACTGTACCTTCAATTCAAATATAGATCAAATATAAATAAGTGGATATTTTTCAGGATTTTCATCATTTTAAATTTAGAATTCTTATAAGTCTTATAACTAGGTAGGTACTTCAAATTCATAAAAATCATCAGTCTGTAAATTACCCTTTGCGCCAGCAAGCAGCTGACCGGTAGCCATACCGGTCTACTCTCATTGTAGATGTATGAATTTGAATATGCAGTTTTTTTGTTATGAACCTGGAACCTACAGCTTAGTAGGCTGCTGCTGCTCAGTGTGCTCATCTACAACCGCAGAATCGAGACGAGGTTAGGTTTCTCTGCAGTTGTATGTTCAGTCGAAAGTTGTAGTCTATGACCCATTTTGTACCTTGACACAGTGACAATAGCATGAAGTCCCTAACCACTTTGATATTGAAGGTGACAGTTCATTTCCAACGACAGCTGCAATACTATTCATTTTACTATGGAAGTTGACAATGACAGCGACGCGTTCAGTACCGTTAGTGCAGCTGCGGTTAGAAATGGAATGTTACCATGATTGTCACTGTGATAATAATGTACCTACGAAAAAGGTCATAAATTAATACTTTCGATCGTACCATTAATGGTCCGCCGGACGGTATCGGCCTGTCAGTTGTTCGAAACTGTCAAAATTTTGTTCTAACTGACAGGCCGATACCGTTAGGTGGACTGTTAATCAATGGGCGCCTTTAGAAGAGAGAAGCTGCTTGTTTAACTTTTCCCATAGATACGCTACTTTGTTACGTCGGATCGGGGAATGCAAATTCCTCAGCAGGAACTCTGCTAGCACTCAATGCTATGCGTTCCGATAAATTGTTTATCGGTTTAAATTGCAGCAAATGTTTCCTGAAAGAACAGTTGCTGGAATATGAAATATTGTTCATTATCTAAGGCGTGAAGATTCCTATTGGAACTCGATTAGGCACATATTAGACTGACGGCTCGATTCGGAAAATGAATTAGATTTCTACTAGACTTCAACAAGTTACGATATGGATAATTTAAAGATATTTGTAAGATAGATATGTCAAATTTGACGTTTCCGCGATTCTGGAGGTCCTCTTGAACGATTTCGACAAGTTATGACTTAGATATCCAAGTCACATCTAGTCGATATCTACTGTAGATCTAATTAGTTGATCTCTAAATCGTCTCTAGATCTTGTCATTATCTAGAAATCCGAATAGGCCTATATGTCTAACTGTCTAGCTTTTATTCCAAATAAATATTTATTTATCAAACTATAAACCAAGAGTCATTAATATACCGTATAGAAAAACAAGGGGCTCTGCCTTGCGTTAAAGTTAAAGGTTAACTAATTACTCGTTTATTTTTCAAAAATCAAATCACAATCTGTCCAAGCGTTTTTACGTTGTGAGGTGAGCCATTATATATGTTTATTGTTTACATAATTCGGTTAAGCTAGAGGTTTAAAAGATTCTTTTCTTTGCAAGATATTAATAGATTTATATTTGACTTCCCGGTAGAGGTATCAATACCCTTATTTACCCTAAACTAAATATAATCCTGACATTTAATTAGGGTCAGAAGCACAATGTTTGTCCCGTACTTTCCCACACATGCGCGTGGGTTTCATTTCCCTAACATCATCTTCATTTAGTTTTTAGTAGTATTTCGTGGACGGAAATATGCCAGGGCAGAGGGCCTACCGCGAACCGCGTTCGACATGTTGCCTCTCTGTCGCACTTGTAAATTCGTATGTAAGTGTGACAGGGAGGCAACACGTCGAACGTGGTTCGCGGTAAGCCCTCAGGTTGCGGAAATAGGCACACTCAGCATAATTGTTTTCTATTTTTGCAACCTACTGAGTGAATTGTTTCCCACCTACACAACTAGTTCAGCAGAGGCTTTTAGTAAATAAGTATTTTTCTTGTAAAGCTTTCCTTTACTCAGGGGTCATTTTTCTTTAGGATGAATACATAAGGGTAAGTTAACATATTTTAGGTTATATTTATGTATATATTACATACAAATAATAGTTTTTTGTTAACTGCAAATTAGATGGAAGAAAATCATACAAGGGAGATGCAAATAATGTCAAAATGAGATCAAACTGAAATCAATTTGTGAGTTCAAATACCACTAGATTTATCGCCGTATCAACATTGAAGTTCAGAACCCATAATTTTTTTTTATTACTCTGTTACAGTGTCCCACTGCTGGGCAAAGGCCTCTCATCTTGATTTCCACAACTCCCGTTGTAGTGCTTTTTCCGGCCAGTTACTGATGATGGCGTCTAAGTCGTCCCGCCCTCTCCGTCTGGGCCTGCCACGTCCGCGCTTCTTTTGCGGCATCCACTTGGTGGCTATACTAGCCCACATATCCGGATGCATGCGGCAGACGTGACTCGCCCAGACATGAGCGCATAATATACTAAAAAAATATGATAATGCAATGCACTCTGGTTATCGTCAAATCGCGCGACTTAAAAGGGATTATTGATATTATTTGGCTTAGGAATTATACCTAATAATCTTTATCAATTTTATTTACAACATAGTTTACGCTTATCAAGATAACAATAACATATAATTACGATAAACGACGTCATTGTTTAAAACACTTGAAACGTTACAATACGTCTTTAAGTGTCCAATACATTTCATTATGAAATTTCTTAAGTTATCAATTTTTTTGCTTAGTGTAATTTTAGTAAAATGTGAAAAATTCCGCTTTGATAATTACACGTTATATAAAATTTTCCCGGAAAGTGAAATACAAGTGAAATTACTCGAAAACCTTCAGAATGATATAAGATTTGATTTTTGGACGGACCCAGTGCCGTCAGCGGAGTTTGTTTTAGTCATGTCGAGCCCTGCGGATACTAATGAACTTGTTACCTTCTTGGAGACGAACAACATGAAATCTGAGATCACTATGAGCAATGTTCAAGAGTAAGACGCAAAAAAAATCTGTATTTAAGGAGTGGCATTTGTATTTGATCTCAATTTGATTAATGTTGCAATGATTTTTGATCACTTCCCGTACATTTTGTTCCACAGACACATCGACAAACAAACCGTCAAGCAATATACACGTAGCAACGTGCGCTCTATGACCTGGGATGCATACTACACGCTAGACGACATCTACGCTTGGCTTGATGACTTAGTCACTGCATATCCGGACATTGTGACTGAAATCATTGGCGGTGGCTCCTACGAAGGCCGAGAAATCAAGGGCATTAAGATATCTCATGGTAGCGGTAAAAGAATTATCTTCGTCGAAGGTGGTATCCATTCGAGGGAGTGGATTTCACCATCTTCAGTTTGCTATATCATCTCTGAATTGCTGACTAGTGAAGATCCCGAAACTATGGTCGCTGCTCGTGATTATGATTGGTACATATTCCCTGTTACCAATCCTGATGGTTACATTTGGACTCATGAAAGCGTAAGATTGTTTTATGTTCCTTTAATTTTTGATGTGTTCTGACTACTTAGCATGACTTGCGCTGTCGCGTGCGATGCACTCGATGCAGTCGCACTTGTAATACTTAGGGTAACATTCCATTTCTTTCGCAGCTGCACTACTAGTACGAACGCGTCGGTGTTATTGTCAATTTCCATAGTAAAATGAATGGTAGTACTGCTGTCGTTGGAAATGGACCTTTAAAGTCACGCTCACGCCTGACGTATGAGATCGCGCGCGACAACGTAAGTGATACTAGTAGGTCTGATAAAGATTCAAAAAATCGACGTCCCTTCGGTTCTGAATTTGGTGTTGATCTGAACAGGAACTGGAACAACAACTGGCTTGGTAATTACAACATTGCAAATATATTAAATGGTGCAATTGTACCTATATAGTTTATTGAATAAGGTAAGGTCATGTGGGGTAATACAAACATAGTTTATTTTACTCAGGGCAAGAAAAACAGTATGAGGATTCCTTACAAGTGTTTGTCTTGTTAGTTTGCCCATCTGACCTTATACTCTGATTATTTTCGTTTTAATCTCTAAAAAAATAAGAAAATAAATGAACACAGCTCAATGTTTACTAATGAGAAAACATTGAAAAGTGACATGGGTTATATATGTATTTTATTTTCTATATCACGTTTTTCAGTCGCTGGTGCCAGTGCGAACCCGGCTACGGACACCTACGCGGGCCCGGGCCCCTTCTCTGAACCAGAAACGAGGTCGTTATCTAATTACATCAGTTCAATCGGCGACCAGATCGACCTGTATCTGTCATTCCATTCCTTCAGTCAGATGTTGTTGGTGCCTTACGGGAATACAACTGAACATTTAGATAATTACTATGACGTGGTAAGTAATTCTTAAAATTCTTAAGAGGAATGGGGACGGCCGCTTCTCTTTACAAACGTAGTTCCCATTTTTCTCCCATTGACATTATGGAAAATATTTTTACATAATTTGATATAAATGAACCATACCTATAATAAATAAATAAATACATATTTATAGGACATTTTTACACAAATTGCCCTAAGCCCCACGGTAAGCTCAAGAAGGCTTGTGTTGTGGATACTCAGACAACGATAATATATAAATACTTACATATGTATATAGAAAACAACCACGACTCGGGAACAAATATCTGTATCATGATACAAATAAATGCCCTTACCAGGATTCGAACCCGGGACCATCGGCTTCATAGGCAGGGTAACTCCTACCCTTTAGGCCAGACTGGTCGTCATTCGTCTCGTCATCGCCTATGCCCTTTATGGGCGATTCTCAGAGATGACATTCGGTGCCTGACTTCGGTGCCAAAAATTTTTTTCAACTTATATAATATGCGAGTTTATTTCCTAAAATCTACCCTTAATATAAAAAATATTGGTAGTGGAGGCCTCCATTAGAACCTTATAATTTTCAAGATATTTGAGATTTAAAAAACACCGAAATTATGTGCAGGCACTGAAATTAATTTGCGTCACCGAATTCAATAATGCTTACACCAAAATCACATTTAGGTTTTATATCTCAATTATATAATTATTTTAATCATATTTTTCAATCCTATTTGTTGATAAGCGATGTAACAAGGCTAATGATCTCGAAAGCTTACATAAATTTAATAGATATAGACTCAAGATTTTAAAATAACCAAATTATGGCTTATAAATCAACATCTCTAGAAGATATCCCACACTATATGACTGGCCTCATATAATAGGGTGATGTGTGGCCCTGAAACGAGTTTCAGACATGTCGACATTGTCGACCACAAATTCGCACATTATAATCATTTATTCATTGCATTATTATATCCATGAAGGAGAAGATGTTTGTTTCACGCAATCCGACCGCACACGCATCTAAAAAAACTTATGTTACCTGCACCCGATAAACAATACACTCTTGAGTGGTGTTCAATGCTCATTAAATATTTAATGTACTTATAAAGCAATGTGATGCAATACGGAAAACAAGTATTTTTTTAATAAAAGAGTTTAAAAGCGTGAACTCCGTCAATTTAAAACTATAATATTTGAAGTAGCCGAGTAATGCTTGAAGATCCAATTACCAATTAATTATGATATCCAGCACCCTCAAACACTTGAGCTAAATTGTAACAAAGTTGTTGACAAAGACATAAGACATTGAGGATTGTTAAAACATTTGCTGTGTTCAATTTGTGTCTATGGCTATCCTTTAGAAATATCGATCAGTAGGTACGCTCAGTACCTTTGAAGCGATCTCGACATTAGAATGCTATTTTATTTTTAATCCCTTGTTCTGTACATCCTGTCCCTTGGGTTCACCTTGCATAGTACTTACATACACAAGTTATTTTAAAAGAAGTGGGATCTAATTGATTACATTTATTTAACATGGCTGACATGTTTAAAGGTATCGAGGTGTAGGGCCTCCGATGATACAGAGGACAACGAACATAATTTACTTAATTGGTTGGAAAAGAATATCAAGACAGAGAAAGAAACATTGGGTCTATACGTCTGGTTTAAAAAACTACTCATAGTGAACTAGTGATATTGTGTACCTACTATGACATAATTTACTTACAAACATAATTTTACGTTTGTACAACGTATCTTTCACTTTTTAGACATGATAAATTAGTACAACAAACTAGTTTACAAAGCAGGATTTGAATTCAGTGATCACTTTTTTGATATCGGTGGTCAAAAAATCCACCGAAACCAGGGAAATCAACACCAGCGATATCAAAATTAATCGCTTTTTAGCAAATACAGAAATAGCATGAACGATACAGAGGAGATGTAATAATGGTGGATTTACGTACTTTCGATGACTTCTTAATCACTTACATAACGATAATTGCACTAAAACTTTCGGAGTAAATTGCACCACCGATCTCAAAAAAACATAGGACCAAACCCAGCGAAGGACGGAGAAACGTTTAAAAAATCACTTTATTGTACTGTGACTGTACCTCTACTTTATTCAACGGTTAAGGCACAACTAAAGCATACTATGTTTGAGACACTGAGTTCCTGGTCTACAACTTTGAAGGAGTACTGACATGTTTTGCAAATTACACCGATATCAGTCACTAGCCCGGGACACATCGTAAATTTGGTTTTATTCAATGTGTTGAGCAAACACATTATTGTGATATAAAGAATATGATAAGCTAACTAATACCCTATGCGTGAATACCCATAATAACTCCGATCTAATGCCCCATCTTGAGTAATAATTTTTTGTTTCATAAAATCTGGGTGCGGGACACGCCCACCGAACATCATTTTTGGCATTTGAATTTATTTTTCTTGTATTATATAAATAATAAATAAATAATTTGATAGTGTCACAGACAGAATATAAGCTGGAGATCATGCCTAAATTAATTCAGATTTATTGAACAGTAAATTCAATCAATTACTGCCCCGGACACGTAAAAACGGCCCTCCTGAGAAATGCCCTTATGTTTGACTTTTTTGCCTAAATCATTAGTGTTTGAAATTAACACTGATACAAAGAACAAATATTGCACAATGCACCATAATGTTTAACATGTCATAAGAGGAAGCCATAAGCCTGGATTACTATAAAAACCAAGTCGCCAAGATAATGAACTCTCGTTACGATAAGTTGAACTTAATTTTGAGGGTTTAATTTAACTAACTAAATTCCACACAATTCCTTTAAATCTCTACCTACTTTCAAATCCAACGCCTATTTGATTAGAAATCTCCTTTTCAGGTAAACATTGGCCGTCGCGCCATGGGAGCGCTGTCAGTTAGATACCAAACGCAATATGTTACGGGGAATATTGCTGAAACTATATGTGAGTATGTTGTGTGAATGGAACTTACTCGCGCGGCTCGGCAATGGGTTTTCCTGTAATGAAGAAATTTTAACGAGATTGCTGGTATTGACCTAGTTGTCAATATTGAATTTTATTTATTTATTGTACGGGAAGCAAAGAGAATTACGAACTAAGATGAGACAGGATAATTGGTTTAAAACGTTAATAGTTTTATACGTTATGTGGACACGTCTTACCTTTATTACAGATAAACACATCGTTTTAGTGTGACTTGTAAATTTATAAAAACAAATGGATATATAAATATTTAGTAAAAAGATTTACTTACGTTAATTAAAATGAACATAAGTTTTATTTTAACACTAAGAAAATACTTAAATTTAGAAAAAAACCATTCAGCCATTGTATTGTCAGACTTGTTAAATGTTGTTATTACTTTTTTGTTTTTTTTTTCGTTGTATAAGTATTAAAATTATTATAAATACCAACGAAGGACACTACCGAAAAGTATTCGTCGTACTCTGGTTCGGTAATCGTAGTTGGAAGGTCATCGAGCCTAAGTCCAAAAGTTCGATTCGAAGCAATAACCTTTTTACTTTATCCTTTATTTGAAAAATAAAGAAACCAGCAATAACAAACTTGACAAAATATCTTTCAGACCATGCAACCGGTGGTAGCGTGGACTGGGTCAAAGGTCACCTCCGCGTCCCCCTAGTCTACTGCTACGAGCTCCGAGACCGTGGCGCGTTCGGTTTCCTCCTACCCACATACCAGATCCTGCCCAACAATGAGGAGACCATGGACTCTGTGCTGGAGATCATCCATCAGGCTAAGAGGTTCGGGTACATGAACAGTTCAGCGGGCTTGACAGGATCCATTGTAATGATGTTTGGACTGATGCTGGCATACTTTTTGTGAAATACCTAAGTAAAAATTAATTACTTTAATTTTTATACAAATGTACAATTTTATACAATTTAACAAATTTTCCATATCAAACATTTATTTTTGTAACGATAACCAAGCGTTGTTGGAACTCACACAATACTCCGGCCAGTCGCCACAAAATGAGTCCAGGACGTTTCGCCATCTCATTTTTGGTCTGTCTCTGCCTTATTTGCTTTATTATATATTGAAATTATTTTACCTCTTCATGGGCCTATGCCCATTAGGTTAGGTACACCTACCTATATCGATTTTTATATTGAATATAGATTCTCTAGGGATACCCACGAGTGCCGCACGTGCCAAGTTATGATAATCCCTATAGAGATAAGATTATGTTTATCATGTATATTATGCATGCACATAATTGCATTAACTTGATATTATATCACCTAGACGACGTTTATCTGAAACTGTCTGCTATGTTAATCCTTGAAAAATTTGACTAAATACAAATACATACGTTAATATCGTGACATCGATTGCTTTACTTTGCTTTAGTCCCAACCAACACAGAGACCTTGAAAGTAAAAATTAAATAATTCGCATTAACTAAATGTGTAAGATTTCGAAATAGGGCTACAAATAGAACCGAATAAAGTACATACAAAGTCATGAATGAAATACGCACAGTATGTAATTGCATGCTGCCTTTTGTTTATATCGACAAAACCGCAGGAGTCCAGGAACAATTGTCACCCAGCCGCCCACCTTTGATTTTTATTAACCGGCTGAACAGAGCTTATGTCCTACAAATTTACATTTACCGTCCGCAAAATCTGGAGCTGACATTGTCATGTATGCAATCCATATTTCAAATTTAGAACAAAGGAATATATAACTTATGCTTACGTCTATAAAGCTCAGGTGTTTTAAGGGAATGAAAGTGCTTTCTCGGTGGTGCCGTGACCAGGATAAAATAGGTTGGTATCGCATGCGCATATAATAGCTACCGGGCCAGTCGACATAACTCGTCCACTGCGTCATAAATACGACTTTGCTGGGCGATGAATGCCGCACAGTGGAGAATAAATGCCACAGATAGTTTAAGACTTTGGCCAAAGTGGAGAAACGACTTTGCAATGAACTGGAATTAAACGGCTAAGAATACGCTAAATAAGGACGTTCATTTTATAATTAATGATTTATTGCATGGTATCTGTTCTAAGTATTGCTTACATTGTTGGCATTGTTGCACATGAATATAATAAAAGCTTTTTAAACTTTTTTAGTTATTCACTTAGCACATAGTCAATGGAATCATCAGAACATTGAAACCGAATCGCCACCAGGCGGTAAATCCAAGGAAAAAACTACTAGGGACTACTTTATAAAAGTTTACAGCACTTTAAAGTTACTATTGACTATAAATAAATGAAAAAAAAATATCAGAATTAATCGACTAGAGTACGATTAATAGATACCCCTTGCAACAACGCCATGATGAGCCGCAAAGCGATCCGACTGTTTATTTAAAAGTACAATTGTCGCCAACCAACACTAACCCGTTTATAACAAAAACGTTTATTTTCGTAACCTATACTGACTCACCTCATTGTCTCGTGTACATAAAAATGTCAGCGCTGTTATTTATGGTGTATTTGAGCGCTCGGGAGCATTACCAATGTGAAAATAACTTTGCATAAAAACGGGCACACTTACTGTCTTACCCGATTAAGTCAGCAGCAGCATCTTAGCATTTAATTCTGAGAAAATCCGGTGCGGATATAAGCCTTAATTATCAACCCAGGCGCGCGGCGCGATACAAGATTCCCCCCATAAATTAGGTAGATACGTCATAATTATATAGAAATTTGAGGTTTAATATAACACTTGCACTTCGTGGGCTATCTAATATATTAGAATTACCATATAGATATATGGTAATTCGCTGCAGAATTTTCTTGGTCTAACTCTACATATATGTACCTATATTTTTTTATAGAAACTCTAAAAAAATCTTTTAATTAATCTGAAGTCAGCATGTATGAAAATGAAAACCATATTTGCGAACGTGATTAAATACTGAGCGCTACTTGCACTATCCCAGTTACCCGCGGTTAACCGGTTAAAAACCGTTAACCCAGTGCTAAATTGTACTGGTAACCATGGTAACTCCAGGTTTGACCGGTTAACTCCGGGTTAGTGATCGGTACAAGTAGCTCTTAGTACTTACTTACTATATAATTCAGTACCGAAATATTGATAAGGATAACACATACTGACACAGCACAAAATTAAATCGTTAGTAGAAAGTGGAAATATTTTGTAGAACGGCACAATCCAATCGCCCGTACTTTTATTGCTTGGTACTTACAGGAAAACTGGCCTACAATTCAGCGCCAGTAGGCATTGATGACTATTATTTCGAGGTTATATCGCTACTTCTATTATACAGAGTGTCCCAGAAATCGACGTCAAGCCGTAAACGGATGATAGACCAAGTCAGTCACTAAAAAATCTACAGCCTGTAATTATTCAAGATTACATAATAATAAAAAAAATAGAATAAATTATGGAATTTGTAGTAACAAGAGTTAAAGAACCATTACAGGGTGTGGATTTTTTAGTGAATTTTTAAAGTGACCATAATTTTTAAAGAACATGAGTTGGTTTTTTTTTTGTATTTTTATGATAACTGTTACGACTTGGTCTATCATCCGTTTACGGCTTGACATCGACTTCTGGGACACCCTGTATGTATACGTATACTAAAGGCCTTTCTGTTAAAAACAAAGCAGTGTATTTCGCACGCAATGGCAACAATATGATATTATATAAATATACGAGATGCAGTGTGAGTAAAGGGACAAGACAATTAAATCATAGCTATTCAACTACATAGGTCACTTTTGCAGAAATTAATAGCAAGCACAACCACGAAGTTAATATTAGTAACGTGTGTTAGATACCTATAAAAATTGAAATTTGTAGCAAGAACACTTCCATTTTTTTTTCATTTTCTGTGTTTTCATCCACTGTTAGTGTTGAGCATTGCCTCTCTCTTCAAGTTTAGCTCTTGTCCTGCAATAGTTATTTACGATACAAAAGCGGAAAAGGGGAAATTCGAAACGAGTGCCGGTACATAAGGCCCTTTAAACTTTTGACATATGCACGGAAAGTCCTGTTTCACGCACTAGTGCGGGAAAGTAGGACCATGTGTTCTGTAAAGATTTTTTCTACCGTTATTATGCTGATTCTAACATTCTCACGCCTTCCTCCTCACATCAGCTAAACTTAATTTTAATACTCATAGTCATAATTTACATGTCACGTAGTTTTCTTGTACAAAGCAGTATTTACATTACAAGTGGCATCTTCCGGATAAGGCCTCCTTGAGGTCTTCTTAAGGCGGTATAATGTGAGACTTTTTGTTGTGACCAAATGGCTGCGGTTGGTGTAATAAATGGAAGTGGTAGGTATGTTGGTAAATGTGTAATTCGTACTTTTTCATTAAATGCAAACTTTCTCATAAGTACGGAAATAAACAACATGTAATCATTTCGAAACGAAACCAACCGAGAGTTTCCGAAAAAAGCCGATAGTCGTAAAATGAAGAATGTTATGAAAATTTCTTTTGCTTATTGTAAACATGTAATTATTATAAATGCGTAGTCGTAGTTGGTAGTTTAAATAGCATACATTTTGCCATATACATTCAGGTGTCTTCTGTTGAACATAATATTATACTCGATGTAATACGAGTAAGTATTCGTATATCCTTAATATAATGCATGGTAATATAATGATTTGATGATTTGAATTTAAACATAATCTTCTATAAGAACGGTCAGCCAAAGAAAAAAAAGAAAAAGAAATCAAAACAAAAAAAAAGCCAAAGAAAGAAAGTGGTCTAAGGTGTATTCGGGTAATACCGATTGTCGGATAATTCCGAAAATCAGATGAAAATCACCCTAAATTCCATCATAATAAAAGTCTCTTTTCGGAATTATCCGACAGTTTTCGACATTCGGAATTACCCAAGTAAACCCTACCACTTTCTTGGCTGACTGTACATACAATTTATTGTCATGAAACCAAACTATGTAAATGGATAAATTTAACAATTGAGTTTTTAATCTAGTAATCGCCGATTTTTCCTCAGTCCCCCGTTGACCACGAACGCTGTAAAGGGTTCGAAACATCGAAATTTCAATTTCATTATAAGTTCGCGATATTATCTGTTTACATAGTTTTATTCCGTATTCATTAAATATAAAATAGGTATGAGTCGTATTATTTTCCATAGGTACTATAATTTTCTTGTAGGTACTTTCATGACTTTGTTTACCACATAAATTTCTTTTAGTCTAGCCATTTAGGCTCCGGTGTTATCAGTAAAAGGTATTTGTTTACGTGAACGAAGAATATCAGAAGATTTATGCCACCTGAAACCTCTATTTTGCAAAAGCCTCTTAAAAGTATAGCGCATAGATCTTCGAGTCTAGCTAAGCGAAACTAAACCTTGTATGTATTTTCACTTGTATAAAACTTGAAATTTGACGATTGAAAGCGTTTCTCAATATAATTGCAAACTAAAGTTTTTACGATCTTCACCTAGTGCTACTTATTCCAAAAGTTGAAATAGCAATCAAAAGGTTTTTAGGGTTCCGTACCCAAAGGGTAAAACGGGACCCTATTACTAAGACTCTGCTGTCCGTCCATCCGTCCGTCTGTCACCAGGCTGTATATCACGAACCGTGATAGCTAGACAGTTGTAATTTTCACAGATGATGTATTTCTGCCTTGCCGCTATAACAACAAATACTAAAAACAGAATAAAAAAAAAAGATTTAAGTGGGGCTCCCATACAACAAACGTGATTTTTGACCGAAGTTAAGCAACGTCCGGCGGGGTCAGTACTTGGATGGGTGACCGTATTTTTTTGCCTTTTTTTGCATTATGGTACGGAACCCTTCGTGCGCGAGTCCGACTCGCTCTTGCCCGGTTTTTTTATTATAATCTTTAACGGAGTTGGAATTATAGACTGTAAAACTGCCATTGGACTTAAACATTTAATATTATTTATTTATAACGGGAGCTTTTTCTACGCTCCTTTTTTAGTATAAAAGTAAAAATATCCAAAAAAAATGTTATGGAGAAGCAATCGTCCACTTTTTCTTAAGGGCCTATAAAATAACAGTTCGCCGAACGATATCAGCCTGTCAGTTAAACGCAAAAGGCGACAGTTCCGAACTACTGACAGGCTGATTTGTCCGGCGAACTGGCAATCTGTGGCTTTACGCCCTCTTCTGAACGTTTGACGATATTGCTTATTAATTTCCCCGCTCCACCTCTTTTGTTTCGCCACTAGATGGCACTATAACGGCGTATGCACTTTAAATACCAATCGTAACGGCCCAATAATCGATTTTCACCTGAGCTATTAAAGCGTCACTTCCAGAGACCTACATCATCACATCCCTTTTGTTGCCGCCTCTTTGTTAGCGCCCACAATGAGTGTTAAAACGCGCGAAATAGCTCAATAGTGGGACCGGATTTTTGCACTAAAAGTTTTGATAATTCTAAAGTTGAAAAAGTGATACTTATCTGATATATGACATATTTTTAAGCATATATGCTATATATGATGAAAAGTTAGAACGAGCGTTAGATATAAATTAGGTATTTATATATTTTTAGTAATGATTTTTTAATATTGAATTAAAGTGCAATGTTTAAGTTCCATTGTTTATAATATGTATGACGCTTTATAATGTAAAATTATTAGAAATTTTTTTAACGTGCTTCTTTGTCAAACTACAATTAGCTTATTATTTTGTCGATATTGAATTAAAGTTTAATAAATCCACAACAACATATCTAAATTTATAAGTTAATAGGCAAGCTAAAAAGCTAGAAGAATAAGATATATGCTTTAGAATTAATATACGTTTTTTGTCCTATATGATCTAATATTGAATTAGAGTCTGTAAAAATAAGTCTATTACTATAAAATAATATACGCAGCCATATTAAGGAAAGTAAGAAATTTCTGTGTGTAGCTTGCATTGTAATAGTAAAATCTAGTTAAAAAGGCGCGAAATTCATACATACGCCGCGCTGGTCCGTCAGTCGCCGGCGCGGCGCTCGAGAGCCTATCATAGCCTACCTATACCTCGCCCCTCGCCCCACCTCCCACTCAGTAACACTGTCTGTCTTTTCTTATCATTCATTTGTTTGTTTACCGTGCACATAACTATATAAATTAGATGCGGACATTACGTGAAATTAAAATATCTTATTAAGTAAAAATACCTACAGCTGGTCAATCAGATCTTGTCAGTAGAAAGAGGCGGCAAATTTGAAAAATGTAGGCGCGAAGGGATATCGTTCCATAGAAAATTTGAATTTCGCGCCTTTTTTTAGTGACAAGATTTGCTTGACCAGCTATATTTCATTATCTTGACTAATATTGTAATAAAAATGTACAAGATATTCACAACTATTTTTTACTATACATAGTTTGTCAAAGGACTGTCTCATTTCAAACATAGACAGGGAGAATCATCATACTATCTTTGACTTACACTAGTACTAGCACCCAAAAGAAAAGGATGAATATAGTTTTTCGTTTTTATTTACTGACAAATTGGTTTGACCAACTATACCTATTTCTGGTTCCTATTGTCATGTCCTGTCCTATTCAACGTCAATATCATAATATGTATATTATAAACCAACTGATCAATATTACACGGTATACATCCTGAATATACAATAAGGTAAGTGGCCTCACTTACCTTATTGTGTATTCCGTGTGGGCCGTATATGCCTATATACAGCCCACCTTAAATTAAAATGTTTTTTTTTTTAATAAACAGGATATGAAGTATGAGAAACTCACTCAAATAGGTTTCTCATTTATTTAAGTTTCTTCATTATACCAAAATAGTTATAAAAATATTACGATACTCTTGGAAAATATACCCTTTATAAAAGTCCTATTATGGGCCTTATTGAACAGTGAACACTACCAGTGTATTACTTAATCCCGCAAAAAATAATCATTTTGACAGTAGGTAATAACAGATTTTATTGTTTTTAACTTAAGAGTTAGACATATACAAATAACAATATTTGATACTTCATAACAGGAGGATTTATTTATAATAAGTGAAAATAATTATTTTGGGTCTTAATAACTAAAGATATAAAAATTGTCTAGTTTACGCGAAAATAGTAGGTAACTAAACATAAATCTTTATTAGTTACAGTAGTCTCATCTTTTAACATCTGGGGGCACGGCAGTGCCCCCGCCAAGACGAGAAAAGCGCAAGGGCACTATCTACCTTTTCTCGAAGCGCTTTGTCGTTTTTTGGAACCCTCATAACTTGGGGTTGGATTATACCAGATAAACAAAGTTCTCGGACTTATTAAGCATATCAATTGCATAGCTCTTATACTTTAGATTTTATTCATATCTAAAAACTTCGATTTCGTCACTGACTCACTCACTTGATGATCATCAATACCGAGTACTTCCTGAAGTACTCTAAGAAGCTGAAATTTGGTATGTAAGATAGTTTTAGTACACAAACAACAAATAAATTAAAAAAAAAATTATCCCGAAGGGGATGAAGATGGGGTTTAATTTTGTATGGGAAATCAATAATCGCTGAACCGATTTAGTTGAAATTTGGTATGTAGATAGGTATTGTTATGGGGAAGGATATAGAATAGATTTCAACCTCAAAGTTTACCCTTACGGGGTGAAGGCAGATTTCAACCCCAAAGTTTACCCTTACGGGGTGAAGGGTTTATATGGGGAATCAGTAAGAAGTACATTGTGTAATAGATGCCCCCAGATACTTATTTCAGGATTTTTAATAGTAAATCACCCCCCACCCTTTAAATTAGGGGATGGAAGATTGTCATAAACAACTTACAAAAAGAAGTGAAATCCCATCAAAAACATTTTGATGTAAAATGTTGCCCAAACGAAACCATAAGGCTCGCACTGTCAAAAAGTTATCAGATCTCTTGCCAAGCTTCTAACTCTACAAGCCCTCTAACTTTACTAGCTCTACACCAAAAGTGTGTGGCTTGGCCGTTTCGTTTCTACAAGAACTATTGTATGTAAGTATAATGCAAAAAGCGCCCAAATGCGAGTCGCACTCGCGTTCCAAGGGTTCTGTACATTACACAATTTTTAACAATATATTTTTTTAGAGAAAAGTGAATAAAATGTCTTTAAAAAACCCGTAGGTATCGGAAAACTAGGTACTTAAGTCCGACTCACGCTTGACTGCACATTTCTAATAGGTTTTCCTGTCATCTATAGGAAGAGAGCTAATATGTGTATTTTTTTCATAATTTTAGACCCAGTAGTTTCGGAGATAAGGGGGGGGGGGGGGGAATGGTCATTTTTTGCGTATTTTCTTAAATAACTTCTAAACTATTTATTTTAAAATTATGAAAAAATATATCTGAGATTCTTACAATGAGCCCCTTCGTTTGATATATATATATATATATATATTTTTTTAATTTATTGAACAATAAGCTAAATAAAGTACATTATTATTACAAGACCCATCGTGGGCAAAACCTTGAGGAGGTTTGTATGCCGATGGGGAGTTCGAGAAAATAACATGACAATATACATATCTATCTTATACTAATTAAAATTCTAACAAAATTCTCTTATATTAATTCATATTCTAATTCTCTTATATTAATTATAACAAGATATAGTTTTTTTTTATTCTATTTATCATTCATCTCAAAAGTGACCCCTTTATTTGAATTTCTATTATTTACTTTACATGTATGTCCTTGGGCTATAGACTTACATGTGTATACCAAATTTCAACTTATTGGTGCAGTAGTTGCGGAGCAAATAGGCTGTGACAGACGGACAGCCAGACACACGAGTGATCCTATAAGGGTTCAGTATTTTTCCTTTTGAGGTACGGAACCCTAAAAATAATGAATTTAATAAATTTTTCACCTTATGCCCATGTGGCGGTAGCGAAACAGCCAAGCCACATTTTGACTAAGGTGTAGAGTTAGTGAAGTTAGGGCTTGTAGAGTTTGAAGCTTGGCTCGACAAGAGATCTGACAACTTTTTGACAGTGCGAGTCTTATGGTTTCGTCTTAGCAACAAAATTTACATGAAAATGTGTTTGGTGGGATATTTTTTTACAGTATAAATATTTATTCGTAACAGTAAGTATTATCTTTTAACATAATTTTTACAGTACATCTGGTGCTACATTACGACCCGTGCTATAATAAGCACGTTAAAACACTCCCTTTGACCGTGTTTCAAAATTCGTCACTCGTTGCATAATATCTATTTTTCGCAATTCTATCGTAAAAGAAAAGAAAACTAACGAAGAGGTTTTACGCATACGAGGGCCACACTGAAAGTTTTGCGTAACTTTTGAATAAAATCATTTATAACCATAATAATACATTTATTGCTTCTCAAAATGTTTCCCTTTACATTCTATGCACATATTCACTCGCTCGGACCATTTTTGGAAGCATGAGGCCCAATCACTTGACTGCATGTTTTCGACGTGGTGATGAAACGTAGTAACTGCCTTATCCGGGGTCTTAAATGTCAAACCCCAAATTAAATCCTTAATTTTGGGAAATAGATAGAAGTCACAGGGTGCAATGTCTGGATTATAATCCGTATAAGAGACATTTTCCACGTTTTCGTAATTAAAAAATGTTTTTGCCTTTATTGCGGTATCGGTGGACGCATTATTATGACGCAGGAGGATGCGGCTTCTCGGTCGTCTCTCGCGGTCTTTTTTAATGACTGCGGGCACACAAATAGTAGTGTACTACTCAGTATTTAACGTTCTTTTATTATTTAAAAGTACGGTACAAAAAAGTCGCGTTTAAAAAAAACAGACGATCAAAATGTTTGGCAACGCTTTTGGCTTGTTGAACTTCTATGGGCCTCCTGTCATCTTCGAAAGACCCATTGACTGGACTAATGCCTTTTTTCCGGATCGTAGCAGTAAATCCAGGTTTCATCTCCTCTAACGATGTTATATACAGCATTTGAACTTTCTTGCTTATACTTACGCAGCATTTCTCGGCACCAGTCAAAAAGTACCTGTTTTTGGACTGAAGTTAATTCGTGAAGAATCCAAAGACAACAAGGCTTCCCGACTTTTAAATATTCTTGTAAAATCTTTTGTATTTGTCTCATACCTATCCCTAATTGTCCTCAAATTTCGTCATAGGTGATTCGTGGGTTTTCTTCAATGAGTCGTCTCACAGTAGCCACGTTTCCTTGAATGATCGCCGTGGACGGTCGACCTTCACGAAAATCATTATCTAGAATAATACTGTCTCTACTAAATTCACCATACCAACGCCTCACGATGCTCAGATGTGGTGCTTCAATCCCAAAAGCATTTTGAAGGCAAGCACTACACTCTTGCGGAGTAAGCGAACTTTTAAAATCATAACAAAATCATAGCTCTAAAAATATTTTCGCGTTAAAGCCACGTTCAACGCACTGACTTACTTTGACAAGCCATTAAAAACAAAAGACGATCGATTTGTCGCCAACATTTGTCACATTCCATAATCAAAAGCCTGTATTTTTTTTAAAATATACAATTCATAATTTAAATATTTACCAGTGGCCAGTAGTGCAAAACATTCAGTGTGGCCTATGTAGTAGGAGAGAGGAGGAGTTTGTTAAGAACTATAGACAATAGAAGAGGAAGGATGCTTGGGCACCTGATACGACACGACGAATTTATCAAAAATATCATAGAAGGGAAAGTTGAAGCAAACAGGAAGAGGGGAAGACCAAGGAGAGCGTACATGGATCAAATAAAGGAAAAGATCAACGTCGTGTCGTATCGGGCTGTCAAAGAGAAGGCGGAGGACCGCCAAACATGGAAATTGCTCCACCGACAAGAGTCATACTCTTAAATATATGATGATGATCGTAAATACCTACCTATGTATTAACAAAAAAAAGTCACTTGTAATTAGTTACTGCCTTTAAAAAGTATAAGTGCCTCAATGTTATTAGACTTTTTGATTCTTTAAAACGTCTTTAGGTCAATAAAGCAAGTGAAAAATTATTAGAGTTAGACCAAGAAAAGTCTGCAGCAATTTTGACAGCCCACGCAGTGCAAGTGTTATTTATAAGTCATAATTTCATAGAAGTTTCTTCAAATCGACCTTATTAATTAGAGATTAAAAATATTGAAAATTATCTTAAAATATTTTAATCTAATATTTCATCTCATACGTTCAATAAGGCCCGGGACTAGACCTTTTTACCTGCACTGACAGTGGGCCTTCTTAGCAACAAGTACAAATTCAGAATAATTGGGAATAATAGGGAGCAACTGCTATTTTTGAATGCTGGGCCTTGTTACCCGCCGGGCCTCATATGCCTGCACCTCACCTACCTTATTTATTTGTTTTACAAGGGGAAAAGTTGTTGATTAACCGCTCGTGCTAATATTGATACCCTAACAAGGGAAACGTTTTTTTTTATTAAATAGGAGGCAAACGAGCAGACGGATCATCTGGTGGTTAGCGATTACCGCCGCTCATGGACACCCGCAACACCAGAAGGGTTGCAAGCGCGTTGCCGACCTTTAAGATGGGGGTCTTTGAAGGTTTGAAGGTCGTATCGGACAGTTCATTCCACAGTTTGGCTGTGCGAGGCAGGAAGCACATTCACAAATTCAAACATTCTAAAATTGAACCACGAGCGTAGCGAGTGGTTCGTAAAGTTGAACCTTGAGCGTAGTGCAGGTTTTAAGGGACGAAGGTTAAATAAAATTTTCACCACATCAGCTCGTAAAGGCCCTCTTGATTGTTCGTAACGGATAAGAAAAGTGGCATTTAATTTGATGCAAATTTTGAGTTGTTACCGTAGGTAAATTGGATCAGTTGGTTGGTAATATTGACTTTAAAATGATAAATATTGAATAACATCAGTTTGAAATTGATTTTATGATAAAGTAAATATTATCGGAGATGATCGCTCTTAAAAAATATATGTCGCTAGTCATTTATAACCTAAAAGCGCCAAATTACGCATTATTATATTGAAATGACACCGCGACGATGGCAAGAGGCCCGATGGAATAACCCTCATCCCCTGGCAGATGGGACGGCCGCTCATCTGGGATGCCACATGTGTAGACACCCTAGCGCCATCCCATCTAGTCGCCACGTCTCAGAGAGCTGGCGCCGCGGCAGCAGCGGCTGAAACCCTAAAACGCCGCAAATATGCTGGTCTTACAAACAACCACATATATGCGGCGTTCGCGGTAGAGACCCTGGGGCCGTGGTGTCCTGACGCCCATAACCTTTTTAAAAACCTAAAAAAAAGACTGTTGGAAACGACGGGTGACCCTAGGGCTGGCTCATTCCTAGGCCAAAGAATAGGCATAGCTATTCAGCGTGGGAATGTAGCCAGCCTTATGGGCACACTTCCGCAGGGGACAGATCTGGGGGATCTAAGGTAGGTGGGTAAGTTTTATTTATTTATTTTATTAGTTTTAGTTTTAATTTATTTAGTCTATACTTAATTTTAATAATAGTTTGTATAAGTTTTGTTATTGAATAAATTTTTTTTCCCATGAATGATTAAAACATTTAAAATGACACCTGTGTATTGAATTTGAAGAATACTTTAACAAGGGTAGTTATCTGTATGACAATGCACCTAAAATTATTTTCAAATGTATCTATTATTTCTATACTTAACACGATAACGAATTCTAAATAAACGAAACCGCGGGCAATCCCTAGTACATATAGAAATAAATAAGGGAAGGTAAGTTTCCATTAGTGTACTGTGTAAAATAACTATTTACCATTGATAATAATTTTATAAACGCTTTGCGTATTTTTAAGGGCACCGCGCTAACCGCTAGCCCGCGACCGTCGATCGCTGCCTCCTGCCACGGCACACAGCGCGGCGCGCGCAAACGCCGCGCGTTTGAAATGTAACTTAATATAAGCTCGGAATGCATACTTACGTATCAGTATTTAGTGTCGCCGTGATTTTATATTTCTAATCTTTTGTGTGAGAAGTAAGATCTTTATTATGACCGTGTAATATTAACTCTACAAACTTTAATTCAATATTGGCTATACTGCTTAACGAGAAATCAATATCTAGACAAGCACATTGTCTACATTTCTAACTTTTTACATGTATACTAAGTTGATAGATAATATCGTAATTTTGCAATATCAGCTACTCTAATTCTGTATTTACATAATAATTCCTGTTTTTACGTTCACCAGAAAGCAGCTGTTCCAGATTTCTAAAAACCGAATATTGTGAATAAATTAAAGTGTTATTGAATATGTTAAAGTTTTTTGTAACTTTAATTTTATATTTACATAGTTATTTAGCAAAAATTGAAAATTTAAATATGGCCGAACGCTCCACCTAAAATTTTCTAACTTTTTACATGAATGTTATATAACATGCTTACAATAACATATCAAAAAAGAAAAAACTTTAATGTTATCAAAACCCATTTTTGTTCCACCGCTGGTCTAAAACGCACGAGAGCTCCTTTGAGAGTGACCCGTCCGGCGGGTACTGGAATTATCAGATTTTTGCTCGGCAGTGTGATTTTTCGTGAGTCTTTCTCACCTTTAATTTTATAGTGGTGATCTCTTCTGTAAATGAAGACATAAATTAATTCCATTGTATGTACTCCTAACTTTATCAAAAAGGACTCTTTAATGAAGGATCGACTATGAAATCAAACAACAGTCACAAATAAAGCTATATATTGAAAATACTCCCTTTTATACAAACCATATAAACATTTCAATAGCGCGATGTAGGAATCGCCGCTCCCGGTACAGCGCCATCTCTCGTGATATTCGGTTAACATGCTTATATGAAAACTAGTACTCTACGCATAGATTAATATATGTTGTTCTCTACGTATGTACGGACGCGAACACCATTTTTGCTTTTATTCAATGCATCTCGATTAAGGGTCGGTTGCACCATTTTTGCTTTTATTCAATGCATCTCAATTAAGGGTCGGTTGCACCAAACTTCGAACTTTTTGTTAGCTGCTTCGTTCTCTGCTGAGTGACTTAGATCAGTTCGTTAATTGTATTTGGTGCAAATGACCCTAAGTATGTGTTATCATTATAGGTACTAGCCTCTTACAGACATGCAAACATATTATGACATGTATGATTTTAGCGATCCCATTTTTACTAAGTATAAAAGTCCACAGAAACACTATTTTGATAAAAGATTATGTAAACATGATGCGGCATGTTCAGACCCATTAGGGGCTATACAAAGGCGTCGGCAGAACAGATAAATCTTGGAACGGAAGATCATTCAGTAACATGATGAATGATTTTAAAGCGATACCGCCGTAGATGGGTGCGGGGGTTTAGTATTAGCTGCCGTTTTAATCGCTGGGACATACAAATGTTTGCAACCATAAAGTATATGTACAACTGCCGTATTCGAACTGCAAGATATTCACAAGAGACGACACGTACTAGATCCATTCTAGATACGTTATAGTTTAGATATCAACTAGTTCTCTTTTGCAGCGCAATTCGGGCAACCAATGTCACTTTTACGTTAGATAGAGTAAGATATCTATTAGATGTGAATTGGATCTCTAAGTCATATCCTGTGGAAATCGTTCAAGAGTATCTCCAGAATCGCGCAAATGTCAAATTTGGCAGGTTAGATCTTAAATATA
Organism: Cydia fagiglandana; assembly: GCF_963556715.1. Taxonomy (NCBI): domain Eukaryota; kingdom Metazoa; phylum Arthropoda; class Insecta; order Lepidoptera; family Tortricidae; genus Cydia; species Cydia fagiglandana. The sequence continues at coordinate 7,528,954 of NC_085949.1, read as the reverse complement.
TCGTTATCGTATCTTGGTGATGTCTAAAAGATATCTAATAGATATCTATTTCAAAATCCGAATCGGGCCCTAAGTAACACAAGGCTCTCAATTCTTATTCCGTAGTATTCCTATGTGCAGAGCTATTTTTTAAATGCGAGGATATGCAAAACACTGGTGCTTTTTATTAAGTTCACTAACAAATTTCACGGGCCTATAAATCCCGGTCTTTTGATAGGCTTGCGTGGGGATATAGATCCAACACGTAGAGGCCCCTTGGAGAGCTTTACCTACAATGTCATATAAAAACAATTATTATTGAATTGATTTATAACACATTTTATCTAAGTTTTGTTTATTTCATATAACAAAACTTATAAACTATTATTAAAATTAAGTATAAGTTAAATTAAGTTTGTCAAAATAATAATGCAGGTCGCATGAGATTTCAAAGCCGGACTCAGTGGGTGTCTGGGTTTTTGCATCTTTTAATGTGAGGTTATTCACTTGTCCTTATATCACGAGTTACCGTTGCGTTACACTAATCCTTGCTTAAAAGCACGTAAAATGTACTTAAAAACGCATAAAATGTCAGAATTTTCGAGATTAAAACACTGGCCTTTGCGCAAATTCTTTAGTTAGCCAACTGAAAAGCCGTAATAACTGTTAAGCTTCTAAAGTTAAATTTCGTTTAATTAAAATAAAGTTAAATTATAAGTAGGTAGCAGGTATTGGTAACCTTTGTAAAATAAACCTTTCTTCAGTAATAACAATGCAAATATTTAGGTTTGAAAGGCAAAGCACATAGAAAGGTCCTAGACGGAATATATAGTCGATCTATCCTCTAGCCGCCCATACGTCAAACCTTGCCAAGCAAAAAGAAATTTTATTTTGTCAACAGAAAGTTCAAATTAGAATGGAATTGGAGACCTTTTTATAGGTCTCTGGGTGGCTAGAGGCTATAGCTTCACGACCGAAAAACACGCGGCATTTGTTTTCGAGATATTGCAATTGGACTTAGGGCAGACCTGCAGCTGCAGTTGCAGTTGCTATTCGAACACGTGGTACAGTCGCCATCATATATATCGGAGCGGCCAAGGTGCTCACAAATATCTGAGCACGCATCTATTGTCAGGGGCGTTAGAGTGCTTGTTCAGATATTGTGAACATCTTGGCCGCTCCGCGTTAGAGTGCTTGTTCAGACATTGTGAACACCTTGGCCGCTCCGATATATCTGATGGCGACTGTACCTATCACAGTTTTTGATATTCCAAACGAATTCTGGCCACCGGGCCAGACCAGACCGGTCGAGAGAAAATTTAGAAAACGTACCTGTAACTTCAAAATATTATTTAAACAAATTATCTTGGTCAGTTGGTCTAGTTTAATCAGTTTTTTACCGTATGTAAAAGATTTCAGAAACAATAGATAAGTCATAATTTTTTATTTTCATATCCTGTCAATATGTACACGTTTTCTAATGTCGTATTACAGTAATATAACTAGTTTTCCATACAAATAAAGTTGCGTCTGAAGTCCTTCATTGTGCCCATATCTATTTGAATAGGTCTCGTCCGTAAGGCGACGTTTACAGTTGTAGATAGTTATGTTATTATTTAATACAAATAAATTCAATTAAAATAAGTTAATAGTGGTTTGGTCCAATTTCTGTCATTTTTGTCGTAGATCGGAACATCCAAATGCCTATGTAGTAAGTTTAGTAGGTATTTAATTGTTTAAATATGTTATTAATAGTATCGTCATCCTTCCCAGCAAGGTTGCACATTTCTGGGATATATTTCTCGAACTTTGAACTTGTATAATCTATGAATAGAGACGACAGATTATCATCGAAAAACTAAAGTTCAACACAGGAAAACTTTTCAAGTACATAAATAAACGTGCCACATATATAAAAATGAACTTTCATTGAGGTTGATCTTCGGATTTGTCCCAACTCATCCCATTTTACGGTACGTACAATACATTCAAAGTACGTAACTTATTGTTCTGTGCGAAGCTTTTATACAGTTTCGGAGTGACCCGTCTGAAAACGGAATCCTTTTGATTTTAGCCACAGGAGTATATCATAGATAACTAGAAAGTCAAAAGTTTATTTATGAAGGAAAGTAATTGTATGTAAATTAAAAAAAAAACTCACTATCTATTGATTGGATATATAAAATGAAGGGTCGGCTAAGGTTAAAGGTTTTTTTTTTTAATTTATTGTTATATAAAAAACACATACATAAACAGTAACAAAAATTTCGCCAAACTGTACAACAGTTTGTTGGCGGTGCGCTCTTATATTTTATCTTAAATCAACAGTTAACAAACTCAAATAGAAATAGAAGTGCACAGAAAGCAAACAAGTATAACTAGATACCAGCAGTTCACCTCGATTTAACTACACTATAAGTAATAATAATGCTATGTACTGTACCTATACCTATACTAACAGTGGTTTTTAGAATAATTATTTAACAATATTTATTTAAGCTTTGCCTTAAGACTACCTATTTTTAATTTATTTTTTTTCCAGTAAGAGAGGGTATTTATTACAAATCTTGGGTGTTACATATTCTTTGGCTCCTTCTTTGGTGTACCTACTGATATTAACATTTGGTATCTCCACATTTAGTAGGTTCTAATAAAATCTTCAAGTGGGTAAAGACGTCACTGTAAAGGCACCTTTACACCTAACAACAAAATTGTGCCCAAAGTTGCCATCCTAGCCGGACAGACCGTTAAGGGGCCGGTATCGGACCAAAAGGGTAGGGTAATATTAACTGAGAGATTTAAATAGGACACCCGGTGAAAAGTCGCCTTTTTGCGGTATCCGGTTACGGTTTCTGGTAGTGTGGATACCGGAATTTTAATTCGGTTCCGGGAACTTCGGGAAAGGGTTAGCGGTACCTATATAATAAGTTTTGGGTTAAATACGTACATGGTGTAGCAGCCTTTTATCTATTGTAACTAACTGAACAATCTATGTAGTTGTCTAAATCCTGGCAATATTAAATATTTTGCAGAATCAAAAACGAACGTAAACTTTGATGAACTTTAGTCTTTTCTCCCGGACAACGTTTTAAAACAAACTTTAAGTTAAGCTTATCCTCCGTTATTAAATCGATTCGGTACCTGCCTCCATTAAACAATTTTCAAAGAAACTTAATTAACATTGATTTTAAAATGGTTCCACTAAAATAATAAATTTACATCATTAAATCTAGGCAAATGCCAGCTGTTTGCGGTTTTAATTTATGAAAGGCAGTCAAAAGGAGGTAAATAAATAATGCATGTAAAACATTAAAATTAACGTCTTCATTCATACAATGCGATACAAGAGAGCGATGTGCCACGAAAACTGTAGACTAAGGCTTTTGTTTATTGAACCACTGACACTAATTTATATTTTATTGTACAATTATTTATTGTCTTCCTTCTTATAACAGTTTTAATATTTAAATCCGGTCTAAAAATACTTGAATCTAACCAGTTGACTGGAGTATAAAGAAACTGAATTAAAGTTGATGAAGTGTGAGGTAAACTCGATAATTAAATATATCTGTTTCTATGATAAAACCCTCAAATACGCACTATACGTCCTTTCCAATCCTAATGCCCACTTGCAACTTTCCACTAACCCGAGGTGTTAACCTTAGGCTACCTAACCGAGGGTTAAACCGTTAACCCGGTGTCAAATTGTACTAGTAACCATGGTAACACCAGGTTTAACCGGGTAATCTCAGTGAGTGAATGGTGCAAATGGCCCTAAGCAGGCGTGGCTCACTTCGCGATTTCGTCGCTTTGCAACAGGTAGCTACAAGTACATCCGTTCCACACCAATTTTGGTGGATAGCCATAAGCCGCGCGTGGCACTGTCGCCACCTAGCGGTCATAGGTATCTGCCCTGCCGGCCTAGCCAAGGTGACAATCGCTATCGCTTCTATACAACGAAACGCTTTGTTTCTCTCTATCACTCTTCCTTATAAGTACGACAGTGACAGTTGCGATTCGATCGCTACGGAGCGTTAGCGATTGGCAGGTTGGCTACGCGGCCTGATCTTAACAGACGCGTTTTGTTAGAGAGTGAGTCTTCTGTACCTAGTACTATTATTTATTCTGTGCCCTAAGCTGAACCCTATCTATTTCAATAAAAAATATACCTAAAGCCCCAATCGTTCGTGCACGCTGGAGAAAAAAAACGCAAAGACAGGTTAATCGTGGAACGATCTCATCGGCTTCTGCGAGCGGATAAAAAGAGATAAAGAGGCGAAGGGCTGGTGGTCTGTATTACTTAACTACTGACGGGCGCGAAAGTGCTTGTTAATGTCTTCTTTATTCGTTTATACTATGTAAGGAAGGACTAATCGTTTACCTTGCTTACATCCTGACTTAAATACTTACATACTTGCGTTTAAAATATTAGCGTATTACCGTAAAATGGGGTGAGTTGGGTGAAATTTGACTTTCAAACGTCTATAAAATTTTATTTTTTACATGTGAAAACTAAATGGTGTATGTAATAAGTGGTTCGGACGTTTGTATTTTATTTTGGGTAGTTTCATTTCATAACTTTGACGATAAAGAGGAAAACTCACCTCACCCCGTAGTGCCTCGTATTTGGGGTGAGAGGGTTTTTCATACAAAGGTGATTTTGGAAGATTGTTGGATCGATTTTTTTTATTATGCGTATTACTATAGCCCCATTTTAAATTGGAATACATTATTTTTGTAGCAGTAGCCTTAAAATCCCTTCTCACCCCCCTCTCAAACCTTCTCTCCCCATTCATAACCCAACTCTCCCCGCGAAACCTACGCACCCCGTTTAACGGTATAAGGAATATAACAACTTACTTGTAGTCATGATAAACTTTTATATGTAACATAATATATTTGACTGACAAGAAGATCTTGCATTGGCTTCAGAAATGTTGCAACTGTCATAAAAATTAGGGGACCGTGTTTTAGCTACAAAACCAGAGTAAAATAATTAAATAAAAGTGTGATTGAATTGGTAATAAGTAGGATGTTTAATTATACCAAAAAGTACATTCTATATTATGGCCGTTCTTGTCTACGAGACAACGTGATAAAAGGATGACCGTTAATTTCAATCGCGCGGTGTTAAAAAGTTACTATTATTTTATCAGGTGGATAAAACCATCCATAATACGGTTGCACTGTAGTACTACTTTTTATTTGTTTTAAATATTGCTATGTATACATAGCAATTTATAAAATTTGATAGATTGATACAAAACCTTAAAACTTATGTTTGAAACTGTACCTTGAACGTAAATGATGCATTTAATGGTTCCGTTCCTGCATTATGACAAAAAATTCCATCATTAAGCATACACTGCCAAAAGAGTTGCTTTTGTCAAAATATTTACAAAAACAAGACATTACAATTGCATAGTAACTTATCAAACCTCAGTGCTTGCAAGCGATCGAAATGCGACCTTAATACAATTGTCACAAGGTAGATATTACGAGTAAACAGTCGTAAGCTGAATGGCGTCTTACAAGTTAGGGAGTGACCATTCGATACATTGGTAACTTTGGTTGTTAGCAAGAATCGAAGTCACGACCTCTAACTTTGCAGACAAACGAAACAGTTAAACAATTGTGGTAATTAAATGCTGTCTGTTACAAGGGTTCAGTACCGATATAAATAAAAACCGGCCAAATGCGAGTCACACGAAGGGTTCCATGTATAGGTACCATTGCGCAAAAAACGGCAAAAAATCACGTTTGTTGTATGGGAGCCCCACTTAAATAGTTATTTTATTTTGGTTTTAGTATTTACTGTTTTAGCGGCAACAGAAATACACCATTTGTGAAAATTTCTCATACAGTTAACAATGACGGCGATGGTACATAATTAGTTATCAAAAATACCAGCTAAACATGCAAGCAACGAATAAATAACGAAGCTTCGTAGTTAAGTCATATAACCTCCTAAGGCCCATCCATACAAAACCATTACCACTAAAATTTGAACCTATAGTGCAGAGAATAGAGTTGATTTTGATTTTGTTTGAAAATTGGACGAAACAAAACAAATGCGACTCTGTTCCAATTCAATATGATTTAAATTTCATCGAACTGAATAAGTACTATAGGTAGGACCTTAGGCCTTAGGACTCTTAGGAGGATAAGCCAGCGTATTATTACGTCAGGAATAACACTTTAACAAGTGCAGTTTGCCGGACATTGTTGAGTAGCGCTACGGGCACATTATACAGGTTGTAATTTTTATACAGGCGGAATATTTTTATGACCCAAGAACATTAATTGCAATTATTAGGGCCACTTGCACCATCCCACTAACCCGAGGTTAAGCTACCGTTAACCCAGTGTCAAATTGTACTGGTAACCATGGTAAATCCAGGTTTAACCGGTTAACCCCGGGTTAGTGGAATGGTGGAAGCGGAATATTTTTACTACGATCTGTTACGTGATTGCCAACTTTTTAATTTTGCCTACATTTCGAAGAGTTAGTATAACTATGTTCATTTTGACTACTTTTCAACTACTCAATACTGATAGTTACATTTCGCCATCTTTACCATTTGGCCAACTTTTAACCTGCCTCATATGATTTGATTATTTACCTACCCGAGAACATTGAGTCGAACTTCAAACTCTGGTAAATCCATCTGTCAGATCATGCGATTTTGGTATAAAGAAAATGTAATAGGGTAGATATTTGCTGAGAGTAGTACCCGAGTTTGAAGTTAAGCGACACAATTGCGATTGTTTATTGTGAATTGCCTGGGACGTAAGTTTGTTAAAAATTGGTAATTTTCATTGAAGTTAATGCTATTTCTATCAATGTTTTTTAGTTTATTACATTATTCACATAGCTTTTCACAAAACTCAGCCTATATTAAATCAGTGTGACTTTTTCACTCGTGTTTTCTTAACGGATAGATATTCCGACGAAATAATATGGAAATAACGAACTTCAAGTTGACAGTTCAATCATTAACTTTAAAAGAGCTTGCGAATTGCGAATAGGTATTACTAATTAGATTACTATAGGTATTAGATACGGTATTAGATACTGAAAATAGTTAAAAGTAGTTTTTTTGCGTCATAATCTTTTTATTTTATATGTTAAATTGTTTTTATTTAACGTAACGTAAAGTACATATTTCGTAAAATATAGTAGGTGCCTTTGTTTATAAAAAAGGTAATTAAAACGAATGACAATGACACAACGAATGGAATCCAGGTACACATTTCTGTACTGTCAAGAGAACTACATATTTTATTTGTATCATGGGCACCTTCGTACCAGGGACGGCGTGACGTGTTTAATAGTTAGTTGGAAGTACATAAATATAATTTCCAACCGGTACGAATGGAGGTCCAAGGGGGAGGCCTATGTTCAGCAGTGGACGTCTTATAGCTGAGATGATGATGATGATGATGATGAAATATAATTTTATATATTATAATCACAATTATAACTAACCATTCCATAAAGGTGTATCAGTTTCAGTTTCAGTTTATTTATTCAAGAACAATTTACATCGTGTTTGAATATTCAATATATATACAATTATGATTAACCTAGTGAACAAAACAAAAACGCATGCAAAACATACATGATTATCAAATCACAGTTGAGCAGAAACACACTTAAGTCGTCCATCCTTTTAATATATTTTTTATTCGTTATTAAGTCTATATTATTCGTCATATAAAACGTCATCCTGTAAACGCATAGGCGTAATACCACGGGGAAGCGGGCGATCCTATGGCGAGATAGAAGCGATTTTATTCACAACTTGATTTATATCTTTATTGTGAACTTATCTTATAGAGCTTAGGTCTAAACTACGGTGTTAGAACCTGTTAGATTCCAGCCAGCTATTCTTAGGAGAAAAATAACGAAAGCTTATTAAATTTAACCTTAAAACTATAAGAAAAGTTTTACTAGTAAAATTATAAGTTTATCTAAATTTTATAAGTACTTAACGTAAGTTACCTGTTAACATTTTATAAACATATTTTTGTAAAGTAAAAGTAACCAATGAACTTTTGGGCCATATACTCGTATATGTATGTAACATAATAATTGTAAACATACGCAAGTAAGTATAACGGGTTTTCATTGATTGACTAGCACGTTATCTCTTATTCGCGGATTGGCAAAGCAATGTTTTAATTAATATATTAATTTAAAGGAAGTGACTTAACATTTTAAAAACACTCAGATTTTTTTTATAAAGATGATTTAACGCAATGATATTAAACATCGCTAAGTATATTATATATTCCTAATTATTAATAGAATCTCCAAGCGTTATTAAATTATGAAACACTTTTCAAATTAACTTGTTATTTCCATGAAATATAACGAGAGCGTGCCGCAGACAAGAGCAGTGAACGAAACTGACACCCGTATTTGAAGAATGAAATACGTCAAATACTAGATATTGAAACGATATGGATTAGATATGTCAGTGTCAAACAAGTGTCAAAATTGACATTTCTTCAAACAAAAACGTCACTTTTGACACTTGTTTGACACTGACATATCTAATCCATATCGTTTCAATATCAAGTATTTAACGTATCTCATTGTTCGAATACGGCTGTGATAATCCTGGTTAATTTCGATATGTATGCTTATAACTAAGTATGTATCTACCTAAAGATTTATATAAAAAGTTGTAATGTAAGGTTTTTGGTAACATTCCATTTATGACCGCAGCTGCACTACCGGTACTGAACGCGTCGGTGTTATTGTCAATTTCCATAGTAAAATGAACATGCAGCTGTCGTTTGGAAATGGACTGTCACCTTTTCATTTTCATCTCCCCGAGGTCAAGGAGGGTTAAACACTAGCCTACAACTTACTAATTTATATTAGATTACAATATAGGACGTGTCAGCTGACATCTTATTTGGAGAAAATAAATTACAAGAGTGAACAGGCACCTTCTGGGCGAGCTCGCTCCATCGTAGGCCACGTCTAAGCCTCGGCTAGTCTGTGGCCATGAGTAAGCCCATTCATTAAAAAAAAAAAATTACACATAGGGTAACATTTAGGAATTCAAATTGCAATCGGTTTTTTATTGCCTTTTATTCGATTTAGTCTTATTACTATAAGAAAAATAGAATTAACATTTACAATTTCAATTCTCAAACCATTCGTAAAAATATTAGTGTGAGAGTGACATTCCATTTCCAACTGCAGCTGCAATACTGTTCATTTTACTATGGAAATTGACAATGACAGCAACGCGTTTCCATAGTAAAATGAACAGTATTGCAGCAGCAGTTGGAAATGGAATGTCACTTTGACGAAAATAAAAAAACCATATCACTGAAATTAAAGTTGAATAAAACAAATTTAATCACCTTGGCTGATCTGATGGTACTGATATATTTTTAATTATACCAATACATGTTTATAGATAGGGTGCGCGCAATTTATAAAACGCTAAATACCAATTGGAATTAGATCCACAAAATCAATTTTATTTATTTCTTAGCGCCTCCGCCATTTTCACAGCCCCCGTAGGTTTGTTATGATTATGAAAATCTCGAGCAAACGTTAATTTCGTCGGTTCATACCCAAAACAAACATCGCCGTAGTTCCAAGGGCTTCCGTATTTTATTACTTCGTGTTTTTATCAAGTCCGGCACAGGTAAAAATATAAATTGAGTAGGTACCTGTACCTACCAGATGAGTTTTATCGCTACGGGTATAATTTTAGCTGTTTTTAATAGAAAACCTGATAAAAGTTTGGCGGATAAGTACCTATTTTTTGACGCTAACATATAACTATTATATTATTATATGGTATTTGGGTAGTAAATCTTTGTTTATGCGTGAGTATGTTTTTGAGCTACTATTTGTTGTTGTTGATTTTAATGATTTCAATTAACTTCAGGTAGTTAAAACAATTGCTCTTTTATGATACTTATTAAATCTAATCTATCTACCTAATATCATAAAGAATAGATAGTATAGAGCGGTCCCCTCATAGTAAATGTTGTAGTCACTGTAAATTTACTGCCATCTATCGAAACACGACTATAACTCAAAATAACACGTATATAATTATCAAAAAATTAATATATGTGGATAAATGATTTTATTATTTTTATATCATTTTTACCCATGTTCATTCACTGATATCTATGTGTTACAATTGTTAAATATGAAACAGTGTCGCATATGTCTTTGCTAATATGTAAGAAATTACCTAAGTTTGTAAAACAATTGTTCTTTGATGATACATAATAAATCTAATTTATCTACCTAACATGTAAGAAATTACCTAAGTTTGTATCATCCTTAACATGTCTCAGCATGTCTTTATTAACTGCTGCGGTACCTACAAAAGTTCCATTTCTAAAGTTAGAATCTAACCGAACGAGTTTGTGCTTTGTCAACCTTTGAAGTTTTAATAAGAAAACAAATTGCTGTCTAATAAAATACCTCGTAAACCCACACATTCCAATCAACTTCATTTCAGACACAATATTCCAAAACCCGCAAGTTAAAATGTCATGAAGCCAAACCACTTTTGACGAAACTTTGGAGCGCTTTTATTACATTTTTCCGATACAAACTTGGTTACGTTCTGATTGGAAATCGCTGTCCGGATTGTTGGCAAGTCCTTTTATTAGGTTTTGTGTTTGTGCTTATAGCAACTACAGAGACAGAGTTGTTTATCGACTTTAAAAATAAGGTGAACAGTGTCAGTTCTTAAGTGTTGAATTGGTTTTATAATAGTTATTTACGATACAAGCGCGAAAATAGGAAATTACGTGTATCGTGCAACGTTTTACAGTACATATGGTCCTTTAAATTTTCGACGTAGTTACGTAATATGCTTATTATAGCACCGGTGTCGTAATGCAGCACAAGATGTAATGTTTACGATACAAATGTGAAAAGTAGAAAATTCGCAATGAGTGGCGATAAATTGAAAACGACCCAAGGGAATACCCAGAACCCATAAACAAAAGCAAAGCTATACCTATTACGCCTACGGCAGGACGACGATTTCAACAACGCCTGTACTTGTTACTGCACTGTTACTGCTAACCACATCATCATCTGTTTAGATTGTTTTCGTGGCGAGATAATTTTGAACGTAACAAGTAAAACAACCAAAATTAATTAACATAGGAGTGTTTATAACTTGACGCACGGTTTAGTCAACGACAAATTTTGTTTATAGACATTTCTCTCAGCACCTTAGTATTTTTATCATTTTATTCGGTTTTCAGTAGCTTTCCTTTTAATGATATCACCCAAAAAAGCGGAATTCTCCTCACAGAGTGACCGTCATTGCACGAAGCCTCAAAATAAAATGTAATAAATATTACAGGACAGAAAGGTACTTGAAGGTAGCTAAACGTCCAATTAATTAACCGATCGCGATGGCTTGCCCTTAATCCGGGGCATCGATAGCGTTATCGGTCCGTGTAATCCATACCGTATTAAGACTCCCGGTAAGGAACTTAACTCAAGCCATGGTCGTTGAAATTACAATTTCCGAGTATTGTCATCACAGCTCTCCTTCATTCTTGGAACTAAAACGTATCTATATATGTTTACTCAGGTAAATGAAAATATATAGCATGAAATGTATACCTTGCGTGTGATTAAACATACCTCATAATATCTTTAGTTTAGTGCAATTTAACCGCTCCTTGATCTGATCAATCCTTTCGTGCTAAATTCTCAATCCTGTATTACAATAATTTTTTTCTTTATCATATTGACGTGATACTGGCAAATGCCTTCTTAAAAAAATATAATGCAAATATTGAAGCAAAAGTAGTAATTAAACAACAGGTGTATATTTCGGAAATCTACTGCCATTTTGCATAATTTTAATAACTTATAATATGTATTTAACTGTAGTAATAGGATATATGTAAAGCATAAGAGCTAGATTATTTTTCTTAACATTACATTAAACTACTAGCATGAAGTTGCAGTTGCAATCTTCATTCACACCAACTGATACATTTTGCTTAATCTTAAATTTTCTTTGCATATTCCACTCAAGTACTTAACGAGTCTTGATCATAAAAAAATAAAATAACCTAAAGCTCATAACAATCGTAACTAATGTATACATTAAACTTGCATTAACCGACCGTCCATAATCGATTATTATGCTTAAATTAAACAGTAAACAAATGCAAATTGTTCAATTTTACGATTTTAAAAGCGCCCGAACGGTTTTGCAAATGCACTACCGTATTACCGATTAAATGCTTAAAAAACAACCATCTATTTTTTATTAACGCAAACGAATTCCGAATTCAAATTAAGATGTCAAGGCTGTGGTCTTAGATAGAGCAGAATATAGGGATTATTACGCAAAAGTCTGCGTAGGTGGAGCCACTAGCATTACCTACTGCGAAATACGTAATTTCATTATCTGCCTTTATCACTCTGTAGATCACTGTTGCGCGCACCCGAGCTGCATACATCGCTGCGATCGCCATTGTTAGTAGCTCGGTACACTTCAAAGGCCGTCGGGCTACTGTTACTTTTTACACTGTGATATAACATTGCACGTGACACACAGATTGTAGGTACTAGGTATAGTACATACAAAATCATCAATGTCGATTAAGCGGTCTTGACTAGCCTGTAGGCTTGACAATCCCATATCCTCAGATGACAACCAAAACCTCCGAGGACGCTCAAAGTGATTTTACAGCACATTGACGTGACTGAAGGCGTTTCCCTAATATTTTTTTGGCTTGGAATGACGTCAATCGTTTTTCAATCAGAATTCTCAATTCTCAATCATGTAAATCACGTACGTCTCTTACATCGTTAAGTAAGTATATGTCCTTGTCATCTGATTAAGTACAGTCAGTATCAATAGTAATGAAAACATCGCGCCATAAATATCTGCCACCTTGGAATATATTTCCTAATAGAGATATCTATAAAGCTCGCGTTAAAAAGTATCTTGACACAATGTACTTGTTCTATATACAAAATAGAAATCGTTGGGTGACAAGCAAAAGTCACTAACTAACACCATTGAAATTATTGGACAATAAACCGTGTTACAAGTGAAATAAAGTGCATTGTTACTTTAATTTTTTTATAGTACTTAGTGACGTTTGCTTGTCACCCGACGAAATAGAAGAAATAGAAAATATTTATTTGGCGTAAAAACATACATTAGGTACAGCTAATCAAATAAGTAAAGAAACGTACAGAGAGACAATCTCTTTTTGGTGAGTTATTAAAGAATGTCATCAATTCTTTAGACTGCTTTTATTATAATTATTAATATTTTATTGTTATTTTTAGAATGACTATGATTTATGATTATTAATGATTATGTGAATATCTTTTATGCATGAATTAGTCTCACTTTATTATTATTTATTTCTTTGACATTTAATATTTCTCGAAATTAAAATTATGTATAAGTTAAAATCCTATATTGTACACCCTAGCAGGGTATCATGTACCTACTTACCAAATGTAAGACCAAATGTACAAATGAACATGATTACAATGAAATATATGATATGATATGATATGCTTAGATGATACTTTAGACGCGTAGTTTGATACGCTACTTTTGATGTTTACTTTGTCTGGACAAATATTAAAAAAAACTATTTTAGATAAAAATAATCAATATTAATTTCACCCGCTGCTGCATTGGCCACCTCCTAAACCAGACCTAAGCGATGCTAATGAGCCTCCTCACCTCTTAATTTTTGCATAAAATCCCTCGTTGGCGTGGGAGGTAGGATTACACTCGCCGTCGATAACGATCGAGGTACTGTGCGTGCTGACACTTTGGAAAACAACAGTTCCGTAGGCACCTTAAGAGAAATAAGAGAAATAAAAAGAGAAGGAGGTAAGGGCCGAGTAGAGGTGAACGCAAATGTGGACGGCCGTAATGCCAGAAACACACATGGCTGTATGTGCCCAAATAATTGTGTTGCATGGTAAGCACCATTGTAAAAGATTGAAAGATGCAATAAAATGATATTTGTTGTAAAGTTAAGTATGTAAGTACGTGTGTTAGATGTTAGCGCATCTACAGTATATTTATTTATTTATTTAGAAATTTAAATCAGGCAAGAAGGCCCAGATTACAAATACCTTATAGACTAACATAGATATGTATTTTATAAATTTAAATCTAAACACTACCTAGTTATTTAATCGACAAAACGGCGTGGCTCCGTGGCAACGGCTGCTCTGGTGTCGGATTCGGCAGTTTGCCCCGACAGCAGCAACTTAGTTTGGAAGGTTTGTGTGTGTGTGTGTGTGTGTGTTGATATACACGTAACTAACAGATACATATCCTCGATAACAGTACACGCATTATACACTAATATATTTTGCTTAATGTTGTGCAAAAGATGTAATGCCGTAAGTAATTATTTACCTAAGTATGTGACTGTTAAAAAACTGATTGTGAGAAAAAGAGTTTTTTATTATCATTTTTAAATTTAATATTATGATCAACTGCAAGGAACTCTAAAAACAAAAATTAAATGGATAACTTGACTTCAAAACTGTGGGTACCGACAAATAATTTTGTTAAAAACTGGTAATAAACTAGTGTTTTTATTACTGCGGGCGATAAAATCGCAATAATTAACAAGGTTTAATAAAGTGGCCTAATTTATAGCGACTTTTATGTGAAACTATAAATTATATGACCAAAAGGTAACTGTTAACACTTGTACTTGTTTTTCACGTCCACAGAGCTATATTCTGCAGTTAGGTATAGATTACGTAAACTTCTCAATGTTTGACGCAGTAATCCTGTTAGCCATCTCTATTGTCATTAATTAAATATTGTAGATTCCAACATTGTGTCAGCTAAACGCACATTAGCAACGCACAATGCGTTGTAATATACAGATTTTTATGAGAGACGGCACACCGCTTGCGTGACGTGTACGTGCAAGGCTCCACTGGCTCCAGCGCAATAAATGTATAACATAACATTGTATCAAATTAAATTAGGTTTCTGAAATATAAAACAATTTTGATGCTGACCGTACCTTTACATGTCACAAAAACATTACCTTAAGTATCAAGACTAATGTATCAATTAATAATTAATGACACTTTTTCCAAGCTTAACCACACTCAATGTATTTTGGTCACACCCGCCATTTTGAAAAATGCATCGAATGTCCGACATTTCGTTTCGTTTACCTTACTAATAGATTAATTTATACGCCGGTCGATCCCGAGCTTAATTAAGTCGTATACCGTGATTAAGTGTTTATTTTTTGTCGTTTTGTCACACACTTATTTCAGTCAAGAAACGTCCTAAGTAACAAACATTCTCTTTACATTGACAACCTTATGTATATAAACAAATGTGCCCGATGTATCACTGCATTTGAACTGACAAACGAATTTCTACTTTTTGAGAAACGGAATAAGATTTATTTTAAAAAGGATGTTAATAAGTAATTAAAACTTGACTAAAACAACATTATTTGTCCTTGCTACAATTAAAAGGAGATTTTAATTAACGTTTTATTTAAATGACGTTCGACTTTTAAATTATATGGTTGAATACTGGAAAAGGATTATTAAGACATTATTTTTACCATAAAATATTTACGTAAACAATCGATCGATTAATAACAGGCCTATAACATATCGTGTATGGCCGTTAAATGTTGGTAGTATTAATAATCTCGAAATTAAGAGACTAGAGACATGTTAATTAACAAATTATTAACATTATGAATGATTATTAACATTTATTAATTATTATGAGAACAAATTATTTAAACGAACGGATATAAAAAAATAGTGTGGAAATGGATTCAAGAATATTATAAAAACTGTTTGAGTAATATTTTTCTAACATCTAATTATTCAACACTTATCACACTTCACTAATTTTCTCCCCTGCGCCTTACAACCAATGCTATTGGTTTATCTCCGCATGTCTCCTCTAATTTCCGTTTATCTTCGCCTCTGTGAAAAACAAGCTTACCGCACCACCAGCTCGATCCTCCTCATATTCATACTTACAAATTACATTTATATGAACGACGTTCATATCTCTTATGATAATTGGTGGATCACTCAGGATATTGTATATCAACAATAGAATAAACAAACACGAGAAGTGCACCCCTAGTTGACTATAGGTACTCACTTCGCTCGATTTAACTTTTAAGCTAATATAATAAGTAGCAGATTGGGACTAAATTCCTAATTCCAAACCAAAAATAATTACATTAACTGTATTGTGTGAACATTCAAAGTCAAAACTCTACTTAACACACTCTCCTATAGTTCGAATAGCTTTCGAGAGCTCTATTTATACGTACTAATATGGAGATCGTTAGCATTTCCCTAATTCCTTGCCATAGGGAATAATGTGGCTACTATGTAACGACCTCATTTTACTACCGAGCTTTGGTAGCCCTTATGACATTGTAATTCAGTTCAAAATGAGAAATTACGTATCCACATTTGATGCTGAATAATGCAGTTATTACATTTGTGTTCTGAGCAGAATATTGCTTTACAATGGTAATAAAAGACCTAGCAAGGCGAATACAATCAGACACCTGACCGACAAGATGCGATCTCAAAAATGTGTTGCTGCAAACTGTGTAAAAATAGCTTAGGCGGACTCTAAGTATTGAACTATAGCTGGCATACAAATGACTAGTCTCTATAAAAAGTCCTACACCCCTTCCATAATCTAATTCACATACTTTTAGCAGTCCAAAGCACTTAGCCGCAATAAATCGATACGGACAATCGTAGGAAGCCACAGGCATCGAGTTCTCGTATAAATTTAGCTAGAATTCGATTACCGTTATCAGCTCGCATCGAATGGAATAGATAATGGTGCCGAGGGCGTCCGCGACCGGTCCTCAGGGCGATTTAAGAAGAGTGAGTTTGTTAAGAGTAGTCTATCTACGTCCCACCAGTCCGCCGGACGATATCGGCCTGTCAGTTGTTCGGAACTGTCAAAATTTTGTTCTAACTGACAGGCCGATACCATATGATGGTCGGTCTTGTCTAAGTGACAGCGTGATTAAACGGTGTCCGTCACTTTCTATCTCACGGTGTTAAAAAGTGACAGTTATTTTATCACGTGGATAAAGATGGATAAAGCCATCCATAATAAGCTGGCTGGTCTTTACTGAAGGGCGCTTGATTTGGCGCTGTATAAAAATTAAAAAGTTCTTTGGAAAAAGTAATTGAATAAAATATACTAACTACTTAATCAAAAAAATGTAGAAGTAAAGTTTGCAAATAAAGAAGTGTCTACTTCAAAATAAGTTATAATGAACGCTACAAGAGCTCATCATTAATTAGGAACAAACCATTGATAATATTTGAACCATTGAGGTGTTATTGGGCTTTGTTTTCTTTCTTTCCGTATGTATTGTATAACTGTGTACTTATACTGAAATAAATGATAGTGCATTACATCTCAGGACGGGCCTTATGGGCACTAAAAATGGTATTAGTTCAGCGGTGTCACTCACGAATTCGAGCCAATCGTGCAGTCTAACGCAACTAGTTGCGACCAATCGCGCGCGTGATGCGAACTCATCAACCAATCGCATTGTAGCGGTGTCACACCACTGTACTGGCTCCATTCTTATTGCCCGTAAGGTCAGTCCTGAGTTCAGTCAATGATTTAAACATTAAATAGGAATTCCTACATGATAGATTACTCTGATAATCCCTAAACTATGATTTTAGAATGTGGTAGACATATCCTGCCGCTACTATTTGCAATAGTGTAAATGGCAGGGAAATGGTCTAGTTTTATTCTATGTGTACTATTAGACTACCACATTTGTCCATCTTAAATAAATATAAATAATTATATTTGTAATTGAGTTCCCCAAAACGGCTCCAATGATTTAATTTTAAATTTAATTTATCTCGAATTGTCTGTTAATCTAAAAAGAAAAATAAAACATTTCGTAGTTACATCTCGTCATCAATATTAAAGAGTCGGTGGAGTAATCGCCGCTTTTCGCTTTGATGAGCCAGCCTTTCCCAATTATACCTAGATGTAACTATACGTCTTCGTTTATTCACTTTTAGATAAAAAGGTATTTTTTAGGGTTCCGTACCCAAAGGGTAAAACAGGACCCTATTACTAAGACTCTGCTGTCCGTCCGCACGAACCGTGATAGCTAGACAGTTGAAATTTTCACAGATGATGTACTGTTGCCGCTATAACAACAAATACTTAAAACAGAATAAAATAAAGATTTAAGTTGGGCTCCCATACAACAAACGTGATTATTGACCGAAATTAAGCAACGTCGGGCGGGGTCAGTAATTGGATGGGTGACCGTTTTTTTTGCATTATGGTATGGAACCCTTCGTGCGCGAGTCCGACTCGCACTTGCCCGGTTATTTAATATTGGCGATATTTATGCTTCCAAGAAAAATACAATTGTGAATATGCATTACTGTGCGAACGACAATAGTATTAAAGCGACTCAATATGCATTAAAATATCACAGCAATTCAATAAAGGCCTCTTTGCCCCGTCACTATCAATTCGCCATCAATACGGCTCATGGCTCCTCTACACGATGGACCAACGCCGGCCAGGCGGCCACTCCAAGGGACGCAGCCATGCGGTAGAACGAGATAGCAATATCACTTGCTCCTTCTAAAGGGGCCCACTGATTAACAGTCCGCCGGCCGGTATCGGCCTGTCAGTTTAAACAAAATTTTGACAATTCCGAACAACTGACAGGCCGATACCGTCCGGCGGACTGTTAATCACTGGGGCCTTTTACGCATAAATGCGTCCCTTGGAGTGGCTGGCGTTGGCCCATCGTGTAGAGGAGACATCAGATGCAGAAACAAACAATGTCCTCATGAATAAAAATACCTTTAAAATAAAGGCACTTTGATTGAGAAATAACGGTATTGAACAGTATACAGGAGGATTTAGTTTTAACTTTGCCATAATATTCACGGAATCGGTATAATTCTTTAGCTTTAAGTGAAAAAAAAAACATAAGTTCGTTACTTCGCCGTTTGAAAATGTTTACTTAGTGAAAATCAATTACATCTTGTACCGGTAGGTATTTCAACGAAAAAGAGATCTTACGCAGGTTGAAGTGGTAATTGATTGCTTTAAAGACCCGCAACCCGTTTCAGGTATGTTTTATTTTATTGGGATTTCGATTTAGGTGTTAGATATGAGCATTTTAAAGAATATCTAACACCTAAAAGCCTACTTACCTGAGCTAGGTAGCTTAAAAGGTACAATATAATTATAAGGGTTGAGGGTATACATAAATTACATAATGTATAATGTAACTTCAAAGGTAAAAATTATGTTACAGTAGCCAAAATATTTGGGTACGAGAGGATTTTTAATGACCTTTTTAAGCATATACTATTACGGTATCATTGTAGCAAAAGAGCCCTATGGGTCGAAGTGTATCCGCAAGGGCCCCCGAAAACAATAAGATAAGATAAGACGGTAGCACTGTCTGCAGTTTTGTATTGTTTTCTAAATAATTACCATTTGAAATGAAGGCACCCTCTATAAACTCAATGCAAACTCGAAGCACCCATGTTTCTCGCAGACCGTAAATATTCTTATCATCGGAATAAAATGATTTTTGTGTTACGCCCTTTTTTGCCAGCCATGTTATCTGCAATCTGACACCTCCACGCTTTGATGCATGATTTATCATCATTACTCTATATGGTATTGGAATATCAGTAAAAGTATCAACAGTCCGATTGAATAACTTTCTTTGAACCAGGATCCACAGTTGGCCTGTATTAAATTCGACTAGAGGTGACATTCGGATTCGGGGCTGGCCAGCCCAACTACCTGGCTGACGAATGTCTGGAGACTGGAGAGACATGAAGGAGTTGTCTGCCTGACAGGAGTGGCCTGTCCAATGATGATGCTTATGAGCAAAGTGGCGCCTCAGGATTAGGAAAGATTGAACATTCTAATCGCGACAATAATGCAGCAACGACAGCTATGCATATTCTTTAGTTTTGTCCTAGATTAATACGTTCAAATCCACCATAATATGTCCTGCAGTTACAAGTATAAGTATTGAGTATGACCAGTTTGTTTTGTAAGAGTAAAAATACCACAGCACTACCTACTTTATAACAATATTTATTAGGGAATCACAAATATGAGAATATAGGTCTGAAAATAATATGCCACGACGCTCTCGCGCAAAACCAATCTAAGATGGACGACCACCTCTAGTGATGTGACATTGCCGGTTATCGTAGTGATGTCAAACACCGATCAATGACGATTTCCGTTTAGTTTATTAAACTTTCTATAGTAGAAACTTTCACACCTCATCAATGGACGACGCCTAAAACCCAAGCAATTCAAAATGACATAACCGCCTACACTATCAACAATTTTGGTCATGCGCAAACCCTTTTACTCCACAACGCTATAACTTCAAATCGGCAACCGATAACGCTTTTTATACAAGCATGTGTTCAATCGGTAACGCATTGGTGGCCAGACCGGTTCATGCAGGGAATACCAAAAAGGTCGTAAGTGCATTCTATTCTTTTAACTCTGGGAACCTTCTTTGTTTAACGGATTACAGCAAAGCTATACCCACCGCGCCGCGTGCGCTGTACCGATGGCAAAACAAGCAAGAAAATGCCATTGTTAAAATGCCCGTATTAAAATTTACAATACATGGTACTTTGCTAATATTATTTTAAACGGCTTCAAATATGAACTTAAGCAGTTTAAGCACGTTCTAGTTTTAAAGTACCATCGAGAACTTGAACTTCTATTCAATAGCTTGACCAGTATGTTAAGTTCATTTAATTTTTCCCAAGAGTTTTTTTTTAACATTAACGTGCAGCTGAATAAATAATGTTATTAGAAATTTTTATTGAACTTTTTTCGTTAAAAGATTTACACATACATTGTATGTATAAAAAACCGGGCAAGTGCGAGTCGGACTCGCGCACGAAGGGTTCCGCACCACAATGCAAAAAAAAGAAAAACAAAAAAAGCAAAAAAAAAAACGGTCACCCATCCAAGTACTGACCCTGCCCGACGTTGCTTAACTTTGGTCAAAAATCACGTTTGTTGTATGGGAGCCCCATTTAAATCTTTATTTTATTCTGTTTTTAGTATTTGTTGTTATAGCGGCAACAGAAATACATAATCTGTGAAAATTTCAACTGTCAACGGTTCGTGAGATACAGCCTGGTGACAGACGGACGGACGGACGGATGGACGGACGGACGGACGGACGGACAGCGAAGTCTTAGTAATAGGGTCCCGTTTTACCCTTTGGGTATGGAACCCTAAAAAGTGTACCTACCTAAGGCGGTCGTCACACTGCTCCGCATCTCGCAGCGGCGTCCGTTGATGCGTTTTTTAACTTTGTATGTAGAATCTTGATTTTGTATAGAAAAAACGCATGGTACGACACACTGGCTCCGCGTCGACGCACGGAGGAGCGAGACGCACGGCGACTCGCGCGCTCGGACGGAGACGCGGTGCGTGCCGCAGGGTATGTCACACCGAGCTCCGCAGTGCCGTACGGGTTTTAGTGCAAGAAGGACGTAGGCGCAATGGATATCGACGTCGATAAGTTTATTTTTAAAATTGAAAGTCGTCCAGCAATTAGGAATATTAAATGCGACGAATATTTTGCTTAGCAAATAATCAAATGACGCGTTTGACATACGGGTGCAATAAAAAAAAATTCTTCGTGTTGCCTTAAATCTTGGTAATCTCTAGGAAAAAAACCATTTATAGGTCTGGTTTGTAAATAGGGATGTACCTATGCAGTGTCTTCTGCATTTTATGACTCAATTGTACAAAAAACAAACTGAAAGGATCACTGCAGCGTTCTGAATAAGTTCCGTTTCCATTTTATCGACAAATAGGGACTGTTTTCACCTTAACGTTCGAATGTGAAATGAACGCGCGACGGAAGTAACGCGGGACGTCGCGCATCGCAGCTCCGGACGGAGATGCGGAGAAAACTCGGACGTTGGTGCGTTGTCCCCGCATGCGAGTCCGTTGCTCCGCGTCTCGCAACGAGACGCGGTGGCAGTGTGACAACCGCCTTACATTAAAAATCGTTTTAACCAACCTGGAAGGAAGAAAATGGTAATTTTTTTATTAGAATGAATGAATGAATAAATGTATGTTTATTTGCTTCAAACAAGCCTAGACTAATTATAAATCAAACATTTTTAAATTAGGAACCTACCTCTTAATTAAGTATTCTGTTTTCCTTAGGAGTATGTCCTTATTTCATTTCATATTACTTAATAATTAAACTAATAATATTTCACAGACCTACTCGTACCTCGAAATGTATAAAAATTGCAAGGATTCTTTTAAAAAAAACGCAAGCTGTGCCTGCGGCTTCATCTGTGTGGTATTCAATCTGAGAGTAATTTCTTCCCTCCCTTATGGGAAGGATTTATAGCAAAGTAACCCGTTTGTTCTATTAATCCAGTGATACTTAACATTGTTTTTACTGACCATACACAGATATCTAAAATAAAACCTGAGCATTCAGGGTTTCCGACCTTAACCGTCTAAATTCAATAATCATACATTATAATATTTATCTCGCCTTATGCCAATTTCCGAGGCGAATCTAATAACACGGATGATTTCATTTTATTATTTAAAGGATATAATTTGAAGAGTTTATTAAGAAAATGATAACGTTCTCGTCAATTGGCAATGCTCGGTGTACGTTTCAAATTTTAAGCAGTATTTTCAAATAAAATTACGATAACTGGGGCTTTTTAAAAGGTCTTAATATGATTTTACGGCATGTGAGAATATGCCAATAATTACCATATTTCTCCAATTATTCCTTCAACTTCAAAAACGACATTACTAAAAATATTTATTGGCCAACTCCTTTTATATATAATTATCTGTAATTCCAACTCCAGTTTCAAAAGAGGAAAAATGGAATTATCAAATCTTGCCTCATTGAAATGATCAGTCTCATGTATTCTGGATGACTATATAATATACTCTCTAAGGGGTAAATCGTCCGTTCAGTTTAATTGAGTTCTGCCTACTCTACCTAAGATCTGTTCTACATTAGAATTGGTTCTATGTACCTACAGTAAAAAAAATAACAATTTCGGACCCATTTCGTATCACAGTGACAATCGAAATGGAAGTCGCTAGAGACCTCATACTATTATTAAGCTTAGAATAAATGTATAAGTGGAAAAATTACTGCCTTGGGTGAGACTTGAACTCACGGCCTCTGGATTGATACTCCAGCGCTTTGCCATCTGAGCCACCAAGGCCTCAGCCATAGCCAGCAAATCTTTCCACCATGTTATGGGTCAAGGCCACATTGCACGCAGAGATGGCCGATGGGGTCGAAAAGTGCTCGAGTGGAGACCACTGACTAGCAGGCGCAGCGTAGGACGTCCACCCACAAGATGGACAGACGACCTTGTTAAGGTCGCCGGAAGACGCTGGATGCGGGTCGCTTCCAACCGGCACGTATGGAGGTCCAAGGGGGATGTATATAAGGTATGTTCAGCAGTGGACGTCTTATGGCTGAGATGATGATGATAATGGATCAAGGGGACAAATTTTATTGTCACTATGACAAAGTACACAATGGCTAGGAAATTAAATTCTTTGGCATGTTTTTATGAAGATATAATATTTGCCCTATCCACTAAATTCTCGCAACAAAAATCTCACCGAGGACTTTTTCGCTAAAAGTAATATTTCCTGAGGTCTAGGATTAAAGCAAGATCCCTCGGAGACCGTTAAATATTCATTATGATATTATTCCGCGCTTCCACTGGCTTCTTTCAATCGATGAATTAACATTGAAACCCGAATTTAAATCGACCTGTAACAAGCTATCGAAGGGCTTTGTTCTCAATAAGGGAGATTCATAAGGTAACGATATATCTATAGGTATAGGTACTTAGTTTAAAAGAAGATAGCAGTCAGTCACTTTCGTAAATGAAGTACCTATGTATTGAAAAAATAATATATTACAATAAAAATATATTAAAGGAAAAAAATGGAAAAAGTTACGCTTCTGGACTTTTAATATATAATTTATTACGTCATTTACGAAAGCCATCGCCATCTCACCTTCCAAACATGAAGGGAAACTGGCATCTTTGTTAGGTATTGGTGCAGTTTCCTCACGATGTATTTCTTCGCCACAAAATGATGGGGACCTGGACAATCCACTAGACATAAGTTCCGAAAAACTTACAGGACAGGTACCAGCCGGGGTTCGAATCAGCGACCTTTGGTTTGAACTACTAGTATAGTATACAGGCTACCAAGACTATTAACATTCAATGATACATAATTATAAAATAATTACCGTAAAATCAGGTAACTTTAGTCCACAACTTACAACTATGGTCCAAGTCCGAGTTTCAATAAAAGATGTATAAATATTTTTCAAATTACGAATGCATGAATGAAGATAGGACCTGATACCTGTTACCTGATTGTACGGGATTACTTACCGAATGAATGGACTTATTCATAAACAATAATACAATTAAAAATACACTACATACCTAATCTAAACATAAAACTAATTAAAAACTAAACTTAAATATAAATATAAGCAAAATAATATACTTAGACAAAAAAAAAGAATAAAACTAACTAACTAAAAGTACCTAAAAAGTAAACAACCTACAAATAAAATATTGGCCCCAGGTCCGTGCCCTCCAGTAGGGTGCCCAGAAGGCTGGCTGATTACTTACCTATCAGTTAATACCTTTTAATTATTTCAATAAGTTTTCAAAACAAGTGCATTATACGATCATTTGACCCATGGCTATATTATAAGTAGGTATAGGTATAGGGCCATAATTATTGGCCATTATTATTTATCGGTACCCAATTTAACTCTCCGAACTCGAAACAGTAGCATTCATTTTAATAACATTATTTAAACGTGAATGCACCTTTATGCAGGTTGTCATTTTACACAAACACAAACATACATCGATACTTTAACGAGGCAACTTTAAATTTATAATTTTCACTTATGTATTCAGACCCCAATGCTGGCAATTTCGCGTAGCCCTTATATGTAGTTTGTAAAAAAAACGATTGTACGTAATGTAGCTTTACGCCTTTGTTTCGAAAAGGACAATTATTAGTAGGTACATGGAATAAGTAAGAGCGACTGGCATGAGAGTTAAGGGCACATAATATTAAGTTGTTTAAGTTATTTGTTCTGTGAGCTGGCAGACCTCACGAATCTGCCATTTTGAAAGATTTTCAAAAACTAAATCGAGAACATTCTATATAATTTTTTATTAAACCTGCCAAATTTTACGAGAATTGGGTGAGAAAGGCGACCTGCAAAGGAGAACATCCGGACAAAATAATCAAGCTGAAACCGAGACTAACAGCCGTATTCGAACAATGAGATACGTCAAATATAAGATATTGAAACGATATGGATTGGATATGTCAGTGTCAAACAAGTGTCAAAAGTAACGTTTTTGTTTGAAGAAACGTCAATTTTCACACTTGTTGTTCAATAACGTATGTTTAAGTTAGTTATTTTTCATTATTAACATCATGACTCACTTTTCGTAGTTAAAGGCTAAACATAACTAATAAAGTGATCTGTGATTTTCTCGGGATAAAGTCTCTCTCTTCTTTTTTTACTAGCACCAATATAGGGTAATTCGCCAGTAACTGGCCACTGGCCAGTAACTGGCCGCCCAGGACTAAAAATGAATTCTAATTCACCTATGAACAGAATTGATTACCCTAATCAATGTATCATCGGACACTCAAGCATTAGACCTACTCTTTACCGGGTTTTCGGTAGCCGA
Source organism: Cydia fagiglandana (assembly GCF_963556715.1). Lineage (NCBI taxonomy): Eukaryota > Metazoa > Arthropoda > Insecta > Lepidoptera > Tortricidae > Cydia > Cydia fagiglandana. The sequence continues at coordinate 7,503,114 of NC_085949.1, read as the reverse complement.
TTTTTCCATCACTACAACAAGTGCCTACTACTATTTAAGATGTGCCCCTTCCAGCATTTTATAAGATTGTCACAACTGCCACAATTCATTATTTTGGAGGGCAGCTGCTGACAAAAGATGAAATACGGTTTTGCTGTCTACATTATATTATAGTCTTGTTCTTAATATTTTTTTTATGTAACTTTAATTTGTCCTCTTAATTTTGTTACCAAGGTAAGAAATTGAATTGTAAAGTTATGTGTTCTTTGTTAAGGGGCCCACTGATTAACAGTCCGCCGGACGGTATTGGCCTGTCAGTTAGAACAAAATTTTGACAGTTCCAATCAACTGACAGGCCGTTACCGTCCGGCGGACTGTTAATCAGTGGGCCCCTTAATACACCTTTATTAATTCATGCCACAAAGTGCGCTTTCCAGTTCTAACTAATTCAACGAACTAGCATGCCTAGCTTGTTCGTAGTTCACATGGTCCTATTGTAACGCCATTGTGCTAAAAAGGTGTGTGACAATTGTAATAAAGTTTGCTGACCGTATTCTACAAATTCTGTTGCTCTTTAAATGGGACGTAGGTATTTTTATTTTGTCTCTGTTTTAAGCATTCTTAGTTAAGGTAAATAAATAAAGTATTCGCACATTATACGAGCTGTTTGCATCGCATTTTTAATAAACTATTGTCCTTACTTAGAAAGTGTAAAACGTACTTACTTAAGAAAGCGGGTGGTGGCCGAGTGGATATGATGTCCGACTTTCAATCTGGAGGTAGTGAGTTTTAATCCTGTAAGTGTTTTTCGGAACTTACGTACGAAATATAATTTGATATTTACAACTAGCTTTTCGGTGAAGGAAAACATCGTGAGGATACTTGCATACATCTGCGAAGAAATTCAAAGGTGTTTGTGAAGTCCACAATCCGCATTGGGCTAGCGTGGGGACTATAGCCCAAGCCTTCTCATGCATGAGAGGAGACCTGTGCCAAGCAGTGGGAAGTAGATAGGCTTAAATTATTATTATATTATTGTACTTAATTTTAAAACCTTTCGAAATCTTTTTTACAAAATAATGTTTTGTATGAACTTCAGCCTGTGTATAAAAATATAAAAATGTTTCTTCTCCGTATTTACAGAAGTACAGTCAAGGAATTTAAATTCCGACCCATTTCGTACTTTGTCACAGTGACAACCGTATGAGGTCTCTAGCGGCTTTCATATTGATTGTCACTGTGACAAAGTACGAAATGGGTCGGAATTTAAATTCCTTGACTGTAATACTCGGCCCGATTCGAACTTTAAGATACGTCAAACATTACGTCTAGATACGATATGGATTAGATATGTCAGTGTCAGTTTGAAGAAACGTCTATTAAATCCATATCATACCTTACTTACTTACTCCTCTGGCGCAGCGACCCAAAGTGTGTCCTGGCCTCCAACACGACTGCTCGCCACTGATCCCGGTCCTGTGCCGTGTCTCGCCAACACCAACACCACCAACCAACACGATATCATACCTATCTAGACGTATTATTTGAGTTATCTTAAAGTTCTAATCGGGCCGATAGGCACCATAATAATACCCAGTGGATAAATAAGAATATCAATACATAAACAGTTAAATCCAGCCCCCATTTAACACCCACAGGTTGCCAGAATTTTATCCACTCCACATTTCGCTCGATGTTAACACACTTTTTGCTCGCACTTGTAAGTTTTGACAGCTCCATGTCAATAAGGACCCCACGCACTGTTGACCGTTTCACGCTTTTTTCACAACGTTGCTGACATTTATATGACACTTACTAGTGTTTGACGCGGTTTTGTTAGCAATTTTTTAAGGCTATTTGACTTATTTTTTTCACATTTACAATTTGTGGTTTGCTTTTTGGAAACAATGCAGTCTGGTATAGACCGTTAAAAGTCTGCAGCGATTTTGATAGCCCACATAGTGCAAGTGTCATTTTAAACGTCAAACTTCTATAAAATTATGACGTATACATAACACTTACACTGCGTGGGCTATCAAATCCGCTGCAGACTGTTTGGTGCGACTATATGATATTTGATATACTTATGTAAAATTTTTCTATAATTTTTTTTAGTGCTTATTTATAAGTGGAAGTGTGCTTTAGTAGGTATATTTTTTTATTCGGTGCCAAGAGTGTGTAATTAAACTATTTCTTTTATTTTGGCGACCATTTTCATGGTAAGATATATTATTTGACCGTAAACGTTACTCATGAAGAGCTTTGTATTCTATCAACATACATACTATCGCATAATAATTTTCATATGAAACGCATGCAGTGTTATGACGATCATAAAGTGCATATACTAATTCCTAGTACAGTCGCAACAGGAAATCGGCATCTTTATGCAAAGACCATTATGTCATAAAGCTAATGCAGCTCGCGTTGTACGACGTTTGACGTTGCCGATGCGCATGATGTATGCATATTTGTAAATAAGTGCAGCAACGATATCAAGAAGTCTCTTTGAACTTCGAAAATCTGATTAATGATCCTAAATAATACCTAAATAATCATTACATGTATGTATTATAGAAACATTACGTCTCACTTTTACATTTTAACTTATGTATGTAAGTAAGTACTATATTGTATGGAAGAAAGGAATAAATTTACCTACATCAGATAGAACAAATGTAGTGGCAAACATACAAGGGCAAACTTATCCCTAAGGGATAATAGGGATCTCTTCCAGTTAACTTAATTCTGTTTTGATTTTTTTAACTTTTTGCGGGTTGGAATTGTTTCAAACATTTTGAACGGGTAGCGTGTTTGTACCTAGAATTACACTTATTTATTATTATGTATTTTTATACAGTACCATGATTATATTATATTATATTACATTTTATTTTGTTACTCTTTGTATAACGAACGGTCAAATAACGTTTTATCGACGCTCTACAAGAATTTTCGATTTAATACAACATAAACTGCCAATTTTACCAACGCAATACCACAAATATGAGCGTATACACCGTAAAAGGCGTCGTAACAGCCAATCGCGCCTACATAGCTCCTATAACCCTCCACAAACACCCATACACAGCCATTAACGGACAAAACAAATCATGGTATTATTTCAGAGCGCAT